>NC_079558.1:11215000-11857500 GCF_015846415.1 Triplophysa dalaica | reverse complement strand
AGGAGGCCATAATGTATAGAGGCGAATGGGCGAATTTGGCCAGAATCATCAAATTTTTTTACTTTGAAATCGAAATTGGAAATCGATAAGAGTCGGAATTGATTAGCAGAATCGGAAATTGATCAAATTCAAATGATACTCAAACATACCTGTCATCTGAGCCCAATGAAAGCTAAGTTTCATCCAAATAGTTGCCAGGTTTGTCGCAATGGACTCAGTATCACAGCATCACATGTTGAACATTGTTAATATATAACACTGCGACTTAAATGCCTTAAAACATACCTAAACAAACTTTTTTCTAAGATAAAAATTAGGCAAAATAACCCCTATACAAGAGATACAAGACCCCTGTATGCCTGTATAATATCCTGCTCACAAGCAGTTAAATATATAATTATATTATAACAATAAATATATATTTTTACATTTATAATGCGATTATTTGAAGATATTTGACATTTTATTATGTCAGGTCATCAGATTAGTTACTCAGAACAATTGCCAGTTACAATTTAGATTTATTTAGATAAAATGTTTGATTAGACATAATTGATCATGATTGGCCAATCACAATCCAGTTTTAAAAAAGCTGGGTAAGCCTATGTTTCCACTTGACTTATTTTTCGAAACTGCTAGTGTCTGTTTTACATTGTAATCCTATGGAGTAAACCGTGTTTTCAAAAAAGTTCTGAGTGCTTTTTTAAACGCCAGCATCAGATGTCTTTTAAGGTTGAAAAAAATTAAAATTTTCCAAAAAAAAAAAACTACGTCAAGCACCTTTTCACAGCTAACCAATGACAGAGACCTGTCGTTTCCATAACAAAACTTCTGATTGCATTTCTAGCGAGAAATTGGTATCATACTTTTCAAATATGTGATTGGTTATTGCAAAGACGCTCTCTGTTTATAATTCAAATAGAATTCAGTTACGCTGTCAATGAAGTCTGCACAAATGCTATCTTTGAACATTGCCGGCTGATATTTGTAACCCCAACCCTTTTTGTCAAAAAAAGAAGTCAAGTGTGAACAGGGCCTAACATGTATATACATTTTATTATGTGACTCCATTTTCATAAAAAAAATTCTTAAGATTTTAAAATGGTTTGTACTGTATATTTTTTTTAAAGTCAAGCACTTATCTTGACAAAAATAAACCAGCATATGGTACAAATAATGCAATGGGTCATTTACATAAGAGAGCTAAAGAAAGATCAAAAGTTTTTTGACCTTTTTCAGATTTACAGAATCTGTGGTTCTGTAAGTCTGTGCCTTTATACTGTATTCAAACACTTTCAATAGTTGGATTTAACCCCGACAACCATTTCCAAATATCTTAAAGGAATATTTCAGGCATATTTTGTGTCATCATTTAAACATTTATACAGTATGTGACTTTGTATGAAACAAAAAGCTATTTTCTATAGTTCTGTACAGAAGAAATGGATCTTTCTAGACATTCAGCAAGATAACTACTTTAGTCATTTTGGTTTGGATCTAAATAAGGTAGATGATGACAGAAGTTTTGGGCGACTGTTCCTTTTATGTCTTCAAATACAAATTCGAATCAAGCAGCAAGTAAACAAACAACACATTTTAATCAAAACACTGTAAATTGACTGCCTCTTGTTTAGCCTATACCCTATTGTTAGCGTCATGGTTCTTGTGACTCATGTTGTTTTCTGACAGA
Source organism: Triplophysa dalaica (assembly GCF_015846415.1). Classification (NCBI taxonomy): domain Eukaryota; kingdom Metazoa; phylum Chordata; class Actinopteri; order Cypriniformes; family Nemacheilidae; genus Triplophysa; species Triplophysa dalaica. The sequence continues at coordinate 11,855,810 of NC_079558.1, read as the reverse complement.
TTTGATGCCGAATCTCTTCAATATTAGTACATACTTTATTCATGGCCTGTGAGTTGGTTAAATGCCTGCCCTCAGCTATTTAAACAGTGAAGTAATCGACTCTCCATTCAAATATACTTGGGTAAACAAAAGACAGCCGGTCAGGAAACAGCGGCGGGGTGATAGTAATTATGAGTGGCATTGAGCACATTCTCTGCCTGCTATGGTCGCAAAATGCTCTGAATGTGTCAAAAGGGAATTGGCAGGTCTCTGAATTCATGCAGTAACTGAGATCTGACATTTTTAAAAGGTGGGGAAGTGAAAACGAACAACACTGAAGACCCCAAAGATGACACTGTATTGCTGTTAATTGTCCGAGTGATGTATGATAGGGTTTTACAGATTTTCCACATATAATGTAAAAAAGCATTCTTTCTATTAATGCAATAATATTGACGAAAATGTCATCATTTCTATGTTAAAGTTGTTCATGCCTTTAATGAAAATAACACAAAATTCATAAACCATGCATATCCATTGTTGGACATTGTTAGTAGACAAATTAAACAAACCTGTGAGAGTCTTAAAAGTAAAAGTTCACAGCACCAAGTATGCCCACATTGAATAAACACCCAACTTTTGCAATTGTATACTCCACATTGAGACAATGTAACATTTATTTGTTATGGAAATAAGAAAGTGAAGCTTAACAAATCAGAATTCAACCGTGAACTAAATTGAGAGAGAGCTATTGCACATCAATAGATAAAGGGTATGTTTTTCATTGGAAAGCTCACATTTTCTCCATCCGAGGCCAAAACAATTAGCTTGATGAAATAAAAGCTAGATATGAACAACTGACTGCTTCAATTGGCCTCTCGCAACGGGTAAAAATGGAAACTCGGAGACGATGCGCTGATGCACACCAGTGGAATCCGACAAACAAACATTTAAGTGACACATTACAGGAGAGCCTCTTCTGGGCCTCAACGTTCTGACAAGGACCATAAGTGGAAAGATCTGCTAAAAATCACTATCCACTTTCATTTATGATTATCGCTGGATACGGAGCAAGGGAAAGAACAAAAGCTGTGTGCACCTTTGAAGATTTGCCATTTCTTCACCCTTGGTGTCTACGGTACATTTGTTTGAAAGTTCATTTCAAACAGGCTTACTTTAAGTGTAAGATGCAGAATTTAGCTGTTTTGTTGGCCATCATTACCTCTACCTGCCAAAATATCCATAATATATTCTTAACATTACAGAATAATTCTATATATAGTATATTTACTATACAGTATAAATATTTTTATATGTTCTGTATACACTTTTGGAGTGTCTTTCATCCAATCAGAATCAAGAAACAGGACTAACTTTTGTATAATATGTTCATTTAATATAGATCAAGGTTCTACCATTGTGATTTCAAGTACTCATATGCAAGTCCTTGAATAGTTGTAGGCCCACTGGCCAGTTTCACTCGCGTTTTGGATCTTGGCGAGTCTTTGTTTTGGACACAACTTTCGCAGTGTTGCTTTGACATTCGCGTGATTGCTGAAGACTAAATGATGTTTAGATTATACTGATAGCCTTCAGTGGAACTTGAGCACATGACGTAAGCACTGTTTGATTCCCCTGCCTGATATGTATTGTTGTAATAGAATAAATAAGCCTAATTTCTAAGGCACAAACTTAACATGTAAGTTTAGAAGAAGTTTTAATAGCAAAGGACTAATATGGTGAGTCTTGTTTGTCTAATTGGCAAGCAACCTTGATTAGTAAACAGTAAAAAATGTGGTATTTCCAGAAGAAAAGTCTTATTCCAGAAGTTAAGGTCACCAGCATTTTATTTTGTTAAACATTGCAATGTTCTCGCATCTCGCCAAAGGAGCTGTAAAGCTAGATTACTCTGGTGTTTGATAACACGCAGGCTATTTCCACAGCTAACACATCTAATATAGCAATACCTTATAAAGCATATGACCTTATAGATTCCTTCCCGCTTGTGCTTCTTTTCACTTTGAGTGACGCAAAGAACTTTTCGTCTGCTGAAGGTTTTCTGAGTAAAGGCAATCTAGAACGATATATCATGGAAAACGCAAGCGAAAGAACAGGCGCAGCTTCTCCCAGGATCTTGAAGACAAACATTATCTGTAAAGGCCAATGCTTAGAAAAACACATCTTTGAAACACCAAAGGGTGACTGTCACACACAATAACAGCCATAGAAGTGAGGAAACATGAGAATGTTGTGACCCGTGTAGAGCCAACTTATCTTTTCTGTACTTTTTAAAAAATGTATGTTTAATCCAACACAAGCAAAGCTCTTGCCAGTGGAATCCAGTCTGACCTGGAACCACAGGAAGAAACATCACCCATTCACTCACCCTCTTGTCATTTCAAACCTGTATGACTTACTTTCTTCCGCAGAACTCAAAATAATATATTTTGCAGAATGTTGGTAACCAAACAATGGTGGTACTCATTCACTTCTATTGTATGGACACTAAACCAATGCAAGAATTTGGCACACCTGGCACAAGAACACATTTGATGTGACGTGAGAACACTTCGCTTTTCCCACTTCGGTTCATAATTTAGGATGAAAAATCAATGCATTGTTTTAACACCCAATAAAACACAATTCTCGCATAAACCAGTGCCTTTCTGCCTTTGTGTGGTCAAGTGAAGGTTTATACACATAGTTTAAACAAATTTTAGACCCTTTCTAGATCATTATTCCTGCTTAGACTTGTAAAAAAGGATGTGGCAGTTTTACAGTATTTCTTTAGCGTAAGCTAAAAGGCCAACACAAACCGCTGATTTATTATATTACTCCACATTCAACAAAGAGATAAGGTGACAGCTAACGTGACATACACCTGAACGCTCGAACCAAAGCCTGTTTTCATTTAAGATCTCGTTTTTAAACACCATTACTTCTTAAGGGATACTCCACCCAAAAAATGAAAATTCTGTCATCATTTAATTACTCACCCTCAAGTTGTTCCAAACGTGTATACATTTGAGGATATTTGGGAAAATGTTAGCAACTGACATTTCTGGGACATAATTTACTACCAAAGTATTGGTGATTGTATTTTTTTTATTCTGTAACGAAAGCAAACAGTTCTTGGGCACCTTTGACTACCATTCAAAATTATTCACCATAGTAGTCAATGATGTCCCATTTTCCCAAATATCTTTCTTTGTGTTCGACAAAGACATTTATACAGGATAGAATAAATTCGGGGGGGCATTATTCATGAGAAGATTTTCGGGTGGACTATCCCTTTAAGACTCTAACTCTTTCCCTGTCAGCCGATAGCATTTGTATTGTTTTACAAAAACTTTGATGGCCACTAGAATATTTTTTGTAGATGTATGAACATTTTGAGAAAATTGCCTTTTTGTCGAAGAAATCATCAGAATGATGATCAAAACGGGATCAAAACAATGCCCCCTACCACAATAAAGGTGAAAACATGTATATCTGGAAATTTCCGTTAATAGCATTGTCTAAAAAATGACAAAAAATCCAGTTAGTTGGTTAAGAGAGCCTAGACCAGGGTTCCTCAAATCTTACCCTGGAGGGCCGGAGCACTGCAGAGTTAAGCTCCAGCCCTGATCAAACACACCTGAGCAAGCTGATCAAGTTGTTCAGTATCACTAAAAAATCACAGCTGCATTAGTGTTAGAATTCCTGCCCAAGGACTACAGATGAAATTGAGCTCTGTAGCTAATTCTGGGGCAGTCATCGACTGTCCATTGTCCCTGTTAAATAAATAAATATATGAGTAGCGTCAGGAATGACAGAAAATGTAGGGCGGGGCTTGATCATCCTTCAGGAACTGATTGGATTTAAGGTTATTGTTATCGTACCTGGTGTGAACAGGCCTATGAGAGCCAGTGATAACAATTTCAAATGTTAAAAACACAAAACTAAATTAAAATCATGTGTACACTCTTAAATTAAACGTGCTCAAAAGGTTCTTCACATCGATGCCATAGAAGAACCATTCTTGGTTCCACAAAGAACCATTCAGTCAAAGGTTCTTTGAAGAACCATCTCTTTCTTACGATTTATTAATCTGAGGATGTTTTTTCGCCACAAAAAACCTTTGTGGTACAGAAAGGTTCTTCAGATGTTAAAGGTTCTTTATGGAACCAAAAGGTTCTTCTATAGCATAGAAAAATCTTTTTAAGCACCTTTATAAAGAATGTACATACAGTAATTAAAATCATAATGTAATGCAATAAAAATAAACACAGTATAGAGTCAAAAAAAGGTACTTAAAAGGTTCTTCACAGCGACGCCATAGAAGAACCATTTTTTGTTCCACAAAAATCCATCTCTTTCTTTCCTTTTTATAATCTAAATAACCATTTTTCACCTTTATAGAACCATTTAGACAAAAAAAGTTCTTCTTTCGCATGAAGCATCTTTATTTTTAATCGTGTATTTTTCATTAAGATAACTAACCACACCCCTTAAGCTTTGAATTATCAATCATGAATTCTAGTAGCATCTCTCTATGTCTAGAATCTGATGGACTTTAAAAACAGAGCCGAGATGCTGCAGCACTGAGATTCTGGACTGTGATGTCATGTCTTAAGAAAGTATGACTCATTTCGACTCCTCCTGTCAACTTGAGTGTCTTCTAAACAACCAAGACCTCATTGGCTTTACATAACTGTCATATCAACACATGCCTTAATGGCAGTGAGTTAAGACATGTCCAAGTCATGGTTAAAACAGTAAAGGTTTTCCTAATTTAAAATTCTTGGCAGTTTCTTATTCCTATTAGAATGTCAAATAGATAATCCCAGATTAACATGCATACATTAACAGGGAAAGAAAAAAAAATCTCTCTAAAGTTTCAGAATTCTAGACAGCAAGGTAATCAAATGGTGGCATCTGCTTTAAGTCTCCGGCTTTTTGGATTTTTCTCTTAAAAATCAAAAAGACTCAAGTAATCCACTTGTGGCTTCTGTAGTTTTTCGCGAAAGAACAATATCTCACAAGGCGCTCAATTCTTCCAAGATGCCAGTCTGCCATCAAAAGTTAAACTGATAGTTGACCCAATAAATTTAAATTCTGTTCCCTTTCGAGGGAACTCGCACTACGTCGCCACAACAACGCTTTGGGGAACTCCTCAGCGTGACCAGCTCTGAGCACGTGTGTCAACATCGTCCAGTAGTGAAAGGATACGTCATGAATGACGTATGGACCAGGAGGTATAAAACGACATCCGAAAAATTCAATTTCAGCTCTCTTCTTCTCAGCAAGTGGCTCTGTGTGTGTGGTGTCTAGTTAAAAGAAGTGTGTTGTGTAAAAGAAGCGTGTTTGGGTAGCCAATTTGCTAACATGTCAGATAAGAATTTCAGACTCTGCGTTGTCTGTCTGGGAGCGGAGCATGCACAGTCAGCTCTCGAGGGAGCTCTAATGGTCAGGGCTATAAAGAACAAGGTTACGGGGCGATGCTGAGAATAGAACAGAAGCTTGCAAGCTATCTGTCTCCTTCCGCGGCTTCGTCCCTAAAAGCCCCTACCTTGCCATCAAAGCCATGCAGGGTGACATTGACTTTGGTCGGCAAGGCATATGCGACAGCGGGGCAGTCGGAGGCATGTTTACACTCTGTGGCACTACTTCAGGCGTATCAGGCTGATGCGCTACGTGAATTGGTTGACACAGGGCTGGTGGCGGTGGATGTTTTAAAACCCGTCCGTCATGCTATAGATATTTCCCTCCGTGCTACTTGTAAGGCGGCCCATTCTTTGGGCCGCTCGATGGTAGCCACTGAGAGGCATTTATGGTTGAACCTGTCAGACATGAAATCATCTGACAGGTAATTTCTTCTGGACGCCCCATTATCCCCTACGGGCCTTTTCGGCAACGCTGTAGACACCGTTGTTGAGAGGTTTGAGGAGGCTAAGAAACAGGCTGCGGCATTTAAACTGTATCTCCCCCGCCGCGGAGAAACTCCCGGGGCAGCTGGGTGGGAACAGCCACAGGCGTTCACAAGCTATCGTGAGCGTCAGAGGCAGAGTGTTGCTACTCAAGCCCCACCCCAAAAGGATGGGGGTTCGGGAAGTCATTATCATCCGCAGCCTTACAAACCTAGGACAGACCTGAGGGCAGTCATTCAGGCAAGGAAAGGGGAAAACAAGAAAAAGTCTTGACAGCAGGTCAGCATTTCCCCCCGGGGAGCGTGCGCTCACACCTCATTATACGGTGCCCGTTCCTCCTCGGTGCCTAAGAAGGGTTCAGCTGGCTCTGCCAATCAAGGTTTGCCGAGCCGTAGTGTTCCCGTTAGGATGTCACCAGAGGCTGGTCCCGAGAGGCTAGTCTTCTTAGTAGACCATTTAGCAGCCTGGAAAAGTCTACCAAATGAGTCACAATGGGTGCAGCGCACGGTAGAGCGGGGTTACCGGATCCAATTTCAAGTCCGCCCGCTCCGCTTCAACAGGGTTTTATACACCGAGGTGTGCCCCGAGCAGACTCTGGTGATGGAACAAGAAGTTCTAGCAAAATCGGAACATCTGTTGGTTCAACATCGAGATGTTGTTCTCGCACATATGGAGGAGCTAGGGCTGAGGCTGAATACCAAGAAAAGTGTGCTTTCTCCAGTACAGAGAACCACTTTTTTAGGAGTAATATGAGATTCCATCACGTCCATCTCGTATTTTTGCAATCTTGTCAGCCGTTTGCAGCCCAGTGTTGGGAAGCAGTTGCACTGACAACCGATGCTTCACTCACAGGTTGCGGAGCTGTTATGGAAGGCCAATTGGGCCAAAACCAATGGGGGAGCCACTTTCGATCTTGGCACATAAATTGCCTAGAGATGATGTCAGTGTTCCTGGCGTTGGAACACTTTCTCCCACAGCTCAGAGGCCAGCATGTGCTTGTCAGGGCAGACAACACAGCTGTGGTCTCATATATAAATCGCCAGGGGGTCTACGGTTACGGCAACTATACAAGTTGGCACGTCAGATCCTGCTGTGGTCTCAGGGGGAGCTGCTCTCCTTGAGGGCAGTCTATACCCCCTGTAACCTGAACCGAGGAGCAGACATCCTGTCGAGACAGGGGCTGAGGCCGGGGGAATGGAGACTCCACACAGAGGAGGTGGAGCAGATCTGGATGAGGTTCGGCCAGGCAGAGTTACACCTCTTTGCAACTCAGGAAAACACGCCCGGTTGGCTCTGGTTTTCCCTGATACATCTAGGCCCTCTAGGGCTGGATGCCATGACACAGGTGTGGCCGAGGCTTCACCTGTACGTTTTCCCCCCGATCGCTCTACTCCCGAGAGTTCTGGAATGGGTGCGCACGGACAGAGTTCGCCTACTGTTGGTAGCCCCGTTCTGGCCGGCCCGAGTGCGGTTCTCGGACATAATAGACCTGTTGGAGAAACCTCCATGGAGATTCCTTTGAGAAGGGACCTCCTTTCTCAAGCAGAGGGTCAGATACATCACCCACCCCTGGAGTTATGGAAACTATGGGTTTTGCCTCTGAGAGGGCTAGACTTTTAAACACTGGTCTCTCAGCTTAGGCTGTCGAGACCATACTTAATTCCAGAGCTCCATCTACAAGGAAGCTTTATGCCTTGAAGTGGGGAGTCTTCACTACTTGGTGTTCTGCTCACCACAGGGAGCCTGTCAACTTCCCAGTTTCAACAGTGCTCGAGTTCCTACAAGATCACTTTGCTGTGGCCTGTGAGCCACACTAGGGTACAGACCTGGGATTTGGCTACAGTTCTTACAGGGGCTGTCGTCTCCTCCCTTTGAACCGATTGATTCAGTCACTCTTAAGTTTTTCACTCTTAAGACAGTCTTCCTGAAGGCTATTACTTCTCTCAAGAGAGTGGGAGATCTTCAGGCCTTGTCGGTTTCCCCTACGTGCCTTGAATTTGCTCCTGGTTTGGTTAAAGCGTTCCTTTTCCTCCGGGCGGGATACGTGCCTAAGGTTATGGATAATGTATCGAGACCCATTACCTTGCAAGCATTCTGTCCTCCACCTTTCAGGAGCCAGGACCAGGAAAGGTTAAATGTGTTGTGTCCAGTGCGAGCACTGGACTCTTATGTACACAGAACTGCGGCTTGGAGGAAAGCGCAGCAGCTCTTCGTATGTTTTGGTTCACCGAGGAAAGGTCTTTCGGCAACCAAGCACTCCATTAGCAGATGGATAGTTGAGACTATCTCTCTGGTCTATGAGGCCTCTGGCAGACCATCGCCCTTGGATGTCAGAGCCCATTTTACTAGGGGTAGGGCGGCCTCCGTAGCCTTAAGGTTGGGGGCGTCTATGCGGGACGTGTGATGTGGCAGGCTGGTCCTCTCCGCTCACATTCGTGAGATTCTATAGCTTGGACACGAATCTCACCCCGAGGTTCATGACGTATCATGACGTATCGTTTCACTACTGGACGATGTTGACACACATGCTCAGAGCTGGTCACGCTGAGGTGTTCCCAAAAGCGTTGCTGTGGCGACGCAGTGTCTCGTTCCCTTCTCAGGGAACAAGGGTTACAGACGTAACCCAAGACGTTATCATTTACTCACCCTCATGTCATTTCAAACCTTTCTTCTGCAGAATACAAAAGAAGATATACAGTAACACTGTCGGTACCCATTGACTTGCAATGAATTTTTTTCCGTACAATGGAAGTGAATGTGTAACGGCACTGTTTGGTTACCAACATTTTTCAAAATATCATATTATGTGTTATGTGGAGTAAAGAAAGTCACACAGTTTTGAAATGACAAAAGGTACAGAAGAGTACAGAATTTTTGTATATTTAGGCGAACTGTCCAAATACAAACATGAGCTCTCATTTCTCAACTATCCGAGCAATGATTCTTACTCCATGTATCGGTATTCTTCTGATGACATTTATGAGACAAAGTTTACACTTACATGAAATATCAGTGATAACTCCATTAATTCTCACAAGCAAATTCTAAGCAAAACAACCTGTCTTCTGGGTCTGTGTCCCCTGCAACAGCAGACTGGCTGATTTAAATCCAGTTCATACAAGGATTTAAATGCATTTCTTTTGTCATATACTTGGCCAGTTTTCACAATGAAAATAAATCAATAGCAACTTGCACCAATACACTTCTCGTTGGGTAGAGAAAACCTCAACCAATGTTGACTCATATCGCGAGAGGCAACAGTCGGGAACATTTATCATGACAGTCTTGTGTTATATTACAAAGCACGACTATTGTGTTTTGACGACGTCAATGTTGGCCGCTGCCTCATAATCCCCGATTTCCTATGCCAGAGTCACAACTTTGCAGAGAGCTTGACTAATAGCTTTCTTTTCAAATGACCGCTTTGGTACTTGACTTCACAAGAGAGGCCCAAGCATGAAATTCAATTATGCGGCACACGCTCGGCGGGCAGGTCCAGAGCTGCCTGTGTTAATCCTCAGCATGCCCTGAGGATTTTCAACAGACTCCGCTGCCCCCTCCCCAACCCAATCTCAGTCCGAACCCAAATCCACTAAGTAATAGATAAGTAAACATATTTTCCTTGCGGTATAGCCCAGCAAAAACATTTGGCCTTTGTCTGCCCTAGAAAGTAGATAGTTGAGCATGTACTCAAGCATTAACATACAGCAATTTTAGTCAGAGTCACGTTTGAATGGACTTTTAGGATTAACCCCATAGGAACCGTAACATTTACTGTATTTACAAACTCATATACTCTGAAAGGAGTGCTTATTGAGCTGTTACATGCCAAGGGAATCGGCATGGGGATACGATACAGTGCTGTTGACATATCGTCCAGCTGTGATTACTAATATTGTGTTATCAATAATAATATGCATATTATATCATGATAGATAATTCATCGACAGTACTGTATCTGGATGACACTTTAACATTGCCAATGGTGTTTAACACCTGGTTGACATTTTGGGGCACTATCAACTAACTTTGAAAAGTTACAATGATAGTAAAAGGTCTCCCAGAATTCTTTGTTTTTCTAACATTCTTCTTATTTTCTTTGTTGTTAACAGAACAAAGAAATTCATACAGGTTTGGAACAACTTGAGTATGCATTAATTATGAAATTTGTTGGTTGCCACAGTGGTTACAGCTGCTCTCTCTGCTCCCCTAAAATCATATTTTTAGGTGGGATTCATTGACTAAAAACACACGCACGCACAAAATTAACCTAAAATCTGTCTTGCTAGTGGACTAAATCTATTATTGTCATCAATTATATATCCTACACTGATTTGATACATTTTGTTTTCATAAAGTACATACGTATATGAGCCTACAGATTTAATGGCTTTGATGAAATGGACTTTTTGATGCCCACCCATCACATTTAAATTTGTATTTAAATGTCACCAATTCAGTCATCTTTTATCCTAAGCCATCTTAACCCTAACCTTGCCTAGACTCTGATTACAATCTTACAGACAATACATTTTAGAGTGGTTGTTACTAGTTAATTGAACTTAAAAATATTAGTTGACTTGACTAAACTTGTTGTGTTGACTAATATTTTTAAGTTGAACTTATATTCTTTTACAGTGTAATATACTGCAATAATTATACTTCTAATGATTTAAGTACCACCACAGACCACTGTGATATTCACACTTAAAATAAAGTCAAAAACCACTGTGATTTTCGCCATTATTGCAATATGAAGTGGTTTGTTGCAAATGCTGTCCCATTAAAACAAAACAAAACTCAGATATTTGTCGTCTGATAGAACAATTTCTCATCTGAATTTCCCCTTCACAAATTATGGAACAACACCAGGGATGCCTCAGATAGATGACCACTGGCGCTTTTCCCTCACACTGGTAACTGGCCTGTGGTCATTACCGTTTCACTCATACAGAGTGAAAACACAGTCCCAGAAGACAAAGCATAGTCATGTCTGCTGCACTGTGGGGGTCAATGCACGGACCGCCAAGAAATGCAGAGGAGTTTTCCTCCACAGATCATGAGTGGGAACACTCTCTCCTGCTCTATTCCACAGTCGAGGGAGTCAGGCAACAGAGAAAAATTACTTTGTGTCCCATACCCACATACCACTTGCTGACTCCCAATAACTGGAGTTTGAGCGGATCCACAGTGTGTGCTGTACCGGGTGAAAACTGGAGCCGGATTCTGGGAGTCAGGCTTGTAGTCTGTTGTTATGACTTGATGACCCGTTGCTGGAGATTTGTGTCACTAGCAGGATGCTCCTGAGTTACTCATAAAGGTATTTAGTTTTTTATGTTGAACAATAACCAATGGCACAGTATCAGTGGGACAGGCTAGGGGGCACATTAAAAAAAAAAAAAAGAATTTTTGAGGCAGTAGACACCATTGTTGAACTTGTCCTTCCTATTTCTTATCTGATTCTTGAGTCTATGGGAATTCCCGTCCTTGAATTCCATTGGGAAGTATACCCACAAATCTCAGCTTATGTTTTGGATTTTAATCATTCACATCTACAAGTGATTTCGCCTTGTTGTGGCCTTTCACGCAATGTGATTGCACTTATTTTAGCTGATCCAAATGTAGCGATGCTGGAAGAGGGCCAAACAAATAATTCTTGGGTCGCGTCCAGAATGGTCAATGAGAGAAGTGAAGTGGGGGAAACCCCTTTTGAATACAGACAGCATTAGACAGTCAAACAACTGTGTATTATATAGAAATACTGACAGAGTAAGAGGGGATAGATTCATGTTGTTTTCGGTGTCTGTTTGTGGAGTGGCAGCTGGGAAACAAGCTAGGCTGATATTCTCTGGTTCTCCTGTGGGAGCCCGGCCCCAGATGGATCGCTTCAATGAACAGCAAACCATAGCGACCAGAATGCCAGCTTTGTCGCTCCCACTCCACAGAGCAGCCCAGAGAGACCGCGGGAGAGTACGCTCCATGAAATGCAGTGATTCATCAATTTTCCAGACCTGGAGCTTGAATTAGAGCAAATCAGGTCATCAATATGACATTTCAGGGCTCTGGGGAAAAGGTCTAGTTTCACACATCCATATTCCCAGGAAACCTAAAGTCCAATTTTGCTGGTTTGTTTAAGTTTAACGTATGTCAATATTTTTTTAATGACCCCAAGCCAAATATGTGACTTAGTCTTAAAATTAACGTCTCTATAGAATTACACTTCAATTACAATTTTATTAACATTAACTATTTTTATTGAAACATAACATTTATGCTAGCCTGTCCTTTTCTGAAAATATGCAGTACCTCATTAGATATTTGGGTCAGCACCTCTTTATAGTTACATTTTAAAGTTAAGAGCCCCTTTAATAAAAGGCACTGCCAATCATGTTTGTTTATACATAATGTGTTAACTTTGTGCATGGTCCCTTTCCCACCATTTTTCAATATAACTTTTTTTGGATAAAACTTTGGATGAAACCATTTACCAAATGCAAAAATGTATATTTGATAAAAATTCATGTTTTTAAACATTTAAGGTGCAATGTGCAAGATGCACCCCTCCCTTTCAAAGCACTACAGTGGCTGACAAATATGTTGTCATGTTTTCAATTTTTTGGGGACAACGTAGTTACGTAACACTCTGTAGAGCAGTTTGTCCGTAAAGGGCTACTGTAAAAAACAACATCGCAAATTCCATGTTAGGGGACCTGCGGAGTATGTAAATATAATTAGCTCATTCTAAGGTAATAAAAACATAACGCTTCATTATGTAAGGTGTTTAAACACATCTGAAGATGTTATATTGCATTACTGTCAATAGATCCTCCAAAAAGTTACACACAGCTAAAGGTTTAAGGAGAACACTGGTACTGTACCGTAGACAGCTTAAAAGCAACAACGTGGGCCAAAAGTTCTATAGAATAGTATTGAAAATCATTTGAAACAACCACTTGAAAAATAAAAACGCTGCCACTAAGCTCTTCAAACATCATTTTGGAAAGTTTATTGGGAAAGTGAAGTGCTGTGATGTTATAGTAACCTTTCTAACTCTTGTAATCCTGCCATTGATGGCTTGTCACATCATAAGCAAATACGCTGCCCTTCTCCTGAACTATAAATCATAACTTGATACACGGATTCATCTGGAAACAAAACTGCTCCTTTGAAAGTGCAGCGGTGGAGATTAAGTCCATGTCATGTCAGTGTGTGTGGGAAAAATATAAAGCGACAGTGAGTGTCACATGGGTCGCCCAGCTCCCAGAGGCTCTACCCACTCATAACCAAGTCCATCACAACATCTCCCTCCTTCTCCATTTTATTTATTCCTTCCATTACAAACGTCACTTTCTGCTCTGCTGTACTTGTGGCACTGAGTATTTTATGAGGCGATGTAATACTGTAAAGGTTCAGAAAACCTGCTTATGATTACATTGTTTTATTTTTTCTGACAGCTGTGTATACATCGATTATACACAAACAATTTGTAGACCTGAAGCAGCATTTCAAGACTGTGCACCTATTCAATCGGTTTCATTGATCTTAAGCGCACAAAAACACAACATCTTCTTACGCAGTAATATTTATCCATTCAGAGCAACCAAGCATGCGTATTAAGTTTTATTATGTTTTATATGGTATACGATAGTATCTCTCAAAATGTTTATAACATTAATAAATGTGTTTGTTTACTTTTCAATAGCTATTCTTGGTTCATTGTGACTTTGCACCTGTTAATAAAGAACTGGCACTGTTTTCTGAGCAAGTTCAGAAATAGCTTTCCCATGAGTTTGGGGTTTAAAATAAAGGGTTGACCAGACACGCCCCGGCTGCTGGAATGACTTTGTCATGGGAACATTTTTAAACTGTCTGTAAGAATTTAATAGCGTGAAGAAAAAATATTACAGAACGCGTAAATATCGGTTTGTTTAAGCACTACTGCCCTGTGGGATATGGTAGTATATGTATGGCACTGAACTTTAAATCTTGCAGACTTTGCCAGTGTAAAGATGCATGAAAATAAATAGGAAAAAGTCAAAACAAGAACCAAGATAATAAACAAGAAATGTTTACACGGCTGTCTGAGAATGAAGAGCTTAAACAAACAGTGACATGCGACAGATTGTGAAATAAACGATTCAACCATTAGAGATGTTACAGGAAAGTTACAGTGATAAGGATAAAACACACTAAACCTGATAAACATACCAGATGCTTCAGTAAAAGAAAAACATTAAATGAACAAAATGTGGCATCTGGGGTATTTCAGAGACGACGTTTAATGAAACAACAACTAAACATAAACATCAGATGAAACAGTTGCCGATGTTTCTGTTCCATAATCAGGAACAAAACCAGGAATATTGTCTGGGGTCCGGGACTTTTGATGTGAAAGTGGGGAAAAGGACCTTACCCAGAAAATAAATCTTAATACCATCTGCATGACACCAACCTTAATGCAGTTTATATTCAGTATTCTTAATCACTTAGTAACTCACTGTTATGCTCTGCACATGGAATCTAAAATCAAGCTCATAAGAAGTGAATGGTCCAGTCATCTTGTGTAATAATAAGTTTCCATTCTTCCCTAGAAAGGGAGTGTATTTACTTTGAGGTCACTCGAGATATGCTGGCGAGACAAGAGTCCTAGATTGTCATAGCTTGCAAGGCAACTTGGGTGGGCAGGTCTTGCCCAGATACATAGAGGCCTACAAGAGAGACCAGATAAAATGTGGAAATTGACAGATTTTATGCCAAATCTTCTTTTAATGGGCGAGCGCGCTTTAAAAGCGTGCTTCGCAGACTCGATTATTTATGTTTTTATGGAAGATCAGAATAAAAAATGGATGTAGATAGCCACCAAAGATATGATAAAAGCAATCCTTACAATGCTGGGGCCACAGAATGAAAAAAGACATAAAGACCCAGACTGTGCTTTATACAATGCTTTGCACTTCTACAGTGAAGAGATCTGGCTGAATGTTGAAAAATGATTAAAAAGAAGATGGCTTACATATCTACTCAAGAATAAAACAAGTTTATTGCAAAAATGACAAGTTAGGTCTGAGGGTTAGTTATCATCTCATTGTTCTTGCAACCCAAGATCAAATATCACAGTCTAGTATTTGATGTGATGGATTATGACATTACACTCTAAAAATGGCTAGGTCTAATTTTTAACCCATAATGCTGAGTTTAGTCCGTTGGGTTGTTTTGTGGAGTTGTTTTTCCACATGTTAAACACTTTTTGGGTTGATTTAATTTTCCAGGTGTTGGGTTAAACCCGTTGGGTTAATGTGCTGGGTTGTTTCTGGCCACCGCTGGGTTATTTGAAGAGGCTCGAGCACTTCCCGCCCTGAAGACGTTCCGTGTACAACATAACTTTATTTTTTTAAAAGAACAAAGGCAAAGCCACTGGTTGGAGCAATTTGAAGGTACGTTTTTTATGTTTAAAGCGAATATTTATTGAAATTTGTAACATTTTGTAAGGCAACAGTGTCTTAACGAACATTAGTGATGTCATTTAGACGATCATTAAGCGGCCAGTCAATTATATTGCCGTTTTAAACCAAACATTTCAAGGTTTGTGAATATGATGAAGGAAGACTAGTGTGGTAGCCTGTATTTAATGAGATGATTTGCTGAACATGTGATTTCTTAATGTATAAAGTGGTGTAATTCATAATGTCATTTCATTTTTTGTCTATAGTCAGTAAATCAAATGGATGCTTTTGTGAGGGAAAAACTCCTCGAGTGGCAGTAAACGTTACCCAGTCTTATTGACAAGTTTAAGATTGTTACTCTTAAACTGACTACAATGATTAACTCACCCTGACGTAACATAAAAGTTAGACCACATAACAAGTTAAACAAGTATATCGGAGTATTGATATTTTATCATGTGTTTTTCTTCTTTATAGATTGGAACAGACGTGGTGTAATTTCTTAACCGGACAGAATTAACGAAGCACTTTCCTTCTGTCCTCGCAACGGGAAATCGGAGGAAAATTCGGTAGGACTGCAGAAACAGTATCTCAGGCTTTTGTCATTTTGAATGGACAGGCTCTTGGAATAAACCATGCTGCTTTCAGCTGTTGATGTATATTTCAAAACATTTGATGTGTTTGATGTTAACTTTCCCGGGAAATGCGCTACAACCTGGGAATTTCTCAAGACTGTTGTTTTTCTGATGGAGGGGAATGAATCATCTGCTATTTGATTTCTTCACTGCTCTTTGCTTGTTGAGGAATAACTTAACTTGTATTTTTTCCTTTATGTTTTTGTAAGTATATGGATTTGTATGATTTATATACAGTGAAAGTATACATTTACAAATTAATGTTTTTACTGATTTAGAATTCAAATTTGACTGATTTACTGTAATGCACTTCTAGGTGGTTGTTACAAAATTTGCAACTGGTTCAAAACGCGGCAGCTCGAGTTCTTACACGTACAAAAAAGCATATAAGCATATAACCCCGGTTCTGTCAACCTTGCACTGGTTACCTATAAAGCATTGCATTAACTTTAAGATCTTGCTTATTACCTATAAAGCCCTACATGGTCTAGCGCCGCAGTATTTGAATGAACTTCTATTGTATTACAGACCTCCACGTACATTACGCTCTCAGGCGTCCTGTCAGTTGGTAATACCTAGAATTTCAAAATCAAGTGCAGGTGGTAGATCCTTTTCTTATCTAGCGCCTAAACTTTGGAATATTTTTCCCTGCACGGTCCGGGAAGCAGACACACTCTGTCAGTTTAAATCTAGACTAAAGACTCATCTTTTTAATCTTGCATACACTACACCTCCATAAAATTAATCCTAAAAGGATTTAGGCTGCATTATTTAGATCAACCGGAACCAGGAACACATCCAACAACAAATGATGTACTTGTTGCATCAAAGAGTGCAGAACAGTACTCTACTCTCAGCCAGTCTTGTCTCTTTGTTCCAAGGTTACCGCAGGATGCAGTTCATGCCCAGACCTGATGGCAGAGCTGAGAATGGGAAGCGGTGACCTAACAAGAGCTAAGAGGATAGAGCTGGATAAAGGACGCCACAACTTTTTTTTCCTACAACTTTTCAAATGCTATTAGATTGTTAATGATAATCTTAAATCCTTAATTTTTATATTTTTATTAAGCCTTGTTGTGCAAGCACTGTTGAGCTTGTGCAGAGGCAGCAGCTTTTGCCAGAGGGGAACTGGAATCCCCTGGTTGGGCCTGGGTTCCCCTGAGGTTTTTTTTCTCGATGGGAGTTTTGGGTTCCTCACCACCGTTTGCATATTGTTTTGCACTATCTGCCTGGCCGGGGGGGGGCTGCTTTAGAATTCATACTTCTATTCAATGTGTCTCATGTACAGCTGCTTTGTAACAATGAAAATTGTAAAAAGCGCTATATAAATAAAGTTGAGTTGAGTTGAGTTGAGTTGATTCATGAATAATTGTAATAATTCACTGATAATTGTTCTAATTCACATGTGACATACCTCTGTTGCAACATGTAATTGTGCAGAATTGTATTAATTTGTGTAATCTATACTGCTAATGTTTGATGCTAGCCATATTTTTTTATTTTATTTTTATTTTTGTTAATTGACAATTGTTGCTATACATTGTGGAGAATGTTAATTAGTAATTTATAATGTCATTTATTTACATGTTATCTATAATGTTTGTTAATGTTTGATATGAAACATTTAATTTATTATCCATCCATCCATCCATCCATTTTCTACCGCTTATCCGAACTACCTCGGGTCACGGGGAGCCTGCGCCTATCTCAGGAGTCATCGGGCATCAAGGCAGGATACACCCTGGATGGAGTGCCAACCCATCGCAGGGCACACACACTCACTCATTCACTCAAGCACTCACACCCTACGGACAATTTTTCCAGAGATGCCAATCAACCTACCATGCATGTCTTTGGACCAGGGGAGGAAACCGGAGTACCCGGAGGAAACCCCCGAGGCACGGGGAGAACATGCAAACTCCACACACTTAATTTATTATAATTAATATAATTAACAATAAATATTTTATTTTATTTGTGCAAATCTATAAATATTGCTGTTACACTCTAAAAATGGCTGGGTTATTTTTAACCAATACCGCTGGGTTGAGTCCGTTGGGTTGTTTTGCTGGGTTATTTTTCCACATGTTAAACACTTTTGGGGTAGTTTTAGTTTTCAAGGTGTTAGGTTAAACCCGCTGGGTTAATGTGCTGGGTTGTTTCTGCCGCTGGGTTATTTGAAGAGTCTTGAGCGCTTACCGCCCTGAAGACGTTGAGTGTACTTCGCAACTTTCACTTTTACAAAGAACAAAGGTGCAAAGTTACTGGCTGGAGCAATTTAAAGCTACGTTTTTTACGTTTTAATTGAATATTTATTGAAATAAGCATAATTTGTAACGTTTTGCAAGGCAACAGTGTCTTAACTAACATTTGTGATGTAATTTAGACGACCAGCAACTGTTACCTCAGATCACCATTACAGATAAATTGACCTAACATAGTCCTGTGAAGATGCACGAAAATGATGTAGTTCGGAAAAGCGGGAGAAAATGGAATGGAATGGAAAAATTTTTGCTGCACATGTGGTTTCTTAGTGTATTAAGTGTAATTCATAATGTATTATACATAATTTATATGTCTTTAGTTAGTTTTATTAATTGACATTTGTTGCTACCTATTGTGGAGTATGTTTATTAGTCATTTATAATGTTATTTATAATGCTTGTTAATGTTTGATATGAAACATTTTCATTTATTATAATTAAACTGTTTTCTTTTAATTATGCAAATCTAAAAATATTGCTGTTACTGGGTGTAAAAGTTGAAATTTTTATAGTTTATACAGTCAAATAAAAATTATTTTTTTAAAAACAAATGTCAATTGTCTTGATTGACAATGAAGCACAGGAGAAATCAAGAATAACCCAGCAAAAATAACCCAGAATTAAACACATGAATAGTGAAAATGACTACATTTGGAGTTTTTTTCATTAACCCAGCATGCTGGGTTAAAATGTGTAACCCATTGTGCTGGGTTACTTTAACCCAGCATGTGTTCTGTCCAATATTTACAAAGCGCTGGGTTGCAAATTGAGTTGTTTTTAAACCCAGCCATTTTTAGAGTGTATGCCATTCAAGGTCATTAAAGTGAGCTTTTTTTATGTGCAAACTGTGGTCTTTTTTTATTCTTTTTTTTAAAGCTCAGCAGGTAGAGAACTGCTCAAACAAAACCACGGTTGTGTGTTTGATTACCTAGGAATTCACCAAGATACTTTTGTCAAACATATCTGTCAAATCATCTCAGCATCCCTTTTCCCCACTACATCCTATGTGTTGCAGTAAAATACACCTTTTTGTGGATATATGGCTTGACGTTCAGTCAACGCTTTCTGCTGCAGTACAGCACCGACTTTATCTTCTTCCTCCTGTCAAACTCTTTCCCATGGATCTTAGACACGCCTGTAGCTTTTTCCAACCACCTGAAGAGCATTATTCTTCCCAAGATCTCACTGATGAACATCTGCACTTTGTTTTTGATGGTGTTCCATAATACTGTACGTCAACAGTAACCCTCGGCTCTCAATAACCTTTTGAAGGCGGGGCTAAGATTTCTACATGACCCATTACGATGGGGTTCTGCTCTTTGACTTTTCATTACACAGCACAGATTTTATGAACAGTCGAACATGAGATGTGATACATGGCTGTTTC
Source organism: Triplophysa dalaica (assembly GCF_015846415.1). NCBI lineage: Eukaryota > Metazoa > Chordata > Actinopteri > Cypriniformes > Nemacheilidae > Triplophysa > Triplophysa dalaica. The sequence goes on along the minus strand of NC_079558.1, from coordinate 11,836,193 downwards.
GACCCCTTCAAACAAAAGCTTCATTTGAATCCAAAGCACTCCAAACCACTAAATCATGTTTCTGCTGAATCTAGTTCAGCTACCTGACAAATCCAAAGGCGCTCGCTGTCTCCAGCACATTGGAATGTTCCACCTGTTTATCCTGTATTCTCTTACTATAAACCACTCCCGAGGAATGGTTTTCCTCTCTGGACAACAAAACTAAATATTGTACACTGTGTATATGTGTTTAGATTACTGTCAAGCTCTTTATGATCCCTGGAAAGGGGCATGTTTTTATAATCAAGATTTTTTTAACCTTCTTCTGTTTCATCTGTGGGTTGCTTCTAAATTTTATTTGTGACAAACACATATGTCCATTTGAAATATAAATATATACAATCTGTGTCTTATGGAAAAGGCTGTACATTATGCTTGGCACACCATGTGGACATGGATAACGAACAGATACGGTCCGGTTTTACTTATTTAGAATGAATTAGAAGACAACTGTGAACTCTCTCTAATGTTCAGCCAAAGCCTTCAGTTAACAGCCATCATTTGTTCCTCTATAATGTCAGGTTGTCAACCCTTTGCTCACATTGAAGCTAAAGGAAGATGTAACTGGGGATTTTATGCAGTCTGGGGTTAACAAGAAAGTAAGAAATTGGGGAATGTGAGATATCACACATATGGAGAAAAAATATGGGGATTTCTTGCTGGTGTTGTAGTTTACTGCTATGAACCTCATGATGCCAAATGGGTAGAAACAAAACAGCTCTTTAAGATCAGACATTGAAAGTATCAGCTGACCTTCATTGTAACTGTCATGAACTCTGGTGTGAGACATGGCGTGAGAACCCAAGTGCAGGCAGACGACAAGGCGGATGAAGGGGTTAACAAATGTATTTATTTAACAAAGACAAAAAAGCAAAACAAAACCCACTATGGGGAAAACAAGACTGGGTAAACTAAAACAACACAAGAACACGGACTAACTCAACTAAGAAAACAAAGACTTGACACAATAAACTAACACTTACTAAGACACGTTGGAAACAGGAAACAGGAACAACAACTTGGCATAACATTAACAGGACCGAGTACAAGAACATGTACCTCAAACAATGCACGAGCAACGAGACAAAGAAACATGAGGACTCTTTATAGGGAAGGTAATTAACACAAACTAGGAAACAGGAGGGTTGGGCAATGACGCGACTTGAGGAGAGTATGGAAGACCGCAAGGGTCAAAAATATCTCTCCTCACATGAAACAGAGGATTCTGTATGATTCCACCTCTAAACCAAGAAATACCTGACAAGGAGAGGTGGAACCATGACAGTAACAACACAAATGAAAAAAAGATCTGGGAAACAATCATGTTTGTAATTCTGTTGCGATTAATATAAAAGATATCTTATTGTTTTTCTTTGATATTTATACTTATAATGTTGATAACACTTACAGTAAAATGTAAAATATTGCGACCAATATACACTCCTGAACAAAATCTTGAGACCGGAGAAAACATTCCAAGTATTTAGTATTTCTTGCTGGTGGATCGTAACCAGGTTGTAAGTACTGGTTCAAAAACAAGAAACAGGCGCAAGAGACAAAAAATAGGGAGTAGGCAATTTATTGAAATTTGCATTTAATCTCAAACAGGCTGTTCATTATCTTAAGACCATAGCCTCAAAAAGTTAAAATCTGCACAAAATATGGCAGTGACACTGTCATGATCCGCTGATGGCAAAGGCAAAAGGGCTTTCTGTCTTTGACGAGAGTGTCGCCTTTGTGCAGTTGCATCAAGCATGCCGAAACGAATGTTTGAAGTGATCAACGAGAACGGTGGGGCTACTCACTCCTGAGTCCATTTTTGACACTTAGTTTAGAGTTTTTTTGGGCTATGGTCTTAAACTTTTGATCAGCTGATGAACAGCCTTTTTGAGTTTAAATGAAAATGTCAATAATTGCCTACTCTCGGTTTTTTGTATCTTGCTCCTGTTTCTTGTTTTGTCATTTTAAAGCAGTACTTACAACCTGGTTACGATCCACCAGAGAGAAATGCGAAATATTTAATGTTAATGTTTCCCCTGTTTTACGATCCACGATCAACTCGAGAGGCAAACACATCTGCGAGAACGTAAAATGGCGCTGGAAACATCCCGGGCTGACGCTCGCAAAACTGAGGTAAGTTTTCGACGTGATTGTAATACCCCTACCACTTCTACTCCGAGTGTTTATTTGCACAGAGCCCAGGCTTCAAGAACACGACGAGCCGAAATGAATTTCACTCCTGCACCGGCACACACACGGCGAAAGGCGAAATCCAGGACCGGATCGATGACCTCTCCCCCACCGCCGCCACTGGTCTTTGAGATTTTTACGAGGAACCGCTTTGCCGCCCTCTACGAGACGAAATCCAACGCTGTGGTCATCGGAGACTCAATCGTCCGGAACGTACGCGCTTCCTTCAATGAAGGTAAGGTCCGCACTCACTGTTCTCCTGGCGCCCGTGTTCTCGATGTCTCTGCGCAGGTAACAGCGATTCTGAAGAACCATGCAATAGTGGGAGCCGTAGTTCTGCACGCGGGGGGGAATGATGTGAGAATGCGGCAGTTGGAGATCCTGAAGAGGGACTTCAGGAGTCTGGTCGATACTGTTCGCAACGCATCGCCCACGGCGAGGATCATCGTATCAGGGCCGCTTCCTACTTACCGACGGGGGAACGAAAAGTTCTGTAGACTATTTACGCTTAATAATTGGTTAATGTCATGTTGTATTGAACAGAAGCTGCTCTTTGTAAACAATTCTGATCTGTTCTGGGAGCGACCAAGGCTTTTCCGCCCCGACGGCCTGCACCCCAGCAGCATTCGAGCGGAAATTCTGTCCGACAACATCTCAAAGATACTACGCACCATTTGACTAGTAAGTACAAATTTTAACCATAGTCTGTGTTCCTCTCACCCACCTGTTAAGAATGTTACTGCTTCCAAATGCATAGAGACTGTGTCTGTCCCCCGAATAATACAACCAAATAATAATTTATTTAAAAGTCAGAGAAAAAACCTTATCATTATTAAACCAAAAGACAATATATTTTATGAGCAAAACCAACACCTAAAGTTTGGGCTACTTAATATTAGATCACTAAATCCATAGGCACTTATTGTAAATTATATGATAACAGACAACAGTTTTGATATACTATGCCTTACTGAAACCTGGCTTAAGCCAAATGATTATTTCGGTCTAAATGAGTCTACTCCACAAAGCTACGGTTATATTCATGAGCCACGTCCGGTTGACCGAGGTGGTGGTGTCGCAACAATCTTTAGAGACTTTCTTACCGTAACTTGGAGAACAGTGTATACATTTAAATCATTTGAAATGCTTGCGTTGAACATAACTGTTCCAAACAAACGTAAAAAAACATTGGTCTCTCTTACATTGGTTACTGTGTATAGACCCCATGGGCCTTATACTAATTTTCTGATAGAGTTTGCAGAATTCTTATCGGATCTATTGGTTAACATCGATAAAGTACTGATTGTTGGAGATTTTAATATCCACGTAGATATTGCTAACGATCCATTAGCTGTGGCGTTTAAAGAACTACTACTCTCTTGTGGTGTAACTCAATACATCAATAGACCTACTCATCGACTTGATCATACTCTAGACTTGATTATATCTCACGGAGCCGATCTAACCAATATTGATGTTATACCTCAAAGCGACAATGTTTCCGATCACCATCTTATAACATGTACACTGCGCACTGCAGAAATCAGTTGTATATCTCGTTATCGACAGGGTAGAACAATCACCTCAACTACTAAAGATAGTTTCGTAAAGAACTTGCCAGATCTGACTCCTCTAATCACCTTTCAAACTAATATAGAATCGCTCAATGACATGACCAGCAACATGGGCACTATTTTCTCTTATACATTAGAAGCGGTCGCACCTCTGAAGTCAAAAAGGATTAATGAAAAGATCATAGTACCATGGTATAATAGCAACACTCACGCCCTAAAAAAAGAAACGCGTAAACTGGAGCGAAAATGGAAACAAACCATATTAGAGGTCTTTAAAATTGCATGTAAAGAGAGTGCAAGCTGTTACAAAAAGGCACTCAAAGCAGCAAAAGCCGAGCACTTCCGTAACCTCATAGAAAATAACAAAAACAATCCAAGGTTTTTATTTAGTACAATTGCTAAACTAACAAACAAACAGACTCCTCCTGACCTGGGTACTCCGCCGCACCTTGGTAGCAATGAATTCATGAAATGTTTTACTGAGAAAATCGAAAAAATACGAGACAACATAGCTAAAACCAAACCTCCAAGTGTGTCGGAAGAATTAGTTTCAACCGTCACCCAAAAAGAAAAGCTGGAGTATTTTTCTCCTATAAATCAGGAAGATTTAATTAAAATTATTGCAACATCCAAACCGACAACATGCTTATTAGACCCCATTCCGACTACTTTATTAAAAGAGTTACTACCTGTTGCAATTGAGCCCATTTACAACATTATCAACTCGTCAATTAATCTAGGCCATGTCCCAGGACCCTTTAAACTGGCTGTAATTAAGCCTCTTATCAAAAAACCAAACTTAGACCCCAATGAACTTGGAAGCTATAGACAGATTTCAAATCTCCCGTACTTGTCTAAAATACAAGTAGTGTCAACTCAACTGTGCACCTTCCTACAAAATAATGACATGCACGAAAAGTTTCAGTCTGGCTTTAGACCGCATCATAGCACTGAAACTGCCCTCGTTAGAATTACAAATGACCTTCTTATTGCATCAGATAAAGGTAACATATCACTCTTAGTCCTGCTTGACCTTAGTGCTGCTTTCGATACTGTAGACCATAAAATACTATTAGATCGTTTACACAATTATACCGGTATTCAGGGACAGGCACTACAATGGTACAGATCTTACTTAACAGACAGATATCAATATGTCCATTTAAATGGGAAATTGTCAAAATTCACGCAAGTAAATTATGGATTACCTCAGGGATCGGTTTTAGGACCCTTGCTTTTCTCCATATATGCATATATGCCCCTCGGCAACATTATTAGAAAACATGGAATTAGCTTCCACTGTTACGCAGATGATACTCAGCTATATATCTCCAGATGATTCCTTTAAGCTATCCAAACTGGCAGAGTGCATCGAAGACATAAAACATTGGATGTCTAGTAATTTCCTCCTTTTAAACTCTAGCAAAACAGAAATATTACTTATAGCACCAAATTCACGTAAACAGAATATCTCCGACTACAACCTGCAAATTGAAAGCTGCACTGTTACTCCAACAAATACAGTTAAAGACCTAGGCTTTATATTAGACGGCAACCTGTCATTTAAAAATCACATCTCAAATATCACAAAAACAGCCTTAGAAATGTTGCCAAATTACGAAATATTTTATGTGTTGCTGACGCAGAAAAGCTTATTCATGCATTTGCGACCTCACGACTTGACTATTGTAATGCTCTACTTAGACACTACTTACAAAGCCTTAAACGGTTTTGCCCCTACTTACTTAACCGAGCTTTTATCCCGTTACAACCCATCACGCTCTCTAAGATCTCAAAACTTAGGACTTTTGATCACACCTAGAATAACTAAATCCACCAAAGGGGGTCGAGCTTTCTCATACGTAGCACCTAAACTCTGGAATAGCCTTCCTGATACTATTCGAGGGTCCGACACACTCTCCCAATTTAAATCTAGATTAAAGACACATCTTTTCAGCCAAGCCTTCACTTAATGCATAGTTAATGAACAGCAGCTACGCTAATCATTCTCTTTATTCTCTTTCTGCCTCTGCCTCGGTAGGCCCATGCTGAGATAGGAAGAAGTTCCACCATGTCCAGACGACCGACAGATGCCTATCCCCAATTTGAGATTACGCCAGCTACAGCTGCAGACTGACTGACCATCCCAGCTCCATCTAAGGCAATTCCACCACCAGCCAAGAGAAATATGACCAGCGGACCATCCCAGCTCAGACCAATACACCCCCAATCAAGAGCAAAGACGGACTATTTGTCTTATTAATGCTGAAGTTACAATATTTGGTATTAAATGCTAAAACTTAAATCACATGTCAGCAGTTTGAGTGCAGCTATGACACATCAGAGGGGATCTGGCCCTCCCGGCTGAGCCTGGTTCAATTATGGGAGTTTAGGTTCATCGCCACAGCAGGGCAGTGTTGGCCTGCTCACCGGGAGACTGCATTTATTTATTTATTTAGAAATTAGATATCATTTATTAGAATGATCTTACTCGTTGTATAAATACCATGCACTGTGCTGTGTTTTACCTTTTCTGTTTTTCCTGTGTGCCCCTGTAAAGCTGCTTTGAAACAATACACATTGTGAAAAGAGGTATATAAATAAACTTGAATTGAATTTTAAGATTTTGTTCAGGAATGTATTTGTGAAACAAGTTTACCATTCTCTAGCCTAGGAATGGGTCTCATCATTTTTTACTTCAAGGATCCCCCATCATCCACAACATTATTTGAAGGCTTCCCCACAATTCTACCAAATAGAATATTCTGATATTCCCAAAATGATGTATTGTTTTTAAAATAACTATACATTAATATATATATAAACTTTAAATTGTTTAAGATTCTATTAATGCTAATTTTGTTTAAGGTTATTTTGAGGTCCCATTGAAAGTATGTCATGGGCCCTGGCCATTCGTCACCTAATTCTAATGTTCTATCTGACATTTTTGTCAAAATTAAGTGATTCATATGTCTTTATTTTGCTTACAATTTGCATTCTGCTTGTTCTTTAAGTTGTGAACATTTTGGGACTTTTTATAAAACTAAAATGCTATGTCTAGTATAAATCTAAAATGATTCAAAAAGGGTCTATTTGTGAGTTACTTTGAATACACATAAGAGGATCAAACAGAATCAGCTTTCTTTGATCCCTATTTTAACTTATTTTAATTTCTTTTTTTTATTACATTTACCTTGCATTTATTCAATTGGCAGATGCTTTTATCCAAAGCGACTTACAAGTAGGAGAGCACATAAACATTTTGTGAATACGCTAAACAGTCCCTTTAGTTTAAAAGGCCATGCTACTAGGAGGATTAAAGCTGGAGTAAGCAAGGGAGAGAATGAACAACAATAAAAAAGAAGACATGATTACTTATTGGTTAGTCAAATAAATGCGGAACAGGTATGTTTTGAGCTGTTTTTTAAAAGTTGTGAGGGATGCTGCAGTTCGCGTAGAGGCAGTAAGTTTATTCCACCAAAGGGGAACCGAATGAGTGAAGGTTTTTGCAAGCGATTAGTTCCTCGCTGTGATGGAACAACCAGACGTCGCTCATTTTTCATACCGAAGACGACGAGAGGGGATGTAGACCTGGAGCAGGTTAAGGTAAAGGAGCGAATGATTTGCGATAACATGATGCGGGCGGCAACTGGCAGCCAGTGAAGTGAAATCAAGAGGGGTGTTACATGGGTTCTTTTAGGCTGATTGAAAACTAGACATGCAGTTGCATTCTGGATCATTTGCAAGGGCTTGACTGAATTGGTTGGAAAACCATTCAACAATTTAGTTGAAGGGGTCTAAATTACAACAAAAACATTTCAGCCAAACTTATGTCTAGACCTAAAGACATTTTACCTGTCCAAGTTCATGTAGAATAAAGTACAGGTTTACATTTACATCTACACAAGACAAAATACCTAGCACTGCCTTTTATGCTTAAAGTTAAATTTAAAATTTAAAATAGACATGGTTAAATGCCTATTTTTTCATGAAATATTGCAGCGATTATTGTAAATAGTTTATCAATGTGGGTAATTCTGTTTTTTTTTTTATTTGTGTGCCCTCATAATCTTTAGTTAAAATCTGAATTTCCTTCCTGTAATGACTATCCATCTTAAATGGCGTATGATAGACGGCTTGGGCAGATCACCCATTACCTACTTCCCTTCAACTGTCAGTCTGCTGCCAGTTCCATAGTATTTATTTTCCCTAAATATGGCAGCAAATTGGGGATGAGATCTGTTTGGTCAATGACATTCTTCACAATACATTTCTCTGTGTTTAGCCAAACAAAGAAATTTATAAAGGTTTGGGACAATCTTAGGGTGAGTAAATCATTTTTTGGTGAACTATCCCATTAACAAATTTGAGAGGATTTTGCATTTAGAATACATTCAGGGTCTCTGTCTTTACTTTGTCAATCTTGACTCTTTTTTGGTCAAATGTGTTACATTGCACTTACAGGATTAGACTGTAGCTAGTTTCAGACAGCATAAGGGGCCGATCAGACAGAACACGTTTTTTGCTGTTAGATGCAAATATTTTGAAATGTCTTCAGTTGGAAGGGAAGTTTTGTGTGCTGCTTATGTACACCGGGCACCTCGCATTTTTGGCAGAGCGCTCTGAGCACCTGAAGTTGAAAAGAGGTGGGCCTTCCGTTATGGTGATGGAAATTTACAGTTGCTTGCAACATCCAGAGAGTTCAATGATGAAGGAGAAACTTGTGCTGGCTGACACAGGATAATGTGGAAGTGCTGAACAAAGTTTCTTAGAAAACATACTGATAAAATGTACAGATTGTATGCACTGTAAAAGGTGTACTACGTTTTTGTAGCAAAAGGCATGCTTCTTATCTCACACAAACAAGCAGCCCCTTTAACTGATAACCCCAAAGACAAACATACTTTTTTAGTATCAGATTAACATTTTGGTCCAAACATGCTATTAACATTATAGGCAAATATACTGTATAAACAGCAATGTTTTGTAGCCAAGTAGCTTAATAGCTGGTGGTATTGCTCTGATAAATTCAAGATAAGCAGCATGATAAAACCATTCACCTCATTTCTGTCATGATGTTTACATCACTGTAAATACAGACACATGCCAACAGCAACAGCTCTGCCTTTATGAAGGAACCACCAGTCCCACAGTTCACAGTGGACCTAATATATTTTTATGGATTCACATTCCCGGGTCCATCATGCAATATGATGTGCTTGTTTTGACTTAGAAAAGAGACTGCTGAATAACCAGTAGAAAAAGGAAGAAGGACTTTGCCAGTTTTGAGGTCGCCATTGTCTATGATAATCATCGTAATCAGAGTTCAACGCGATTACCTTTCATGTTTATGTATCCCTCAATACGTCTGGCCATTTGATCCCACAAAGCATTTCTCCAACATCTTATTGCATTAGGTGACAAAGATAACAAGCTGTCATCATAGGTTAGGTTTTATTAATCTCTTTCTTAATAGCTTTAAGCAAGAGCGGCTGATAATGTTGGCATGGACAGTAAAGTCAGGTTTGAGAAATGAGATTTTTATCATTTCAGGGCTGAGCATCTGCTAAAGCCGTGTTTTTTGGTCTCGAAAGTATCCTAAAAATTCACAGACTTAAAAAAAGCTGACATTTGGAACACTTTGGAAACTATGCTCTTGCTTGCATAGGCTGATATCATCAGATAAGCACGCTTGTTCCCATGTGATAAGAGCTACCAAACAGTTTAGTGGGAAATGACCACAAAATGGTGTTTTGAATTTTTTCTAAACCACTCTGATGACAGCCAGTGTTTACATGAATCGGGTAGCAACATAATGTCACACAAATGTTAATATGCATCTTTGCGATAACCAAGATTATAAGTAGTACATTTGTAAACATTGATTCATTACGTTCTTTTTTTACAGAATTTACATATAGAACATAAGCATTTAAAATAAATGGTGCTTCTCAAACCAAACGCTGTGTCCTCGAATCACTGTTGCTTCGACTGCGGACATAGAAAGGGGTAAGTGGCGATCTTTTATGGTCCATGTTGGAAGGTGATTGGTTAGGTCTAATCCTGTCCCCACGTGCCCAACCCCAAACTTAGAAGAGAGAAATAATGTAATGGACCACCACAGAAATGCTAATAAACTATATAGTAAAAACATTAAATTACTGCAATACAGTACATGAGGATCATATATTAACATTTTGATTCGGAAGACCACATATCAACACTTCATGTATCCTTAATAAGAGGCCAAATGGAAGGACATCAATCTGAGGGATCCTTCACATTGAGATGCCATTTGATGACATGGGAGCTGGAATATATAGCCTGTGGATTTCTAAGTACTTCCGTGGATCTTTAAAGCACACATATATTCAACTATTTTTTGTTAATTTTGCCATCCAAAAGAAAAATACAGTGGCATACATTCATGAATAAGTCAAATAACGAAGGTGGATTCTTGAAAAGGTATAAAATGTCAAATTGATCAATTGCTATTTTATTGGAAAAAAACAAAGGTTTGTCATTTACCATTAACATTATGAACTATGTTTGCTTCAAATTTGTTTCAATCGTCCAAATAATAGACTGTTTGTTTAGGATCAATCATGACAACTTGCCCGATGTAGTTTTCTCAAGGGAACTGTATCTTTGTCCTGGGCAAAACTTTAATAGCCAAGGATGTTCTACCCTGGAAAAAATTGCTGGAGTTACAAATTTGACAACTTGACTTGTCTTCTTTATAATGTGTATACTTCTTAATGATAACCTTAAGCTCTTTTCTTTGAACTGTATCCTTTTTTACTCTGAGATATGGCGTGTTTAGAAACCAGTTTAACAGAACAGTTCAATAATCCTTTCATATCTCTCAGCCATAACTGTGGTCACAAAAGAACCAAGTGGCGTTCAACAGGAAATATCATCTAAGCCACTGGACCATGAGGTCATTTGTTGCCATAACAGTTATTAATCCTAGTGGTCAGCACTGGACATTGTATTTCAGATCTAGAGCTGCCAGAAAATGTAGAGGTATAATGAGTCATGGATAGTCGACAGGTCTGAGGTCAGAGCAATTAAACAAATCTTTGTTGTAAACTATTTATGATGTTTTGCAAAACATGTTTTGCTGATGTTTTGCATCTGGTTACATTAGATATTATATCTAGGTCTTAAAATGCAAAACAATGCATTTGACTATTGTTTCCACTTAAAGATAATGCTGATTCAAATAAACAGATATGAACTAATATGAACAAAGTTATGGAGTGGGCTGGCAGGACTCTATCTTTATATACAGCTATGAATTGGAAGAATGTGAAAGTGACTTGTTTAGTTAATCTTTAACTATGCCAATACCATGATCTGAGTACATATTCAGCAGGTTTCAGCATGTTCAAAAGACTATGATTCTGTTGATGGTTAAATGCTGGCATTTATTCAACCTTATATCATTCAAATCCTTTATATGACTATTAATTCTTTGGAACACAGAAAAGATATTATGCGAAATGTGAGTGCTTTTGTGTCCAAACAATAGAAGTTAATGGGGACCAATGTTGGTTGTTTAGCAATGTTCTTCTAGATATAATCTCCTGTGTTCTCCAGTAGAAAGAAAGTTTTGGAGTGACATGAGAGTTAGTTAATGTTAAAAGAACTCTCATTTTTGGGTGAACTATCATTTTAAGTTAAAGTTGATTCATTATGCATTATGAAAATCTATTTTCATATTTTGTCATGAATAATTTTGCAGAAAAATGACATACTTCAACCATAAAAAATGGCATATTCTGTTTATATTAAACGAACAAAAAACATTCCAACTACTGTAGTGGTCAGTACTAAAAAGCTAAATAACATGCAGGTAAAAATGTATATTAAAGATCCAAAAACATAAAATCCACCTGACAAATCCTCCCAATGCAAACTGTTTAATAGAGTAATCAGACAACTCCGAATTGAGGCACATGATTATTCTCAATATTAGATTTCAGTAATTGCAGATTGCTGGAAAAATCAGGCACACATGTTTGCGCTTTATGGGCACTGAACACAAACTACGAAAGCCCTTCACGGAAATATGCATGATAAATAGGAAAACCCAAACTGTATATGGAAATGCAATAAGTACACAACTGTGTTTCCAGTGAAAGGACTGAGAACATCTGCAAACTTTCAGAGTCACAAAGCTCAAAAAAATTTAGGATTTTTTTTTTCAGCAGGGCAGCTACATAATGTTAAGAATATCTTGTGAAAGTATAAACTTAAGATTTTGATTTAGTTTGACTAAGGCCATGTCAAAGACTTACAGTAAATCATATTGAAATAAATGGTTAAAATCAGACTCTGATGCTCGTCACTAATAACTAGATTTTTCACACACTGGGTCACACTTATGAGTGTAAGTTGTGTCTATTGTTGACATTGATAGTTAACTATAATAATTAACAATGAAAATTTGTGCAGTTTTATCAAGCACCTGTGGCACCTATATTTCGCTGGCAGTGTCTCTAGCCTAACTTTCACAAGGCTTGTAAGGAGTTCTCATCTCTTATCATCTAAAACAATTATGAACATTGTAGTATAAGTTGTCTCTCCCTTTCTCCCTCGTGTATTGATTCAATACACAAACTAACGTTTGTGAAGCTGGCTAGTTCGATACAATTAAATATGCCAACAGTCACAATATGACTTACAGTTATGTTAATGATAACCAATATGCTTGTTTTATTAAAGACTACGCAGTGGTGTTAAAAGTGGGGTGAGTTATAGTCAGAAAGTATAATACACCGGCGAAAAGTGTGGGCAATTCATGATCTCCTTTGGCTTCATATCTTCCGGTTGCACCAAAAGTCAGTGTGTCGCACTTTTCTGACACAAAACGATGTTTTTACTGATCCTTGCGCTTTTTGAAGTGGGTATTGATTAAATGCTAATGATGAGGTTCCCAACAGAAATGTCTATACATCAATGAAACAGTAAGTGATATAAATAAATAAATTGAGGTAAAAGTGTTGGTTTAGTCCTTGATTTTAAGTTTCAAAATGGTTTTGTTTTTAGAGAAACCCATGACTGAAACAGACTTCCGATGGCACTAAAAGAGTTAAAGCATTAACCGGGTCACTGTAGCTTTCCTAGAATGTTAAAAATGTAGTTGCTGTCAAATTAAAATTGTGAACTTGTGTAAAGAGTTCTGAATGTAGTTCTGAAATTGTGTACATTATGTTTGATTGCTTATTTTTATAGCATCAAACTGGAACAACGCATTTGCCAATTTGGCAAATTTACATTAACTGTTAATGTGTATTGTCCTTGATTAAATAAAATAATAATCATCATAAAATAAAAACTAACTAGCCAAACAACACTTTTAAGTAGCATAAAAGAAGCTGGAAACTTCTCATACCTGTACAGGTTTTCCTATAAAACATTTTCAAATAAGCATGTACCATCACAAAACTTTCTAGTGCATTTTAACGTTTATTTATACTGTGAAGCTTAAATTTTTTTCGAAATGTTAATTCATTCCAGTTTTTCTTTTTATTTGAACAGTTCATACAAATTAACCAAGTCATGGTGTATTCTATTATTTATGTAAATGTACGTTAACGGCGTTAACGTGGTGCGTTAACATGATAATTTTATCGCGCGATAAAAAAAATGTCGCTGTTAATCTATTCTCAAAGTTGGGTAGGGAGCTGGGTCTATACTACGCAAGCTATGATGAATTTCACCTTGATATTTTAGCGCGGATGTATACCTATCTGAATTGCACTGTACCGGGCGAGAACGATTACGCGTCATTCACGCCGCCTCATCATCCCATGACCAGGGCTTCATTCGCGCGATTCGCGCCGCAAGTAGGTCTATCGCGTCTTTGCATTGATTTAACACGTAAATCACTCGCGCTTGACCCGAACACAACATAACGTTACTGTGAAATTACCACATCAAACGTGACGTAACATGGATGCAGTTTTGAAGCCGCCGGGTTTGCTTCAGGGAAAATTTATTTTTAAGAAGCTTCCCAATGGAAACATCGACAAGACTAAGGTTGTTTGCACCTTGTGCAATGCGGAATTGGTTTAAAAAAAACTTTGTCTCAACAGGTAGTGGTCTAGCTTTAGTTAAAACCAGTAAATTTGTATTGGCACCTTATGTATTATGGCTCCTGTATGACATATCGCTTGTTGCTCCCCAACTCTTTGAAAGTTGCTTTGGATAAAAGCGTCTGCTAAATGACTAAATGTAAATGTACTGTAGGAGCTCTTCCAGTCTCAAGTACCACCTAAACGCAAAGCATCCCTTAGCTAATGCGGAAGTAAACACAAGTACATCTTATTGAACATAATTTATTTTCATCACCAATTATCAAAGTAGAACAGCTTTCTCAAGCAGTTTGTGATGCATTTTGGAAACAGGAGATGAGCCCCTGGTTTAATGCGCCACCTGGTTTAAGACACCCGTTCTCAAAGACTTACTTTTAGTCATTATTTGGGTAGCACACATATTCTGAATGAATTCAAATCAGCCTTTTTAACCTAGATTAATTCCAAGATTAATTCCAAGATTAATCTAGATTAATCTAGATTAAAAGAAATTAATCTATGCCCACCACTAATTTTAACGCTATATATCTAATTGCTTAAAATACAGTGAAATATTAATAAATTCTTCAACCATATATTCTAATTAGAATCCAAAAGATATATTTGAAATCATAAATATTTATGATATATATTTATATCTTTACAAAGGAAAGAAATTGGATGCGCCTTGACCTGAAACATAATCCCCTCCACATCTCCCCCCCACGTCCAAAACTGACACTAACGGGCGCCCTATACGTTGAAATGGGACGTGACCAAGCCTCATAATTTGACGAGTTGAGAGTAGGAATAATACGAATGTGTTAGAGATGTTGTACTATTCACAGAATTGTAAAATACTCTCAGGTATTTTTTTTTTCAAAAGAGAACAATTCATTTTAATCCCTGTCTTAAATCTTGCCATGAGCCATACCTTTTAAACAGAAATGACAACAAACAATTTTTCTCCAAAACTATTCTCACATCTCCAGAAGTATTAACGTATAATTAATATCTACAAGCTGGGTATTGATCTTAATGAAAGGCCCTCTGGATTATAGTGAATAAGCCATACGTAAAAAGCCATACCTGAAACGTCTCAAGGAACCACAAAAGCGTTTCGTATTGTCATGTTGGGAATACTGGGGTGGACAGTATGTATGTATCCCTCAGAAGAACCAAATGTGTTGTGGTCAGACAGCTTTCCTTCGTTCTGTCAATGCAGTGCTCTAAAGTTGTCTAATTCTGAGATTTCCCAACACGTCCTGGTGGAGCAACGACCACATCACCTAAGGTTCCTCATCATTCTGTAAGAAGTTCTGAAGATGTTAAGAGCATCTGCATATCTGTGAAAATAAAAGAAGAACGTTTTGATTCAAGATGTTATTTTAGGGTTCAGTAAAAGCCATATGAACAAACTTCAGTGTATAAACATGTGTGGTGGGGGTACAGATCCAGGATCAGCGCCTAAGGCATATAAACCACACAGACAAAGCAGTCGGAGAGCTAGTTCTCACTGTAATAGCGTTGTCTTTTCTTCATGTTGCAGAGTCAGACTCAAGCGGCTGTAAATTGTTATTGAGTGCCTCACATGAAAGAGATTGCATCTTGATACACTGCAGTCTAAGAAAACAGATGTTTTGCCATTGAGTCCTGCAACTGCATAATGGAAGTTCATATTTCATGTTGATCGTTGTGTGCTAGCACGATTTGAAAAAGAACAATATCACCACCCAAAACCCGAAGGGCAAACAGGACCATTCAAAATGTGATTTCAAAAATATGCATGGCTGATTTACCACTGATAATAGCAAAGCTTCAAATGAATAAACCATTGCATGAAACTTACGATTTGGATCATGCTGACGAAAAACTCCCTCAATATACAGCCATATCTAATCCAGCCTGTTGTTGTGTGTGTGCGTGTGTGTGTGTGTGTGTGTGTATGTGTGTGTCTGTATTCAGGGAATGAGATAAAGGGGAAATGTCAGAGCTATATTTCACTTTAGACAGGGGGAAGTTGTCAAGTCAAACTGCGAGTGTCATGCTGATGCAAAAGAAAAAATGTTTTGTATACATGTATTGAGATGGTGTTTTATCTACTTTACATTATAACTGTGTAATGTTTTAGATTATGTGACTTCAGTTGTGACAGCAAAAGAAATACATCTCTGTACAGCATATAGTCCTCGTGTGCTTTCCCTTCCAAATATATTTGGATTTATTTTATAATTAGTTCGCTAAGTCTAATTGGACGAAAACATTTTTAGAGTGCTGATACAAGCATAGGGATGCTGTTGTATCACTCTGAACAACACTTCCTTTCTTGTT
This sequence comes from Triplophysa dalaica, assembly GCF_015846415.1. NCBI lineage: Eukaryota > Metazoa > Chordata > Actinopteri > Cypriniformes > Nemacheilidae > Triplophysa > Triplophysa dalaica. Next base: position 11,819,977 of record NC_079558.1, on the reverse strand, counting down.
CTGAAATCTTGTTCTTGTACATGACATTTTTAAATAAGTAAACAGGGATGCATATATGCGTCTTAAGTCTTTGGCATAGTTTTAAACACGGTTTTTCTCTTTCGTTTCTCCCTATTTATATATTTTCATTATCCATTGAATCACAGTCATGCCTGCATGACATTGCTTTATGAAAAACTGAAAAAAGGTTTTGTGTTTGAAGAGCATGCTAAGTGAATTGTGTTGGCTTTGTGAACCACTGAGATGAGGTCTGAGTTCATCGGTGTTCACATAAAAGCCGCAATTCTTCTGAACTGTTCCCCTGAAACTAATCGCGTGGCGCCCAAAGGCGGACAGATACTAAGTGAGTGGGACATGGTTGTTTTTTGCATAAACCTCATCTCAAATCAGCGACACACATTCTGTCAATGCAGCATTTGAGATACCATAACAGCAATAAGTGCTAAAGCCATTCAATGTACATATTGTTGCCGTTTATCAGAAATCAGTAATCTAGTATCACCATACTTGAAGATTTTTTGGATTGTTTTAATAATAAAAATAAGTTCACCCTTCATGTTTGTGTATTTTTTTTGGGGTATATAACCGGTGACAAGTATTGAAGAGAACAGCTATGTTTTTGACATTTCCAGAAAAGTTTCCAGTTTTGGAGATGCTGTACAAGGTACACCAACCGTCAAGTTAATTCAAAATTTGAATAGGTAGCTGTTTAGGCCTTCTAAACATGGAAGTTGTGCAATGATGTTTTGCATATCGTTTTGCACTATCTGCCTGGCTGGGGGGGCTGCTTTAGAATTCATACTTGTATTCAATGTGTCTCATGTACAGCTGCTTTGTAACAATGAAAATTGTAAAAAGCGCTGCATAAATAAAGTTGAGTTGAGTTGAGATGTGTTCAAAAGAAATTTGAGGTAGGCCCATGGGGTCCACAGACTCACCCAAGTGTGAGATGAACTTGCTGCTTAAGTTCCTGCTATGAAATCTGAAGTCATTCCTTGTTTCACACCTCAAAAAAGGTTTTTCTTTCGCTTCTCAAATGCATTTGATCAAAGTAGCTTCACAGAAAAAGCCATATAACTCCAACACCATAACTCCAAAAAACTTGTCACTCTTTGGGTTTTACTTTTCATCAATATTCTTGTCCCCCAGAACTCCAGAGTCCTCGGTTGGAGATTCAAGGACACTTCAGGCAGAACAATATTGTTACTTCAACTCTTAGGAATTTACGGGCAGTTATTCAAAAAGAGAAACCCCTTGAGGATGTGCAAAGCCACTGGAGACTTTACAAAACTGAGAGCAACAAACAAACTCTCTGCATGCGTCTTGCACATCACACGCCTTTGACCCTTCGGTCAAAGTTTCAGAGAAAAACTTGTCCCACAGGCCTTCAATTTCACACGATGATGATTCAACTAAGTCACTTTTAGATTCTGTTGGAACAACCTCGCTGTGTCTGAGTTTCTCATCTTAGGCCATATGCACAGTGGTCGTTTAAACTTTCAACACAGAGCAACACCAGCATACACATCAACCAGCATTAACCGGTTGAGAGTCACACAGCTAACTACAGTAGCATGGTTATGGCTCTCGTTTCATTTGGATTTAGTTATAATGGACATACTGTAACAACATTGGCTCAACCGCTGCTGAGTTTTTAACAACGTGTGTCCATGAGACGACAAGCAGTTTATCTGTCTAGACCATACATTTAGAACGTAGATGGAGCGTTCAGCTACTCCAGATATATATGAGGTAAACTGCATTTGTAAGATAACAAAAATGGGTGCTAGATGTTAAATAAATATTTCACTCAAAAATAAAAAATTCTGTCATGAATTCCTCAACCTTAAGTTGTTCCAAATGAGTGTATATGTCTTTGTTCTGTTTAATACAAAGAAAGTTTCAGGGGCACCATTGACAACCATTAAAATTTGTTTTCCTAAATTGATCAAAATAGTTTCTTTTGTGATCAAAAATACAATAATAATTTCTCCTATTGTAGTCAATTGTGCCCCAGAAATCTTTAGTTCTGAACATTTGCCCAAACATCTTTCTTTGTGTTCAACCAAACAAAGAAATTTATACAGATAGTAATTCATGACTTTTTGATGATGAATTTCAATTTTAAGTGAACTATCCCTGTTGTTTTGCATCAAATACTTTGAGGTGCAATTTAAAAAAAAACTTATTATGGTGTTTATGACAAACCAAATAGTAAACTTTAGTGACAATCAAATAAAAAAGACAGATGCTGTTGCAGACTGTAAATGTGTTTACAGGCAGAATTTTGTGTTATAAGTTTTGAGTTTTGCTTTTGTCTTCTATTATGAAAGCAAAAACTGTTATATTCTTACCATAATAAATTCTAAGTGACATTTATTTTTAACTGGCATCAGAACTTTTAAGGTTTCAACACTAAATAGCGATCATTGCAATACACAGTCAAGGTACTAAACGGATAACATCTTGCTTTCCTAATCACGGGTACTTATTAATAGCAGTAATATGCTTGTTGTGATATTTCAACCCTGGATGATTACATCCAAATGTTTAGAAACACTACATTTGTAGTACAATAGTACAAGTGAGTGAGTCATTCGAAATATAAATTCTGAGGGAATCCCTGGGAATGCTACAAAAATGGGAGGGATTTTACATATATACACCAACAACAGGTACATTTGACCATTTTGGCAGTTTATAGGTAATTATAAGTAGGTAAAACAGCAAAATGGTGTCTGTAACATGCAACAAAAGTTAAGCGAGGGTCCAAACGTAAGTCTTTTATTAACCTAAAACAGACTTTGATCCAAAAAACAGGATTAAACACAGGCTAATAACAGCCAATAATTCAAAACTGCTTGAAATTACATTTTATAAACTGGGAGTTTTCTGAGTGCTATAGAAACACATAAACCCCAATCTGAGGTCAACAGCTTTGAGTAGAACATAACGTGTTGCCATCTCAAACCAATGGTAATTACTATATGGCACAAACGCAGCATAAAAATTGACAGTATAATCAGGGGTTATAGGTAAGAACAATTAGGTCCACATGGACACGACTACAACTAGACTCGAAAAATCTATAACACAAAATGGCCGGAAATAAGGTATAGTAGCACTACCTATGTGATGAGTTTGGGTAGAATTATTTGTTTGGCAACCAATGTAAGATGAGGAGTGCTCGAGAAATCAGTTATCAATGCTTGTCACGGATCCACCCGGTACTCACCTTCAACCCCAATCACCAGAGCGCTATATAAACACACTTCCCACACTCGTTCATCCGCTGATCTTGAGGTTACTACCCTTCGATGATTCCTTCAGAAACCCTTTGGACTATACCTCTCGAATCGGAGTTCCTTTGAGCTATTTAACTCTCATGGATGGATATTGTGGATGACTTGTGAACACTTCAGATAAGACTTTGACACTGCCATCTCTTACATTTATCTTTGTGTTGTTCAGGAGTTATTATCATAACGATCTGATATACTTTCATGAATATAGAGACTATACTAACCTATACTAAGATACTAACCTTCTCCTTGTTCCATCCTTGGTAAACTGTGACAGAAGATCAACCCTTGTTAATTTTGTAATGGAACCCAGTGATCATAGCATCTACCTCTGCTTGTCCCATGGCCAAACCAACAATATATTCAGGTGAGGAATCGGAATGTAAAGGATTCCTGTTACAGTATATACAATTATGCCAATGCCAGTTTTGTGGAAACCATGCTAAGATCATGTTCATCATTTCATTACTGGTCGGAAGAGCTGGTCAGTGGGCAGAATCCCTATGGAGCTCCAAAAGTCCAGTAACTCGATCCCTTGACACTTTCGTTTCACATTTCAGAGATGTGCTTGGTGTGAGAACCTCCTCCCTCATTCCTCCTACATGATGAACTGTTTAGATTACGGCAAACCAGGCAAACAATCCACGAGTACACCGTGCACTTCCTAACTCTCGCAGGATCCAGCGTCTGGAATGAGATTGCCCTACACCCTGCATATTGCCGGGGCCTAAATCCCAAACTTCAACAACAACTGGCTATATTTGATGAATCCGTGGGCTTAGGTTTCATGCTAAAGGCCCAACACGCGTCGAATGGAAAATCGTGTTCAATACACCATCTGGACACTACGAATACCAGGTCATGCTGTACGGACTTTCTAACTCACATTCAGTCTTTCAGAACTTCATGAATGAAATCTTCCGTGACATGCTACACCACTTTGTGATAATCTATATCGATGATATTCTCATTTACTCCTCTAACTTCTCTAACCATGTCAAGCACATACAACAAGCACTCCTCCGACTCCGTCAACATCATCTATATCTGAAGCTTGAGAAATGTGAGTTCCATCAACCTACCATCCAGTTCCTAGGCTACGTAATCACCCCTGAAGGGATCCAAATGGATGGGAGTCAAGTAGAAGCAGTAAAGAGTTGGCCACAACCTCTAACCATAAAAGACCTCCAACGCTTTTTGGGGTTAGCAAACTTCTACCGTTGAATCATATCAGGTTACAGTGAAATCTCTGCTTCACTCACTTCCCTCCTTCACCAAAGACCCAAACATATCTGCTGGACACCGAATGCGGTTAAAGCCTTTCAGAAGCTAAATAACACCTTCAGCACTGCTTCAACTCTCCTCCATCCAGACCCTACCAAGCCCTACTGCGTAGAAGTGAACGCATCCTCTCCTGTGGTGGGAGCCGTATTATCACAGTGAGGAGGTACGTCCTCCTTTCTACATCCCATGTACTTCTCAAAGAAATTATCCACGGCGGAGCAGAACGATGACATTGGCAACAGGGAACTACTGACCATCAAGCTGGCCCTTGAAGAAGGGCGACATTGGCTGGAGGGAGCAAAGCATCCCTTTGAAGTCATTACTGATCATAAGAACCTGCAGTACCTCAGAGAAGCAAAACGCTTGAATCCCAGACAGGCACGATGGGCCTTGTTTCTTAACGCGATTTAACTTCATGATTACCTATCGACCCGGACACAAGAATACCAGAGCGGATGCTCTTTCCAGAATTCACTCACCAGACCCGGTACCGAATGAACAAGAACAAGTTCTCCCTCCAGACCTCAATCACCAGAGCACTATGTAAACTCACTTCCCACACTCGTTCATCGGCTGATCTCGAGGTTACTACCCTTCGATGATTCCTTCAGAAACCCTTTGGACTATACCTCTCGAATCTGAGTTCTTCTGAGCTATTTAACTCTCATGGATGGATGTTGTGGATGATGTGTAAACACTTCAGATAAGACTTTGACACTGCTATCTCTTATATTTATCTCTGTGTAGTTCAGGAGTTATCATCATAACGATGTGATGTACTTGCATGAATAAAGAGATATTCACTTTACTAACCTCCTCATTGTTCCATCCTTGGTGAACTGTGACAATGCTAGAGGTGGAGAATATACACACTTCATCTTCAAAAAGGTTGTTTTATTTAGACTTAACTGTGTGAATAGCCCAAGAATTGCCAGAAAATATACATATAACTGGGCTTATGTCATCACATACCCGTGAATCACAGCTGCAGAGCAAAAAACAAAATGGAATAACCTTATCGTTTTAAAATGTAACTTTATGTCACTTTTTCTAAAAATAAGTGCTAGGGATGGCCAAAAATAGAATGGCTATTTCTGCCTAGTTTCTTTTGGATGGATATCATGTACTCTGTGATGCTATGCGTATAAGGAGAATGTATTTTGTTTTCCGTTTTCATTTTAGGAAGAAACAAGAGTAAACGATCATTCAATTCACATTTTTGTATTATGAATCATCAACTCTGTTTAGATCACACAAATATTTAAACACTGCAGGCGGCTTCTTTTGGCCATGATCTAAGGGTCTCGATGTGTTACTATGAATGGTCGGTGTAGTGATATTTTCTCAATCAGCACACTCACAATTAGTTTTGAACAAATTTGCATTAACGTTGCTGTCCCAAAACGTACTCAAAACTATAACATAAACTATTAAATGGATCTAATGAAATTAGTTTTTATTTAGAAGTATTTCCAATTCACTGTTACTAAGATGATTACTCTACCTTATTTTGATTTACTGTTCTCAATAACAAGTTCATTTCATTGCAATAGCAGTACAGACGTACACTCAAAAAAAAATGCTGGGTTCTAATTTTTAACCCAGTGTTGGGACACAAAGGGATGACCATTGGTTTACAAAACAACCAAGCTGGGTTGTTTATGCCATTTATGTTTCCAAAATAGAAAATAATAATTTAAGCAGGCGGTTGGGTTTGTCTCTTTTTGGGTTGACAATAACCCAGCATTTTTTAGAGTATAAGTCCCTTGCAATGAGGTTGAGTATTTCAAGTTTCTAATCAGCAATGCTGTTTCTTCTTTTATGACCAATAATAGTGGAAATGTTTAAAATACAGTACACACTATTTATTACTTTCAACACAGCGTTGGATCGAAAAGATGAACCCAACAGTTGGGTTATAAATTAATCTATGCTCTATCCTCAAAATGTTGAGTTGTTTTAACCCATTGTTAAAAAAATGTATGGGCTGATTTAACCCAGTAGATTTTCATATTTTACCCAGCAAGTATATGAAGTTGAACTTAAACTCATATTAAATTATACAGTACACGTCATTATGAATGAATTTAAGTAATCTCGGCATGAATAACTAAATTGTATAATATAGAGGTTGGGAGGGTGGGCATTTTACATAAATACCAGACACCCAGCTAAAACAGAGCAGCACCTACTGTTGGCTGCCTGCCTGTAAGAGACTTTCACAGCTTCGGTGACACTGCGGCTTACAAACTGTCCAAAGTGAGTTAAATCCCAGGTGTCCAGACATCGTGGAAGATAAAATACCACTGCTGTGGTGTGATATGTATAGTATCTGCTTTTGAAGAAAGATATTTTAGATTGGAAAGATCTTTTCCATGTTCCATGACATCCCGCCACCCCAAATAATAAATTCACCATGGTGATGTTTGACATGTGTATATCTTATAAAGTGCAACAGGATGAGGTTTTAACATCTATACTTGTTCCTAACAAGTCATTTCTGTAATGTTAAATTCACAGATATCGCTACAAAGGTGGATGACAATGTTTTGTTTGGTGTTGCCGTATTTTCAGCCATGAAAAATTTATATGTGAAGAATGTTTAGAGGCATGTTGACAAAACATTTATGCTTTTTGGTTATTATAAATTATATATAAGCTATATACATTCCTGAACACAGAAGTAAACCATTTATAACCTCTTTGATTTATAAAACAGCTATTATTATGATTGATAGCTTTTCTTGTTTCATATAGTACAGTAATCAAATCGTATGAGAAATATTGACAATGAATCTTTAATTATTAAAGTTTAACAAAGAGTTGGGCCAAAAATATTAAACAAATTTAAGTTGATATAAATTGATATCACTATAAAATACAAACGCGCTAACACACAATATGAACCAGGTCAGGTGCATACTAACAGGAGCTCAATAACAAGCGAAATGACATCAGAATGCATGTATTTAATCTTCAGATATAGAATCCTACATTGTCTTAAATTTTATAAATGTGTAATCAAGTTCCTATGATGTAGAACAATAGAAATAGAAAACCAGAGCACTTCTTTTGTTCTCACTGTGAGCCACTCTGCTCAATGATGTAATGTTTCTCAAAGGCAATGGGGCAAGCAGCAAACACTTGAAAGAGAAGATAATCAAAAACACATTGTACCTGACAGGGGCATTTCTAACATGTTTGCTTAGCTCGGCCTCAAAAAGAAGGAGGACTTCACAGTGTCAATGAAACACACACAAATGCAATATGGGAGAGAGGTTAGGGAGGGATGAGCCACCGACTGCAGCTGACAAAGGCGAGCAATTTGCCAAGCTACATAAAAGAGAGATCTCTGGCTCTATTGAAGTGAATTTCCACCATTTGGTTTTAATTAGGCCTGGCTCCTGGGATCAGCCCTAAAGATACGTTCCTTCAGAACATTTCAACTTCTATAAACAACGAATCTTCTTGTTACTGACCTGACTGTCCTCACCAAGACATCCATACATTCTCAGAGTTACCTTTGAGTAATAAACGTATTTTTAATGTATTCATTTACCTCACACATTAACAATTCCTAAATGTCTGCTTATGATCTTCATAAGGGTGTGTATGACACAATTCCAAACTTAAAAATCTGTTATTCACCGTGGATATATACATTCAAATGTATAAACACTCATTGTGCCGAGTAACATTTGAGCTCACTTGGTCGTTGTTTAGGTACGTTAAAGCTTGTTATCACATGGCTTGTTGGAATGCTTGGTTCTGATTGGGCAGGCGCAACATTTGCAGGTTCTTTATTACCAGAAAACAACCTCTCAAACTAATAACAAGTGGTAATCCAGATGCAGCAAATCATTTCTACAGGTTTTTTTGACAAATTAATAATAAACATGTAACAAATGGGTGCCTCTACATTACCCATTATTTAAGTGTTTTAAAAGGGTTACCCTGATGGGCTTATCCCGACTGCAGGTTCAGGTTAAACCACATTTATCTCCATTTCTCAGTCAATAATCGCATGTTCATGAACATCAACTTCTGCTTTACAATAAAAACACCTTGTGGTTTCATGGTTTGATCGATTTGAACATTAACGCAAAACATAGGCCTTTTGACTTTGTGAATTCCTATGGAGAAAATCACTTGGTGCCCTTCATCTGCACTTCGCTTACACATGTTACATGTGCAATCAGCCAAGGCCATATACTATATGAAGCATAACTTAAATATGTTTCAAGAACAACTTGTGTTAAGAATTAATAGAAGTCAGGCTTTGTTAATATTGTTTAACTGAATTCAGTTTAAATTCACCATTGTGGAGTTTTCTTTAGTTGGCTTCCTAAAGGTTTTTTGACAGTTTTTCTTTGGCCATTTTAAAAATGTGTTTATAATGTTATTTTGGCAGAAGAGGAAACTATAAACTGAAATCAGACTGTCAAGAGTTGGTATATTTACTGATTGTGTTCTGTTTCACTAAAACATTACAAGTTTTAGACCAAACTGCTTTCATTATAACAGGAATATAAAATTTATTCAAAAGTCATAAAATGAAGTTGTTTTGAAGGTTTTAAACTTCTGTGTCACACAGACATCAGTAACCAGTGTATGAAACTTAACAGTTGTAACAAACAAAAATATTGTTCAATTTGTGCTGCAATGCATGGTGGGATGAGATTTTTATGCTGCACCCATCATGCATTGCAGAATAAATAATACAGCTGATTGGTTACTGGTTTCAATAAGGATAAGTGCATAATACATTAATAATTACATAATAATTACTCAAATGATTAAATGGTTTAAGGCAAAAATTATTTGAGTTCTCTGAATTTATCAGATTTTATAGGTTTTTTCATGACACGGAACATGTTACTTCACATACAGATTTTCTGTGTTTCTCCACATACAAGTTACTGTAGTGATTGTTACAAAAGCACATTGACTTTAATTTCCATTGAGACAATAAAAGACAAGAGAACATTAAAGTATAAATAAAATAGACTTATAATTCAGTACCTTACACAGAACTCGTTTATGGCTTGAGAACAATATAAAAACTTTTGTGGCAACTATTGTTGAAGACAGATTTTTGTAAAGCTGGAGAAGCATGGCAATCAGAAAACATACAACCTGACAGAATGTACCTTGAACTTGACTGACCTTCTAGTCATTTCATATTTTTATATGTTGTTTATATTAAATTATTTATATTATTATTATTGTTTATTATTTATTTTTTTATAATTGAATTCACAGGGCTACATTAAGTAAAAAAACTTTGAAAATAACAAATAATACTTGAATTACGCTTCTTTGTGTTTGCATAAACATAAATTTTGTGTTATGTTTTGAATGAGTAGGTTGATGAATTTTCTTAAAGAGAAATTACTTAGATCAAAGTTTGCCTTAAGGTGGTAAACAGCCATGGTTAGCACTCATTCTCATATATCATTTCAAAACCGCTTATGTCCAAATTCGCTGATTTTTAGGAAATTTATAAAAAAAACTATGTTTTTAAGTGATTAAAAACTGTGTTGTCAAAGTTGACAAACAATTTTTAATACTTGTTATTGATTAGATACTTGCAAAACCCAGTGACAAACATAAAGGGTGACTAATAATAACAATTTATTACAAAAAAATTAAGAATCACAAAATATGGAGTTACAAGATATTATGTATGATATTCAAAAGTGCAGCTTGATCATTATAAAAGATCTTCTTTTAAGCACTTGACTATTCTTGCCCTGGCTATCTGTCAACAAACTACATTGTAACACAGTTGATAATACAGTTGACACAAAAGTATTTCAACATGGTTTTCGTTGGTTCCTCCAGTCAGACGCAGCATCATTATTCATCAAAGAGAACACAAACAGCCATCAAACCAAAAACAATAAATGATTATGAATACAATCAAACATCTATCAAAATACAGACAGGCCTAATAAAACTTTAATTCTCTACGAGAAATTTATAGCACAAATTCAAACATACACAAACGTTTTTTTTACTCCAAATCAAGTCGAACATTTCGTGGCCAGACTTGAGGATCAGTGTATGTATGAGGAAAGAAGTTAAATACTTACAGCATGTCTTCAATGAAAAGGAGGCTCACTGTCACTTGAGGCAGCTTCCTGCAGTCGACGCTCAATGAGGAGATCGAGAGCGCACGCTTCTCCCCTCCCAGCTGCTGAGGAGAAATGCCGTGAGTTACTCTTTGCTGCCATCACCATATCCGTGAGAGGAATATGTGGAGAGATTTTATCAGCGTTCTCTTGTGTGCTTTTACATTGCTGCATTTTAATGGAGATAAACAGACATTATGGAAATATTCGCATTGAATTTTTATTATGCCTTCGGTCTGAGTCACAATGCTTCAAGTTGATGTCTCTGTGGACTGGTTTTTATAGATATCGAAAGCTTCCCATGTGAAATATTCATGTTTAGTGCTCCTGAGGGAGTGATTCTGTAGAAGATGTGCTACCTCTAACATATCAATTCTGATTCATGGATTGTTTACCTTTCTATGAGAGTACTGGTAACATTCACTTTTAAAGTGTAGAATGACATAAAAAAGAATTTTTCAGTTCTTCAACTGGCATTTTGAAGTTTGGTATCAATAATTCAAATTCATTCTGGAGACATTAAACATTATTCACTTACATTCTTCATCTGCTTATAAGTATTTGTTCACTAAAATGCAAACATAAAAAGTCTACTCCTACTCCCAGGTCATTGCACTATAAACTAAAGAATTTCTGACAGACTTTGGTATTACAAGCTTTTGGAAAGAAAGTCACGCAGGCAAGCCAATTTTAATGCTGTCTGATCTGACAGGAAGTTGGGGTTGTGACCGCTTCCCTTCATGAATTTTCTGAATACATTTAGTGAGTGATATACACTTACCCACAACATTCTGTTATGACAGGATAGTTAGTGATTGTAATCATTCAATGCAACACAACCCACACATGCCCACCTTTTCCTAGTTTTGGAAGCGCTCATGAACTAAACCCGGTTCACTGAAATCTTTTGTAATGTAACTTGAGTAAGATGAACTACGGCCAGCAGTAAAACATGATGATAATGACATCACAGTCTACATTTAGAGAGAATTTGGGGTTTGTGAGCTATATTTGGAACCCAGACCAGCTATGATGTCAGGTTTAGCAGTTTTGACTGAGCATTGAAAAGAGTCTTTGTCATCCAATACCAACAAAGATCGCTGTAGTGTTTCACTCCCGCATGAGATGTAATGGCAAAAACAATCATGAATATTCGTTTCGACTTACATTACCCATCAACAAACTGAAAAGTATGAGAGGAAAATCCTCAATCGTTCATCGTGGGCTGATTCATATAACATGCAGATTCATAGTGTGTAAATTCTCCATGCAGTTTCACCTCATAGCTCATATGTCTTTATTAGTGTCTGTTGAAAAAAGTCAACGGTCTGTCTCTTGCTATTTATGTGAGGTTCCAATTTGATGTAATTTGCAATTATTTTACTAGATATTTCATTTGAATTCATACAGTGTGACTTAGAAAAGAGAAACGCCGAAGCCCCTTCAACCCTACCCCTGAAGCTAACGTCACCGCAGCAAAAAAATTAATCATATTTATACGATCATTCAGTTACAAATTCCTATTGTTTTGGAGGTTCTTTTTATCCCTTTCTATTAAGGCATAGTTCACCCAAATTCTACCATAATTTACTGACCCTCTTATCATTTCAATCCCGCATGTTACTTTTGCAGAACACAAAAGAAGATATTTTGAAGAATGATGTTAACCAAACAATGACATATCCATTGACTTGCATTAATATGTGTCCCTACAATAATGAATGGATTCTGCTATTGTTCGGTTACCAACATTCTTCAAATTAACTTATTTTGTGTTCTGCAGAAGTAACAAAGTCATACAGGTGACTGAATTATGTAAATTATGTTAGAATTGTAATTTTTGGGTAAACTATAACTTTAAGTTTTGAAATGGCATCCTAGATGCCAATAACAAGTCTGATGATATCTTGAGTCTACAACAGTTTTATTAATTCACTAAAAGAACCTCAAAAGTCCAGATGGTAGTGAATAAAAAGTGTAAGCCTATGTGAAGCCTTGTGTAGAAAGGAAAGTTTCTGATCAAACTTTATGTGCCGTAAATACGTTGACTGAATTTCTGTTTCATTCGTGTAAATCTTTCAATTGAATATTTGTTGTGTGACCGAAAGGTAATAAAAATCTGACTTTCTTGACTGAACTGCAAGGTTGACTTCCGTGAATTATAAAGCAATGATACACCTTTCCAGTCAGGAAACACAGCTAAATTTAAATAATGGTATGATCGTAAAATGACGGGCAAATTTGTAGGTTGCGTTGCGTTCTTCAGCTTGTCAAATAAGAGGAAACTTTGTCAAATATCAAGGCATCACAGATATTACACTGAAATAATGTCACTTTTCATTTCCCATAAATAAAAAGACAAAATTGCTTTTAGTACAAATCTGTCAGTGATGCCAACAATCAAAGAACTCAAAGAACTCTTAGATAAATAGCAGAAATGCAGGAGATGCAGTATTGTGTTGAATTATGTCTAGTAGCATTTGCTGTCTGCTGTCCCCAACACAGCTAAACTTCCCCAGCCCCTCAGGAACAGACCAGTAAGAACCAAATGCTCAATGAACCGAGCCTCAAATAACATATTTAGTTTATTAAATTTTCCCCCATAAACCACCTTGCCCGGTAACAGTGTGCTGAAATGGTAGTGACGGCAGTGATCATTTTAATATGTTCAAGAGAATTACAAAAGCAAATACATTTTGCGAAGAAATGGAAAAAAATGATTGGGAAAAGACTGAGACTGTTGATTCAATAAATCAAGGAATGTCTTGAGGTCTTGGATGGCGTACGATATTAAATTAGGAAATTTCTGATTAATGTCAGATGAGTTTCTCAATATTCTGTTTGATATCCCAATGATTTCTGTATTCCTGGGGCAAAATCTTTCTTTAATTATAGAGTTCGGTTTACTGAAACAATTCTCTGCATACAGATGCTATGTGTTTAAGTATATGCAATAAAAAAGCAGACTGTCAGCACGACAGTAATGTTTCTATTGCAGAGGACAGATCCAATAAAAAAGAACCAATAGTTAATGAAAAAAAACATATAAAGCTTTGAAAGAAAATGATGTCTTAAAACAACCAATTGGTTTACATTTCGTTTTAAAATCTTCAAACCATATGTAGATAGTCTCCTGCCATCAAGAAGGCAATCAAACACTAGGTTAACAACATAGGCGTGATTATCAGGTGCCTTCATTTTATTTACTTTTACTTATTTACTTCAAATATTACTCAATAAGAGGTGATCTATTAATCGATGTCTCATAAACAAACACCGTTTATATAATAATACTTTTCAGTATATTTGTACAATCACTGGCTAAACCAGCTCTATTTAATCAAAGTAATAAATGAGGCTCCCGCACGCAGCAAATTTTAAACACATGCAACGTGATATGTTTCATTTGTCTAAAAATCGTCCACTGGATATGAAAAGTATACAGCAAAAAAAGTGAAGGAATTGTTTTTCAAACATGCAGCTTTTCATAACATTGTAACAGAATGCCGTAATTTAACAAGCCTCGCGTGATTGACTTTACGGTCAAAGCCGTGCGCTGTGTGTACACGATCCTAAAGGCACATGACAAACAGTGTCTCATAAAATAGACATTTTTTCTTTCGGCTTTCTCTGGAGTGTCTAAACATCATGTAGCTGCGACTTTAATCTGTCAACAGATTATGAAGTATATTCCCAGCATGCCAACATAAGCAGAGCGCTGTTGTTTTAAATCTAGAAGGACATCTTTACACTGTCTGCAGTTGCGGTGCTTACAGAAAAACAGACTTGTAATCTGTCCAGAAACGTATCTGTGGCCTTAACTATTCCATTTTTATAGGAAAAGCAGACAATACGGAACAATAATAAATAGCATTCCACAAGCATTCTCGCTGATGGCTCGAGATCTGGCCAAGTCTCTCATTTTTCAACATTTTCTGGATTGGAGAAAAAAGCGTTTACATTCCTGAGCTTGTCCTTTCGTTCAGCATTTGGAGAAATGTAATAAATCTGGCAGGACTACAGTCAAACAACAACTTGACGTGTATACAGGCGGATTACCTGTACGCGTCCCTTCTTTTGAGAGCTAGATCATAATTGGCAAAAAGGATGGGAGTGATGATGTCATTATTAAATCAACTTTAACATCAATGCTAATGATCAAAGGATCTTACAGTCAAACAGGATGTCTAAGAGCAAATCGATTTCGATCATGAAAACTCGCTGAATGGATTTTATCATTTTAATGGTTATGACATAATGTATTTGGTTTTGGGTTTGTCTACAGTGCTGCTGCTGTTGTTGTTTCTGCATGAAGAGTGGATGCTGATTAAACACATGTAGAAATCACATTGATGTATCCATAATCAACTCCCTAGTTTAATATTTGGTAAAGCGATCAGGAAGTCTGAAATTTTATTGGATGTCTAATTGCACAAGTGACACTTCACTGAATCGTAAGGTGTAACTGCTCCATTGGCCCGAACAGAAGACGTTTGCAGTATTTTTAACAACCTTGAAACAGTATTTGTTCACTTTGACTCTCTCCAATAAACCCTCTTCTCCGGAATGTGTTGTCTATCGGACCCCTTCCTTGACAGACAGTATGACATCAAAACAGTCATTATGTCGAACAAATTCTCGATCCCTAAAAAATCATTAAGATCAAAATCTTCAAAGTCAACTTATATTATTAAATTACATTACATTGTTACATTTGGCAGACGCTTTTATCCAAAGCAACTCGGATTACATTATCCTATACATTAATACATTGGTATGTGCAATCCCCTGGGATCGAACCCACAACCGATGCTCTTACTACTGAGCTACAGGAAAACGTATTCAATTTTCCAAAGCTAGAAAGTTTGAAAAGACAAATGTTTTTAAATTAGGGCATATGTTTTGAAATAATCTAGAGATAACAATTAAAATACAGTGTGGTGAGGAAGGGGTGACGAGAGCCTTGAGGCGGGTTCGGTGGCGTGATATCTCACGGAGGAAATCGGGAGCATAAGAGGATATGAGGCGAGGAAGGCGTGACGAGAGCTGTGAGGCGGGCCGATGGCGTGATTGATAGTTGGAATCAATCAAGTTGCGAACAGCTGATTCCAACTATCAATCACGCCACCGGCCCTGCCTCACGGCTCTCGCCACGCCTTCCTCACCACATACAGGTAATACAATTTAAAGCATGATAAACAAGTAATTATTCACATGCGGTTTAATCTGCTTGTAGTCCACTTATTTACTATTCTATGCCATTTTGTAGTAAAAAACTGTGTGAGTAGTGCGTTCACATTGAAAATTCTCAAAAAAGAAGTGCAGTTTAAGTACCTGGAGGATTATTCAACCGAAATATGAACATGGAACTATGGACACTTCACGCACTTAACGGATTACAGTAAACTAAACAGTTATTGATTCTTTGTGGATGTTTATGTTGTTGCTGTTAACATCTATAGTAAAAAAGGAAAGCACGAAATCCAGGGATTCCAACAGAATTTAGGGAAAAAAACAGGTTTCATTGGGCCGTACTCATGGTAGATCTTTTTAATGATTCATTGTGCATGCTTGATGCTTCCAAACTGAAGTTCTCAATAAAGATAATAGAGACTGCTACATACTCACCATGCCCTCGCTAGGACAAACGTTGATGGAAATGATAAGTCAACATGGATAAACTGTAAACAGGCAAATGACATGTGGCAATATAAAATGGAAAATTCAAATAAACAAGCACAGACCTGTTTAGAGGCACCATCTCTACAATTGACTCACGACTGGGCATTGGAGTAATCGTTAAGAGTCATAACTCACAGCCAAGGGAGTTTAAATAAACAGTGTTCTTCAACAGGCATATACACATACCCTAAATTTACTTTACCTAAGTTGCTGAGAAACTGTAGGGTGAAGGACACAGACGGGATTGTAATGTTGGTCTGGGAGAATCAAGCAGGGATGTTCCACATCTAAACTAAACTACTAAAAGTGTGTGGGTGGCTCAACGAGCCAAAATGAGTATTTTAACGTATTGTGTATTTCTTGCATGGGAAAACATAACACACAAAAGTCCTTTACAAGCCTTTACCTTCAATTTTTGAATGTTTTTTATGGCAAGAGAAAAGGATGAAGTAGTTTAGTGCCGTTAAGTATGACATTTTGAAACTGTTTTCAGTTTTCAGATGAGAAAGTTTATATTTTCAATTTAGGAAGTGTTTGCCTGTTTGATGCCTTTGACGTCAGATCTAGGGATAAATGGTTACCAAAGGGCTTGGCATACATAGTCCTCACTTTAGATGAGCTCACAAAAAATAGTTATCTAACAACTAGTAAATGTTTTATAGCTACCTTAATTAATCATGAATTACAGCAGGAATGTGTGTTAAAAAAGCATTTATTAACAAATTAAGTAACTGTTACTATATGTCAGAATAATAAGATGTATAAATGTGCATTCAAAGAGTTTATTAATCATTTACTTACACTTTCTCTTTCTTAATTCATCCTTAATAAAGTATGAAAATTTGATTATTAAGCATATTATATACATGCTTATAAATCAAGAACAAAGCATTTATAGCTGTATTTAAAAACTGCTTACTAATGTCTATTAATGTGGGGGCAATGCTTCATAAATGATTAACTGACTATGTACTGATGCTTAACTAATGATTCATAGCGTGCAGTTAGTATAAAGTGTTACCGAAGAGTTTATTAACAAAACCAGACAACTCTGTTTTTGTTCATTTTCATAAATCATGTTTATTGTGTTTTTACTGTGTTACTTATATGTATTTTATTATTCCTTAATCAAAACAATCTAACTGTTTAAATGATCTTACTTGGATTTCACAAAAAAACATAGTAAATGAAAATGAACAAAAACAGAGTTCTGTTTTTGCAAATTAACTCTTCACATTTACTTCAAGGAGCTTTGTTCACACAACAGCTTACAGCTATATCTCTAGTCTACACATGAACTGTCAAACTCGTGACGTGACACTATTTGCACAGCATGCCTGTAATCATAGTGACAGATTTAAATTTTTACACAAGTAGTTGCATTGTAACAACGTTAGGTGTGATAGTATCAGCAATGTTGTACTAATAACCCTCCCATGGTACAGTATGTTGTACAATAAATCTGGAGTTGCATTGTTGCATCTATGATGGCTTGTAGACTTATTTCACATTATACTGTAGCGCTGCTGTAGTTAGATCGGCTGTACAAAACATTACGAAGAAGTTGGAAATCGGCTCTGTGTTTCTTAGGTTGGCTCCATTCCTTTCATTGCAAACAAACCCGCGCCTTTACCTGTTGCTTAGTGACAGTTGTGTTGAAGTAAGTCAGAAATGAGCAGTCGAGTTGCTTTGTAACTTGACTTCATCTAATATTGATTCATGAGTTGAGTATGTGCGCTCAATCTGCGCAGCATTCAAAACATAACCCGCAAACTGGCAAGTAATTTGACATCGTTACCACAATACCTGGACATGATTCTCATAATTTCATTCACCGCGACCCTGTCCAAAAATTCACAGACCCCCTCACCCCCCTTTTTCAAAATCTCATTGGATCTACACGTATCACAATAATGACCCATCTTGGATCCTAAACGGAGAGTTTCGCCGAAAGGTGACAAACTGTCCTGAAGGACGACGAAAGAGTGGGAGCCATAGTACTGCACGCGGGGGTGAATGATGTGAGAATGCGGCAGTTGGAGATCCTGAAGAGTGACTTCAGGAGCCTCGTCGATACTGTATGCAACGCATCGCCCACGGCCAGGATCATCGTATTAGGGACACTTCCTACTTACCGACGAGGGAACGAAAAGTTTAGTAGACTATTTACGCTTAATTATTGGTTAATTTCATGGTGTATTGAACAGAAGCTTCTCTTTGTTAATAATTTTGATCTGTTTTGGGAGCGACCAAGGCTTTTCCGCCCCAACGGCCTGCACCCCTGCAACATTGGAGCGGAAATTCTGTCTGACAACATCTCAAAGACGCTATGCACCATTTGACTAGTAAGAACAAACTTTAACCATAGTCTGTGTTCCTCTCACCCAACTGTTAAGAATGTTACTGTTAAGAATGTAACTGCTTCCAAATGCATAGAGACTGTGTCTGTCCCAGAATAATACAACCAAATAATAATTTAAGTAAAAGTCAGATAAAAAAACTCATTGTGATTAAACCAAAAGACAATATATTTAATGAGCAAATTTAATGGCTACTTAATATTAGATCACTAAATCCAAAGGCAGTTATTGTAAATGAAATGATCACAGACAACAGATTTGAAATACTATGCCTTACTGAAACCTGACTTAAGCCAAATGATTATTTCGGTCTAAATGAGTCTACTCCACCAAGCTACGGTTATATGCACGAGCCACGTCCGGTTGGTCGAGGTGGTGGTGTCGCAACAATCTTTAGAGACTTTCTCACCGTAACTCAGAGAACAAAGCGTACATTTAAATCATTTGAAGTGCTTGCGTTGAACATAATTGTTCCAAACAAAACTAAAAAACCATTGCTTTCTCTTACATTGACTACTGTGTATAGACCCCCTGGGCCTTACACTAATTTTCTGATAGAGTTCGCAGACTTCTTATCAGACCTATTGGTTAAAGTCGATAAAGTACTGATTGTTGGAGATTTTAATATCCACTTAGATAGTGCTAATTATCCATTAGCAGTGGCGTTTAAAGAGCTACTACACTCTTTTGGTGTAACGCAATACATCAATAGACCTACTCATCGGCTTAATCTTACACTAGATTTGATTATATCTCACGGAGCCGATCTAACCAATAGAGACAACAAAGCTAAAACCAAACCTCCAAGTGTGTCTGAGGAATTAGTATCGACCATCACCCAAAAAGAAAAGCTACTTTTTTCTCCTATATTTCAGGAAGATTTAATTCAATTTATTGCAACATCCAAACCGACAACATGCTTATTAGACCCCATTCCGACTACCTTATTAAAAGAGTTACTACCCGTTGAATTGAGCCCATTTGTAACATTATTAAAACGTCAATTTATCTAGGAAATGTCCCAGGACCCTTTAAGCTGGTTGTAATTAAGCCTCTTATCAAAAAAACAAACTTAAACCCCAACAAACTTGGAAGCTATAGACCGATTTCAAATCTCCCTTACTTGTCTAAAATACTAGAAAAAGTAGTGTCCACTCAGTTGTGTACTTTCCAACAAAATAATGACATACACGAAAAGTTTCAGGCTGGCTTTAGACCGCATCATAGCACTGAAACTGCGCTCGTTAGAATTACAAATGAGGTAACATCTCAATCTTAGTCCTGCTTGAACTTAGTGCTGCTTTCGATACTGTAGACCATAAAATACCATTAGACCGTTTACTCAATTATACCGGTATTCAGGGACAGGCACTACTGGTTCAGATCTTACTTAACTTACGGATATCAATATGTCCATTTAAATGGGAATCGTCAAATTTCACGCAAGTAAATTATGGATTACCTCAGGGATCGGTTTTAGGACCCTTGCTTTTCTCTATATACATGCTGCCCCTTGGCAACATTATTAGAAAGCATGGAATTAGCTTCCACTGTTATGCAGATGATACTCAGCTGTATATCTCATCAAGACCAGGGCCCGGTTTTTTAAAAAGGTTTAATCCGGATAAAATTGATCCGGATTTAGTAATCCCTTTTTTGCGATCCGTGATCACGTTATCCAGCTTACTTTTGGAGCCAGTTTTTAAAGCAACATGGGATTGGATCAATCTGATCCGGATAGGAACTTGTCAGGATCACCAATTCTGGATATTCAGTGCTGGATAACCAGTGCTCAAACAGGATAGGAAATCACAATGTAGAATCACAACATTTCAAATGCTATTAGATTGTTAATGATAATCTTAAAGCCTTAATTTTTATATTTTTATTAAGCCTTGTTGTGCAAGCACTGTTGAGCTTGTGCAGAGGCAGCAGCTTTTGCCAGAGGGGAACTGGAATCCCCTGGTTGGGCCTGGGTTCCCCTGAGGTTTTTTTTCTCGATGGGAGTTTTGGGTTCCTCACCACCGTTTGCATATTGTTTTGCATCTGCCTGGCCGGGGGGGCTGCTTTAGAATGCATACTTGTATTAAATGTGTCTCATGTACAGCTGCTTTGTAACAATGAAAATTGTAAAAAGCGCTATATAAATAAAGTTGAGTTGAGTTGAGAACTATAGATATGTAAAGAGCAACAAGTAGAATAGCCAGTGTGGGGTCAATATAAGTTTATTTTTATTTGAAATGAAAACATACACATTAAAAAAAAAAAAAAAAAAAAAACCCCACCCCATTCTCTTCCAGCAGTCCGCTCATCTGAGACCTACAACACAAACAATCGAGCAATTGAGCGTTTAAATTGAGTTCTGAGAGCGGAACCACGGAAAGCATGCAACATAACCCTTGCCTGTATTGTCCTGCACAACATCGCTACTCAGCGCAATGTCCCTCTCTGTGCTGACAATAATGCACCTGAGCCCCTTGGAGCCCCTAACCAACCTCCTGCATTCTGCCAAAATGAGCAAACAGGACGTGCAACATGGGACGAAATAGTTAGACACTATTTCTGATTTGGATTTGTTTTGGATTTCAAAAATCAGTGATTGCCCTTCTTTGCAGTTTTGTGGTTATTCTGTAATCATTGCATGCATCACTAATAAATATTCTAAAAACAAAAATATTTTCGATTGTGATGAATATATAGCAATTAGTGACAGAATAAAATGTATTGTTTTTGGTCAATTTTGACAGCTGTTTGGAGGATTATTTTATGAGGCCAAACTCTTTCTATTTTGCTGTAGGCCTATACTGAAAGGCTGAATACGTTAAAGCCTACCTAATCACTGTAGCCTGACGGATGAACAAATAAAATTAAAACCTTATGAATAAATAGGATATCTTGTAAAATACTGCATGATCCAAATATAGTATTATTTGATACATTTTTAAAGTTTTCATTACATTTTGGGCATTGAATCCACTCTGAATCCACCCTTCTGATGGGATCAGTTTAATCCAGATTTTTGGATCAAAGTGATCCAAATCCTACAAAAAAGTTCTGAAAAACCCAAACTAAAGGTTTGATCCGGATCAAAACCAAATTGGATTACGTGATCTAATCAGATTATGTAATCCGTTTTTTCTTTTGAAAAACACATTTTCAAGATTTGATCCAATCCGTTATACAAAATCCTAGTGGATTACTTTTGAAAAACCGGGCCCAGATGATTCCTTCAAAGTATCTAAACTGGCAGAGTGCATCGAGAACAGAAACATTGAATGACAAGTAATCTCCTTCTTTTAAACTCTAGCAAAACGGAAATATTACTTATAGCTCCAAAAACACGTAAACAGAATATCTCAGACTACAGCCTGCAAATTGAAGGCTGCATTGTTACTCCAACAAATACAGTTAATAACCTAGGCGTTATATTAGACGGCAACCTATCATTTAAAAATCACATCTCAAATACCACAAAAACAGCCTTCTTCCACCTCAGAAATGTTGCCAAATTACGAAATATTTTATGTGTTGCTGACGCAGAAAAGCTTATTCATGCATTTGTGACCTCAAGACTGGACTATTGTAATGCTCTACTTAGTGTTTGTCCTGTATCATCAATAAACAAACTACAGTTAGTCCAGAATGCAGCTGCCAGAGTTCTTACCAGGTCAAGAAAATACAATCACATAACCCCAGTTTTATCATCGCTTCACTGGCTACCCATTAAGTATCGTATTGATTTTAAAATTCTTTTAATTACTTACAAAGCTTTAAATGGTTTAGCCCCTACTTACTTAACTGAGCTTTTATCACATTAGAACCCATCACGCTCTCTACGATCTCAAAACTCAGGACTTTTGATGACACCTAGGATAACTAAATCCACTAAAGGGGGTCGAGCCTTCTCATACGTAGCACCTAAACTCTGGAATAGCCTTCCTAATACTATTCGAGGGTCAGACACACTCTCCCAATTTAAATCTAGATTAAAGACACATCTTTTCAGCAAAGCTTTCACTTAATGAACAGTTAATGAACAGGAGCTACGCTAATTCTTCTTCTTCTCCTTCGCCTCGGGATGCCCATCCCGAAGTAGGAAGAAATTCCGCCAGGTCCAGATGATCGACATATGTCCATCCCCACCTAGAGATTACGCCAGCTACAGCTGCAGACTGACTGACCATCCCAGCTCCATCTAAGGCAATTCCATCACCACCCAAGAGAAATACGACCATCGGTCCATCCCAGCTCAGACCACTACATCCCCAACCAAGAGCAAAGGCGGACTACTTGTCACATTAATGCTGAAGTTACAATACTTGGTATTTAATGCTAAACTTACATCACATGTCAGCAGTTTGAAGTTATAGCTGCATTCAGTGGCCCTGATTGAAGGTTGTTGGGTGGGTGTTTGTGGGGAGTGGGGGGGGGTCGTTGGTTGTGGGGATTCATCTGCTGGGTCTCTGTGGGTCCGGTTTGGCCTTGTTTTGTGGTCGATGTCGGACAACAGAGGACTAAAGTTACAACATGACATTACTATTTTCGCTGGTTGTTCCTCTGTTTTCTGGTGTCGATCATGGAGTGGGACCGGGTTGAACCTGCACGGTTTTCGGTGAGTGGGACTTTCTGGGTTCCAGATGGTGGGCTCTCCCTCTTCCTCGTGGATATTTGCTCGGTGGCTTTTGGTCGGGGTCACTGAGTGCAGCTATGACACGTCAGAGGGGATCTAGGAGGGGGTACATGGAGGATACAATAAAGTGGTTGGGTGGGCCAATAAAAATAGCATTAACGGGAGAGTGGTAATTGGAAGCCCAAATCTGGGGGAACTAGGCATGGGTGGGAAGTGGGGAGGAGACCTGGGAGGGGATAGGGCTATTTTTTTGGAGCGGGCAGGTGTACAGGGGCAGGACAGGAATGGCCTAACATAGCTGGGGTTGAATGGGGGGGGAGTCCTTGGGTGGCCGCCGGCAAGGCCAAATGCCGGCTGGACCAGCGCTTGGAGGCATGCCGGCTGGACTCCCGATAGCACCCGAGAAAGCCCCGATTTATGACAAAGCCCACTAAATCCACAAACTCGAAATGGCTTGTGAAGACCATCCCCGCAGTGTGAGGGGAACGTTGAGGCGAGAACCATAAATGTACTTAAAGAGGACAGGATCATGACCAGTGGCAATCCGTGACTCCTCTTCAGGGGAAGCAGTAATGCGAAGCTCGGCAAAATGTCAATGTGTGGCGCGTCATGTCAAAATACGTGGCTGTAAGAGACGCTTGCATCTGCAGCAGGCACATATTTTGACATGATGCGTGATGCACACAGTTTCACGTGAAGCACTGAACACCTATTTTGAATTCCTGCTTGCCCTGAAGAGGAGGCATCAATCGCCACTGATCATGACACATTTCTGTGTGTAACCATCAAGGCTCCTGAGGCAAAATTTTTAACAGGTTCTCAATTATTTAGGCTACTATTATTTGTGAAGTATTAATGGCACTTTATTTGCCTAATAATCACATTTATATCACAGCTTTTATCGATATTGGTATATTGTGACAACCCTTTCCACTACTAAAGTAAACTTAGAAAACCACTAAGGATTTCTTTTAACAATGCTCTTACAGGTATGCACTATATTTGACTATATTCTGCGTCAAGCATTGCTTTTGCCTTGCAATTTATCATCTGTCACATAGCATCCCTATGTATATTAAGAGTCTGAAAACCAGATTCTGCAGAAGCACTCATCATGAACACCTCTGTTTTAACTCAAACTTGACTATATTTTACACCGCAACACAGTTAAAGATGAGGCTTCTGAACTTTTTGTTCATTCCAAGCCAAAATCGGTTTTAAAAAACTTTCAGCTGGGTTTGGTCCAGAAACTTTCTCCAAGGTGATCTCATGAACAGATTTCTTGCTTTAATTGAGCTTTAATTGGTCCTGATTTTATTGCTATAGTGGAAGTTCAATGAAAAGAAACGCAAGCACTTACAGTAGTACACTATAAGTTGTACTAAAAGTTAGGTGTTCAAGACTCTCCTGTGTAATGAGTAAGGTGTCCACCTGTGTGATGTCCTGTGGCCCATATTTCTGCATAACTGTAGCAGAGATGGAAGGTTAGTGTATGGGTAAAATTTATACCTGACAAATATCACTCTACAGCCCTGCTGCACCCATCATCAAAATTCTTCATTTGATATAAGCCAGCAGTATGTTCCTATAGTTTTTTGTGCTCTTGTGTTCCACACATCCAATTTTCTCTCATAATCTACACGCAATGTCATTTATCATGCGCAGTAACTGTATTTACTCTGTGTTTTTTCAATTTACGACCGTGAATGTAATCAGAGGAATAAAACACATTTGTTTTTGATTGAACAAAGCTACATTCAGATCTTTAACTTTAGGTACACATTCAGACCATATAGGGAAAGCTGGAGATGGTTTTAACAGTTTTTGTCCTAGGTCTCGAAGGTAGGGTCTTAAATGTCTTAAATTTTCACACAGTTCAAATGTTCATGGTCAAGAGTTCATTTGCAAAAAACTTATTTTTCAAAAGCCATGTTTTTTATTCTTTGAGGTATTATTACTTAATCAAAACAGCAAATGCAGTTTGATTGACATTACTTGGATGCACAATGAAAAACATTTGTTTAACATTTTTAAAAACTGAGTTGTCTTGTTGGGGGGCACGGTGGCTTAGTGGTTAGCACGATTGCCTCACACATCCAGGGTTGGGGGTTCGATTCCCGCTTCCGACTTGTGTGTGTGGAGTTTGCATGTTCTCCTCGTGCCTCGGGGGTTTCCTCTGGGTACTCCAGTTTCCTCCCCTGGTCCAAAGACATGCATGGTAGGTTGCTTGGTATCTCTGGAAAAATTGTCCGTAGGGTGTGAGTGCGTGCGTGAGTGAATGAGTGAGTGTGTGTGCCCTGCGATGGGTTGGCACTCCATCCAGGGTGTATCCTGCCTTGATGCCCGATGACTCCTGAGATAGGCACAGGCTCCCCCTGATCCGAGGTAGTTCGGATAAGCGGTAGAAAATGGAATGGAATGGAGTTGTCTTGTTTTTGGAGATGAACATTTAAAAGAGTGATTTCATGAAATGAGCCTATCTCTGCAAGCCTTTGAGAAAACGAGCGTCTCTTAATGACGTAAAAAGTCATTCTTATTATAAAATATCCGCCCCTTGTTCTTAACCCTTCCACCCCATTGCGACACCACTATTTCGCGAGTAACATTTACATTTAGTCCAAAGCAACTTACAAAGAGTTAGGGAGCAACAAGCGATATGTCATACAGGAGCCATAATACATTAGGTGCCAATACAAATTTACTGGTTTCATCTAAAGCTAGACCACCTGTTGAGAGAATGTTTTTTTTTTTTAAACCAATTCCGCATTGCACAAGGTGCAAACAACCTTAGTCTTGTCGATGTTTCCATTGGGAAGCTTCTTAAAAATCTCGTTCTCAGCCGGTACAGTGCAATTCAGATAGCTATACATCCGCGCTAAAATATCAAGGTGAAAGTCATCATAGCTTGTATAGTATAGACCCAGCTCCCAACCCAATTTTGAGAATAGATTAACGTCGACATTTTTTTATCGCGCGATAAGAGTCTCACGTTAATGCAGCACGTTAACGCCGTTAACGGCCAACCACTAGTGAAAATACTTTATTGTTTCGTCGCTGGAAGCACAGGCTCACAGCAGGTTTTTTGAAAAGGGGGCGTAGACTAGCAGCTCACTTGGACTTAAAGGAACACACACCAAAACAGCGAGTTTCTCCTCAGATGCAAAAGTGGGCATGTAGCGCATGGTATATTAAAAGATCTGTGTTGTATTTTGAGCTAAAACTTCCCAGACACATTATGTGGATCCCTATGATTTATATTACATTTGTGTAAAACTACAAAAAAAGGGGATCACGGGGAATAGGTAATGTCATCAGTTTACCCTCCTGAAGACATTGTGGAGTCTTGGATATCGCGCAGACTGACCAACCCTTGACAAAGTGGGAGATATCCTGAGGCATTCCGGACCACCAGTACCGGGTGGAGAGGGTGAGCTGACTGCCTGTCTGTCCTGATCCCAGAACAGAGTGTGCTGAGTCCACGACTCGGGACCTCCTGGCAGAGTGGGATGGTGGTAAAACTTGATGTCCTTGTCGATCGACCATTAGATAGATTGACGAACATGTCTGGAGGGAGTCTGGGCTCTGGGCCAGAAGCTCTGAGATCATCGTTGGACTGCCTTGCCATTCTGGTTCCCAAGGCGGTAAGTCACAGAAAAGGCACAACGAGAGAGGAACAATGCCTAACGTCTTGCCTGGAGTTCAGTCTTTTGCCGTCCTTTAGGTACTCCAAGTTCCGGTGGTCGGTGATTACAGAAAACGGATACTTGGCCCCCTCAGCCAGTGTCTCCATTCTTGAATATTCAGTTTGATAGATAAGAGATCCTTGTTCCATAAGTCGTGATTTAAATCCGCCTGGGACAGTTTGCGGAAGTAGAAGGAACTACTAACATCTACCTCCATTATAAATGGTAGCTCTGGATCGGGTAGACAGAGAGTGGAGTGGTACAAAAGGCTTTCTTGAGGAGTTGAAAGGCCTGTAGAGCTTCGAAGTCCTGCAGAGTTTAGCTCCAACTTGGCTCAACACACCTGTTTCGAAGTTTCTAGTCTGCTTTGTGAGACCTTGATAAGCTGTTCAGGTGTGTTTGATTAGGGTTGAAGCTAAACTTTGCAGGACACAGGACACAAGACTGACTTTGGACACATTCAATCACACGCCTTATTGTGTGTGATGATTTTTCCCAGGAAGTGAGACGTATGTTGTTGAAACTGGCATTTTTCGAGTTTGAGAAATAGATCGTTTCTCCGGAGTCTCTTTAGTACAGTGGTAACGTGTTGGATGTGGTCGGTGGGAGTACGTGAGTACATTAGAATATTGTCCAGGTATACCATGGTGAACTTCCCTAGTAGATCCCAGAATACTTCGTTCATGAAGCTCTGGAAGACCGCCGGTGTATTGACTAGTCCGAAGGGCATGACACAATACTCATAATGTCCACTGGGGGTGATGTCCACTCCGGGTAGAAACCAAACCAGATTATATGCACTCCGAAGATCGCGCTTGGTGAACAGGATGGCGTGACAGATCTGTTTGAGTGCGGCTGGAATCAGGGGAAGCAGATAGGAGAAGCACACCATTTGGTGTGGAGGTTTAGTGTCCGGTAATAATTACAAGGCCTAAGACTCCCATCCATCTTCCCAACAAAGAAAAGGCTGGATGCGGCAGGGGAAGTGGAGTGTCGGAATAATCCCTGCTCCAATGCCAACTTGATATACTCCTCCATAGCTTCTATTCCGGGATCGAAAGTGGGTAGATCCTTTTTTTGGGCATGATGGCTCCAGGCAGCAGCTCAATGGCACAGTCCAATGGCCGGTGCTGGGGAAGTTCTGTAGCGCGGCATTTGAAGAACACATCCTGGAATGACCTGTACTCTCTGGGGATCTGTCTTCTGTCATGTTCGGGGTCGAATCAGAGAGCACACCTCAGAGTTCCAGTAAGCAGGCTTTATTGTGGTACACAGGAAGAACAGAACAGGAACTAAAACTGAAAACAAGTCTCCACAAACAGACAGGTATCCACAAAAACAGGTATCCTCAAAAAACAGGTATAATCCAAAATGTTAACGAAAAATAGCCATCGGGTAATCCACAAAACCACAAAAATCATAAAAAGGTAATCCAAACTGGTATAACAACGAATAGTGGGAAATTCAGACGGGGAAACACTAGAGACATAAATAACAGACAAAGACACAGCAAACAGTGGGCGGGTATAAATAGTCTCTTAAAACGAGGTGAAGGTGTGTTTGTAATCAAAAGTCTGGGGAGAGTAAGCGGGAGAGGCTGTGAGGGTGTTATGACGTAGGGGGTGTGGTTGACGTGGAAGCAGGTGTGGTTACAGTCTGGCTCTAAGTACATTTACATTTTGGGTCTGTAAATCTGCTGAAAAGAACTGTGTATTCTGTTAAAAAAGACAAACAAACAGATGTAACCGACTTCACTAACAGACCTAACTGACTTCAACTGTACCTGACTTTTTAAAATGTCTGCTTACCATCCCCCAAACCCCATAGGCATAATAAAACGTATGTGATTAATTTTCAAAAAGTGCTACAACTCTCCAAGCCTCCAAGGAGCTGGCTGTTATCATGAATAAAACGCATGAAGGTGTACTTGAAAGGTTATAAGCTTAGTTATTTAAAGCTGAGATACAGATGTTCCTGTAGCTCAACTGGTAAAGTATGGCGTTGCGCTATGCCAAAGTCATGGGTTTGATTTTCAAGGAACACGCACAATTGATCAAATGATACCTTGAATGAACTTACAATCAGCCTGTATAGTACAAAGTATAAGAATAAAAAGGTATAGTAACACTGTGAAGGTTCAAACAGAAATGTACTGAAACTAATGGAGTAATGCACACTTTAATTGATCTTCCAAATTCAAAGTGCATATAATGTAATAATAGTTGAGTAGACACAAAATTGAAAAAATTAAATCTACTTTGATTGGTTGCAAAAAACATGATTACATATTGAGAACAAGAAATTGATTAAAATAGTACGGATTATTGTGAACTAAAACAAGATTTTATGTTGTTGGCCAACAGAAATAGTTATCGTAAGTTCCAGCATCTTGTAAAACATTTCCTAACTGAAGTTGGATCATGCTGGGCAACTGTTCATACAGGCCCTGTTTTAAAATCAAATAAAGCATTTGTAACGCGCTTTCGCTGACATAATGCACAGGGAATTTGAAACAGAAACTGATTCTTGTGATTCCAGAACCTTCTAGGTAAGCTTTTGGTGTAATCATCAGAAGTGACATCATGTGTTGAGTCGAAGTTATCGACGAGCACTGTGAACAACTCACGTGATGCAGTGATTTCACGCACACCAGGCTGTTTAGGTTTAATATGTTTATTGTCGTGACAGGTGAACACATTAAGCTCACATTTACACGATTTCAATAAGTACAAAAGCCCTAAGCTCTTGTTATAGTAATGAACAGCAGATGGTAGCAAGACTTTAGTTTAGTGCTTCGTATACTAGCACATCCAGTTTGAGGTGAGTGGCAGCGGGCTGTCAAAACCTATTAAAACCCTTAAAACATCTAATTGGTGAATAGAATTATGTGTGTGAAATTTGGAAAGGACTCCATTAGATCACTGAATACACCGAGCAAATCCGCTATTTATGTCATTTTGAAGGGTCCCTAGACAGCCATTACGAACCTAATATCCTGTTTCAGAGTGAGCCTTGCTTTAGCCTGTTGGTCTTGGCTACTCACCAAAGCGTGAAAGTATGAAAATTGTCCAGTCATGGCCTGAAGCACTTGAAACCACCAATGTTCCAGGACCTTGCACATGTGTTTAAGAGAAGCCCTCTAAGAGAGTGTGCCACAAAATGGGACTATATTTGCGGCTATTCGCCATGTTACATATTTCATTGACCACAATGGCCTGTGGAGTTATGCTCGGGCATAGATAAACAGGCCACACTTCCTCCAGGCATTTTATCAGCATTTCTCATTCTGGCAGGCTTGAACTGTTCCCCTGCAGCGCTAAATGTGTCAAGCCCCTTTGGAGTATGGCTAGGCCAGAAATAGATTTGACATGTTGTGTTAGCGGACGTGGAAACAAAGTCCATTACAGCAGGCCTTACAGAACAAGATTTCCTGAGATGAACCCAAACTGTATTTAGCTTAGAAATACACTCCATGCTTACAATCAAACTAATAATATTAGGCTGGTGTTAACTGGGCATTTCTTACAGTACATGACAAGCAAAAGATTAATAGCAGTAATGCAACAGTTCAGCATATTTTAGGCACTCGTAGACATCAAAATTATTTGACTGTAGCTGAACAATTCTAACATTATGAATGTGACATTTTTTTGTCAAAACTTAAAATATTAACTCTCAGAGAATGTATTAATTACCAATGTATTGAATCATCTGGTTATATTTTTCTAAACCCCTGGTGCTAGAGTCCAAATATCAGAAAAATATGACACTTGCACAAGATTTCTAATTCAAAAAAAGAGAAAAATTCATGCGTTACTGATGTGACAAAAATAACAAAAACATACTTTGTAGGATTTCTGTGAATAAAGGATGGCTCCACATACATAGATCACAAAAAAGTTGTTTTGATTTTCATGTGCCCACGAGGACCGTTATGGATGTGACACTTACAGTCAAAATCTCAGACAATGTATTTATTATTGAATTATCTTTTTATATTTGTTGAAGCCTGGTTCTAGAGTAAAGACATCAGAAAAACATGAGTCAATGCAAAACTTTTGTTTTTTAAAATAAGTAAAAAATTAAATGCGTTATGGAGGTGACAAAAAAGAAACGTTTTTGATAGACAACACACTTATGAATTAAAATACAAATCAGGAGCCATTCCTTCTCAATTTTTTATTGCTTTTGTCACAAAATAGTTATTTTAATTTTAATTTGCCCTTTTATTAGGAATATGGGCCGTTATGGAAGTGAAAATTCTGTTAAGGATGTGACAATTCACTTAACTGAATTTGAAAAATATGCTTAAAACAGAAAAATGTTGATTGAGAGACTTTGAGAGACCTCACCACGACCTATCAATATAAAGTGTGATTTAGTAAAATGTTTTCTTTGCCCGAGGGGATACATGCCAGCTCATACTATTTGTAGATATACCAAAATGGTGGAAATTCACTATCCATATTCTAAGGTCCATTGTTTTATATAAGCCCAAGTAAGGTCTTATTCCAAACTTTATCTCAAATGTGCTGCTTTAGCCCCCTCCATTGGTTATAGACAGTAACTAAATCCATCTCTTCAGAAGTGATGCATCTTTTATAATAAAACGAATTGCTCCTTGTATTGCTGTTCCAAATTTAGCCTCTTATAAAGTTGATAAATGATTCTGTGTGTCATCATACACCGTGACAACGCATTACACTGATAACAGATTATTTCTCAAAAACTGAACAGTTATTGTTGGGTTTAAAGAAATATGGTTTAATTTAAATATCTGACCCTCACGGGGTCAAATTTAATATTGAATAACTGAGGAGGTGACAAGCAGAAGATAAACTGCAGAAGAGTAATAATTTCAGCATATTTATTTGAGGTTATTGGATGCTGGAGAAGCAAGACTGTTTTCATGTTTGTTGACATAGAGAAAGCTGTCTGGGTATGGAAGGGAATTAACCTTTAGGACAGAGCTCCATATTCCATTAATGATATCATTGCAAATTTTTTATTGACAATGAGATAAACTCAGAATAATGACTTCAGAGACTCATGGTGAAACAAATAGGTACAATAAATCGTAGGCTTGTAAAGGTGGAACATGTTATAGTGAGTTTAATTAGCACAGCAAATAAGTTATTTGGTCAAGACTTATAGCAGATTTAAACTTAACATACAAATTAAGATGACGTGTTGTTTCACTTTTATACTTTCTATTAAACTATTCACAAATGTAACAGAAAAGCAAATATTTGGATGTTGTTATATTCAAGGTGAAACTCTATTAATTAGAATATCGTGCAAAAGTTCATTTATTTTACTAATGCAACTAAAAAGGTGAAACTAATATATGAGATAGACTCATTACATGCAAAGCAAGATAGTTAAAACCATGATTTGTCATAATTGTGATGATTATGGCTTACAGCTCATGAAAATCCCAAATCCACAAAATTTGAATATTGTGAAAAGATGCAATATTCTAGGCTCAAAGTTTCCCACTCTAATCAGCTAATTAAGCCATAACACCTGAAAAGGGTTCCTGAGCCTTTAAATGGTCTCACAGTCTAGTTCAGTAGGAATCACAATCATGGGAAAGACTGCTGACCTGACAGTTGTGCAGAAAACCACCATTGACACCCTCCAAAAGGAGGGAAAGCCTCAAAAGGTAATTGCAAAAGAAGTTGGATGTTCCCAAAGTGCTGTTTCAAAGCACATTAATAGAAAGTTATGTGGAAGGGAAAAATGTGGAAGAAAAAGATGCACAATCAGCAGGGATGACCGCAGACTGGTGAGAATTGTCAGGAAAAGGCCATTCTAAAATGTTGAGGGCTTTCACAAGGAGTAGACTTAGGCTGGAGTCAGTGAATCAAGAGACACCACACAGACGGATCCTGGACATGGGCTTCAAATGTCATATTCCTCTCATCAAGCCACTCCTGAACAACAAACAACGTCAGAAGCATCTTACCTGGGCTAAAGAAAAACAGACCTGGGTAACACTTTATAATAACTGCACGCTGTGAATCATTAGTTAAGCATCAGTACATAGTTAATTAATCATTTATGAAGCATTGGCCCCACATTAATAGACATTAGTAAGCAGTTTATAAATACAGCTATAAATGCTTTGTTCTTGATTTATAAGCATGTATATAATATGCTTAATAATCAAATTTTCATACTTTATTAAGGATGAATTCATCATTTCTAAATAAAGGAGTACATTACTTACAAACCAGTTAGTTAGGAGTTGTCAGTGGTTCATGAGATCATTTAAAAAGTGTAAGTAAATGATTAATAAACTCTTTGAATGCACATTTATACATCTTATTATTCTGACATATAGTAACAATTACTTAATTTGTTAATAAATGCTTTTTTAACACACATTCCTGCTGTAATTCATGATTAATTAAGGTTGTTATAAAACATTAACTAGTTGTTAGATAACTATTTTTTGTGAGCTCATCTAAAGTGAGGACTATGTATGCCTTGTAAAGCATTTACAAATGAGAGTTGCATATCACTTCACAGTTATATTTTTTCTGGAGGTGTGCAGGAATTACATTTTTTCAGAAGTTTATTTTTCATTTTATATCAATTCATTTAATGTTAATTTATATGTTTGGTTGTACAATTTTAATTTTGCAGCATTTTTATTTTTTATTTTACATTAAATCGTTTTATATTCATTAATATGTACAGTTGTACAGCATCCATGCAGCTTTTGCCAGAGGGGAACTGGAATCCCCTGGTTGGGCCTGGGTTCCCCTGAGGTTTTTTTTCTCTATGGGAGTTTTGGGTTCCTCACCACCGTTTGCATATTGTTTTGCAATATCTGCCTGGCCGGGGGGGCTGCTTTAGAATTCATACTTGTATTAAATGTGTCTCATGTACAGGTGCTTTGTAACAATGAAAATTGTAAAAAGCACTATATAAATAAAGTTGAGTTGAGTTGAGTTGTACAGTTTAATTTCTTTTGCATCTTGAAATAAATATTTCTATGTTCTGTATCCCTCTTTGTTGTGTTTTTCCTATTTCTGTTTAGAAGATAACTGAGCCTATAACTCTCATTTTTAAATGATTGACAAGGCATACATAGTCCTCACTTTAGATGAGCTCACAAAAATAGTTAACTGACAACTAGTAAATGTTTTATAACTACCTTAATTAATCATGAATTACAGCAGGAATGTGTGTTAAAAAAGCATTTATTAACAAATTAAGTAACTGTTACTAAATGTCAGAATAATAAGATGTATAAAGGTGCATTCAAAGAGTTTATTAATCATTTACTTACACTTTTTAAATGATCTCATGAACCACTGACAACTCCCATCTAACTGGTTTGTAAGTAATATAATCCTTAATTTAGAGATGATGAATTCATCCTTATAAAGTATGAAAATATTATATACATGCTTATAAATCAAGAACAAAGCATTTATAGCTGTATTTAAAAACTGCTTACTAATGTCTATTAATGTGGGGCCAATGCTTCATAAATGATTAATTAACTATGTACTGATGCTTAACTAATGATTCATAGCGTGCAGTTATTATAAAGTTTTACCCAGACCGGGTCTGTTGCACAGTGGTCCAAAGTCCTCTTTCTGATAAGAGCAAATTTTGCATCTCATTTGGAAACCAAGGACCCAGAGTATGGAGGAAGAATGGAGAGGCAAACACTTCAAGATGCTTGAAGTCCAGTGTGAAGTTTCCAAAGTCTGTGTTGATTTGGGGAGCCATGTCATCTGCTGGTCTAGTTCCACTGTGCATCATTAAGTCCAGGGTCAACGCAGCTGTCTACCAGGATATTTTGGAGCACTTCATGCTTCCTTTCGCAGACAAGCTCTATGGGGATGCTGACTTCATTCACCTACTCAAATGTTCAAATATCATGTTTTATTGTGTTAGTTAGCTGTATTTGTTTAAGTTATTACTTTGCAGTAAAAACGGATTTATCTCATTTTGGAACCAAACTCTTAGCTTGTATGCACTTAAAGTTACTTTAAATATAAGCGAGGGCCTAATCTAAACATTTATTGCAGAACAACACGAGAAGAAAGTCTGTTTGAAGTTTAGTGTAACACTGCAAAAGTTTAATACAAATGTTTAATGCGCAACATCCAGCTGTGTTCTCTTATACTGCCATCTAGTGGGATTTGAATATTACTGCACTCATAACTAGTTTCTATACGGTATAAAGGCATATTACTAGCCTATTTTCTCTTAACACTTTTCTAAAGAGGATACCAAACATAAAAAGGGCAATTGCGCATATAATGCATCTATTGTAAAAGTCATATGCAAATGGAAAATAAACATAATTTTTATTTGTCACATCTCAGATATTCACCATTGGATACATCACCCTTTTCCCTGATGGCAATCACTTGACCTTTTGAAAAAGATAAAAGGAAGTACGGGTAACTCTACAGGTTTGTTTGATGTTTGGGAGCTGTTGTGTTTGAGAGAGCTTCAGTGTTGTTGTTTAGAAAAACTGTTGTTGACATCTAATAGCATTATTGCTGGCTTTTGTAAATATTTTATTTGTATATATTGACAAAAAAAATCTAAACATTAAACAGTTTACTAAAGTAATTTAGTGAAAGGGGAAG
Organism: Triplophysa dalaica; assembly: GCF_015846415.1. Taxonomy (NCBI): domain Eukaryota; kingdom Metazoa; phylum Chordata; class Actinopteri; order Cypriniformes; family Nemacheilidae; genus Triplophysa; species Triplophysa dalaica. Next base: position 11,784,281 of record NC_079558.1, on the reverse strand, counting down.
GTAAGCACATGTTGTCTTTTGTTTTCTTTTGATACAACATTTAGTTTTGGGGGAGTTTTTGTACTGTTTTGGTGTTTATTATTTTGGACTGGCCTCCTGAAACCGAAAGGTTTTGATTTGCTTTGTTTATGCTTTTTATTTAAATATTTGATAGAAGTTTTACAACAGGACTTTGATTATTAGGCTATTTGCATGTTACAAATATTTGCAATGTATTTATTTGCATCTGTCAAATCACATGATTTTTGCAAATTGATTCAAAGAAAACAACTACACTGCAATTTAAAATTACTTTTAGAACAGTAGGATTTTATTGTTGATTTATGAACAGGCCTTTAACTTTTGTTTTGGGCTTAATTGTAGTCCTTCAAAATCCACCTGTGTGAAGACATTCAGCTCTAAGCATTGTCTCGGTTCCCATAGCAACAGCAGGTTACAAACAATGGGTTACTATGGTACCAGTGGCTTGAGGGAGTCTCGGTCAGTCCGGTCAGTCATCTCTACACAGCGCCAAAATGGAAGAGCAAGATTTACAAAAAGTTGATAAAAGATTTGAATACTTAGGGAACTACGTATTGAAAACGTTTCAACTTAAATCTGACATTTGGCAAAAATGTCTTGCAAATGAGGAACAAAGACAAACAATTCAAGACTTTTTGGACAAATCAGATCCTACAACTCTTGTTGTTACGCTAAACTCCTCGGGACAGCTGATAGCTTCATTCGGGTTTGTAGAAACCCAGAAGAACAGAACAATATATTTTTCTAAGCGGAGTAACAAAACATTGTCTGTTAATACAATAAAAACGGATTTAATCTATGGAGACATTGTGCACTCTCCTTTGGTGTATTTCTCCGAAGTGGTGAACGAGGTAAGTTCAGTTACGATCTGGTTCTTGCCGCGAATCATTCTTTTGAGCCGAATCATTAGTTTGAAGCGAAGCATTCGGTTCATCGCATGCGATTGTGAGTGCAAACTGTATTTTTGGCGATGAGATGTGTATGTGGTCGAAATCATTAATAGTGGAACATTTGACTCAATTTTTGTTTCACAGAAGAGTTAAGGACACAGTATGGGGCTGTGTCCACCTAGGCGTTACGCTTGCGGCCGACGTGTTTTTTTTTCAATTGTTTTCAACGGAAACGCCGCGCTTTTAAAAAGCCATCAGTTGACGTTTTCTCCCGAGCTCAGTGCTGGTGGACACAGCCCCTATCTGACCAACTTAGTACTTAAAACATAAGTGTGTTATGATGAAGAGCGATTGTACCAAACTGGAACACAGACTCGCGTTTAAAACAATCAAGTAGGCTACAGAAACTTTAATGGAAAATAGTCGCAAAATTCTCAGCTCTTCGCTGTTTGTAAACATGTAGATGTTTTCTGTATTTTATCTAATTCAAAGTTTTCTGATAACATTCAAGTCATGTGAATTTTAAGTAGGATGGTAGCACCACACTCAGCACACGCTTCGGTTCATTTGAAGCAAAAACAGTTTGAATCAGTTTGCGAATAACACAACTTGAGAACACGAATTCTATGAATTGAAATCAAAACGTTTTGTGCTGTTTATACATGACATCTTTTTAATCGACTGTTATTGAAGTCTTCTGCTGTATATAATATAATTTCTTAAATCTTAAAATATTTGTTTTGGTAATTTATTTTGAAAAAACATTCAAACAAACCAAGAAAAAGATAGCAAGCAAATAGCATATATATTTGTTATTTTAAACACCTCACTGACGCTGTTTTCAAGTCACAGACACAGTCAGATCTAAAATTACAATGAAATGTTTGGACTTTGAAAGGAAGTTAACTTTTTTACTTTTACCTTTAGCAAAAACATGTTTGCAAATGTTATTGTCATTTTTTTATTTAAAAGCTGTGGCAGCCCACTCAAAAGATTAGGGCATCCAGTAGTGGGACGGCTTCATAACCTGCAGGGAGTAGGGGTCCCATAAAGAGAAAAGAGACCCAAACCAGAAAGCTTTACCAGATAAATAGATGTCATCTGAGACCTCTAAGCATCCTGGGTCACCGGAAACTGTTGAGAGGCTCTGTGAACAGTTGAGATATGTCAACATTACCATGAAGAAAATAAAGTTTTTACCCAACATTTTCACCATACTGATGGCTCAGATGTCAATATTTGGTGCTGTAAAGTGGCCATAACTCATACTAACAGAAAAGTATCCCACACTGTAAATATCTGAAGAGTCTTTAGTTTGTTCGCATTTATAAAAGACAGATACAGCTGTACAATTATTTCTGAAAACATATAACATGGGGGGGGCAGAACTAAAGCACTTGCGCAACCATTACCAACAAAATACAGACAAATGACTCAGTTTCACTTACCGCGTGCAGTTCATGTCTGGCATCTTTTAGCAGTGGGACAGCGGCATCTATCAGTTTCAAACGATCTCCAAATCCAGTGCTATATCCACCGTTTATATAACATCCATCACTAAAATGTTGTGAACAAACAAACACCTCAATTTCTCTGGGGGAAATTGTATTGAGCACAGAAATACTACTTCATACGTCCAACTCATTTTTGACAAGTTGACCATGTCAAGCATGAGAAGGAAGCACGTTTAGAGGTCAGAATGCATGAAACACCGTTGCCCATCCCCTTAAGGTACCGCTGTGAGGTCACTGACTGAAGTTTTTCTGATGTCTGGACTCTTATCAAAATAAAATTTACTCTCACGAAAACTATGGCACATAAGCATTTTTACCCTTTTTATCGCTTGACATTCTGCTATTGTTTGTTGCATGGTTTATGGCATGTGGCTGAGTAGATTCAGTTTAAGTTTTGCTAAACTGACCTAATAATAAAAGATGTTAATGAATAATTGGTGCGGCTGTGTAAGGTATATGAAAACCCTATATAATTTAGGCCTGTTTCTGAAACTCACCATTGTTAATGGATTACTCAGATTTGCCTGTTCTGAAATTTGAGCTATTGACATAACAACAGAAACTCTAAACAGTTTCCAAGCAATAGTCCACAAACCAATGAGAAGATCTGGCATTTTCTTCATCTCATAGCAACAGCTGGTTGATTGATGTAAACAATCAGTTACTACTGAGACAGTGGGTTAATGAAAGTCCCTGTTAGTCCAGTCAGGAAGAGTTGCAGAAAGCTTACATTTTAGAGAATGTGTTTTGTGAAACCTGAACGTCACGGAGGAGTCAAGACAAGTTATTTCAGCTCTTAGCTTTGCACCATTTTGTACAGTAATGATGTCGTATTACTAAAACAACCATTCATCAGTCCTAGACAAAAAACATTGAATGGAAATGATGTATGAAAATGGCTATTTGTGGAAAAAGATTTTTAATCTTTCTGTTCCTCCAAACTCTCTTCAACTTTTTATTTCAACACCACTCTCCATTTAACTAAAACTGGTAAGGTGAACTTGTGAAATAGCAGTGTCTATGTGACCCATGATTTCCTACTTGTTTTTCTTAGTCATAGTTCCATAAGAAGAGTTTGGTTCCATAATGAGAAAACAAAAATCATGTTTTTTATTATGTTATCATGTTTTTATTGTGTTTGATTGTGTTAGTTAGCTGTTAGTTTTGACAAACAAGTAGGAACATCACAAAACATTTTGTTTTTTTTACACACAAACAACAAGTGTTTTTACTTGTTGTAAACAACTTTACTTGTTTTTACTTGAAAAATGTTACTTTACTAAATAAAAAATGAAAAATACAAAAGTATCTTTAATATAAACAAACTAAGACTTTGTCTGTGCTTTTCTTTGATTGTTTTTACAATTACAATTAAAATATCAGCATATCCACGTTTTCTAAGTTTGCAGCAGACAGAGCGGCCCATGCTGTTCAAAACATGCATTGAGATTCATTAAACATCTCGAACCACTTGAATCGTCACATATTATAATCAATTAATCGTTATATTCCTACTAGATTTGTTTAAAGTTTATCTAAAAAATACTTGAGTAGAGTTAAAATACTTCACTATTGTCCATCTCCACAATTGTAACCTGAGATTATTTACCATTTACCACTTCATTACAGGTTGTGGTACCAATGCTGTCCAACAAGAGGAACCACCACAACTTGCCTCAAGTTGTTTCTCAGGACCTCATTCGACATGTCCATCCTTTTAAAAACAGCGTGTTTGTTACTATGGGAGTGGTCAAAGGCAAAACTGTACTTCCTCTACCTGCAGGATCTGATAGATTTGAGGAAGCTGCTTATGATAGAGAAAAGAGGTAATACATTCCCAAATACGACCAAAGTGCTTTTTTACTAACAATTTAAATTAACATGTTTTTGTTATTTTCACTAAGCAAGTGGTCATATTTTAGGCCAATGCTTTTCCATAATGCTTTCATATTTTGCAGTGGACATCTCATGGATAAAAGCCTTATACACTCTATGGAGACGGTTGTGATCGATTGGAGTAATCAGATCTATAAAGTCTTGAAGAAAGATTCTTCTGAGCCACTGCTCGAAGGCAAAAACCCAACTCCGCATGTGGAGATCAGCTTTTGGAAAAACAGGTTAATGTCACATTTTAAAAATTTTAGTCGCTCTGATGTGATGCTGCTCAGAAAAGCTGAATTCCTTACCTTGCTTCTTCATTTTTATGTTCTGTTATAGATTTGCTGATCTTCAGGGCATACATAGCCAATTCAAGTCTCCCAAAATTATGAAAATGACTGAGCTTTTGCTTGCTGTGGACAGCATTTACTATCCTGCTTTTGAAAAAATGCTCCAGGATGTTGTTGGAGGTATAACATGCAAAAATGTCACTTTCAGTCTTACAACGTGTAATGAATGTTAATAATGTATTACTATGTTTATATTCAGCTCGAAATGAGGCAAGAGAGATCAGTGTCTTTCTCAAGCCGATAGCGAGACTTGTAGAAGACCTGGAGAACGTAGAATTCAATGAGGTAAAGGGGAGGATTGCTCCTCTTATGCACACCATGTGTTTGATTTGGGCGAACTCCAAATACTACAACACCCCAGCCAGAATCATTGTGCTTTTACAGGAGATCTGCAACCTCCTCATCCGGCAGGTATGGATTGTAGTCATGGAGTAATGCTGCTAGAGATGCTATTATGTCTCGCAGTTTTTCTGTATTGTGTAATTTCTGTATTGTGTTAAGGCTCAAGTTTGTCTCACGTTGGTCACTTCGGACACTTTAATATTCTGTTACTTATTTAAAGCAATATAGGCACAAACGCTTTGAAGCCTAAGATCCGGTTTTGTTTTCTCAATTCAACTTTATTTATATAGCGCACTTTACAATTTTCATTGTTACAAAGCAGCTGTATATGAGACACATTGACTACAAGTAAAACAACTAAAGTCATACACCTGTAAAAACAAGAAAAAGGTGAAAACACAAAAGACAAACATACAAATGCTCCACACACACACAATATGCATACATAATTACACACACTCGCACACACGCACAATGAAAGCACACATCTGAGATAAAGCAGAGAGAACCACAGGTCAAATATTAAATGGACTATAAATTCCTATAAGCATTATTAATTATGTAAAACTTCTGAATTCTAAAACAGCCCCCCCGGCCAGGCAAATAGTGCAAAAACATAATGTTTTGTGCCGGATGATAAGGCTTTACATAAGAGTGTTTTCTTTTTTGATAGGCTCGGAGTTACCTGAACCCAGAAGACATCCTGAAAGGTGACGTGATGGAGAGCCTCTCACGAGTACAAATTGCTATAGATGTTCTCACACATTTCAAGAGCACATATGAGGAACAAAAAGCCAACCTGAGTCTGTTAAAAAAAAATGAGAAGGAGGTTAAACCATGGGATTTCTCCCCCCTCATGGTGTTTGCTGGGCTCAATCACTTTATGAAGAGACTAAGAACAATTGAAGTAAGTGTTTTTTGTTCCAGAAAAGCTTTCATAGAATTCAATCCTTTATAAAAAAAAGGCCGCGACAGTGTTATCAGGATCTGACGCGAAGCATAGGGTCTTGTATCACACTGAAGGGGCTTATGTCGCGATAACAGCCAGCTCCTTGTACATCATCACAACTACTTGCCACATGAGAGAAAAACTGGACATGAAATGTGAATTTGAAATATTTGCATTTTTTTAAGGTAACAAAAGACGTTCAAATGTCATGAACAGGCCACTTGGTTTAATCATTTGTAAATATTATGTCATATATGTTATCAAAAGACATACAGTATTTATATTTAATTTGTCAAAAAAAACTTTCAATGTCTTCATGTATAAAGACATTACATAATGAAGCATTATGTTTTTATTACATTAGAATGAGCTATTTCTATCTACACACTACACAGGTCCACTTGCATGGAATTCACCATGTTGTTTCTACAGTACCCCTAAATGGACAAACTGCTCTACAGAGCGTGTTTCGTAAATAAGTTATCTCCTTCTGCAAAGAAGCTAAAATGTGACAACATCTTGTCCTGTGTCAGCTGCCATAGTGCTTCGAAAGTGATTTAATTTTTAATTTATTTAATTTAAAAGTGTGGGTTGGAGTGGGCCATTTTTTGCAATTCATGACCTCACCTCTAGATGCTGCTAAATATCGAAAACTAGACCTTTAATACTTATTAAAAAAGAAAAAAATATTGTGTATCAGGAAATATATTGAGGGTACTAAAGACAGCATTGTTTGGTTATACTGTAGCATCTGTTTATTGTTTTGGTCTAGACCTTGCTGCTGACTGTAGTTGATATGATGAAGTTGGAAAAGCTTGAGTTCGGAGGCATCCAGGGGAAATCTCTCAGTCAGCAGGTCCAGTGGTTACATGAGGAATTCTTGGAGACCTACAAAGTATTCTCTGAGAAGACATATGACTGCCTTGATGTTAGTAATGTGGTACGTAAAAACTTAAAATCAGAACAACAAAAAACAAAGAGTTGATGATCCTTTAAGAAAACGTGTTTCTTTGTAGGAGTTCGAGGTCGATTTCATGAAGTTCCAGAACAAGGTCGATGATGCTGACTGTCGCTTGGGTGCAATATTTTGTCGTGTTTTTGATGATGCTTCTGATTTGGAGCATGCATTCAAGGTGAGTGATGCAGTAACTGTGAAAATAGAATTATGTTCCAAAAGCCTTTTTTGGTGTGGAGCTGCTCTCATTTTCCAAATAATAACAAAGACTTTAGATGCTGTACAAAGAAAGATTTGAATGCTGTTTTATGTCCTTAATAAATTATACTGAAGGTATCTGCACCTTATCCAGTCCAAACCAGGAATGCAGCCAAATTTTTAAATTGGGAAGCACATCTCCCAAGATTTATGATCTTTAACAGAGTTTAGTTGGAATCTTTACAGCATAGTAAAAGATTTTTAAAATATTTTATCTATATAATATTTTTGTAGTCAGTTGTACTTGATACACTTTTGCATCACTGGTCTTTTTGCATACTGTACAGTACCTTGCAAAGATTTTTGTTAAAATATATCTGACTTTATGTACACACAAACAGTCGAAGAAAAATTAAGAGACCATTCCAAATTTTCATTTAATTAGCAATGCTAGATGTATTGTGGCCAGTCCAATTTCTCTTGTCTTTGTCTTAAATTTCTGTAAATAAATGCAAGTAGAAACATTTTTTTTTATTTGAAATTTGGGAGAAATATTGTTAGTAGTTCAAAGAAAGAAATAAAAACGATAATTTTACCTAAACACATACCTATAAATAGTAAATTCGGAAAAACTGGACGTGGCTTTAAAGGCGATGCTATACACAAGCTATTTAGTTTGATCACATCTATAACAGACAGATGCAGCTGTATGCTTATTTCGAAAACTGATGACCTCCTAAACACGTGTGGGGCAGGGTTGGGGTTGGAACTAAAGCACGAGCACACAATACATCATCCCATTATCCCTGCATAACTGTTAATTCACTAAAAGTTTGTGTTGTTTACCTTGTGCACGTACACACTGATTGCCAAACAAAAAACAGCTGAAACTTTTGAACGGAGGAGTAAAGTAAAAAAAAGCAGATGCTTAAACGAACAGCCCCATTTATTTTATTAATAAAACAGGTACATAATGGCACCTTGCAGATGCAAACAATTCTTCCACAATCCTGTAATTGCATACTACCAAATAACAGCTGATTTGTGTTTATTTTCTAATGACATTTAAGGAAATCTCGACCCACCCAAAAATGCTTAAACCAAAAGTGTCACTGTAACGTATTTTGAAACACATTGTATTTACAGTAGGACAACATGTCAAACGTAAATGGCAGTCTGGTTACATCAAAGTTAGCATCATTGTTTGTTGCTACATTGTATAAAGTTTTGTTAAAAATACGTAACTATCTCTAAGTATATCATGTTTTTCGATGTAGTTGGGGGAAAACATTGTGATGTTATAAAGAATACTGTCTTTTTTATAAAATCTACTTTATGAATTACAATGCAGAGCATATTTCAAAGACTCTGCCTTGCAGGTTTTGGACATGTTTGGCAGTCTGTTGGAACGACCCCTAATAGCAGCCAAAGCTCAGTCAAGATATCCAATACTGATCACAATGTTTGACAATGAACTGGAATGTTGCAGAAGACTCTTTAAAAGCCAGATACAGATTGAGGAAGCCGATGGTGAGGTCTTTTTTCTTCATAACCAATAAATAACATCATCAATGCTTTAGTTAAAGTACAGCCTGCCACGTTTGTTTTTCATTTAGGTTTTTATTTGAGTATATCTTCACTGTTTGCTGGTTATTGATCTTCCAGGTTATATGCCCATCTCCAAGAACATGCCTGCTGTTGCTGGAGGCCTGAAATTCATTCAGCAATTGCAGGAACGCATACAGAATCCTTATAATAACTTCCGATTCATCAATCACCCGTAAATATTTTAGGATTCATAGAGGCTTGATCGAAAAGCACTGGACAATGTAGTTTTATAACAGTTTTATTTCTGTTTTAATAGATGTTTGGAGTCTGTGGATGGAAAGGAAATTATCCAGAAATACGATGAGTTGGTGCAGCTACTTATACGGTCAGTTGAATCTGTCTGCAAAGTGCAAATGATGCTGTTTTCTTTCTGGATTTTTTTTTAACAAATGTTTTGGGTAAACCATCACTTTAAATGATATTTGATTTTGCTCCTTGTTACTTATCAAGTTTATTTTGTAATGTGTCTTTCCCAGTTGATAACTTTAATCCCTGTCGAACAGATTTGTCAATATATAGATCTCTTTGAATTACGTAATACCAGAGCTTCTTTATTGTTTGTCCTATATGATTCTGCTGCAGGCATGAAGAGCAGGGTGTATCAGATAGATAGAGAGAAACTGGGGGACCTTAACCCCTCCTACATGTAATAAGCACATAAACATGATATATTTACTAATTTAGGAAGCTAGCTTCTGTATCGAAGATTATAACCTCACAGTCTCATTTTCTCCAATTATATGTAATCTGCCTATAGTGTTGCATGAACAACAGCTCCGGAAGGGTGGCTAATAAAAGAACGCATGACCATGGAATGTTGCATTTGCTAGTGTGTATGTGTCACAGAGAATGCGTGTTTCCATAAACAAATTGCATGCATTTTCACTTCATATGAGAAAGAAATTAAATATTTCCCAAGAAACCAGACTTGCATTCTCTCCAGTCAGAAATTAAGCCCTCTTGTTAGATGATGGTAATCACTGGTGTTGCAAAAATGCAATATACATGTAGTCGGAGATGCTATTGGTATCTCGAGTCATTACTTTTTGACATTGAGACAGATTACTTGCGAGAAGCAAAGACATATTTTATTTCATGACCTGAAGCTTTGCAACCATAACAAGAAGGAAGCAAGCCCTATACTCAGTGCACAGAAATTAAATATGAGGCAGTGTGTACTAGTGTGTCTCTTACAATCCGTCTAAAGAGATTATTTTAACAGTTCAGTGTTCTAATTTCCATTTGATTTTTTTTTTAAATCATTAATTGACAAAGAAAGCTAAATATTTACTAAGGTATTATTTAGTAGTTTAGATTCTAAGAACTATGTCTAAGTAATGCACTAATTTGTGAAAGGAATAGTTCATCCAAAAATGACAATTCATTTACTCACCCTTAAATTGTTTCAAATCTGTATAAATTTCTTTGTTCTGATGATCAGAGAGAAAGATATTTGTAAGAATGCTTAACCAAACAGTTCTTGGCCACCATTGACTACCATAGTAGGGAAAATTGCTTTATACATTTCCTAGTTTTGTTGAACCCAAAAGAAGATATTTTGAAGAATGTAGAAAAGCAATCAGTTCTGGGGCACTTTTAACTACCATTGTATTTTCTCCTACTGTGGTACTCAATGGCTAATAACAAACATTCTTCCAAAAATCTTAAATTATTAGGACAATGGTAGAATTTTTTTTGGGGGGGTGTCAAAATTATTATTTATGTTTGGAGTCAAAATGCCAAATCGCCCTGTGTTTCCAAAATGTAGTCCTGCATAGTTAAATGTTTTGAAATGATTATTGTGCAGAGTAGTCTAAATGGTACGAATGTATCATTGGCACTCAGATACAGTTGACCATTCAAAAATAAACATGAAATACTCCTTATTTGTAAAATGTATTAAATAATGACCTGTCAATTTAATGCATGCAATGAACTGATTATGATTATAGTACTTAAAATATGTTTCCCAACCAGAATATCTGATTGAATGAAGAGCAGTAAGCATGTTCCTGTCAACTATTCATGGAAGACATATCGCTGCTGTCCTTCTGAAACCTTGTATTTCATATTTCGTATTTTTTTTTTCTGTTTAACATTTACTATAAGTCCGCCTTTATGTTTGTCAGTGGGTTTTTCAAATATCTATCCAATAAAGTATTAACGAGGGCCTGTTATCTGACAACACATTGAATATTTTAAAAACAGTTTCCTTCAAACAGCGAATTCGGACATACAAGGCTTTGCAAAGACATCGACAAAGAGCCTGCCCTGGACAAGAAGTTGTGCAGAATGCTTTGTCATATAAGGCTTGTTCTTCCTTATGTTATTTTTACATTGCAAATAGGCATGACCGATGTCTTTGTATTGTGTTCCGTGAAGGTCAGATTGTTGTCAGACTACTCCAAAATCTCCAAAAGCCTGTTCTGGATGGTTGTAGTGCCAAATTGAATAGTGCCAAATTGTGATGGATTATTTCTTTAAACTCAAACATCACAAGTAACATCAATAATTCTCTCCCTGCTGTTATGACCAGATACTCATCTAAACTGTGTGATGTCTGGACTCAGTCTGTAACTGAGAAGTCACAATATAATCTCCAGAAGCCATTGATATCCCGTGACTCTAGTACAAGACTCATCTCTGTCAACTTCAGCCCGCAGGTCAGGCTGCTTTGCTTTTTATAAATGTTTGTGTTATTTTTGTTATCTAGAGGCCAGCTTCTCAAATGTAACTCTTGTTTTGTTCACTAGCTGGTGTCACTTCTGCGAGAGGTGAAATATCTGGAGGCTAGACAGGCTGAGGTCATACCAGAATCGGCCGCTGACATTTATTCCAACAGGGAGCTGCTGTGGCAGTATGTGGCCAATCTGGAACTAACAGCCAACTGGTACAACAAAATAATGGGCACTGTGCTTGAGGTTGAGCTTCCACTGATCCAGGACCAGCTGAGAGATATTGATGCCAAGCTCAAAGAGGCTGAGGAGAGCCTCTGTTGGACGAGCCAAGGTACAACATTTGTGTAGGATATCTGTTGAAAAAGAAATGAAAATTCTGTCATCATTCACTGGTGTCTGTATGGCGTTCTTTTTTGTGCAGAACACCAAAGAAGAGATTTTGAAGAATGTTGGGAACCGAACAACGATGGCACCCATTGACATTGGTTTTGTGTCCATAGATAAAAGTGAAAGGGTACAGCCATTGTTTGGTTACCAACATTCTTTAAAATACCTTCTCTTGTGTTTTACAGAAGAAATCATAAAAAGTCAAAAGTCATACAGGTTTAAAATGACTTGAAGTTGAGACAATGATGACAGAATTTTCACTTTTGGGTGAAGTATTCTTTTAATCCTGAATGAAAATCTACTATAGACGGTTTCATCAGACGCATATGTGCCTGACCCCCAGTTAACTTCTGGTTTGTGTCTAAGAATATAACCATTTATATTTTATTTTAATTTATGTTAATATTAATTTATTTTTTACTGTATAGTAAATTTATAAAATGTTATTATAAATAACCAATTTGTTGAATGGCTATAGTTCGGTCGCATTTAAAAAAACCGTATGGTACATTGATATCTAGCGGTTTAGCTTGGTATTGGACTTTAATTTCAAAATATTGGAGAGACAAGTTTAGCCACGTAACAGTTCTTCTCAGTTTCTTTTAATTGTTATAAGAAATTATCTACAGACAGTTTGTGAATGTGTACCGGATGTTCAGTTGGGGTCACAAAAGTGCACATACGCAGTAACGTATGTTTATGTTGTTATGAAACCGTCTATAGCTGTCAGTGTGTTCCTTAGTCATACAAAACACATTTAATGTGGTATCAGGAATTTGGGAATACATCCAGGATGTACGTGAGACGGTCTATGACATGGAACAACGTCTACAGAGGACTAAAAACAACGTGGAGGAGATACACACCATCATGAAGAGCTGGGCTACCCCCATCTTTGAAAGGAAAGAGGGGAAGAAGGACGCTCTCTTAAACCTAGATGACAAAACTGAGCGCTTGGAAAGAACGTATGGCCAGATCCGTGCCTCAGGAGCAAAGATTCACGTGTTACTGAAAGTATGCAATGATAAAGCCATTGGGAATTCCATAACATTACAAATGACCAAATCATGCATGTCATGAATTGATCATAATTGTTTCTTTTAGGAAAACTTGTCACTTTTCAAAGCTGAATCTTCATCTGCACAATGGTGTTCTTATGTGGATTACGTTGATGAAATGCTAATCGATGGTTACTTCAGTGGTATTGAGAGCTCCCTCAAATTCTTTTTAGACAACACAGGTGTGCTTTTCTTAAATTTTTGTTGCATTGCAAATGGTTTTCTGCACTTAATACTAATGTCTGTCTTCTGATACAGACCAGGGTCCTGGGTTAGCCCCACTCTTTGAAGTCCAGCTACATCTGCAGGTTCCTGAGATTGTATTTCATCCATCTTTGGAACTAAGTGCTTCAGAAGGCTTTTATGAGCTGGTGGAATGTCTCATCAACAATATTTTTACGATCTCCGCTCTTGTGCCACGACTATCTGAACACAGTGGTTTCCAACACTACCAGGTACCGAGAGTTGTCACTTTATCTGACTTTAGCTTTGACAATCATGTAGAAAAATATTCATCTGTCAACCCAAAGGGATAGTTCACCCAAAAATTGCATCATTTAACTCAACTTGTATACATTTTGATAGGAAGATATTTGGAAAATTGTCAGTGACAGATCTCATCCACCATTTACTGCCATAGTATAAATATGATAAGAGTCAATGAGGGATGAGATCTGTTTGGTTACTGACATTCTTCCAAATAACTTGCTTTTTCTTTAGCAGAAAAAACGAATTAATTTATACAAGTTTTGAATAATCTGAGGGTGAGTAAATGATGACAGAATTTTCATTTTTTTTTAACATGACATTACATTTCAACATGGTGGACTTTCTGGGATCGCAGAGTTTCCATGATAAATAAACAAAAGGGAGACTCCCGGTAATTTATGAATATCACCCAGCACCCGAAATAATACCAAAACATTTCAAAACAGCCTCCGTTAATTGCAAATGGTGGATAAAACTTTGAAAAATTATATATGAGCCCGCCAAATCACAGAGATCCCGATTCGCACAGGCTTAAGATCATAGACATCCTCTGCAATTAATACAACTGACTAGAGGTCCCCAGGTTTTACTAATCTCGTGCAAATAGTGCTTAGGGCACATCAAGCGATCTCTAACAAAGCAATAGTGACGCATAGTACAAAAATGTTTTACTCACATAAGATTGATGCACCATTCCTATGGGATCCAATATTGACCGCACAACTTTTTAATTTTAGCCTCTCCACAAATCCAGTGACTTGTTCAGAAAGGAATCCTCTGAGAAATGAAACAAACAAATGCTCCATGTTTTTCCATCATGATCTGGAAGGTCTTTAAAAATAAACATTATCCCCACATTCCTAATATCGGAATCTGAAGCAAGGTTTTGTAGCCACTGTATTCTTCCACAACCAGGGATGGCTCAAAATTTAGCTATCTTTAATGGCTCTATCTTGTTCCGCGCCACTTGTGCTACTTCAGAAGTGTCATCCACGAACCAGTGGGCGGGGCTAGAGAAGAAGTCGTTGATATTCTTTCTATGAAGGTGGTGATCAACCTATCAATGTCGTCATAGATGGTTGCATTCCAGAACCTGGCGTTCGCTGGGCCTGGTGTCAATAACAGATGTAATCTCAGTAACAAGGGCGTTTTCAGTTCTGACACTTTTATGATGTTCTGGTGAATATGATTCCCTCTTATATAACAAAAGTTTGGGTTAAAATTGTGATTTTAATTCATGCCTCCTTTAAACACTTCTATGAAACATCCTTTGAAGTCATGCTTGCAAATGTCTCCTGGTCAATCTGCTTATCCAGCTTATCTGGTTATCCAACTCGGGATCAATATAAAAAGGCAAAACTAACGCTTCTGTTATTAGTGTTAATATAGCCGATCGGACGCCATTCGGTCTGGTGCCAATTCCCTCACCATAGTAGGTGAAAAAATGTGATCTCTAACAAAGATTGATATTTGCACATGCACTAGCAGACCTCCTTTACACTTCGATGGATACACATGTTTTTAACTGATAAAGTGAAGATGACGCAATTGTTACTGTTTATGCTCAAAGACAAAGTTTATGAATATGACCAATCGCAGCAGCCTGAGAAGCGGAAGCTCGCTGATATGGTATGGGTGAGACATCTTCACACTCTAAGAGGTGAACCAATCACGACAGACCGGGTCAGCTTTACCAAGAAGAGCGTTTCAGAAGGAGGGACTCTATATAGACTGGAGGAAATCCAGTCGTTTTGTTGAAAGAGCGACAGCAGCGAACAAAAGACTTGAAACATAAAGCGATTTTTTATTAGAAACATGAACATCAATTGTTAAACACCCAAAAAACATAATCAAAGCCTCAAAAACAGCAAAGACTGGCTCCTTTAAGAAATGTAGTAATGGTTTTGTGTTCATACTATGGAAGTCAATGGGGATCTGTGTTGTGTTGTCTTTGACTGCCAATATATCTTCTTTCAAGTCATGTTGAAAGTCTTTCTGTAGAATAAGACCACAAATATGTATTAAAAGAGGAAATATCTATATAGAAAAATATTTTGTACCATTAGGCTGATATGGAGGACATGACTGACTTGGCGGACATGAGGCAGCTTCTCATGGAGCGAATGCAAAGAATCATTCGAAGGTGCTGTGAGTACCGTGACACTTTTGAGCGCTACGCCTACCTCTACGTGGATGACAGAAAGGAGTTCATGCGTCAGTTCTTGCTCTATGGTCACGTTCTTACGAGTGAAGAGTTAGAGGCCTACGCAGAACATGGGGTTCCAGAAACCCCCCCGACTCTCAACCAGTTCCGGGAGCAGACGGATTCATACGAAAGCTTGTATATGGAAGTTCTACAGCTGGAGCCCGTCCATGTGTTTGAGGGCTGGATGCGGGTTGATGCAAGAGCTTTTAAAAATGCCCTGCTCAATATCATCAAGAAGTGGAGCCTGATGTTCAAACAGCACCTTATTGATCATGTAACACACAGGTATATGACCTCTACATGTACATGTACATGTACAGACTCTATGGCTCTGTAATGTTGTTAAAATACAGATTGTACAGCCCAACACAGCAACGTTGGGACAACCAATAAGGGCGGGACAATGTTTTTAAAAAACAGTTTGAAAGTGTGCTTTCTGCAACCTAGTTTGGTAATGTTATAAATTATAATTATAGAAACTCTTAATTTTTCTTGAAAACACTGGTTTGATCTGTTTTTGTAGTCTGTCTGACCTGGAGGACTTCATCAGATTGACTGAGAGTGGGCTCGGTAAGAAAGTGGAGGAGGGTGACTACAAAGGTTTGGTGGAGATCATGGGTAACCTGATGGCGGTAAAAGAACGACAGAGCACTACAGATGATATGTTCGAGCCACTGAAGCAGACCATTGATCTGCTAAAGACATATCAGCAGGAACTACCAGATGCAGTATACAAACAGCTGGAGGTAAGTGTTTGCAATCAGTCTAAAGCATGTGTGCACCCATTGCGAACAAAACACAGATGACTCAGTTTGACTTACTGCGTGCAGTACATGTCCGGCATCTTTTAGCGCTGGGACTGCACCATCTATCAGTTTCATACAATCTCCAAATCCAGCGTTATATTGACCGTTTATATAACATCCATCACTAAAATGCCATGAACAAACAAACACACCTCAGCTTCTTCAAATATCTCAAGAGTAACCAGCTGCAGGCATACAGCGCAGCCAATCTTGACGCAACGCAGCCAATCTTTATTGTAAACGGGTCTTCCTATCGCTCGTCGGATAAAGAAGATGTGATGGTTTTAATGGGATTTTTATTGGTTTTAAGGAAAACTGTTATGGTTTGTACTGGTATGTGATGGATTCTATTGGTGGAACAATTCTCAAAACACACTACAAAAAGGAATTTTGAAATGGTTTTAATGGAAAAAGCTATTGGATTGTAAGGGTATTCAAATGGAAATGATTAGAATTTCTGTGATGGTCTCTATTAGTTTTTTCCAGCAGTACACTTCTAATAGTTTCCATTAAAATACCATTTTGAATCATTAGTTTTTCCCATTAAAACCATTATAAAGTTCCTTTTGTAGTATGTTTTGGGCATTACTCCGACATGCTCTGTTGGTATTCTTATGTTCTATTGGTTCTGCTAGATAACATCCTAACAATAGAATCCATCTGAAACCAATAGACATCATTATAGTTTACATTAAATCTGATACAGTTCACATTTAACCATTAAATGTTGTTTCTGTTGTGTTTTGGGCAGGGTTCTATTGTTATACAGGATAAGGATTTTTTTTATTTTTATCCAGATTTTGATTGGACAAAAATCTGCATATTGCAGGACCATCAATACTGCTTCAATATTATTGGAAAATAAATATTGTACATTTTAAATACACATAAAAATTGTCAATATATTTTATCATCTTATTTCCACTGTGAAATCAATGCTGAAAATGATTTGTTACGAAATGCCCTCATAATCTTTCATCTAAAACATTAACCTTCAAAGGTCAGGCTTCCAATTTCCAATAAATTTTCTAAAAAATTCAATCAATTATTCGACGAAATTAAGCCCCGTCCTACATTTACCTTTTTCCAGAAGCCAATATATGTTACCATTACAATGAAAACAACACTATAACTTTTGTTTCATGATGATTTTAAAGCTTTGGTAGCTCAATTTATACAAATGTAACAACATGTTTTAAAATGATTAGTCTATGTAGTATCCAGATTGTCAGATGAAGCATCTTTGTTTGGGTTTGACACACAGGACCTGCCAGAGAAATGGGACAGCGTGAAAAAGCAGGCTGTGATGGTAAAGCAGCAAGTTGCCCCACTTCAGGCAAATGAGGTGGCAAACCTGCGCAGAAAATGTGCCACGTTCGACGTGGAGCAACATACCTTCCGGGAGCAGTTCCGCAAGAAAGGCTTTTTCAGGTACAGTGCATGATAGAGCATAGAGAAATATCTCATGTTAGTATTGTAATGTTGTGAAAGTGTCACAGCAGTGATGGATAACCGTAATCAAGACCGTTACCCAGTCAGTAAGTCAATTTCCTGCCACACATTTGTCTTGTGTTGTCTTAACTCGTGAAATCTTTTCAGATTTGATTGTTTAAATCCGCATCAGAGGCTTGACACATCCCATAACCAAATTCACGAGTTGGAAGCTACAATGGCTGAGCTTATCGAGTCAGCCAAACTTTTCGACATCAACGTACCAGACTACAGACAACTCAAGCAGTGTCGAAAAGAGTTGCCTGTTCTCAAGGAATTGTGGGATATGATTTTAGCAGTCCAATCCAGTTTAAATGCATGGGAGACCACTCCGTGGCGTGACATAAATGTGGATGAAATGGAGCTGGAGTGCAAACGTTTCTCTAAAGAGATTCGCACGCTTGATAAAGAGGCACGTTCATGGGATGCCTTTACAGGGCTGGATAGTACCGTAAAGAACACACTCACTTCCCTACGGGCGGTCGCAGAACTTCAAAATCCAGCCATCCGTCCACGACATTGGCAGCACCTGATGAATGCCACCGGAGTGCGCTTCACCATGGACCAAGACACCACGCTGGCTGACCTACTTAGCCTTAACTTGCATCACTTTGAAGATGAGGTCAGGGGCATTGTTGACCGGGCAGTGAAGGAAATGGGCATGGAGAAGGTGCTAAATGAGCTGGACACCACCTGGTCAAGTATGGCATTTGGCTATGAGGCACATCCACGCACCAACATTCCTCTGTTGAAGTCAGATGGGGAACTTATTGAAACGCTGGAGGACAACCAGGTGCAGCTGCAAAACCTCATGTCGTCCAAATACATCGCTTTCTTCCTGGAGGAGGTATCCACGTGGCAGAGAAAGCTCTCGGTGGCTGATTCAGTGATCTCTATCTGGTTCGAAGTGCAGAGGACCTGGTCACACCTGGAGAGCATCTTTATAGGTTCTGATGACATTCGCTCACAGCTACCAGAGGTCAGCTATGCTAATGCTAACAGAACGATCAATATGCAATGATTTTGTTCTCACCAAATGTGAAATTTAAATTGCAGATAATAGAATGTAAAACAAAAGCAAAAAATGTTATACGGACATTTGAGATAAGTTATTGTTTCAATATGTATTAATGGAGAACTTAGAGTAAAGCAGGATCTCATGTTTTGTGAATCATCTTGTCCTGCCCTCTGGCGGATTATTCATAGAGCTAGATGAGAGATAAAAATGTCCATCTTATGCTTTTGGGTCGAAAACATTTGGATAATTACTGTTGTGCGCCCATGGCCAGAAACAGATGTTTTTCTGAATGTGTGGGGTTTTTTTGGCGAATGAAATTGAATCAAATCATTTTCTCATGAATCTCTCCGCAGGATTCCAAACGCTTTGAAGGCATTGATATTGGTTTTAAAGAACTTTCATACGATGCTAATAAAACGCCTAATGTTGTGGAGGCTACCAACAAACCTGGACTCTACAGCAAACTAGAAGACATGCAGAGCAGGTTTGGCTTGGTTTCTGTATTTCTTTGCCTTTTCTGTGAGCTAAAGAAATAGTTAACACAAACAAAAACAGGTCATAACCGGCCGTATTTCCCTTTGTGAAAAAATCGACTGCTTAAAGGGACAATTCATCAAAAAATGAAAAAGGAGAAAGATATTTGGAAGAATGCTTATAACCAAACAGCTCTTGCCCACCATTGACTCCCATAGTAGGAAAAATTACAATTTTTATGTCCTGTTGAACACAAAAGAAGACATTTTGAGGAATGTAGAAGAACAGTTCTTGGGCACTTTTGACCACCATTGTATTTTTTCCTACTAAGATAGTTCAATGGGGGGCAAAATGTGTCTAATGATAAGCATTTTTCCAAATATCTTTCTTTGTGTTCATCAGAACAATGAAATTTACACAGATTTGGAACAGCTCGAATGTGGATAAATGATGACAGAATTTCTTTTGGGGTGTGAGGTGTCCCTTTAAAGGAATAGTTTACCAAAGAAAAATATTTCTATCATCATCTACTCACCTTAAGATTGTTCCAAACCTGCAAACATGTCTTTGTTCTGCTAAATGCAAAAGAAGATATTTTGAAGAATGTCAGCAACCAAACAGATTTTATCCCCCATTGACTCTCATAGTATTTATTTTTCGGCAGTAAATGGGGGATGAGATCTGTTTAGGTACTGACATTCTTCTAAATATCTTTATATGCGTTTAGCAGAACAAAGAAATGTTTACAGGTTTGAAAACTTGAGGGTGAGTAAATGATGACAGATCTTTCATTTTTTTGTGAACTATTGCTTTAAGCCACTTCTATGCATACAATATAAGGATAGCTTATGGCAGTGCTTCCAAGATCTAAAAAGTCACATGACTGGTTGACTGTTCCATTATTCACTACTTTTGTAATACTTCAAGGAACTTTGCCATAAACTTGTACCATCTACCATTGTTATTTGCAAACCTTAAGCTTGGGCATTCTGCCTTATGTCCTTAGCGTATTACTGACGAGATAAATACTTGGTTGGAAAAAGTTAATTTAACTTAGGTGTGAACTATTCCTTTAATGACGCTCATTTAGAAGATGTTTCCTTTAGTAGGTGCATAAATGCACACCAAACTGTTTTCAGTGTTCCATAAATGCTTTGCTCTAAACTGAACATCTGTCAGATTGAGAGTGTGATGGTCAATGTACCTGTTCCTGCAGACTGGCTCTTTGTGAGAAAGCCCTGGCTGAGTATCTGGACACCAAGCGTCTGGCCTTTCCACGATTTTACTTCATCTCCTCAGCAGACCTGCTGGACATCCTCTCCAATGGCACTGACCCTCACCAGGTATAGCAGTAGCACATATGAAAGATGTAACCATCGAAAATGTCCTTGTTTATGGATACAATTTTACATGCAACAATTTACCCCCAATTTGTAAACCCTATTGCTATTCTAAAAGATTATACAAACTTAACTTTTGTAAAGTAAAGGTAAGCCGAAGTGCAAAAATATCCTTAATTTTTTACTTTTTAACACACTAGATGGCAGTGTTGGTCACTTGTTGGCAAATTGTCTTGGAGGCAAATTCCATCTAGTTTTTCAAATGACATACTAGAAGAACCTTAAATCAAAATAACAGCTGGGCAGCTGTCAAGACTTTCGTTTTCTCCCTCAGGTTCAGAGGCATCTGTCAAAATTGTTTGACAATATGGCAAAGATGAAGTTTGAAACGGACGCAGACGGCAACCCCACCAAAACAGGGCTCGGCATGTTCAGTAAAGAGGACGAGTATGTTCCATTTAATGAGCCTTGTGACTGCAGTGGCCAGGTACAACACATTTCTTCAGATTTCATATAGAACACTATGAATTAACATGAGGCAAGTTTAAGGAGTTGCTTTCCAAATGATCAGACAATTGAGCTGTACATTAAAGCTGCAATCCATAACTTAAAGTGAAAAAGTAAATATCAAGGCAAAGCAAGGCGAGTTAATTTATATAGCACATTTCATACACAAGGTCAATTCAAAGTGCTTTGCATAAAATGATTGACAAAGAAAAATAAGACGGATCTTTAAAATGCTAATGATTTAAGATCACAAATACAACTTTAGATTTTAAAAAACAATAAAACAATAATAAAATGTATTAAAAATGTGAGTGTATATATAAAAAGAATAACAATAAAAACAAAAGAAATCATAAAAAGAAGTGCAGTTTATGTTAAACAGCCACAGTGCTCACGTTGTTAATGCACAGCTAAACAAGCTTGTTTTTAATCTGGATTTAAAAGTACAGTTGTGTTCAAAATTATTCAACCCCCAATGCTGTAAATGGTTTTAGGGAATTTAGTGTACATTTGTAATTGTATTCAGAATGAAATCCTACAAGGACTTCTTAAAGAACGATATGCAACTAAAATGACATCAATTAGTTTTGTAATACAGTAGTAAATGTTTATTTTGTGAATTCTTCATTGACATAATTATTCAACCCCTTAAAGACTACCACTCTGAAGAACAGAGGTTCAATGAAGTGTTTTCAATCAGGTATTGAAAACAACTGTGGATATCAGGGATCAGCAATAAAGCCTAATAAGCACCAATTAGGCAGCTTTAAAATTACTGTGATACTCAGCTCCTTCTAGACATTTACTGGTGTGGTTACAAACATGGTGAGGTCAAGAGAATGGTCCAGGAAGACAAGAGAGCAGGTGATTACTCTTCACAGGAAGGGCAATGGCTATAAGAAGATTGCAAAGATGTTAAACATACCAAGAGGAACACCATAGGAAGCATCTTTCTCAAATTCAAGGCAAAGGGCACTGTTGAAACGCTACCTGGTCGTGGCAGAAAGAAGATGCTGACTTCGACTGCTGTGCGCTACCTGAAGCGTAGAGTGGAGAAAAGTCCCCGTGTGACTGCTGAGGAACTGAGTAAAGATTTGTCAGATGTGGGTACTGAAGTTTCTGCTCAGACAATACAGCGCACCCTGCGTAATGAAGGTCTCCATGCCAGAACTCCCAGGCGCACCCCCTTGCTGTCCCCAAAGAATAAGAAGAGTCGACTGCAGTATGCCAAAAGTAATGTGGACAAACCACAGAAGTTTTGGGATAGTGTTCTGTGGACTGATGAAACAAAATTAGAACTGTTTGGGCCCATGGATCAACGCTATGTTTGGAGGAGGAAGAACAAGGCCTATAAAGAAAAGAACACCTTGCCTACTGTGAAGCATGGCGGGGGGGTCAATCATGCTTTGGGGCTGTTTTGCTTCTGCAGGTACTGGGAAGCTTCAGCGTGTGCAAGGTACCATGAATTCTCTTCAGTACCAGGAGATATTGGATGACAATGTGATGCAGTCCGTCACAAACCTGAGGCTTGGAAGATGTTGGACCTTTCAACAGGACAATGATCCCAAGCATACCTCCAAGTCCACTAGAGCATGGTTGCATGGTTGCAGGAAGGCTGGACCATTTTGAAGTGGCCATCGCAGTCACCAGACTTAAAACCGATTGAGAACCTCTGGTGGGACTTAAAGAAAGCAGTTGCAGTGCGCAAGCCTAAGAATGTGACTGAACTGGAGGCTTTTGCCCATGATGAATGGGCGAAGATACCCGTAGATCGCTGCAAGACACTTGTGTCAAGCTATGCTTCACGTTTAAAAGCTGTTATAACTGTAAAAGGATGTTGTACTAAGTACTAAGATTGAATGTCACTTGGCGGTTGAATAAAACTGATAATGATGTGAGCTCAGAAAAGACATTTGTGGTTATTTCATTATAAATGTTATGTTATATTTGTCTGACCTACACGTGCCTCTTTGATTTAATTGTACGCAGGATGACTGAATGATCATAATCAATGTCAAACCGACCAAAACAATCAATTTCAGTGGGGGTTGAATAATTTTGAACACAACTGTACTTACACATTTCAACATAGACACACACACACAGACGGACACAGACAAGCATGCACGCACACACAGACAGACACGTTTGAGATATAGGAGAGAGAATCACATGTCAAATATTAAACAGAAAATAAATTCCTATATGCAATATTAATTATGTAAAACTTCTGAATTCTAAAGCAGCCTCCTCAGCCAGGCAAATAGTGCAGTACAGTATGCAAACGTGGCGAGGAACCCAACACTCCAATCGAGAAAAAAAACTCGGGAGAACCCAGGCCCAACCAGGGGTTTCCAGTTCCCCTCTGGCAAAAGCTGTGGCCTCTGTACAAGCTCGACAGTGCTTGCACAACAAGGCTAAATAAAAAAAAGAAATAAACTTTAAAGATTTTCTTTATCCAGCTCTATCATCTCAGCTCTTGTCAGGTCATCGCTTCCCATTCTCCGCTAGATAGGAAAATGATGTACCACCTGCACTTGATTTTGAAATTCTAGGTATTACCAACTGACAGGATGCCTGAGAGCTTAATGCACACTGCGGATTTAAACCATGTAGGGCTTTAAAAGGTAATAAGCAAGATTTTAAAGTTAATCCGATGCTTTATAGGTAACCAGTGCACGGTTGACAGAACTGGCTATTATGCTCCTACTTTTTTGTATGTGTAAGAACTCGAACTGCCGCGTTTTGTACCAATTGGAGTTTTTGTGATAAACCCGCAGGGCAACCACCTAACAGTGCCTTACAGTAATCTAGTCTAGATTAATTAAGTAATCTTAATTAATTTCTCTGCATCTGACAGTGACAGCATATGACGCAGTTTAGATATATTCTTCAAATGGAAAAACACTATTTTACAGGTGTTGGCGATATGGTTCTCAAATGACAGATTACTATCGAATAGAACGCCAAAATTAGCTGACGATGAGGGTTTTATGGAACATCCGTCAATAGTTATGCAGTAGAGATGCGTGGATGAGCTAAAATGTCACCTGCAACCACTGCTTCAAATAAATTATCCACCCGTCACCCGCCCGCATGTATAATTTTCTCTAATATAGATATCCACACCCGATCGTCACTTTAATTACTCTAATTCTTTGTTTTGAGCATGATGTTATCAGATTCAGTGACGTTAGAACTAATCTGCCAATTTTTGATGGTACAATAATACGCTGAACGTAAAATGCTTTTAAAGGAACATTAATTTATAAAACAAAAGTTTGTCTTTGGCCAGATTAGCCTACATTTTCTTAATAAAATAAACACAGGCTTTACTACCTTCAGACTTTGAATATCACCGTTTCTGTCACTGCAACACACAAGCACACTTAAAAAACTGGATAACGGTACATTTTCTAGCACTGTCTTTGTCTGCAAATGCTTTAATCTTATCCTTAGATTTAGCACACACATGATGTACCATATTCAAGGTCTTGTGGCTTTCATATACCCCTCACAATGCCTCACCGTCGTTGCATATTACATACCCAGCACTTGATTCATCCTCGTTAACCACTTCGCTAAAACGCTCACACACGGTACTTTTCTTTCTTTGTTTCCTTCCTTTTGTTTTGTTTTTAATTCTCCCACCCTCCCGGATCTGTTTCACCATTTCTGCTTTAAGAAATGGACCCCCCTCTCTTCCACCGGAACGCACATATTTCTTTTAAATTAGTGCAAATTAGTTTCTGCCTGATGAAAAATGCATTTAAGACACATTCATATTTTTAGAGAAATATAGTTAATATTTTTATATGATCTCATCCACCCGCAATTGATCAGAATGTTTTTTTTTATTTAACCGCCATCCGTCATCACTATTATGCAGTGTTCTTGGTTGTTATGTACCGCGGTTTTCGGTCCAAAAAGTAACACTTCTGTTTTGTCCTAGTTCAGTAAATTCAATAAAAAAATTAAAATTCAAAATTCAAAAAAATCGATATATGAAAGGTAAATTCGATTTGGGCCTATAATTCCCTGTTCTCTAGGGTCAAGTTTTTTTTTTTTTTTGACAAGGGCCCTTATAACAGCCACCTTATATGCTTTAGTCACATGTCCTTATTTCAGGATGAGTTAATCATACTAAGAAGAAGATCTATAATTTCTGGAAGCATCTCTCTCAGTTGTTCAACGGGTTTCACTTCTGGTTGCATTGTTATAATTTTTTCTCTAATATTTTGGATTTTACTTGTGAAGTAGTTCATAAATTCATTACTGTTATGCTGATATCCAGAATCTGAAGTCGTTTACGATTTATTTTTTGTTAATTTAGCCACTGTGTTAAATAAAACACGTAACTTTATTCAAAAAAAAATGATCACACTTCCGGGTTCAGCTTCCGGGTTCAGCTTCCGGGTTTAGGGACTCGTTCGCTCGGTCCTTTCTCGAACTCCTCGGTTCAATACTCTCTGCTCGGGGATATCCTGGACGCACCGTCTCTATGTCTCCCGAGTATCGTGGTTTCCCAGCCGGTTTCTCTCTTGCCTTAAATGCGAGAAGCAGGTTTTTTTCACTATAGCGTTGATCTGCTTACTCACCGTCATTCTCCCGACACGCCCTCTCTCCGCAGACCGTGCTAAACCACGTCCCCCTTGCCACATACCCCCACCGCCCGACTCAGGCCGAGGCTCCATCCGGCCTGTAGCATCGTCCCCCCCCCTCCGGGAGAGAAAGTCGGCCAGTGGATCCCCTGGAACTTGAATGGTTGCAAAGCAAGGTACCAACGAGTGATCCACGCGTTGGTGTCCTTCATGCGGTGGAGCCATTGGAGGGGCGCGTGGTCCGAACAGAGCGTGAACTCCCGCCCCAGGAGATATTAACGGAGAGTGAGGACCGCCCACCGGATCGCCAAACATTCCTTCTCGATGGTGCTGTACCTCATCTCAGTCCGTGACAATTTGCGACTGATGTACAGCACCGGGCGATCCTCCCCCTCTACCTCCTGGGACAGGACCGCGCCCACGCCCCTGTCCGAGGCATCAGTCTGCAACAGAAAAGGGAGTGAAAAATCGGGAGAGTGCAATAACGGCCCGCCACACAGAGCAGCCTTCACCTGGGTAAACCCCTGCTGACACTGCTCCGTCCATTGGACGGTATCTGGTTCCCACTTTTTAGTGAGGTCAGTCAGCGGGCTGGAGAGGTCCGAATAATTGGGTACAAACCGTCTATAATATCCCGCCAGCCCCAGGAACTGCCGCACCTCCTTTTTGGTCTTGGGTCTCGGGGCGGTTGCAATTGGTGCCGTCTTATCAATTTTGGGACGCACCTCTCCGTGACCCAAGTGGAAGCCCAGATACCTTACCTCTACTCGCCCAACCGCACACTTCATCGGGTTAGCTGTCAGCCCCGCACTCCTCAGCGAACTCAGGACCGCTTTCAAGTGCTGCATATGCCGCTGCCAATCATTACTGTATATAATGATGTTATCAAGATAGGCTGCGGCATATGTCGCGTGAGGTCTGAGAATACGGTCCATGAGACGCTGAAATGTAGCCGGGGCTCCGAATAAGCCGAAGGGAAGTGTGACGAATTGGTGCAAACCGAACGGCGTAGTAAAGGCTGTTTTCTCTTCGGATAAGGGAGATAGGGGGATCTGCCAATATCCCTTCGTCAGATCCAATGTCGAATAAAAACGAGCCTTGCCAAGCCGGTCAAGTAATTCGTAAATTCAAGGCATTGGATAGGCATCGAACTTAGACACCACATTCACCTTGCGATAGTCCACACAGAACCGGACCGAGCCGTCGGTCTTCGGTACTAAAACTATCGGGCTCGCCCAGTCACTATTGGACTCTTCTATTACCCCCATGTCCAGCATAGCATCTAATTCCTTCTGAACCACAATTTTTTTCTGTTCAGGTAACCTATATGGGCGACTGCGCACTACCGCACCCGGTTTTGTCTCAATGTGGTGCTCTATAAGATTTGTGCGGCCGGGCAGGGGCGAGAACACATTCTGCCTGTAACTTCGCAACATCCGTAAGCTGGGAGGACGAAAGATGATCTCCCCCTGGAGCCAGAGCGAAAGACTGCACTTTGATGTTGGCTTCTGGCCCGAGATCATCTACTCTACTCACTGTCGTCGCCAGCATCACGGTGTTCGCCTCCCTCCATTTTTTTAGGAGGTTGAGGTGATAAATCTGATGTGCCCCGCTCCTGTCCGATCGTACTACCTCATAATTGAGATCTCCTATTCGTCGTGTGACCTCAAAAGGTCCTTGCCACTTGGCGAGTAGTTTAGAACTAGACGTTGGGAGCAATACAAGCACTTTCTCTCCCGGTGAAAATTTACGTAGCCTGGCGCCTCTGTTATAATGTCGGCTCTGTCTGTCCTGTGCCTGTAACAAATTCTCCAAAGAGAGCCGCCCCAGTGTATGGAGTTTTGTTCGCAGGTCCAGGACATACTGAATTTGATTTTTGCTTGCGGAAGGCCCGTCCTCCCAACATTCTTTTAGGACGTCTAAAACCCCGCAAGGCTGGCGACCATAGAGAAGCTCGAAGGGGGAAAACCCCGTGGAGGTTTGGGGGACCGCAAATAACAGAGGGTCCAACCACTTATCCCCATTTTTGGCATCTTCGTGTAAGAATTTCCGGATCATGGTTTTTAACGTACGATTAAAACGTTCGACCAGCCCGTCTGTTTGTGGGTGATAGACGCTGGTTCGAATCGTCTTAATCCCCAGTAATCCGTACAGTTCGCGGAGTGTCCGTGACATAAACGCCGTACCTTGATCTGTGAGAATCTCCTTCGGGATTCCCACACGGGAGATTCGCAACACTGGGTTGCATAGTCCACAATGACCAATGCAAATCGATGTCCTCGTGGAGATCGCTCTAACGGCCCGATCAGGTCCATACCAATTCGCTCGAAGGGGACCTGAATAAGAGGAAGTGGGCACAATGGTGCCCTTGGAGTGGCCGGTGGGTTTACCAGCTGGCATTCAGGGCAAGACGCACACCAAAATTTTTGTTCCCAAAATTAGCGGATGCCGGAGATGCTCGTTAACAGCCACCTCTACACTATGTTTTTGTCCCCTGAATTGTATGGTCAAGGGCACCAAAGGGTAGTTCACCACGTCCCCGTGTACGCACCTTACCTTAACCCCGCGGCTCGTATCCATTGCCTCAAATTGAATCAGGCTTTGCTGAATTGAGGTTTGATTACACCCTGAATCCACCAACGCCTGATATGTACCCCCTCTAATACTCAAAGGTATTTGGTACAGCCCGTCGTGACCGAGGGCAGCCTGAGGATTGAAGGGAACCCGGATCATCATACCGACCTCCATCATAGGACATCGGTCGATAAAATGTCCGGGGTCCCCACAACGCCAACAGGCCGGCCTAGGAGCCCCCGCCGCCCCAGCGGCAGGAAGCAGACCCCCGAATTGGCGAGGAGAGGCTGACGAAAAGGAAGAGGTCTGTGGACCGTTGCCCGTCCGGTGGGGGTGTCCTTCCACGTGGACCTCACAGCTCCGTATTGCCCCGCCTCCGGTGGGAACCGGGTTCGCGTCGCCGGACGCGGGTAGAAGTTCCCCCTTGATCTGGGAAGTGGCACCGGTCTGGTAGAGGTGGATCTAGAGGGGGAGAGAGAAAGAGATGATGGGGTCGCGCCGACCCCAGGGCACGCCACCAATTGGTCCTCCCCCAGCTGGATGGCCTGGGCCAGCGTCGTTGGGCGGTGACACTGGACCCATTGGGCAGTTTTCTTAGGCAACCGCGCCACGAACTGCTCCAGCGTCACCTGGTCGACGATGGTATCGACGGTAGTGGCCCCGGCCATCAGCCATCTGCGGCAGGCATCCTGGAGCTGGTGAGCAAAGGCGAAAGGCTGGGAGTGCTCCCTGAATTCCAGGGATCGGAACCGCTGCCGGTGCTGCTCAGGACTCCAGCCCACCCGTTGGAGGATTGCCTTCTTAAGGTCCGCGTATTGGAGCAGATTCGCTACCGGAAGTTGCTGGGCTGCCATCTGGGCCTCTCCAGACAGAAATGGGATAAGGCGGGCTGCCCAAGCATCCGGCTGCCATCCGGATAGCTCCGCGGACCTCTCGAACAAGTCCAAGAAGGCTTCCGGCTCATCCTGGGCTCCCATCTTGTGCAGCGGTACCGTCGAGAATGCAGCCAATGAGTAGGAGCCTCTCTCCTGGCCCAACCAGCTCCGGAATGACTCGCGGTCCTCCTGTTGGGTCTGGATGAGTGTCTGGAAACGTCTCTCCTGATCTACTCGAAGAGCCAACAGGGCCTGATGATGTTCTTGATGGACACCAGCGAGTGAGGAGATAACTTCCGCAAATGGCGATCCTGGCGGGGACTGCAAGGTGGCGGCTCCTTCCTTTCTTCCCGTGTTTCGGCACCAGTGTAAGGTAGGAAGAAAGGAGGCGGGGTCAGCGTGGCTGGGAAACACGTAACTTTATTCAAAACAAAATGATCACACTTCCGGGTTCAGCTTCCGGGTTCAGCTTCCGGGTTCAGCGTCCGGGTTCAGCTTCCGGGTTCAGCTTCCGGGTTTAGGGACTCGTCCTTTCTCGAACTCCTCGGTTCAATACTCTCTGCTCGGGGATATCCTGGACGCACCGTCTCTATGTCTCCCGAGTATCGTGGTTTCCCAGCCGGTTTCTCTCCTCTCGCTACCTCCTTCGTGCCTTAAATGCGTCTCCTCGCCAATTACTAGGACGAGAAGCAGGTGTTTTCACTATAGCGTTGATCTGCTTACTCACTGTCATTCTCCCGACACGCCCTCTCTCGCAGACCGTGCTAAACCACGCCCCCCTTGCCACAGCATCTTTGGTAGTTGAAGTAATTGTTCTATCATATTTGTAACAAGGAGTTTGATTTGGAGCTGTAGGCCAGTGAAGCAAATATAATATCAGATAATGATCCGAAATGTATTCACCCTGCTAAAGGATTTTAACGTTGTACACATCTATACCGTAAAACAGTATTAAATGTAAAGTATGATTACGAAGGTGAGTGGGTCCTGACACATGTTGCCAAACGCCCATGAAGTTATGAGTGTCTTTGAAAGCCATTCCTAAGGCCTCTGCATCTTTATCTACATGGATGTTAAAGTCACCAACGACAAGGACTCTATCTGCGGCCAGTAATAGTTCTATTAAGAGCCCACCAAAAGCTTTAATAAAATCTGTGTGGTGCCCTGGAGGCCTATATACAATAGCTAGAATAAAATTAAAAAAATGTGTGTCCTTAGTATTAGGTATTGATGCATGAAGTACCATGACTTCAAATGAATTGTAATTAAAATTAGACTTCTGGGAGATGCTAAAATAATTATTGTAAAGTGTAGTGACACCCCCCTTCTGCATTTTTAGAAGGGGACACCCCCCGTCCCAGAAGGGATTGAGACCATCTCGTTTCAACAGGTCAGGTCTGCCCTCAAAACTCTTCCAGTTATTTATAAAAACTATATCATTCTCCAGGCACCACTCAGACAACCAGCCATTTAGTGATGATAATCTGCTATAAATCTCATCACCACGATAAGCAGTGTGGAGGCCAGAGAATATTACAGTGTCTGACATCGTGCTTGCGAGCTCACACACCATATTATCTTTGGTGATCTACGATTGACGGAGTCTAACATCATTTGTGCCGACATGAATAACATTCTTACTGAATTTACGATTAGCCTAAGCCAGCACATTTAAATTTTACTTTATGTCGGAAGGGTTAAGTGATGTTTTGTCCTGCGACTATGCCGCCTCACAGTCACAAAGTTTCCCAGCTGCGGGGATTTTCAACCGGAACCGAGCTGTGTGCACTAACGTTGCTTGCATCCAAAATGTTTTCTACCGTGCGAGACTCTAATTCTAAGATCTTCTCCATCAGTCTAACTATTTTCCTGCATTTATCGCATGTTAAACCCTCGCCGCTGACAGAGAAGGCTAAGCTAAACATATGACATGAGGTGCACGTAACAATAATAGGAATAGAAGCCATAACTCAACGGGTTTGAAGAGCAATTCTAACTTACCAAGGTTGTTTGATGAATCGTAGAATATATGCTTAAAAAGAGAAACAGTTTGCACACAGAGACAAACTAGAGGCAAGATGATATTCCACAGTGTAAACGCCAATGCTATGCTAACGGCGTTAAGTTAACTATCAATTTTATTTTAGAATCAAGTTATAAATAAGTTAGCAACAACAATGATAGGTTACAATAGGAAACTAAGGTCCGACTCTAAAATGACACCAAAATTGTATATCTTTAGACCTCTTAAGTCAAGGTATGTGTTTACCTTGTTAGTTTTATCCTTGTTACCAAATAAAATTACTTCAGATTATTTTTTTAACTGAAGGAAGTTTTGACACATCCAGCTGTTAATTTCATCAATGCATTGGCAAAGAGACTCAATAGGCCTGGAGTCATTGGCTGAGAGAACCTACGTAGATCTGAGTGTCATCTGCATAGCTGTGGTAGTCAATTTGGTACTTTATTATTATTTGGCCAAGTTGGAGCATATAAAGTGCATCCGGAAAGTATTCACAGCGCTTAACTTTTTGGCACGTTACAGCCTAATTCCAAAATTGATTAAATTCATTATGTTCCTCAAAATTCTACAAACAACACCCCATAATGAAAACGTGAAAGAAGTTTGTTTGAAATCTTTGCTGATTTATTAAAAATAAAAAACGAAAAAGCACATGTACATAAGTATTCACAGCCTATGCTCAATAGTTTGATGAAACACCTTTGGCACTGTAATAAATCTCCATAAAAGGGAAGGAAGGAGTCGGGAACCGGCAAACATTTAAACATTTAATAAAGTAAAACAACAGCCGGCGGCCCCTCACGGATGACCGCCGGCGAACAAAACACAAGAACATAAATATAAACTTAACATATGTTCGGGCCCGGTCCTCTCTCCTCGACGGTCCGGTCGCTCGTTCCTTTTATATGCTCCCATCTCCTACGTGATTCGAGGCCGGTGTGCGCACAGCTGGCGCTAATTCACAAATACTCACCGGACTCGAACCACGGTCTCGCCCCGCCTACTCTACTACAGGCACCAATTACACCCTAAAGTCTTTTTGAGTATGATGCTACAAGCTTGTCACACCTATTTTTGGGCAATTTCTCTCATTCTTCTTTGCAGGACCTCTAAAGCTACATTAGGTTGGATTGGTAGTGTTGGTACACAGCCATTTTCAGATCTCTCCAGAGATGTTCAATCGGGTTCAAATCTGGGCTCTGACGGGGCCACTCAAGGACATTCACAGGGTTGTCCTGTAGCCACTCCTTTGTTATCTTGGCTGTGTGCTTAGGGTCATTGTCCTGTTGGAAGATGGACCTTCGCCCCATTCTGAGGTCCAGAGCGCTCTGTAGCAGGTTTTCATCTAGGTTGCATTCATTGTTGCATTTATATTTTCCTCGATCTTGACTAGTCTCCCATTTCCTGCCGTTGAAAAACATCCACAGAGCATGATGCTACCACCACCATGCTTCACTGAAGGGATGGTATTGGCCAGGTGATTAGCGGTGCCTGGTTTCCTCCAGACATGACACTTGCTATTCTTTTATCAGAACAGATCATTTTGTATCTCATGGTCTGAGAGTCCTTCAGGTGCCTTTTTGCAAACTCCCCGCGGGCTGTCATGTGCCCTTTACTGTGGAGTGGCTTCCGTCTGGCCACTCTGCCATATTGGCCTGATTGGTGGAGTGCTGTGGAGATGCTGTGGAGATGGTTGTTCTTCTGGAAGGTTCTCCTCCCTCCACAGAGACATGCTGGAGCTCTGTCAGAGTGACCATCGGGTTCTTGGTCACCTCCCTGACTAAGGCCCTTCTCCCTGATCGATCAGTTTGGCCGGGTGGCCAGCTCGAAGAAGAGTACTTGTCGTTCCAAACTTCTTCCATTTACAGATGATGGAGGCCACTGTGCTCATTAGGGATGGGTACCGAAACTCTGTACTTTATCGGTTTCGGGGCTAAATTATAAAAGACCGAAGTATTGATAACCTCTGACGTTAACGGTTCTGCTGTCGGTACTGGAGAAATTAAGAAAAACATTTACTATTTCTTATTGCTAAATAAACGTAAACTAGCATATTTTAATTGACAAACCATGTCTAATTTGCGATAATAATAAAGACATTTACCTGCATTTTTGATATTCGCAATCTCGCACGCGAAATGTCCGTCTGTGCAACACTACAGAGCTCACGCGTACATTACACAGAGCTCGCGCGTACATTACACAGATGGATGCAGATAATGCGCGTTGCAATAAGTGCAACAAGACTTTTGCTAGTAAGAGCGGAAACACAAGTAATCTGGCTAAACATATCTCTAAAGTGCATTATGTGCAGACTGATAAATGCAAAGTTTTCGACTGCCTGCTAGCTAATAGTTCATCATCCACGTCCTCAGGTACGTATGCTAGCCAAGCAGTGTTCCGAAATAACACAGACATAAATATTGTATACGATTTCTTTAAATTAGTATGTAATAATTTAAGAAACACACATCACATAAAAAATAGCCTACATATTTATCAGAAGTAGCCTAAATAAATCTTAAACATAAAATATGCTTTCACAGTACTGCATTTAAAATGGATGAATAATAATAAATTATGCCTTAGAAATTATAAATCAGAGCTTACCTAAATAATTAATTTGTAGCCATGAAATACATAAACTTTTTTGTGTTTGTGTGTTTATACATATTATGTCCCTATTTATCATAAGTACTAAAAGCACAAACACACAAATGAAGGAAATATGTGCTACACTACACACATCATCACAAAAGAGAAGATCTCCAACCAACACATAATTGGAATACCATTTCTATATTATTATTAAACAAAAACAACAGAAAACACAAACAAATTTAGGACCTCATGCATTTTATTTTAATTCTCTATGAATAATAGGCGGGTATCAGTCATATTTTACCTGCATTAAGATATGTTAGGTCAACGAATGTAAAGAATAATAATGTTTTTAATAGTGAAAAAAACTCCAGCTTTAGTTTTGTCTTTCATAAAAAAACACTTAACGAATTTACCACAGGTGGACTCCAATCAAGTTGTAGAAACATCTCAATGAAGAGCAGTGGAAACAGGATGCACCTGATCTCAATTTTGAGTGTCATGGCAAAGGCTGTGAATACTTTTGTACATGTGCTTTTTTTATTTTTAATAAATTTGAAAAGATTTAAAAAAAAAAACTTCTTTCACAATGTCATTATGTCAAGTGAAGTGTTGTGAATACTTTCCGGATGCACTGTACAAATTGAAGAGGAGCGGAGCAAGAGTTGAGCCCTGTGGAACACCACAAGTCATGGGTTTCCAGTCAAATTTATGGTTGCCTATGTTCACATATTAACCTCTCCCTTTAAGGTTTGACCTGAACCATTTAAGTACCGTCCTAGAAAGCCCAACCCAGTTTTCCAGCCTATGCAGGAGTATGGTGTGATCTACAGTGTCAAAGGCAGTACTGAGATCTAGTAATACCAGAACTAATATTTTGCCTGAATCAGAATTCAATTGAATATCATTTATTATCTTTATGAACACTGTCTCTGTGCTGTGATGCTGATGGAAACCAGACTGATAATTGTCCAGGTAGCCATTTGAGTTTAAGAATTTGGTCAGCTGATTGAAGACACATTTTAAATATTTTTAATCTCATTTTTAAATAATTTCTTATTATCAATCAAATAGAGATGCACCAATATATTGGCCAATTATAGGTGTTGATCCATAAAAGCAAATTTTCACATGCTATCAGGTGATAGTTTAAAAACAGCCCTAATGATCAGAATCGGTATTGTTATCAGCAGATATCACTCTGAATAATCGGCTATCTGTATAGGTCGAGAAATTGATGTATCTCTAAGATGTTTTTTATTACATGTAAAAAATAAATGATTTAAAAATGAGATTAAACAAATAAACGATAATAATTTATTAAGCAAGTACATATTCTGGTCCGATTTACCAACAAAATCTCACCGGAATTCTATGTATTTTATAGTTGCTAATTTGTATGAATTCATAAAATCTTATTCAAATGTTTAAGTGTGATTTGTTTATGCGCCAGTGGGATTAGGTTTGTGGTGGGGTTAGGGAAGGGGCTGCAGTATTGCCTTTTCCTAATAATCTAATAAATCTTATACATTTATAATAATTCATATCGTACAAATTCATGCGAATTAGCCACCTCGTAAAATATTGACAAATTCCCATGAGATAAGGTTGGATTTTGCGGATAATTTCTGTTTGACATCATTTGACTTCAACCCACGTAACGTAACCAGAAATTGTATGTTTCAAACAGTGATGGCGATAGAGAGGCAATAACTATTCAGCTTAAAAACGGTTACAAAACAGGCTTCATAGGATGCCTCTTTTGATTTGAATAACCAAGCAACTACCTAGAATCCACTGCAAATGTAAAAATAGTTATTTTTACAGTTTCGGCTGTCCCGCAATATAGTGTTATGGAGTACATCACAGTATAATCCAGCCTTTGAAGATCTGCATTCAGAGTTTATCTTTTATGCTGCTTTAACACATCTGCTCGTATATGCAACATGCATGCATATTTTAAGGCAACTTAATGTACTATATAGGGATGCTGGCAAATCTCCACACATGCTTTAAGTCTGATATACAGTAAAATGGGTCTGTGTATCAAGACATCCTGTGGTTTTCCAGGTCGAGGTGTGGCTGAATCGTGTCCTGGACTCCATGCGTGCCACTGTACGGCATGAGATGACAGAGGCTGTCATGGCCTATGAAGAGAAACCCAGGGAACAGTGGCTGTTTGACTATCCGGCTCAGGTACTTAACAGCCTTCTGTTATTGTTAGTTGTGCGTCATGCACGATCAGAGGGCTTGTAAACAGAATAAGAGAATATCTATGAGGGAAGCAAATGTATTGTCGGGAATTAAGATGTTGAAAGATATTTCTGCAAGTATTACTTCATGAGCCAAAGGGTGAGTCTGTATGGCTTGACAGAATGAAAGCTCATGATGTCCTGTTTTTTTTTGCTAATTGCCAGGGAGGCTTCAGCGGCTGCCTGTCCGTTTCACTTTTTATGCAGTTGGGTCTATGTGACTACATTTGAAATGTGGATATTTGTCTGCTTTAAACATTGAAGTGGGTTTGGGGTTTTTGAAAGATTTTTTAAACAAGACTGAACATCAGTTTTTTATGTATTCTGATAGGTCGCTCTTACCGGCACTCAGATCTTTTGGACGACAGATGTAGGTATTGCATTCTCAAGGCTGGAGGAGGGATTTGAGAACGCAATGAAAGAATACTATAAAAAGCAAGTGAGTCAGTTAAACACCCTCATCACCATGCTTATCGGCCAGCTCAACCCTGGAGACAGGCAGAAAGTTATGACCATCTGCACCATTGACGTCCACGCGAGAGACGTGGTGGCCAAAATCATTGCTCAAAAGGTATCACTGTTTTTCTCCATGTCTTATGTTTTAGGAACTGTTTCAACTGCCATTGAAAAACTCTTTTTTTGCATCAGGCATTCAATGAGAAAACATTCAATGTTCTATTTACAAAACTTGGTTTCATAATAACGATGCTCTAAGGGGATTGCTCATATTTTGGTTTCACGGTTTCAAGGCCCAAAGTTCATTAGATTAGAAGTCCTGAGAAAACGCCGTAGAGTGGCTTGGAAACCATATCATGTGTTTTTTTAGCTTGGGTGTTATATTTTATTGTTGCTAATCCTTCATATTCATCCACCTCCTGCTGCTCACATTAGCCAGACTCAGTGTGTTTTTCTGGCTCCCAGGTGGACAACTCTCAGGCTTTTGTTTGGCTGTCCCAACTCCGCCACCGCTGGGGCGAGAACGAGAAGCACTGCTTCGCCAACATCTGCGATGCCCAGTTTCTCTATTCATATGAGTATCTGGGCAATACTCCAAGATTAGTCATCACGCCGCTTACAGACAGGTGAGTTGCCCTTTGAAACAGGGTTTTGAAGTGTTCTACTTTTTAGCATGCACATTGCAAATTATTATTTTCCTCTCTGCTGGTTGTCAGTGATCTGCATACCTCTCTCACAACACAAGCCTGCTCTTGCTCTTAAATAAACAGTAACATATCACAATGCTTTTACGAATTAAACTGTCCTCAAAATAGGGTGACCACCTGCTAATAACCCCAAGGGGGGACAAGGGGTATGTTTCTGAGGGACAATGTGGGACACTGGCGCGGCGGTGCCCCCATCCCCCAGAAAAACTGATAGTGGTTTACCCATTTCTAGCACATACCACCTTACATGGTATATTAATAATGTCCTATTCCCCTAAACATCTGTAATTGCTGATGTATGCTCATGAAAAGGCCAACCAATGTGTATTTTTTTAATAATAATGTGGAGACACACACAGATAGTATGAATTTAAAAGAGATTCTCTAAAAACAGATTATTGTAAAAAAAATACAAGATACTGCTTTACTGTTTTAATCATTATTGATTTTCTATCAATATTATCTATATAAATATTTATACCTTTTGAAAAAGTATAGTTGCTTTTGTTTTTTTAGTTTGGGAGATAACGAATAGTGAAATGTTGCTCACAATCATGTAAGGATACAGAGCCTGGTTTCACGAAGGCACGGATAGGCAGCATTTTTCTAACAAGCAACAAATATTTTTTAAATAAGCCCAAAAAAACCCTACCCGCGACTTATGATTTTTTAACGCGATTTGATAAAAAAACAAGCCCAAAGTCGCGGATTATGAGCGGACTTGGAAACTATGTTCCCAGTATGTGTGCATGTGGGCGCGCTGTCATGACAACAACGCAACAACCTAGTCAGCAGTTCAACTGAGGGGTGGGTGTGGCAACAGTAGCGTGCTGAACTGTCAAGTAATGTTCGTTTGGCTGCCTGGGGCTCGAGGATACAGAGCGACCAACTTTTTTTTGAGCAAACATTGATTATGCGTGACACGGTCTCAATTTGCGGGACGCATGAATTGGGCTTCAACGCTGTGCGCGCACGCGCTACGCGGGACGGGTGGTCACCCTACCTCAAAAAATGTAATAAGGTTCTGTAATCAACTGGTAAATATT
The DNA here is from genome assembly GCF_015846415.1 of Triplophysa dalaica. NCBI lineage: Eukaryota > Metazoa > Chordata > Actinopteri > Cypriniformes > Nemacheilidae > Triplophysa > Triplophysa dalaica. The sequence continues at coordinate 11,745,987 of NC_079558.1, read as the reverse complement.
TTTTTCTTGCCAAAACATTTCCAGCAGCCATCTCAGAAGCAGAAACGTGTTGATTTTAATGATAAAATTTATTTAATTATATTTATAACAGTGTTTGGATTTTATGTCAGTTATACAAAGAAGGGGGGAATGCACCATGACAGTAAAAGTTATCAAAAAAGTAATCTTAGGTGAACTATTAGCGATCGCGCCACCATCTTGGTATGCCCAACTGACAGAGAACGCCATTGAATTAAAAATCTCAAAATGACTAATTTAAAATAAACTGTTATTTTAGATCAAATAACCTGATCAAAAATAACTAGTTTTTCAGCTTATTAGGCAAACAATATGATTTTAGTTCAAATGTGTGTTTAAATCGTTACTTCTGATGTTTTTCCAATGTTTATTTTAGGCAGAATAGCGACGTATAGAAATCAATGTATCTAGGTGAGTGTGTATTGCACACTGTTGTTATGACAAATTTGTAAACGTTTAGAAATAAAGCTTCATGAATTAAAGAACATATACTGTTAAGACTTTAGATATAAAAACGGGGACTGGTAAGGTACGGTTTTATAATTAATATGTCATATCTTCCTATTTATTTAATAGAACCAATTGGTGGATAATGATATCATGAGCAATCGAGTCATTTATATAGATCAGTGGTGATAATCTCGATTTATCACCTCAATTATGTCACTCTTGGGGTTTGATTTTGTTGAAATTTAACAGACACTGAACTGGAATGGCCACAATACATCTAGAAATGCTGATTAAAGGGGTTATATGACACGGCTAAAACTAATATTATCGTTTGTTTTAGATGTATTGCAATGTGTATACACGATTTAAGGTTCGAAAACGCTGTATTTTTCCCACACCGTGCATGTTTGTATCTCCTCTTAGCCCGCCTCTCTGAAACGTGCTGATTTTTTACAAAGCTCATTGCTTTGAAAAGCAAGGTATTCTATGATTGACCAGTTAACCAGTGCAGAGTGATTGGTCTTATACTGCCAGCACGCTTCTTACCATATTTGGAACATCAGGTTGCAAAGCAAGTGTACTGATGGTACCCCCACCTTACTTGTGCATACATTTGGGCGATCTTAGGCTGCATTTACACCGCATGTATCAAGTGACCAAATTCCAATTTTTTCCTCCAATGTGGCACAGATCGAATGTTCTGTGCCATTTATATTGAAGTTGCAAAAATACCAGCTCATTTTTACTTTACGACTCCCCTAGATTCCGATGTACTTTGTATTGAGGCTCTGTAGAAATGCACTGAAGACGCCACGCCTGAACAATTTGCTTTTATTTTCATTTGACAGATCATATTTATCTTCGTAAACTGGCTGAGCTTAATCCTTCTCTCAGAACATTTCGTTCTTTTTGACATTGTTACAAGCAAAGTAATAAAAGCAAACAGCGGTATTGAGCCACCTAAAATCACAGTAAGGGAAATTTCGTCACCTTGACAGCATTACATTTACGATTTAAAAATATGCACATGAAATTACAGTGCAACTCAACTCAACTCAACTTTATTTATATAGCGCTTTTTACAATTTTCATTGTTACAAAGCAGCTGTACATGAGACACATTTAATACAAGTATGAATTCTAAAGCAGCCCCCCCGGCCAGGCAGATAGTGCAAAACAATATGCAAACGGTGGTGAGGAACCCAAAACTCCCATCGAGAAAAAAAACCTCAGGGGAACCCAGGCCCAACCAGGGGATTCCAGTTCCCCTCTGGCAAAAGCTGCTGCCTCTGCACAAGCTCAACAGTGCTTGCACAATAAGGCTTAATAAAAATATAAAAATTAAGGATTAAAGATTATCAATAACAATCTAATAGCATTTGAAATGTTGTAGGAAAAACAAAGTTGTCGCGTCCTTTATCCAGCTCTATCCTCTTAGCACTTGTCAGGTCACCGCTTCCCATTCTCAGCTCTGCCATCAGGTCTGGGCATTAACTGCATCCTGCGGTAACCTTGGAACAAAGAGACAAGACTGGCTGACAGTAGAGTACTGTTCTGCACTCTTTGATGCAACAAGTACATCATTTGTTGTTGGATGTGTTCCTGGTTCCGGTTGATCTAAATAATGCAGCCTAAATCCTCTGAGGATTAATATTATGGAGGTGTAGTGTATGCAAGATTAAAAAGATGAGTCTTTAGTCTAGATTTAAACTGACAGAGTGTGTCTGCCTCCCGGACCGTGCAGGGAAGAATATTCCAAAGTTTAGGCGCTAGATAAGAAAAGGATCTACCACCTGCACTTGATTTTGAAATTCTAGGTATTACCAACTGACAGGACCCCTTAGAGCGTAATGTACGTGGAGGTCTGTAATACAATAGAAGTTCATTCAAATACTGCGGCGCTAGACCATGTAGGGCTTTATAGGTAATAAGCAAGATCTTAAAGTTAATGCCATGCTTTATAGGTAACCAGTGCAAGGTTGACAGAACCGGGGTTATATGCTCATACTTTTTTGTACGTGTAAGAACTCGAGCTGCCGCGTTTTGAACCAGTTGCAGTTTTTGTAATAGGCCCGCAGGGCAACCACCTAGAAGTGCATTACAGTAATCTAGTCTTGATGTCATGAATGCATGAATTAATTTCTCTGCATCTGACAGTGACAGCATATGACGTAATTTAGATATATTCTTAAGATGGAAAAATGCAATGTTACAGTTGTTTGCGACATGGCTTTCAAATGAGAGAGTACTGTCGAATACAACGCCAAGATTCTTAGCTGATGACGAGGATTTTATGGAGCATCCGTCAATCGTTAAGCAGTATTCTTGGTTGTTACGCATAGCAGTTTTCGCTCCAGTAAGTAACACTTCTGTTTTGTCCGAGTTTAGTAGTAAAAAATTGTTACTCATCCACATTTTTAAGTCAACTATGCAATCCTTTATTCGATGAAACTGCTGGGTTTCATGAGGCATCGAGGAAATATAAAGTTGAGTATCATCAGCATAACAGTGAAAGCTAATTCCGTGTCGCTTTATTATATCTCCTAGAGGTAGCATGTATAATGCGAAGAGCAGGGGTCCCAAGACTAAGCCCTGTGGTACACCGTACTGGACTTGTGATTTGCGGGACACCTCATTGTTTATTGCTACAAATTGAAAACGGTTGGATAAATAAGACTTAAACCATTTCAATGCTATTCCGTTAATGCCGACGTAATTTTCGAGTCTATGTAGAAGTATGCTGTGGTCAATGGTGTCAAATGCAGCACTGAGGTCTAGCAGCACCAATAACGAAATACAGCCACGGTCAGACGCTAAAAGCAGATCATTTGTAACTCTGATCAAAGCAGTCTCTGTACTGTGACATGCTCGAAATCCAGATTGGAATTCAAAATTAATGTCATTCCTTTGGAGGAAGGAGCATAACCGAGCTGGGAGCAAGTAGGGGTAAGGTGCCTTGCTCAAGGGCACCTCAGACGTTACCCGCCGGCCCTGAGAATCGGCAACCTTCTGGTCACGACTCTCTAACCGTTAGGCCACGACTGCCCTATATTATATTTAAATGTATAATTGATGTACTTTTGGGATTCTGACAGCAGGTTGCTCAAGCATGCTGTTATTATGGGTCTGTCACAAGCAGTCTTTCAGCCCTTTTAAACAATAACAAAGTAGAGACGGTCCTGTTTGATAGTGAAATAAATGCCAGTGCAACTTCCTGAACATGTGGTCAGTCTCTGGGCTCTGCTGTGCGCTGCTGACCGTGTCAAACTTCTGTCTTTCATTCACACTGAAATGAGAGTGCGCAAGAAAAAAGATGCCATTGGTGTCACAGATGGCTTCATTAATCTATGATGGACTTTGAAAGTTAGTATTGTGCAGAGTAGGCTTTACTGGTGTCGTTTGAAATAATTAGGGTTCGTGCCCGTAGGGCTAGAAACCTATTGTATTTGTTAGTATTTTTCTTCTTCTCATTATTATTATTATAAAACTGATTGTGCAGCCCAAACCGTAAGGCCGACAAGAGCTGAGACTCGGTCAGATGGTAGTAGTCCTTGTCGCTACTCAGATACACGGAGCCAGCCATGTCGGACCCTAAGGGGCACTATAGCGATGACGAACGCGGATGACAGACCCTTTAACTGTCGCACACCCAAGTGTTTTATATCATTGGAATCCGTCATGATAGATTTTTCAAAAATTTGCATTTTTTGCATTTTTTAATTATGATAGTCCCTGGATTTTTGCCCGATCGGAACCAAACCAACGCTGATAAATTCTGTTGAGTATGAATGTAAATAATCATTGAAAAAAGTTGAAATTTCGATCCGCAGTTGCTAGACGGTGCAAAAACGTCCGGACCAGAAGTAGCGTTTTTACTAAATTGGCCATTACTCGTGAACCTTTAGAGATATCTTCATGGGGCTTGGGCTATATGTGTAACCGTTTGCGGTTACTTATTTTTGCAAACTACTACTAGGTCTTTCAAGTTATTTCAAAATATCCACCACAGTACAATCTCTAGATCAATAATTATCAAAAACATGTTGAACTTTTTCATTTGCGTGACCATTAAAGGGGACTTTTTTTAATTATTTTAACGTGAAACTTGTGCTGATCGGAAGAGGCCTGCATTCATAACAGTCAAAAAGGTGAAATCCGCTTAGATCATACGAAAGCAACATGATGTGCAATGTGCATGATTAATAGAAAGAGTTTCTGAATTTATCATGTAATTAACTTGTTTTGCTTTTGAAACAATACAGTTTTTCTGGTGAGGGAGATATTTGCCATATTATCTTGTTGTACTATTATATTAATAGTCAATGTAAGGATGTTACAGCAGCACAATCAGTGCATAGATATGATGAATGGATTTAAAAAAAAGTGCAGTCCTAACATCTGCAAAGTGTACGTTGCACCAAAACATTTCTTGGTAATATGTGGTATTTCAGTCTCTTTCAAATCTCTTGCATGTGTGTGTGTCTGTTTTCTGTCCGCAATTTTTTCTGTTCACTGAGTGGTTGTTGTGTGCCTGTGATTCGTGCACGTGCGCTCTGTGACTGTAAGCTTGTGCGTTTGTGTGTGTGTGTGTGTGTGTTGTGTGCATCTATGTCCCTCTGCATTATGTGGGTGTTTGTGCGCTGTATACATTTGTGTGTCATGTGTGAATGAGAGTGTGCATGTATGTGTGTCTGTGTTTTATGCTATACTCTGACAGAACCACAGAGTTAAACATGTTAAACATTAAAAGTTTGCTCCATATTTACACATGGCTGGCTGGTTGTAAGATGCTACACATAACAATCACCTTTATAAGGTACACCAGTTCAATTAAATGTAAGCCTTAATTTCTACTCAGCCATTCCCTACGCTGTAACACAATGCATTTAGGCATTTAGACATGGTAAACATGTCAACATGTCAGCTAGACGTTTATCTCTGCACTAGAATGTTGTTTCGTTTGACTTGTGGTTTAGTGAGTATTAATTGGCAGGTGCCATTCCACGCCCATAGCTACCAAACAGGTTAACTTAGCAACCATTTAGCAAGATCTATTTCTCTGCAACAGAACATTGTAGAGACATGACAATTGGTTGATTTCACTCGTCCCTTAGGTATTATCGGTTTACACCTGTTTTGCATATGAGTGTAAGCATGCGTTGTCTGTATTAACCGTTGCTGACCATCTCTTGCATTTTTCTGGTTATGGGTGAGTGTCATCCGTTGGGGATGTGTTATGGTGCGATTCCTGAGCTTAGTCGGCGAAGGCAGTCGTCCTTATTCCCCTTAGACTGCTCAAACCCGGTGATTGCTGCTTCCAGTTATATTTTATTAATGTTATGGATATTTTTTACTCAGTAATGTTTCATAAACGGGACATATTGCTTGTTATTTATTTTAAGGGTATTGACACAGAAGTCTCATTGACTTCTTTGCACAAATCATTTGCTTTGAAAAGTTGAATTGAATGTACATATAATTTTCATTTACATAAACGGTAGCAAAATAAATTACATTTACATCTTTAGCTTTTTTTTTAGAAAAGTCTATATATTTAAACCCAATTGTAGTTTATTGTATATGTTGCAGTTTTTGCTATGATACAATTAAAGACCCCCTGTAGTGAAAATCTTTTTAATAAGTTTATGTGGTGTTTTTAATGTGCTTCAAGACAAAGCATGTGTCAATATGTGTCATGAACGATCATGGACATGGCAGGAGAACCCAAGTGCAGGCACAGACAAGGCGGATGAAGGGGTTAACAAAGATATTTATTAAACAATAAACAAAACAAAAACCCACCATGGGGTAAAACAGGACAGGGATATATATAACTTTAACAATAAACAAGGACAATGACTAACTAAAACTGGATACAAAAACAAACACCTGCTAAGACACTGAACTGACACTTACTTAGAACACTTAGAACAACTCAGACGAGGACCAGGTATTACACACAGCATACAGGTACAATGCACGAGCACAAGACAAAGAACACGAGGGTGTTTTATAGGGGAACAAACACAGGATCATAACGAGCAACAGGTGCTGGGGATTAGCACTAAGGAGAGGCTGACGAGGAATGTGATGCAGGGAACAATGACGAGACACGAGAAAGAAACATTCAATCTCACATAAAACCATAGGTTATGCCATGACTCCACTCAAATAACACGAAATAAACATGACATGATAGTGGAATCATGACATAAGCCCACCCTTAATGAGCACCTCCAGGTGTTCATCAAGGGGTAACTAACGAGACAAGACCGACTGGGAAACAGACAAAAACCAGACAGACAAGGTGAACATGACAAGAGGCATACACAACATAATCACAAATGGGTTGGGGTGAGACAACAAAAATAACAAACAAGGGAGGGGGGGCGGGGGCAAACAAGGAAACATAGGGAGTCCAGAAGGGGCAGGGCTGGGAGGGGAAGTCCTAGCCCTGGGCGACGCGCCAGGGCGTGGAGCCCCAGGAGGCTTGACAGGGGTAGTCCTGGGGGGAACTGTCCTAGTCCCCTGCAGGGCAGCCGGACTTGTCGGCGGCTGGGCAGCCGGACTTGACGGTGGCTGAGCAGCCGGACTTGACGGCGGCTGGGCAGCCGGACTTGACGGCGGTTGCTGGACCGGGCTTGGTGCCGGCTCCTGGAAGGACTCTGGGGCCGGGCTGGCCGCTCGGCCCATCACCTCCCTACGGCGCCCCCCCCAAAAATATTTGGGACTCGGGACCACCGGACTCGGGACCACCGGACTCGGGACCACCGGACTCGGGACCACCGGACTCGGGACCACCGGACTCGGGACCACCGGACTCGGGACCACCGGACTCGGGACCACCGGACTCGGGACCACCCTCCGTTGTCTCTTCTTCTTCAGCCGAGCCACCCGTCTGGTGGTCGGCTGAAGGAAGGAGGTGAAGGGCAAAGCTGGTTCGGGGTTTGAGGCCTCCGAGGAAGACCCCGAAGAAGTTCTCCTCCCCCGCTTGCCACGGAGACCAGATGGAGGTGGTGAAGCTGCTGCGGACGAGGCGGAGGGAGCGGTGATGCCCATAACCCCGACCTGCAGGGTATGACCCTCCGGGATTGCGACCAGCGGAGATGGAAAATAGGACTGTACTGGGACCCTGGACTCCGACCTGTTCGTGGCATACCGCCACACGACATCGAAGTCCAGCTGTCGCAGCATCCTCATCTCCGCTGGCGACAGAGGATCCCTGAGGCCGCGGCTGAACAAAACCGCCAACTCCTCCTCCCCAAAGACCACCTCCTCTGCGGCATCGAGGAACCTATCAACGTAGGTCCCCAGGTCGTCGTTACCTTGATGGATACCGCAGAGGTGGCGTGCCTGGCGGGACCGCAAGCAGTTCACCTTGACTGCCTGCTGGGTTCTGGATGGCTCGTGCATTCTGTCATGAACGATCATGGACATGGCAGGAGAACCCAAGTGCAGGCACAGACAAGGCGGATGAAGGGGTTAACAAAGATATTTATTAAACAATAAACAAAACAAAAACCCACGATGGAGTAAAACAGGACAGGGATATATATAACTTTAACAATAAACAAGGACACTGACTAACTAAAACTGGATACAAAAACAAACACTTGCTAAGACACTGAACTGACACTTACTTAGAACACTTAGAACAACTCAGACGAGGACCAGGTATTACACACAGCATACATGTACAATGCACGAGCACAAGACAAAGAACACAAGGGTGTTTTATAGGGGAACAAACACAGGATCATAACGAGCAACAGGTGCTGGGGATTAGCACTAAGGAGAGGCTGACGAGGAACGTGATGCAGGGAACAATGACGAGACACGAGAAAGAAACATTCAATCTCACATAAAACCATAGGTTATGCCATGACTCCACTCAAATAACACAAAATAAACATGACATGATAGTGGAATCATGACATAACGTCGCGGGAAACCTCCTTCCCGGTACTCCCTCGGTCCCCCACTGGCCCGGCTGAGTCAGCCGTGGGCCAGACCGACCGTAGAGGGAGGAGAAGGCCAGGTGGAGGTCGTCCCAGGCCTAAGTTGCTGTCCTGCAGAGCAGTGCAGCAACCGGCAACAGTTCCGGGTTCCCCGAGTCCGGGGTTCCCGAGTCCGGAGTTCCCGAGTCCAGAGTTCCCGAGTCCGGAGTTCCCGAGTCCGGAGTTCCCGATTCCTGTGGTGTCTCACCCCAAATATTTTTTGGGGGGGCGCTGTGGGGAGGTGACGGTCCGTCCGGCACCGAGCCCGGCCCAGAAGCCGCCAGAGGGCACTGCCCAGCCGCCAGAGGGCGCTGCCCAGCCGCCGTCAAGTCCGGCTGCCCAGCCGCCGTCAAGTCCGGCTGCCCAGCCGCCGTCAAGTCCGGCTGCCCAGCCGCCGTCAAGTCCGGCTGCCCAGCCGCCGTCAAGTCCGGCTGCCCAGCCGCCAGCATCCAACCCTGTCCAGCCTACGATCCAGTCGGTCTTCCATCCCTGGTCTAGCCCAGCAGTCCTGCAGGGGACTAGGACAGTTCACCCCAGGACTACCCCTGTCAAGCCTCATGGGGCTCCGCGCCCTGGCGCGTCCCCCAGGGCTAGGACTCCCCCTCCCAGCCCTGCCCCTTCTGGACTCCCTATGTTTCCTTGTTTGCCCCCGCCCCCCCTCCCTTGTTTGTTATTTTTGTTGTCTCACCCCAACCCATTTGTGATTATGTCGTGTATGCCTCTTGTCAAGTTCACCTTGTCTGTCTGGTTTTTGTCTGTTTCCCAGTCGGTCTTGTCCCGTTAGTTACCCCTTGATGAACACCTGGAGGTGCTCATTAAAGGGGGGGCTTATGTCATGGTTCCACAACCATGTCATGTTTTATTCCTGTCTCAAGTGGAGCCATGGCATTGCCTGATGGTTTTATGTGAGAAAGACATAGTTCTTTCTCGTGTCTCGTCATTGTTCCCTGCATCACGTTCCTCGTCAGCCTCTCCTTAGTGCTAATCCCCAGCACCTGTTTCTCGTTATGATCCTGTGTCTGTCTCCCCTATAAAGAGTCCTCATGTTTCATTGTCCTGTGCTCGTGCATTGTATGCTGTTTGCTGTTCTTGTCCTTGTACCTGTGCTCTCTTGTCCATTGCCGTTTTGCTTCGTCCTGTTCCTGTTTCCTGTTGTATAGTAAGTGTCAGTTTAGTGTTTGTCTCCAGTGTTTGTTTTATAGTTTAGTAAGTCAGTGTTTGTTCTTAAAGGTTATATATTTCCCAGTATTGTTTTCCCCCTCGTGGGTTTTGTTTTGTCATTTTATAGTCTTGTTATTTGTTTAATAAATATCTGTTACCATCCATACCGTCTGTGTCTGCCTGCACTTGGGTTCCCACGCCATGTCCATGAGAGATCATGACAATATGTAAATGTGATGGTCAAGGTTTATTTTTACGGGATAAAATTATCGACCACATAGGGACTTTTAATAAACTTCGTTTGTCCTATTAATAATAGCATTGGTAAACTCAGCTCACTGATCTGTTCTCAGGTCATTACCGTTGGACGTGCTTTGGTTTAATAAGTGATCGAGTTATTAGCTGGGCTAATACGTGTGTTCTCAATCCATTACAGATGTTACATCACCCTGACCCAGTCACTGCATCTCGTCATGAGCGGAGCCCCAGCTGGTCCGGCTGGCACGGGGAAAACGGAGACCACTAAGGACCTGGGCCGAGCCCTCGGGATCATGGTCTACGTTTTCAACTGCTCAGAACAGATGGACTACAAGGTGACGAGTGCAGGCAGAGATTAAAAATTTAGTTTTTTAGCGTTTGCTTTTTCATTTGACTCTGGTTACATTAACACAACTGATGGTGATGTCATCACCAAGTAGTTCACATTCACAATTACCGTGGCCCGAAAAATGAATGATAACAGTATTTTTGTGATACCTACAGGGATTAAAAAAAGAAAAATAAAGCTGCTAGTCAAAAAAAATTTTTTGCCAATGAATCATTTTTAAAATACGAGTGTAGGAAGGCATAGAGAACTTATTACCATTGTAGATCTTAAAGGGACAGTCACTTAAAAATGTACATAATGCAGCCATGATATAAGTATACTGTATGGTGAAATACTGTACTATTCTGAACACAGCCACAGTATTGTTTTGATCTGGAGTTGATTTGAATCAAGTTCACCGAGTTCACAGCAAGCTTCTACTGATGAGCCTGTATCTCAGTCCCAAGATTGAAATTGCTGCAGTATACATTTAAATTTCTTGTCTGAATGTCATTCATTTTATAAGCTGTTTATCAAATTGTTAGTGGCTGTCTTTTCCCAACACGGCGTCCCGCAGATTAGCAAGGCTCTGATGCCCGGGTTTATTTACCTCTGAAGCTATGTCAACCATCTCATCAGTATAACTCCCTCATCATCGCTCGCTGCCATAGTCGTCTGCCGGCACAGAAAAAGCTATATAATGTGGTGGTCAGTAGAGACGCAGTGTTAATCTTCTCATCCGGCTTGTACCTGCCTGCTGAGACTGCTGCATCATTACTGGCTGTTGCTCACCACTGCAGAGAGAGAGAGAGAGAGAGAGAGAGAGAGAGAGAGAGTGAACTGAGAGGAAAAGAGGTAGACACAGTTTTTTCCCACTCTGGGTTTTAGGATCACAGACACCCACAATCAATCCCCAGGTCGCCTCTCATCTGTGTCAGTGAGAACTAGAAGGCTCTACTTGTATTCAGTCCACTAAAAAGTCTGTGTTCTGGGGACTCGTGTGGGAAAGCAGACAGAGAGGGTGTACAGAATATGAATGCCGAGTAGGAAATGCAATCCATCCAAATGGAAAATGCCTGATTAGCATTTGTTGTTCTTTATAAGCTTGAACTTCAGTGAAGCAAGTCTGGTGAGCACGGCTTTTGACAACAAACAATGCACTGCATAATTCTACATAGCACACTAGTTTTGTTTGTTGGGGTTTATGATGTAGGCTTAGAGGAATTGTATTGGTTTATTTGTATCTGATTATCCTTTTAACCTGGCTAAATATGAAGAGTTTATTGACAAAACAGATAACTCTGTTTTGTGTTATTATTATGTGTTTTGTGTTATTATTACTTAATCAAATCAGCAGTTTAATTGCACTAACTGCAGTTTAATTGATATCAATCGAAATGTACAGTAAAAACATTGTTTTTTTATAATTGAACTCTTCACTTTTTGTCAGGTTTCCAACTAACTTTATGAAATAAAGAATAATCATAATAAATTTAGAATATAAATGACAAAATTTGGGTTGACAAAATTTGAATGTTCTAAAGGATTATTATACAATTATAATTTTTTATTTCTTCCCAATATTTAAACGGATGTCACAATAACGTCTTGGTAACGTATGTAACCTCAGTTCCCTGATGGAGAGAACGAGACGTTGTGTCGAGAACGACAGATGGGGTTCCATAACGAGAAAGAGGATGCTCTGCACTGAGGAGAGCTTGCCCTTCTCTCGGTTGACCTGGAGTCCCAATCGATCTAGGTGCCGGAGCACCAGGTCCCTTTGTGTACATTACAGATCTCGCGAGTGTGCCAAGATAGGCCCGTCGTTGAGATAGTTTTGTACCTGCACACCTTCCTCCCCTCAGGGAGAAAGGTTGGCTTCCACGATCTTCGTGAAGACCCGTGGAGACAGGGACAGACCGAAAGGGAGGACTCCTTCAGTTCGATTGCCACGAACCAATCTTGACACCTGATAGATGTCAGGACGCGCCTCTGGGTTAGCGTCCTTAACAGCAGCTTGTGAAGGTGCTTTGTTCAGGGTACGCAGACCTCTGGGGCGCAACCCGCCGTCTTCCTTGGGAACGATGAAGTGCGGGTTGTAACTCACTGAACATCTTGATTTTGAGGGACGAACTCGATGCCTGTTTTGCCAGAAGGGTGGTGACCTCTACCCAAAGTATGTAGGCATCCCTGCCTCTGACAGAGGGAGAGATGATGCCCCGAAACTTGGGAGAGTCTCTGGCGAACTGGATCGAGTAACCAAGACGGACCGTCCTCAATAGCCACCGAGACACTGTGGGCAGCTCTCGAGCTCCCAGGGACTGTGACAGGGGGACCAAGGGGACGGTCTGCTTCACCATTCCCACGGAGGGTGGTTTGATGGCTGGCGTAGCTAACCATGTCGCGGGGGGACCCCGGAGGGAAGGTTAGCTCTGCTTACTTTTCTGCCTGGCGGGCCTCGCCAGGGCGTGAGGTCGGGTTTGCCGGGCACAGTCCAGTGGAGTGTGCGATCGGCTAGAAGGAGCACCCAGGGGAATCAGAAAACTCTCTTTGTGAGTAAGTGGGCACCAGGCCCTGAAAAGGGTCTGGCTTTGGTGATGAGGCAGGAGCCGTCCCGTACCGACCGATCAGAGCCGTAGCTGTGAAGGTCGGGCCCGATGTTGTTCCCCCTGGGGTCTTCCCGTCAGTGTCACTTCTCGCGAGAAGGTTGCTGACAGGGTGGAGGTTTCCCCCTCAACCTCCGCTTCCTGGGTGCCGCCTGTGGGGGCACGGGAACCAGAGCCGATGTCGAAGGTGTCCTGGGCTGCCGGGAAACAGACATCACGCAAGATCTCGGAGGCCTCTGGGCAGCCGAGTCACAGCGCTGTAATATGTGGCTAATCGCCACTGTCTGCTTCTTCACCGTCAAAAACTGCTGAGCGCAGTCCTCGACGGTGTTACCAACAACCCACCCTGCGACGGTTGCATCAAGAAAGCGGCTACGCATCTACGCAAGGCTCAGCCGGGGGTGTCTCTCCTGGACCACTACCGTGGACATCGTCCGACCCAGGGTTCGTGCCGCCACCTTGGTCGCCCGTAGAGCGCTGGCCTGGCGGACCTGCAAGATGGCCATGGCGTAGAGAGAGGAGGCAGCCTGGCCCGCGGCAGCGCAAGGCTTCGGCACCAGTGATTTTCACCTGTTTCAGCGAGCTGGACACCCAGACACCTAACGCAGCGATTGTGTCCTTCCCCCTCCTCAATGAGGGTGAATTAAACAGAGAACAAGAGAACCCAAGAGAACAGCGGGACATGCAGCGCTGGAGATTGCTCAGTCCTGAAAAGGACCTTTTTAGAAAAAATCTCTAACCCCTCCGGAACCGCCGACACGCCCAGGGGAAGGTTGCTGCAGGTAGGGACGATCCGCTGCTCTACGTCGTAGATCCGGCAATGTAGAAGAATAATTTGTTGAATTATTTTTGTTCGTAGTCATGAGCGAAGGCTCTGAAGAACAAAAGGTAAAATGAATGCTGCAAATTTCATTCGCCGAATTTTATTGGCCTTTCTATAGTAGTCAGAGTTAAATGGTTCTCAAGGGCGAACCCCATCTGTCGTTCTCGACACAACGTTGAGAGACCGACAGAAACGGAACCGATTTTCACGACAAGATTATCATATTATTAACAATATTATTGCCATATCTATCAAAGTATTTTAATTCAATTTAAATGATTTATATAGCACTGTTCACAATTTTGCATTTTTGAAAAGCAGCGTTACATAATGTAGGTTTCAAAAAGAATCATATAAATCTATAAGTCAAACTCATCTTTATTTATTTGGGGGGTTATATTTGGGTATTTTATGTGCATTTTTGATTGTTTTATTTTGAATCACACTCAAAAAACAAGTGTAGAGAAGCAGATAGGGAGTTTACAACCTTTGTGACTCTTAGAGCAAACGTTTAAAACGAGGCAAAATTATTTACAGTATTATCATATGTGTGGTATACACATGATATTGATATTAATGGTTTTTAATATCAAGTATATCAGGAGGATGATATCCCTACTTCTAAGTAAGTTGTTTATTAATAGCAATGTTTATATAAATTAAACAAAAGGCATCTAAAACATTTCAAGACTATTTACATCTGTATATGTTCGGAAATGCGTCTGCATATTTTCGAGTAATTCCAGTCATAATTTATATTTACTATTCTAGTGTTACAGTATACTTACGCCATACAAATTTCTCTAGAACTGAATTGCAATTCTGCATTATGATCAAATTCACTTTTTGAATCCCATTCCTGGTGCTCATAACTCTCCCAATCTCTTTTTACCTGTCTCACATTTCTCACTGTTCTCTCACTTGATCTTTCTTTCAGTCCTGTGGCAACATCTACAAAGGCCTGGCACAAACAGGAGCCTGGGGCTGCTTTGATGAGTTTAACAGGATATCGGTGGAGGTGCTTTCAGTGGTGGCTGTGCAGGTGAGTAAGTTATCATTTCTAAGGAGTATCATGACACGTTTACAGATATTCGGCTCCAGGACAGATTTCTATGCCGAATTTCACAGTCAGTCAGACTCTGCTTAGAAACCTTGACAACTGTAGGAAGTTTGGAGCTATAAAATATATATATATAATGCAGAGGGAAAACACTAAGTGAGGAAACTTCTGCTTTAATGATTCACCAAACAATTATATCATCCGCTTGTATGTCACATCATCTCATATGCCCTGGCATCTGCTGTTTTCTTTTGACCTTTCATGCATTTCAGTTTACACACAGGGTTAGAAGGGAACCGGCATTTAAATAACGCTTCCTTGCAGACAATGCGTGCTGTATCAATCATCTTCACAGCCAAATGTAATTTACTCACAGTGGTGATTGTGTTCATGATTATAAAGGAGTTTGATGTTCAGTTGCGCATTCATCTTTCGAGGCGTTTGGCTGCCATACATAGCGTCAGGTTTTTAAGGACCCAACTGTGAAACTCCTCACTTGTTCCCTTGAATGAGGCTGTTTCCGTCGCAGCTCTCCTGAAATGTCAGGACACTGAAAGGTATTTCTCCGCTGTGATGAAAAATGAATTACATTTCCTTTTGTAGTGTTTTCTAAGAGCACCCGTCACAAAGAACAATTTACAGTGAATCGGAACATCAAAGTAATGATACCGAAGCGCTTGTCAGGCCCTCTTATAAGCCATCTGACAGAAAGTGGCATCCGTTTAACTGCCGAGAGTTTGATGATGCATTTTAAGCAGGAGGATATTTTGTGGCGATACAGGCCATTTAAATGTATTCTTACAAAGATGGATTGAATCAATTTTGCCTTCGCATAAAAATAAAACAAACAGAATGGCCTCCAGACGTATCAATATTGAGACAAACTAGCCAAGCTTTGCTCATTATGGGAGGGGAAACATATTTGCCGAATAGTTTTTCCAAAGATGATCCACTTTGTTTTCATCTTCTTTATTACCAGGTAGGAGACTGTTGTCAACATGGGCAGTTAAGTTAATATAACAGTTTTGCAAAATTTCACTAAAATTTACTAGGGATGGGTCTCTGCTCTCATAGGACAAACATGTCATCACGTTTTTGCTTCTTTGCCTAAGATGAAAACATGTTTATGAAACGTGCTCTGTAGAACAGTTTGTCCGTTTATGGCTTCTGTTGAATAGGCATGGGCCGAATACCGGTTTCAAGATATACCACGGTTTTAAAAATCTGCGGTGTCAAAACCACCAAAATTTCCCGTTATACTCTTCCTGTGTTAGTCGCTGTTTTTTCCTCGTCCTCAAAGACGGAAAGTGCAGGAATCCCTCTGGTTGTGTGCAGCGAAGATCGTAACGAGTCACATGGCCCCTCCCCCTCCAATTGCTGCAAGCAGTCACAGAGTGAGAGTCACCTGTGTGCAGGATTTCCCAATCGAAAAAGATGCAGTTAAAAAAAACTGGCATCATTTGGTTACAAATAGCAGCCGAACGCCATGACTTCAGAGGCAGCGTCTGTGCACGAAGGCAGCCCAGAGAAACAGATAGGCAGCTTAACGGAAGTCTAATTGAATTATAAACAGAGAGCGTCTTTGCTATAACTAATCACATAATTAAAAACTACAATACTAATATCTCGCTAGAAATGCAGGTTTGCATGGGTAGACATGATACAAATAATGACTTGTAGTTCATTGAGTAAGTAAAGGAATCACAATTAACTGAATGAATCACAGAGTGAGTGATTAGAATGATTCAAACTGTTACCCCATTACTTTGATTCGTGAGTCTTGTTGACTTATATAAAATAACTGACCCATAAGAGTCATTCTTCTGAACAACTTTGCTTCCATGTTTGTTGTTGTGTGTAACCAGCGAGGACATAAAAACAGAAAAAGATGTGCTGCTTATTTACTGTCTTTCTTTATGTTGTGACACTCTTTTAACCTTTTCATGTTCAGTTCATACTCCAAGATCACAACTTTGTTCATCTGCCATTTTACTGTATATTCCCTAGCAGCATTAACATTCATGTTTTTGGCAGATGCTTTTATCTAGAACCCGTTCTCGAATCCTAACCCCTAAATATGGCTTAAACCACCTCCCTGAATTTCTTCACAAACAAAGCTCAGATGCTCCAATCCGCCGCCGTTTCAGTCTGTCTTAACGCATTGCCTCGCTTGGCTTAGCTGCTTTGCTTTAGAACAATAGAAAACTTCATGAAGGCATTGTATACTCTAGGATGGGGAGTTCGTTCAAGGCCACGGCAAAGTAAAGCCTCATAACGTATTCTATCAGCACTCAGCAATTTGTAACTCATACCTGATGTTATATGTCAGTGTTTATCAGATAAAAAGGCTGAACTCTATCAGACTGTGTCAGAATGCTGCGAGCGTCTGAATCATTTGTGTTATGCACACACCGAACTGATGTACACACAACGCTAGACAGGTTAACTATTTGATGCTAATGATATAATCATCCTGGTAATGTGATGGTATCATCCAATAAGATCTTTTAAAAGTCTACTGTTATATTTGTTTCCATGGTAACAGGGAATTCTCTGATTGGTGGAGCTCTGTTCATAATTATGGGTAGTGTAGTTTCTCGCTAGGAATTTGGCTTTCAAATATGAACAGAATTTTTTATCATTTAATGTCAGGTCTATCTTTAAAAGTTAAGATGTGTGGAGCATTGGCATTCTTGTTTTGCTATTAAGAGCAGCAAGTGCAAAAAATCTGTACCATTTACATTTATATTGAGAACGTGTGATCCATCAGGTGAAAAGTATTCAAGATGCTATTCGAGACAAGAAGAAGAGATTTAACTTCATGGGTGAGGATGTAAACCTGGTTCAGTCGGTGGGCATCTTTATAACTATGAACCCTGGATACGCTGGAAGGACTGAGCTACCGGAAAACCTCAAGGCTCTCTTTAGGTAAGCCTAGGATTTGCATGTTATTAAATGATGTTTGGTCTTAAAGGAGAATCCGCTGTTTAAGATATCGAATTTGGTTTCTGTTCATTAGGAGATATGATGCCTCCTGGGCTTTTTTATGACAGCAATTTTAAAGACTAAAACTGTGAAATATTGCTATTTACAGCGATAAAGTTTTTCAATTAGATTATGCTTAGCACATTTTATTATGATCATCATTTAAGTTGATTTTCAGGAATGCTTAAAAATTTACTATATGATGTGTTTAATGCCTGCAAAACTTTTTTCTATTATCTCTTCATCTGATCCTAAAATGGTCATTTTTTCTACTCTTCAGGCCATGTGCGATGGTCGTGCCAGATTTTGAGCTCATCTGCGAGATCATGTTGGTGGCTGAAGGCTTTATTGAGGCTCGACTCTTGGCCAGAAAGTTCATCACACTATATCAGCTCTGCAAGGAGTTGCTATCTAAACAGGTTTCCACTATTACGCTATATAAATCAATGCCTTAATCTGAAATCCTTTTAAATTGGGCGGGTTTAGAATGACTTCATAAAGATAAATTACAACATCCCTCATGATGTCTCATCAAATGTATTATAAGCCACCACAGTTTCTAGCTCTTTCCAGGAAAAACTCTTTTTGCACAAAAAAGTTTCCGTGACTAAACAAAAATGCATGACAGTGAATGAATAACTTAATAAATAATATATGAGAGAATATAAAGTAAATGTCACCAAATCACTTTGTTATGCATAAATACCGCAGAACGCATCAGTCAGGTCACTTTAGGTTTTATCAGATATTCTGTTTATTATCTACATGCTGTTTTAAATTTTAGAACAGGTTGTGGATAATGATTTTTTATGATTGTATGTATTTAAAACAAATTTTTAAATGTTGTCCCTATATAGTAATTGTAATAACATTGTCATAACCTTTTAATAATGTTGTATTAATGAGGGATATGTTTCACTCGTTATAAACCATGCCCCCACCATATGACGTGTTGCTGAATATGTCTGCAATTTGCATTAGTCATTTTTAGTTCACAATTACTGGTATTCGGTCTGTGACATCGCTGCTGTCCATCTGAAACTTCACATCTCCATATTTCGTGATCATAATCATTAGTCACTCTTTATGTTTGTCACTGGGTTTTGCAAATATCTAACCCATAGAAAGTATTCAAATGTGCTTGTCAACTTTGACAACACAGAATTTATACGTTAAATAATAACATTTCCTGAAACATCCGGGACATCAAAGGTTGTGGAAGGAGAGCAACAATATGGTCTAATGAAACAGTTTCTCCTGAATATGAAAACAAATATGTTGATGTTACAGCCACATTTCATTATTGCCACCATATACATTTTGTAATGTACAAAAAGAACCAATACATTTTTCTTACTTTAGAAGACCTGTTTCCTATAAAAGCTTTAACTTCCTTTTAGCATTTTTCTGCTGGTTTGGGGAATGTTTATCTGTCATAGAGAATTTATTTGATTACAGCGTTATGAGAAACCCAATCGTTTTCTAATAAAATTGACGTCAATACTGCTATCTTATGCTGTTATTATATAAATTGTTTTTGGTTACATTTGATACAGACAAAGTGCAGCTGAATCAATTATTATTAAATAGTGTGTAATAGCTTTTCACCTGCGGTAGTGGAATGTTTTTACCATTTGCTGCATTCTTTTTGTATATTTGTCTATATGTTGATGTCTTAGGATCACTATGACTGGGGACTGCGCGCTATTAAATCGGTGTTGGTGGTAGCAGGTTCACTGAAGAGAGGCGATCCTGACAGGCCCGAGGACCAGGTGCTGATGAGAGCCCTGAGAGACTTTAACATCCCTAAGATCGTGACCGATGACATGCCTGTCTTCATGGGCCTCATCGGGGACCTCTTCCCGGCTCTAGATGTGCCTCGAAAAAGGGACATGGACTTTGAGAAATTTGTCAAGCAGTCTGTGTTGGATCTGAAACTGCAGGCTGAGGACAACTTTGTGCTAAAGGTAAATTTGGATAGAAAATACAAACTCTTTGAGGGCTCCCTGATATAAGAGAGACAGGAGATGGACATGATGGGTGCGTACTGTTCATTCCTTTCCATATCACAGGACACCATCTCGAAGCATTTTCCACAAACAGGATATTAAAATATGGCATGAAAATCTTGAAACAAATCTCACAAATCAAACAAAATGTCAGTGGAATTGTAATGTAAAGTTAGTCAAGCCTTTAACCAAAAATATTTTTTATATAAAAAATGTGAAGCTCTGAATAAATAATCAGCAGTTCAAAAATCTTCTGTCTGCGTTAGTTTAGTCAATACAGTTAACAACGTTGTTATTGTCTGTGTAAACAATGGATTAATTTCGGTTCAATTTCACGGGAGGCTTGTGAGATCACGAGATTGATAGAGTTGTGAGAGAGTGCGTGCGTTTTTTCACGAAATGACACACTTTAGGAAGTTAATATACTGAGGAGTTCCATATGGCAACATTTTTTATTTATTTTGGAATTTTTTTCCGACACTCGATCTCACAGCATGCCATTGCTAACTTTAATGATATAAAATAATTTCCCCAAAACAAAGTTGTTGACAGTGAAAATGCTGATAAACGCTAGTTAGCGCCCCTCTCCCGTAGACTACTGGAGTCTGGATCGACGTTGCTTCGAGTAGAACCAGTTACAATAGTTGTTTTGGAAAATCACTAGCCATAGTATTGTCGTGTTCATAGTTATATTTTTTAATGTTTATAATTTGTTAACTTTATTAATCATTATATTTATTCAAGTTGAATCATTTATAGCATTTATTGGTAATATAAGGTATACATTTTGACACCCCAACCTGTACCTTACACATTTTCAAACCCTGTGTACGGCCATGTGTTCACACCAAACATGATCAATCTCCTATCACGCTCTTTATTACTCTCGGGAAGTTTGTTATTTTCTGGTGAGTGACACGAAAATCATTACGCGAAGGAAAGTGTTTTCGCGTCCAGACAGGTCAAACATTAGGTCAATGACTCGCTCGAGAAATCATTTGCATCGCCTGCCACGATTTTGTGTCTATTCGCGTCTTTGCATTGACTTTGCATGTAATTTACTCGTATCTCTAAATACGCATTTGTTGTGAACCCAGCGATAGGTTTAAACCCCAGATTTGTGTGATTTTGTTATTTCTAAGCAATTGAGATGAAGGGAAATTATCAATTGAAGGTAAAAAGATAAAAACAATAATACTATAATTTGATAATTCAATGCAATTTCATATCCAGGTATTAATCTAGCCTAAATAAATTATAAAAAATTAGGGCTAGTTTTTTGTTATAACCTAAATTACGTTTCAATCTGAGTTGTTTTAATTTTATTGTAGTTTTATAATATTTTAGCAGTTTTCTAGTTATAATCTTTTTATTTCTAATTATTATTAATGATATTTTCTGTTTTCATAATTTTAGTTTAATTTTTTGTTATTTTATTAATTATTATAACAGTAAATTAGTAATTCTAGTCTAGTTTAACATTAAGGTCAATATTTGATTTGATATTAATTAACAAATGTTTCATAGTTTCAGTTTAGTTAACTGTAGTAGTAAACTTTAGTAATAACCTTTGTTTTAATTACAATTAATTACAAATTAGATTGTTGTGGGTGTTTTCAGAAGAGATTTAAGGGTTAGGATTGAAAAGGACCAAAATTACCAATTACCAGGTGTACAGATCTTCGATGTGGCAATTTTCATGCCAAGTTAAATGGTAACAATTTAGAATATTGTTTTCTTAATGTGCCGTGGTACTGGTACTGATAATCATATACACGTTTGACCATCACAATAATCAAGCAGTGGACATTTCTTCTTATTTACTATTGCTAGTAGTACTATTTGGAAATGCTCTACTTTTGCCACTATTACTACTACTACTAAAATGCATTGGAACCCATTATTAATGTGAAGAGAATTACTTAGAACCTGGAAAAGTATTCTAAAGTGGCGATTCTAAAGTTCCCTACATTTCCACTTTAGAATTCTGTTCCAGTAATTCTCTCAAAATTATGTAGTAATTCTTCATACATTAATAATGGTTCCCTTTCTGTCGGTCTCTCGACGTTGTGTCGAGAACGACAGATGGGGTTCGCCCTTGAGAACCAATCAACTCTGACTACTATAGAAAAGGCCAATGAAATTTGGCGAATGCAATTTGCATGCCGGGCTCCGCCCCCGGAAATCCGGTATAAAAGGAGGCCGGCGTGCAGCATTCACTTACCTTTTGTTCTTCAGAGCCATCGCTCATGAGTAAAACTCAGGATTCAATCCTCTACAACTACACGCTGGTGCTACGACGTGTTACAGCGGATCGTCCCTTCCTGCAGCGACCTTCCCCTGGGCGTCTCGGCGGTTCCGGAGGTGTTAGAGATTTTTTCTAAAAGTCCTTTTCAGGACTGACTGAGCATTCTCCAGCGCGGCATGTCCCGCTGTTCTCTTGGGTGCGGCACCCTCATCGAGGAGGGGGATGGACACGATTGCTGCATTAGGTGTCTGGGCGTCCAGCACACTGAAGCAGCGTTCGTTGACACATCTGCCTGCACTGCGGGCAGATTGTCATTCAGAAGTTGCGGTCACGGGTGGCTGTCTTCCTACGGGAACCAGCCACCATTTCGTCTGCTACCCGGGCTGTGACATCTGTGGCTACGGCCCCGATGACCACCCACGTTAGCAGCGTTAGTGATATGGGGAACTCTGCGAACGTAAACCCGCCAGCCAAGTGCTCACGGGCCGATCGCACCCCGATTCGCTCTTCTGAACGTTCCCCAACCGGCGGTGGCATACCGTCCGGATCCTCACGCACACACTCGGAAACGATGTGTGACGTAGATGAGATGTCGCTCGCAGCATCGGAGGGAGACTGGCATCCGACTCTGCCGAATCCAAACTCCACCCCCAGCGGTCGAGTTCAGGAGGAAGCAGAAGTGATGTCATCCGTGCTAACCCGGGGATACGTGGTTCCCGAGGTCGGTGCGCGGTGCAAACCGCGCCCACCCCGGGTGCCATGTTTTTTCCCGGAGGTGCATGAGGAGCTGTGTAAAACTTGGAACGCTCCACTCACGGACCGTTCCAGTGAAACCAGCTCTGGCTCCCTTACTTCCCTCGATGGTGAGGCAGCCAAGGACTGCGTCGAGATCCCCCGGGTGGAACGTCCGCCTGCGGTGCACCTGTGCCGCGGACGGCTACCACCTGGGGGGGGATCGACCACTCCTACCGCCCAAAGCACGTAAGACTTCGGCATCACTGGTGTCGAAAGCTTGCGATGTTGCGGGCCAGGCTGCCTCCTCTCTCTATGCCTTGGCCATCCTGCAGGTCCGCCAGGCCAGGGCGTTGAGAGGGCTCCACGAGGGTAAGGCCGACCCGGGTATAATGCAGGATCTCCGTGCCACCGCTGACAGCGCTCTACGGGCGACTAAGGCGGTGGCACGGGCCCTGGGTCGGACGATGTCCACGGTAGTGGTCCAGGAGAGACACCCCCGGCTATACCTTGTGCAGAAGAGTGACAGCAAGGAAGTCCGCTTTCTTGATGCACTCATCTCGCAGGGTGGGTTGTTGGTAACACCGTCGAGGACTGCGCTCAGCAGTTTTTTGACGGCGAAGCAGACAGTGGCACATTTAACCACATTTTTTTCACGCCGCGACTCGGCCGCCTACAGGCCTCCGAGATCTCACGTGACGTCTGCTTCCCTGCAACCCAGGACCCTTTCGACATCGGCTCCGGTTCCTGTGCCCCCACAGGCGGCACCCCGGAAGCAGAGGTCGAGGGGGAAACCTCCACCCCGTCAGCAACCTCCTCGCGAGAAGGGACACTGACGGGAAGACCCCAGGGAGAACAACATCGGGCCCGAACCTTCACAGCCACGGCTCTGATCGGTCGGTACGGGACGACTCCTGCCTCGTCACCAAAGCCGGGCCCTTGTTAGGGCTTGGCGCCCACTTACTCACTGAGTTTTCTGTTCTCCCCGGGTTTACTTGCAGCCGATCGCACACTCCACTGGACTGTGCTCGGCGAACCGACCTCACACCCTAGCGAGGCGTGAGGTCGTACACATACAACAGCCGTCACCACTCTCAAACCGACAGTGCGTGCCGTTGTCCCGCCAGGCAGGTAAGTAGGCGGAGCAAACCTTCCCTCCGGGGACTCCCCACGACATGGTTAGCTCCGCCAGCCGACGAACCACCCCCCGTGGGAATGATGAAGCAGACCGTCCCCTTGGTCACCCTGTCACAGTCCCTGGGAGCTCGAGAGCTGCCCACACTGTCTCGCTGGCTAATGAGGGCGGTCCGTCTTGGTTACTCGATCCAGTTCGCCAGAGACTCACCCAAGTTTCGGGGCATCATCTCTCCCTCTGTCAGAGGCAGGGACGCCTCCGTACTTCGGGTAGAGGTCACCACCCTTCTGGCAAAACAGGCATCGAGTTCGTCCCTCAAAACCAAGATGTTCAGTGGGTCACCACCCGCACTTCATCGTTCCCAAGAAAGACGGCGGGTTGCCCCCAAAGGCTGCGTACCCTGAACAGAGCACCTTCACAAGCTGCCATTCAGGGTGCTCACACAGAGGCGCGTCCTGACATCTATGAGGTGTCAGGATTGGTTCGTGGCAATCGACCTGAAGGACGCTTACTTTCATGTCTCGATCCTCCTCGACACCGGCCGTTCCCACGGTTCGCGTGCGAGAGGCGGGCATATCAGTACAGAGTCCTCCCTTTCGGTCTGTCCCTGACCGCCCTTTCTCCCTGAGAGGAGGAAGGCGAGCGGGTACTAAACTATCTCAGCGACTGGCCTATCTTGGCACACTCGCGAGATCTGTTATGTACAGAAAGGGACCTGGTGCTCCGGCACCTAGGTCGATTGGGACTCCAGGTCAACCAAGAGAGGGGCAAGCTCTCCCCAGTGCAGAGCATCCTCTTTCTCGGTATGGAACTCAACTCTGTCACCATGTCGGCACACCTGTCCGCAGTTGTGCCCAACCAGTGTTGAACTGTCTGAAATGAACATTTTAGGCAGACAGCGGTCCCCCTGAAACAATTCAGAGGCTCCTGGGACACATGGCGTCCTCGCGGGTTAATACCCCTCGAGTTGATGCACATGACACCGCTCCAACACTGGTTTCAGAGTCGAGTTCCGAGGAGAGCGTGGCACACCGGCAGCAGGCGCATGGTGATGCCGCCCTGCTGCTGACGCACCATAACCCCTAGTCTTTATGACTTTTTCGACGGACTCAGGTCCCTCTGAGCAGGTTATGAGGCAGGTCGTGGTGACGACTGAAGTCTCCCTGCAGGGGTGCGGTGTAGTGTGCAACGGGCACGCAGGTGGGGTGTTGGACGAACCCCCGCCTGCGCTGGCATATCAATTGCCAAGAGTTGTGGGCTATGCTACTTGCACTGAGCAGGCTACGGCCTCTCGTGCGAGACATGCACGTGCTGTTCCGAGGACAGCACTATAGCTGTAGCGAATACAGATCGTCAGGGTGGCGTTCGCACACAGCAGCTAAACACAACTTGTTCGACGCCTCCTCCGGTGGAGTCAACAGGTGACTCGTTCCCTGCAGGCCACACACCCCGGGCAAACTGAACTAGACAGCCGACGTGCTTTCTCGCTAGTTTATGCCTCGTGGAGAGTGGCGACTCCACCCCCGTGCAGTCCAGCTCATTTGGAGGCTGTTCGGGTAGGCCCAGGTAAAACCTGTTCACCTCCCGTAACACCACCATTTGCCCGCTTGATAGTCCCTGCCCTCGGCACGGATATCCTTGCGCACAGCTGGCCGTGGGATGGGCGGAAGCACACCTTCCCCCCCCCAGGAGCCTTCTTGTACAGACTCTGTGCAAGGTCAGGGAGCAGGAGCACCAAGTGTTATTGGTTACACCACACCGGTCTAACCGCACTTGGCCTCAGAGCCGATGCTCTGGACAGCGACTCCCCCTGAACCATTCCCCTGACAGAGGACCTGCTCTCTCAGGGGAAGGACACGTTCTGGCATCCCAGATCAGACCTCTGGAACACCCATGTCTGGTCTCTAGACGGGACGAGAAGATCCTAAGATGGCTACTCCCCCTATACGGCTGAGACCATCACCCAGGCTAGGGCCCCATCTACTAGGCGGTTACACGCCTCTAGACGGTGCCTCTTCTCGTCCTGGTGTCTTTCTCAACGAGAAAGACCCACTGAGGTGCTTGATCAGGATTGTGTTCCCCTTCTCACGAGACTGGAGACTAACATCTCCCTTCCACACTGAAAGTGTATGTAGTCGCTATTGCCACTCATCACGACTCAGTCGGTGGAAAGTTTCTAGGGCAACACGACCTGGTCACCAGGTTCCTAAGCAGCGAGAGGGCGGAATCCGCCTCATCTCTGCTCCATACCCTCTTGGGACCCTAAGTGGTCCTGGGGAGCCTCAGGGCCCCCCAAAGAGCCCCTCGGAGGTTCCGATCTTCCTCATAGAGTAAGACGGCCCTCCTGACGGCGCTCACTTCCTTCAAGAGGGTAGGGGACCACCGAGCATCCTCCGTGTCCCTGGATTGCCTTAAGCTCGGCCCTGGAAACTCTCACGTTATCTTGAGACCCAGGCCCGGATGCGTGCCCAAGAAGTTCCCACTACTCCCTCCGGGGCCAAGTGGTGAACTTGCAGGCGCTCCCCATAGGGGAGGAAGACCCAACCCGATTAGTGTTGTGTCCAGTACGTACTGGACCGCACGCAGAGCTCTGAAGCTCTGACCAGCTCCGTGTCTGTTGGAGGACAGCAGAAGGGGAAGGCTGTCTCCAAACAGAGGCTGGCGCACTGGGTCGTGGACGCCGTTACGACGGCATTCCGATCTCAGAATCTCCCATGCCCATTGGCAGTGAGGGCTCACTCCACACGGAGTTTAGCCACCTCCTGGACACTGGCAGAAGCGCCTCTCTAGCAGACATCTGTAGAGCTGCGGGTTGGGCTATGCCCAAACACCTTCGCAAGGGTTAACAACCTTCGCGTAAACCCGGTGTCAGCCCACGTCCTGCGTGGCGACATGTAGGACTGGCATCCGGGGGGGCGTATGCCTGCGAAAGCACCTTTCCACCCTCTAACAGGTTGGGTCAGTGTGCTATTTACCTTTTCTTCTTACCCGAACACATCGCTAAGAAACTGGTACCTCACCAGCCTCCCTTCTTACCCAGACACTGGTTAATAATAGGCATTCCATCCATCACCAAACACGCACCCCCTGGGGGCTGGCTGGGCAGAGCAGCCTTCCCCCTTAGGCCGGGATACCATGTGAGCTATCACAGATAGCTCTAACCGGACCTAGTGCTACCGGACGTCTGTAACACCCCCTCCGTGGGCTGTTCCGTCTGATGTATCCTCATGAGAATGGTTCCCACTCCTGGTATCCCAGAAGCTTCCCCAGGTGGGCCTCCACCTCGCGGTTAACTACTCAGTCCGCACGTTCCATGCGTTCTCCTCCAAGGACGAGACCATACCTATATCCACCATATTCCTCCCCACGGGTAGGAGGTGGCCTCTGTAGCGCTTCTCTGATTAAGAGTCGCGCTTACCCGGTGTAAACTGATCTGGACGGCCTCTCGCCTATAGAGAGCTAAGGCCCCGTCCGTGAAAGTTACCGGTCAGGGCTGTACCCATCTTTCTCCAAGAAAGCTCTGGAACCCCCCGACCACCACACTGGAAGGTTACAGTCTCACGAAAGCTTCGAGATGACACGCCCAGGCTTGTTACCGTCGCTTCGCTAGAGATTGTGACGCGATACAGCGTTGTGGCGTTTTCCATAGGCAACCCCATCTGTCGTTCTCGACACAACGTCGAGAGACCGACAGAAAGGGAACGTCTTGGTTACGTATGTAACCTCAGTTCCCTGATGGAGGGAACGAGACGTTGTGTCCCTTATGCCACGAACACGTATCGTATTCTACTGCAGTTTGAGAGGTCTCAGGCTCTTCAGAACAAAGGTAAGTGAATGCTGCACGCCGGCCTCCTTTTATACCGGATTTCCGGGGGCGGAGCCCGGCATGCAAATTGCATTCGCCAAATTTCATTGGCCTTTTCTATAGTAGTCAGAGTTGATTGGTTCTCAAGGGCGAACCCCATCTGTCGTTCTCGACACAACGTCTCGTTCCCTCCATCAGGGAACTGAGGTTACATACGTAACCAAGACGGTTCCTTGTATTTTCATTTCCACCAGTCATTGCCTTACATACAGGGTAATACTCAATGGTTACGTGATATATACTGTGGATAACAGACACGCATACTATATTTGAAGATCATAAACCTTTTTGAGGTAAGTGGCTAATTATGACAAGGCAATTGGAGTGGGGGAGTTGATTTCTGGTTATTGAAAACAAAACAAAATTTGTTGTAATGACTCTTTTGGAGTCCAAGAATTCCATTTAATGCATATTGCATTTCTATTAAAGTAGTAGTAATAGTGGAAATATTAGTGCATTTCCACAATAGTAGTACTAGCTATAGTAATTATGAATAAATGTCTACTGCTTGATTATTGTGCTGGTCAATTGTGTATTTGACTGTTTATTAGTAGTTACTTCAAAGTTATTTATGTAGAATCTAAATTAGTAGGTAACAAATAGTAGTTCTTAAGGAGGAATGAGTGAAATCGAAAGCTATTGTTTAATTAATTGTTCCTTAACAAAATTATAAAATGCTACTCCATACTGATAAGTTGACACATCTTCCTTAGTTGTTAATAGAGCAGATGTCTGTATTAATAAGGAATTACCTATTAGTTCTGCAGTAATTCCTTCTTAGTTTCACATTAAAGTGTTACCAGTTAAATTTCTGTTAGGTACTTATCTAATAAATCATATGTTAAGGTTATTTTTGATCAAATGTTTTGTAAAGTCTCAAAAAGTCTTCAAAATAAGCATATTTTAGGAAAGATCCATTTTTTTTTTATTGTGTATTTGTATTGTGGTCTTCAACACTTCACATCAGTTTGTGATTGACAGACAGTCCAAAGCAACAGAGGTTCAACATAACCCAGAGCAATTCCACCACCACATGTGCAGCTCTGATTGATGCTGCGTTTTTTCTCAACTTCACCTCTTTTTCTGGTGCACATTATCTTCCGCTACGAGCCATAAACGCGCTGTTGTGTTTCAAGCAAATAGACATTAGTGTCAAAGGAGTCTGGAAGTGGATATATTGGACAAATCAAAGATAGCAGGAATTACAGTGTAATAGTGCCTCAGGTGCAGAATAAAGCTCTAATTTTGAGCATTAGGCCGAGATCTAGATATCAGCTCTTCCGTTCGCTAGAGCCAGGGGAAATAAGTGTAATCTCAGACAGGTCATAGTGGTACAGAAACAACATAACAGCGCTCCATCAAGGGAGGCCCGACTCCCATCGAGGTATTTAACCCCAGCCATGGCATGAGAAGAAACACGCATCTGACTCCAGACCGCCGTGGTCAACGGGATGTGTCCTGTCTGGCAGGTGCACCAGAGAGAGGGAGATGTGTGATTAAGTTCTGGTCTACCATTAACCGCAGCCCCTGACAGATATCAGATCAAAGCGGCAATCAGAGAAACCCTCTGTGATGCCATAGGAACCCGGCAGGAGGCTACATCAATGCCATTGATTGAACATACCATCAGTTCCAAATGGAAAATATGAAGATTCTAAGAAGTAAGCTACTCTCTGTTTAAATGTTTATAAGATAGGATTTAATTGTGATTCGACACTCTGCAAGCAAGTGGATGTTCACGGCAGTACCAGCAAGAGTGCAATCTTTCCACTTACGTTTCAATATGAAATATTCAGGAAATCCGGGAATGTAAGAGCGTAATGGTGTGTAAAGTGACTATGAAATTGTACTTGAGGTCTGTCCACAACTGATATTTTCATTCCACTTATGCACATCCGTCCCACACAGTTGTGCACAGCTGCGTCCGTCCCGTCCCAACTTCATTTACATTATGAACTTTTCTGCAATCGCATACTTTTAAGTGCATTAAAGAAAAATTTGGCCAGTGACATGAAACTATTTTCTTGGCTGCAGTTTTTCCCATTAAGCACCATAAATTAAATCTCAAAGCCCAGATGAATGTTTCACAGATGAATGCTTTGAACCTACATTAAATGCCAGGATCGTTTTTGTGTTCAAAGGTTAACAGAAAACTTAAATGAAAACTGGATTGCTGGAATATTAAATTAGATTTGGAACAATACGATAGGTTGTTTATTCAAGATGATTTCAATACTGGCCGATCTTATTGGGGCTGGAAGCAAAATGTTCGAAAGACTTTTCAGATACTGTAAAACGTTTGTACTTCAGGTTTTTACCATACTCCAATGTCAATATTTAGTGATTTAAATACCCATGTAAAGTTTTAAAGCATTTTTTGTTTGTGTGTTTTTAAAGAGTAAGTAACATTTGATTTTTAAGGACATACTTTGGTTTATGGAGTGTCCAACAACAAGTTTTTGTAGATAGAAGGTGTGAAAACACTATTATGTCGTAATAATAGGCAGTTATTCTTACATTACTTCTTGATTGACTCTCAAATGATTTGTTCCGCAATTCATCTGTCTAATCCCTTCCCATCCGTGTAGTCATGTTATTGGTCAGATGGTGTAGTCTGTTGTGATTGGTCAAACGTGTTCAGCCTGTGCCACAAATGGAACGCCTATCATAATTACTGGAGACTGCTGTGATTGGTCAAACGCGTTCATCGTGTCTCGCAAATGGAACGCCTATCATCATTACTAGATTACGATTTACAGGTGGTTGGATTTTATATACAGTGTATAGATAGAGATGACGGGGATTTTAACATATCAGTTTGAGCCCCAGTCTGACGAAGAAACATCCGAAGACGATAGCCGATAAAAGATAGACGATAGTAGATTGAACACTTAAATGAGTTCATAGCTAGATAAACAAAATGTAATACCCCAGAAATAATGGTACATTTTAACGTTCATGTTGTAATAAATAGTCACACTTACAGGTCGTGATTCGGTGGAGCTAACAGGTCCAAATAAAGTTGGTATTGCCCCCTCTTTAAATATAGTCGTCTTACATATCCTGCAGTGAACGCGTCAAGATTATTGAAGCAATCTTTGGTGATATGACACACGCACAGTAAAACACTGGGGTTATACTCCTTTGGTGTCCTTTGAAAAATGAATTGTAACCATTGTTCCCTAAGAAGTTCTTCCTTTGGTGGTTTAAATAAAGATCTAGTTCCCTTTCTGTCGGTCTCTCGACGTTGTGTCGAGAACGACAGATGGGGTTCGCCCTATCTGTCGTTCTCGACACAACGTCTCGTTCCCTCCATCAGGGAACTGAGGTTACATACGTAACCAAGACGTTTCACCACGTAGAACACATGTTCTAGGCATGATGAACATGCATCACAAAGGAGCGACAGTGTTTGGGGGAGGACAGTGAAGTTTTCTCGGCAGTCCCAGCAAAACGTAGGCGGGGACCATTTCTAGTGACGTAGAAACGCGCCGTTTAGAGACTCTGACTAAGGGGCAGTTTACACGAGACTGTTTTCAAGTGAAAGCGCAAAACAATTTATGCGATTTACATGGAAACAGCGTTTTAGGGCACTGAAAACGCAAACTTTTGAAAACTGGTTTCAAAGTACAAGTTTTTGAAAACCACACCATTCTCATTTCCGTGTAAACCCCGAAGTACGCAATAATGTGAAAACGACATCGTGCACATCCGTATTAGGTGTGGGGGTGTGGTATGCGCGTGTACACCAAAACACAACGAAGAAGAAGTACAAATACAACAATGGTGGATTACATGGGTTTTTTTGTGCTGCTCAATAGTTTGTTAATGCTTCTCCATCAAAGTGTAGATTTACTACACCAGTGCTAAAACCACCAGCGGAGACAAATTATTTATTATACTAATATTATATTATTATTTATCAACTGCAAAATCTCAACACGCATTCACAGCAACAAAGGGTTTTTAAACGGAGGTTCTGGATCAGACCCGGGAGGACGAGTAGATGGTTGGAAAACTTTTTTGATTTCGCCAACTACTGGCGTGGCATGCGTAATACAGCGTTTTAGGCATTTTTACGGATGTGTGTAAATGCGGATTGTTTTGATAACGTTGTCTTGTGTACGTGAAACTTTTCAAAAACGCAGAAGAAAAACTTTTCCGTTTTTCATTGTGTAAACGTGGCAGTTGACTCCCTTTTTTACAAGCCAATAACTTTGTTATTTATTCACCTTCAGACTTAAAACTTGGCAGACTGCTTACTTTAAAACACGGAAACATAACAGACTGCGTGAAATGTAATTGTAATGATCTAATGTTACTTACTCTTTAAAGCATAGTTAGTCTATAGTCAGGTAAGTGAATAGTCACATCCATAACACAATTGTCACATCCATAACAGTCTATTTTCCTCATATATGGGCACATGAAAATAAAACTATAGTTATGTTTTATAGAACACATCATAACACATTAAACACATTGGTTTGTACATTACAATTCACAGAAATCATACAAAGTGTATTGTTTGTCCTTTTTGACACATCTATAACCTATTAAGTTTTCTCTCATTTAAAATAGAAAAGTTGTGCATAGACTTCTGTACTCAATCAACATGGTTTAGTCAAATATAAACAGATGATTCAATATATCGGTGTTAAATATATTCTTTGAGAGTTTATATTTCAAGTTTTGATTGAAAATGTCACATCCATGTCGGCGCCAAGTGGTCCTTGTGGTCCTTTCCAGGCTTCCGTTTCCCTCTCTCTCATCCCATAATTTCCTGTCTCACTCTCCACTGTCCTATTTATATAAAGAGGAAAATGGCCAAAAGAAAATAGAAAAAGTCACATCCATAACTCTATAATCTCCCGTAAATGTTTCACACATGCAGTACTTAACAAATGACTTCATTTGTTAAAAAAAAATCATTTGTTCACACGATTCTGAATCCCACCGGAATGCAGATGTCTAATCTTGCTTCTTTTCCATGCCATAACTGTGCGGTGAGAATACAATTGTCTTGAAACTGAAACTCACAAACAGAGGACAGGGAAAACATTTAGTAGAACTTTTCTTGTTTTTATTGTGTGGCGTGATGCGAACCACAACAGTTATAGGATCCTGCAAAAGCTGCTTTTAGCCAAACAAGCTTGTTTGTCTCTCCCGTGTTGTGTTTCACAGTGAAAAAAAATGCAACTTTATGACCTTGTACTGTGTACATAACTCAGCTGTGTTCTCCACCGACCTCTCAGGTGGTTCAGCTGGAGGAGCTGTTGGCCGTCCGTCACTCCGTGTTCGTGGTGGGCAACGCCGGAACCGGGAAATCTCAGGTCCTCAAGTCTCTCTACAAGACATATCAAAATATGAAGCGCAGACCTGTGTGGGCTGATCTCAACCCCAAAGCAGTCACCAACGATGAGCTTTTTGGCATTATAAATCCGGCCACGCGCGATTGGAAAGATGGTACGAGCTGCCGATGCTCTTTTTTCCCCTGCAGTTCCATAACATTGGTTTGCAATGTGAGATTTAACGTGTGTGCTTCTCCCCCCAGGGCTGTTTTCTAATATCATGCGTGAGCTGGCTAACATCGGTCACGGCGGACCCAAGTGGATTGTCCTGGATGGCGATATTGATCCGATGTGGATTGAGTCACTGAACACAGTAATGGATGATAACAAGGTAAAGCCAAGACAACTCAAGTTCAATATCGAAGTGCATTCGAATGTCTTCATAAAAGCATTCGGCCGCATTCAACTGAAACACATTAAAACAACCTTCACCTTCCAAAAAATGACCTTTAGAGGTGCACTTTGTTCTTGTATTTTGTTGAGCTGACTGCGTTCTGAGGCTGTGTGTGTGCAATATTGTAGGTGCTGACACTGGCAAGTAATGAGAGAATCCCGCTGAATCCAACCATGAGGCTGGTGTTTGAGATTAGCCACCTACGCACTGCCACGCCAGCGACCGTCTCCAGAGCTGGTCAGTGTTCGCCTCCACTTTCTCCTCTGTTGCCTTCCTCGCAGCTATTACAATAAACCAGTACATTAGAAACAAACTCCAGGAAACGAGTGGAAAATCTGAATCTAAACTGTAGCAATAAATCATGAGATGGCAAGAAGCAAAACACAAACTTGGCTGTTTCTTCCCACAGGCATTTTGTATATCAACCCTGCAGATTTAGGCTGGAATCCACCGGTGTCCAGCTGGATTGACAGGAGAGAAGTCCAGTCAGAGAAGGCCAATCTGACCATTTTGTTCGACAAGTATCTCCCATCGTGCCTTGATACTCTTAGGTCAAGGTAGTGTTTCTTCCTTTGATACCGATTGTTCTTAGATTTTATCATATTCTACCCACTTAAACTTGAAAAAAGGATCTATACTTAATTATTTTGTGGTGGGAGTCGTGGGACACATTCATTCTTTTAGTTAATTTCACTTACTGAGCAATGAATTTAGACTTCCCAGCATGCTTTGCATGCGACAGCATTATGAAAGTTATTTTTGAAAATTTTGATTTACAATGAAATTAAAAACTTGATAGTGTTTATTATTCCGCTGTCTTTTAGATTTAGAAGATGTTCTATTTGTATGTTTGAGGTCGTGGTTTCCATCGTTCAGAAGAGTCGTGCTTGTGCTTAGGTTATGGGAGAGCTCGTGATGTGTGGTTTTTCCCTCACAGAACAGTAATGCTGCTAATACCAGTACTGAGACAACTCAGCTTACTTGCAGATCATATATGGTGTAAACAATAGGAAATGTTAAACTGAAGTTACAAAGATCAAAAATTAAATTTTAACACTGTGTCCTAACATAACGCAACTCGCGTTTTCCATGTTAATCAGAGGTGTTGTCCTATCTAGTCGCGACAGCGCTGCGCGATGAGCAACGTACGTTTTTATTTAAGAAACGGTTTCTATTTCTCCTCCCAGGCTGCGTGGACAGATAACTCATTCAGATAACTCATTCAATGCTTTTTAAAAATCTATTGACAGAATCTATTATTACCAGAAATGCAATATAATAGTTGTTTAAGCATTTAATTAATCACAATTGTGAAAACTCAAAAATCTCTTCTGTTCTACATTGAAATTGAAAAGCAATTAAATTAAAAAACAATTTTAAAGATATATCAACATTCCTGTATTTAAAGAAAGTGTGTAAAACTTGAGCAATCATTATTTTGAGAATTCTATTAGATCACAATGGTTGTGTATGAGTAACTGTACACACTACATCTTTAATAGTCCTATTTTCCTTCTCTGTAGCTCAGACATGTTACCGATCTAGGGCCGGGTCTGGGGGAGGCATTGCCCCTCCAAACAATTACAGCTGACAAATAAAACAATAAATATGTCTTATTTGTATTATCTATTAACTAATGATCTGTCAATGAAATCACAGAAAAATAAAAAAGTGTATGTAATGAACTATGATTATATATCTGCCCAATTACAATATATGATTGCCCCCCCCCGTCGAGTTAGCCTTGTACCTTGGCTGTTTCAATTCACGTCTGAATTTCACTTCATGCAAATTCTAGTAACAAAGATTCTATATCTCTTATTTCCAGATTTAAAAAGATAATTCCGATACCTGAGCAGAGTATGGTCCAGATGCTGTGTTACCTCCTGGAGTGTCTTCTCATCCCGGAACACACTCCTCCAGACTGCCATAAGGATCTCTATGAGCTCTACTTTGTCTTTGCAGCTGTTTGGGCCTTCGGAGGGACCATGTTCCAGGATCAGGTGGGATTTTATGTAACTTCAGTCAAAAAACTATTTCAACCCACTCTCTACGTGTGTAGAATTTCCAGAACCGAATCTTTTTTTTAATTCCACCTTATTTGGAAACGAATAATGAATGTTTTCACACTGCGAGCGTCGACAACCTGTAATTTCTGTAAACTTTCGCCGCAGCTCGTGGATTACAGGGTGGAATTCAGTAAGTGGTGGGTGACGGAGTTCAAAACCATAAAGTTCCCGGCTCAAGGCACCGTATTTGATTACTACATCGATCCCGAGACGAAAAAATTTGAACCGTGGACAAAAATGATCCCGAAATTTGAGATGGATCCAGACATACCTCTCCAGGTTTGCATTGATGTGTTTGTATTTCTGTATATCTGTGTTATTTCTTAAGAGTTAACTGGCATTTCTTTTGCCCCTGTTATAGATAGATTTTTATCTCAAAGCTGGTTGCAATGCATAAAGGGATTGCATATGAAATGCTGCATTAAAATTTGACCAAAAACGGTGTCTTAGATATGCTTTGGCACAAATGTCGCCATTGTCATGACAGCTATATTGTAAAATGTTGTTTCTGGCTTTCATACAAGCCGGAAAGCTCCAATTCAACTCAAGCTGAAACAAAGTCGATTGGAACTGACCCAGGGTGTTTCTCCTCCAGGCCTGTCTCGTCCACACTACGGAGACTATCCGTTTGCGCTATTTCATGGACTGTCTGTTGGAGAGGAGGCGACCAGTTATGCTGGTAGGCAACGCTGGCACTGGAAAGTCTGTTCTGGTTGGAGACAAACTCGGTTCCTTGGACCCTGAGAAATACACTATCAAAAATGTCCCCTTCAACTACTACACTACTTCAGCCATGTTGCAGGGTATGTAAGTCTTTCCCCCTTTTCACGTCACTGACAGCGAAATCACTTCCAAAAGTGCAACTTGAATGCCCTTTGGACGTTGACAGATTTTTTTGTGATCTGATCCATACACCCACGGTACATTTCTCCGAGCGTCAGCTGTTTTATTTATGCTGGTGTCCTCTACTGTCTTTGCAATCTGTTGGTTTGATATTTATCACTCGGCAGCATGCTCACCCAAGTGTTCATCTGCGTACTCCTTTCTGTCTCACCAGCATTTATTCACAATGAAATAGACCAAGCACTTGTTTATATTATTATATTGTTGTATGATCAGAAGGAAATGCTTGCATTGGTATACAGTCAATACTTTCTGTAGGGTATAAAACTTTTCGAAAGTTAAATGCAGTGTAGAACATATTGATTTGCTTGATTTTGTTTAATTCTTGCAACAAAGGTTCAATTAAAATCACATTTTGTGCCACAACGGGGAAACTTTAAAACTGGAATATGTTATTCAGTAGGGGATAGCTAGTTTGGAACCAAATAATGGTTTTTAGTTATTGATATTTTTTTATTTGAGTAACTTTGGTAGCAGAAGCTGTTTTCATCCCAAATTGTGAATTTAACTCATGCGAAAAATTGGTGTACTGAATAAAACAATTGCAAATAAAGTACCACCTTCATCCAGCGAGTCACAGAGAAAAAAAATGTCTCAAAACATCATGTAGAAAATGAAAGTTTCTTTAAGAAGCCATTGTTTTTTTTACAGTCAAACTTATGATTAATTTATTATTTGTGTTTCCATTGTAGTTAATGCACATTCCTTATCAGATACTATTATCCGACTCACATTTTTAGAATCTATGCACATCTTGGTGTTCCCATCCAACATTTTTTATGTGAGTAAATTATGCAAACATTTACTGTCACTGAGGTTTTTCCAAACCTGTTCAGTTTTTTCTTTGTTCTGAACACAGAGAAATATATTTGGAAGAATGCTTGTAATTGAACCATTTTGGGGCACTATTGACTACTATAGTAGGGGGGGGGGGGGGGGGGATACTATAGTAGTCAATGGTGCCCCAGAGCTTTTTGGTTTTCAACATTCTTTAAAATATCTTCGTTTGTGTTCAACAGAACAAAGAAATTTATAATTTTTCTTAACCCTATTTAAAGTATCTCTCAAAATGTGTTAAATTTCACTTGAATAAACTAGGGATGCACCGAATATTCGGCCTCCGAAAATTTTCGGCCGAAAATGGCCCGAAAGGTCATTTTCGGTTTTGGCCCGAAAGACTTTTATCACCGAAACAATACGGCCGAAATATTGTGATGACGCAAACAGAAACCGCGACCTGCACGTACTTGTCTGAAGCGACAAGTCTGCGGTGTGGACGTATTTCAGTAAATCTCCTAAATACTCTTATAGGTTGTTCACACCAAACGCTGTAAATCGCGCTATTCGCGTGTGGACGCTTGAACATTTTGAGTTTACTCGCAACATTCGCGCGTCAAATTCGCTTCATTAAAGACGCGAATTTGCGTCATGGGAGGGGCTTCTGCCGCACTTACGGCCTACTAGAGCAAGCTCCTGATTGATTAATGCGGCGAATTTTCGCCAAAGTTCAGATTTTTCAACATTCGCGTCAATCGCATCGCAAGAAGGTCATCGCGATGCGGGCCGCGATGTATGCGGAGAACCCGCGTGCAAACGGAGAAGCGCAAAGCGCATGAGAAGGAGATCAGAGCGCAGAAAAAAAAAGACTCGTCTATCTGCACCAGATGAGGGACATGCACCCTCGTTGTCTGATATGTTAAGTAAAATCCTGCAAGAAAGTGCCTCAAATAATAGGTAGTCTATTCTGTTCTTAGGCTTCTATATGACTATAAGAATGTAGCCATATTTCTGCTAGATATTTTTTTATTTGATAAAAATGTTAATTCTGCACTGGCCCTATTTAAATACACTAGCTCAAATCTTTCTAAAATGTCAGGCAGATGACAAGCTTAACCCTCCCCAGAAGTGCTGTACATTATTTAATGAGTGGGGTCAAGTTAAACATTTAAGCTTGAATTTTATTTTATACTGTGCATTGTAGCAATGTGCTAAATAGATGTTTGCATAATTTGTAATTGATTTATTCTTTGAAACTTTAATATTAATTTATGCAATTGCAATGCCTTGATTTAAGTAAAGTTAGAACAAGGTCATGCAATGGTACTAATAATTGGCCTAATTTGTTTCGGTGTTTTGGTTTTCGGCCTTGGTTTCCTCTTTTTCGGGTTTTGGTTTCCGCCAAGAATTTTCATTTCGGTGGATCCCTAGAATAAACTATGTATTTGTATCGACCAACATTATCGACAACAATGATAAATTAGATCAAAATAATTTGTTTGTTGTTAGTCTGTGACTAATATAAGTGAATGAGTCCTTAATGTAAAGTTAACGTTACCATCTTGACAAATGTGGTTAGGATGATAATTTATGTAAGAATTAAGAATGTTCCTTGCTATCATAATCATAAAGAATTCATTCCCTTTCAAAGAAAGTCTCTTCATTTTCTTTCTTTGCATTACTTCATGTTGCTGAGGCTTTATCTATAAACTCATTAACTTTATGTAAATGCGTCTGCTTTCGCTTCTGAAAAAAAATGTGCTGGCAAACAATTCTAAAAACCGTCTGTCCTCTGCCATCTTTCCCCGCAGCTGTTCTGGAAAAACCTTTAGAGAAGAAGGCGGGGAGGAACTACGGGCCACCCGGCAGCAAGAGGCTCATCTACTTCATTGATGACATGAACATGCCAGAGGTGGACGCGTACGGCA
Source organism: Triplophysa dalaica (assembly GCF_015846415.1). Classification (NCBI taxonomy): domain Eukaryota; kingdom Metazoa; phylum Chordata; class Actinopteri; order Cypriniformes; family Nemacheilidae; genus Triplophysa; species Triplophysa dalaica. The sequence continues at coordinate 11,706,890 of NC_079558.1, read as the reverse complement.
CCGTTCAGCCGCACACCCTTATCCGTCAGCACATGGACTATAACCACTGGTACTCAACACTTGCTAATAACCCTGAACATCAACATGATTTATTAAACAGTCCCTCTTAACAGCCAAATAATACGATTTCACGGATAGAGACATTCTCCCAAGAGCTGTTTTACACAATGGACACGCTAGTTAGGACCATGACACCTTGCTACCTTTGCTCAGATAGAGAATTTAATTACTACAGTAATGGATTTGTTACATAAGGGTTTTATCTGGTTAGGAACCTTGACATCGTTGGCGATCGTTCGGTGCGCAAGGCCACAAGAGGTTCTGTTTATCTTATCTCCGCTGTTAGTCACTGGAGGCTGTGTTTTGTCATCGAAAGTAAACATGCCTCAGTTTCGCTGTCTATGCGACGTGTAGATCAGAGCCAAAGTCAGTGTGTTTCTTTGAGCTGCAGTTGATTTAAGATAGACGCAGCATGCATACAGAGCAGCCAGCGTGCGTGCTTTTGTGTGCGTGGCATCATTGTGAATGACGGAACGCTGTGTCCTCTCAGGTACGACAGGAGCAAGCTGCAGTTGAAGGAGATCCACAATGTGCAGTACGTGTCCTGCATGAACCCCACCTCAGGCAGCTTCACCATCAACCCCCGACTGCAGGTACACGCTCAGAACTGCAAATTAAACACATTTCTCCCCTTCTGCATCCCACTACATAAAGCCTCTACATGTTCATACTGAAAATATTGTATTTCAGAGGCATTTCTCCATATTTGCTCTCTCGTTCCCCGGAATGGACGCCCTGAACACCATCTACTGCAGCATCTTAAGTCAACACCTCCGTGGTGAGGGATTCCCACAAGTTCTGCAAAAGAGCTGTTCTCAGCTGGTACATTTGGCATTGGCATTCCATCAGCGTTTGACCGCCACGTTCCTGCCAACCGCCATCAAATTCCACTACATCTTCAATCTCCGTGATCTCTCCAACATTTTTCAGGTACTCATAGGTGTTCAAGCCTCAGGTCTGCTCACTCTGAAAAAGATTGAAAAGATCTTTTTGTAATAAACAGTTTATCCACACCGACAGTCTCTGCACTATTTGAATGTCTTTGGGAGGGAAATAACTTGCTGTTATGTTAGTTTTGGAAGATTAATAGTCTTTATAATAATTCTGCACTTAAAAAAATTGTATTTTTGTCTCTTTAAAGTAAAAATAAAAAAAAAATCTTAATGGCATAGCTCACACAAAAATGAAAATTCTGTCATCATTTACTCATCCTCGAGTTGTTCCGAACCTGCATTCATTTCTTTGTTCTGTTGAACACAAAAAACGATATTTCGAAGAAAGTTTGTAACCAACAGTTCGGGGGCACTATTGACTATGTAGTAGTTGTGTTATTTACTAGGGTAGTCAATAATGCCCCAGACCTGTTAGGTTACAAACTATTTTCTAAATATCGTATTTTGTGTTCAACAGAACAACAAACTTTATGAAAGTTTGTAACAACCTGAGGGTGAGGAAATGATTACCTTTTTCCTACCCCCCTGGCATATTTTCCCTTGTTTTAAGCACAAACTTTTTTAATTTTGATTATTTCTCTCTGAAAGCAAGCCATTTCATCATCTCATATTGCTTTTGAAACAAACTTTTAAGAATTCTCAGATATTTGTATTCAAAACAGTGCAAATAAATTCTCTTTGCAGTATGCATAATCATTTGCATTTAAGAAAGGGCTGTACAGTGCAACATATATGTCGCACATGCTACAAAAAATGTTCTTTGGAAAGAGAAAATTAGCCAGTGTAGATTGAAAGATAGGGGGAGTTGTGGCCTAATGGTTAGAGAGTCGGACTTGTGACCAGAAGGTTGGTGGTTCGATTCTCAGGGCTGGCGGATAACGACTGAGGTGCTCTTGAGCAAGGCAGAGTTATAGCTCCCCACTGCTCCGTCTGTAAGTTTGTTCACAACTTGCGGTGGGTTAGTTAACTACTTTCTGGATGGGTTAAACGCAGAAGTCACATTTCGGATATGGGTCACCATACCTGACTAATAGGTCACTTTCACTTCACTACAGTTTGACAGCTGCATTAGACAGAGCTGCATTTGTCGTCATCCTTGTTTGTGTGTGACATTAATCAATGGCGCACCTCTATATTACTTAGTTTTAGTCTATTTTGCAATTTTAAGGGTTTTCTTAACCTTAGGTGTTTCTTGCTAGTATAGTTTTCATTTAATCCATTACAAATCCTATTATGACCATTCATCCATTCAGTTTTCTAGTGTATTTTGGGAAAGGTTCTATTGTTTTCCAGCAGTTTTGCATTCTTATCTTTAGCTGGGTTGAAGATAAATGAAGACCAAATTCTTGAAATTGTACCTCAACTTAAAGGCAGATTTTTGATGTACTCGCTCAATATCTGTTTCTTGTGTTTTTTTATCCAAAAGTAGTTACAGACTACAACTGAGAATTTCAGTTCATATCTGAAAAAACATTTGACAATGGACCCTCGGGGCTAAATCTCTGTCAGAAAGGCAGCCCATCAGCCGCTGATTTGTTTCTCTTTGCAGGCTGAAGTAAATAATTCATCCATGGATCCTTTTCATGAGCGCATTCTGATGGAAGTTACCTAACTTCCGACAAGCCGGTAAAATTCCATTATATCCATTAATTAAAAGCATCTCGGTCGGACATGCTTGTGGCCAATTTTAAATGGTTTCCGCCTGAACGCCGCGTCCATTTTCGAGCTAGTTTAGGAGCTCAACATCATTAGCCAGATGCTCACGCATAAACAATTCAGCACGGCCACCTTTCAAGAGCCACACTGCCGTCCCGCTTCTTGTTATTGCGGTGACTTAAACAAGCGCTCCTTGGATTTCAATTGTTTTAAAGTGGCTTTATTGGGCTACGTTTCCTCGGTTTGTCGATGATGAAAGAAAGAAAAAGTCGAGGGTGGCCTCTGAACCTCTCATTGTTTTGGGTGAAGTCGGAGTAATGAAGCAAAATGAGAGCGAGAGAGGGAACAGATGAGACGCAGCCGAAGGAACATTTGAAGTACGGCCCTTAGTTCTGCCTTACTAATTCAACTCACAGTTCAGCTGCCTAAGGACAGAAGGAGAGGGAGGAGAGCGTTTCCGCACGACACCCTCAAAGTACTTTGCATTTCCAGACACTTTCTCTCTCTGTGAATCTTTACACAGAGGAAAAGATTTCATCCAGACGCTTTTAGTTCTTTATTTATTATAAATGTCTATTCCGTATTTAACACCTTCGAGAAAGCTGCTTTGAAACTTTTAAGCTACAAGGTACTCAAAATTTATGGTTAAACTATACAGTCAAGTTTCTACAGGTAGTAACAAAAAGTAGGTAACTACAACCACTAACATGTTGTGTAATGTGTATTTGTTTATGTTTGGCAATCACAGCGGTATTTACCTGGCACTGGAATAATAAGGTGACAGGCTTAAACAGCATTAGGACAGATTTATTTACTGTAAGTAAATAATTGCTCCGCACATAATCGGCTGTGTGTAATGCGCACATGCATATGATGTTTACCTCCAGTCATCCTAGGCCTATAAAAATAACTTTCAATAACTGCAATTAAAATGAATAAGGCTTAATAAATAAATACTGATCTTCAACTAATGAATCATTTTATTTAGACATTCACAACATGGACTGATGTAGGGGACTGTTTGGGACAGGTTTGTGATAGAAGTAATTTGACCATTTAAATATCATTATTATCAAACTTACAGAATTGAGGTCTGTCAAGTACACAAAAGCTTATTAGTTTAGTTTAGTCAGTCTGCTGTTTTAATCCAACCATAACTCTTCATAGGAGGCTTCTGTAAATATTTATTTAGTTCCTAGGCTTTGCTGGGTAATGGTGCAACACAAAAAATGCACAGTACTAGGCTAAGCTGTAACTTATACACAGCTGGTGCAACCAGCCGCTGATTTTTTATGACTTAAAGGGACACTTCACCCGAAAATTTGGTCCTCATTTACCCTCAGATTGCTAGATTGCTCCAAACCTGTATACATTTCTTTGTTCTGCTGAATACACAGGAAGATATCTGGAAGATTGTCAAATCTAACACCACAAACCCCCTCACCCGAACATTGACTCCCATGGTATTTTTTCCCCTACAATGGCAGTAAATTGCTTTTCTTTTCTTCCTCATATTTGTTCCTGTGTGTTCAGCAAAAGAGAGAAATGCATACAGGTTTGGAAAAATCTAAGGGTAAATGATGACAGAATTTTATTTTTTGGGTGTACTATCCCTTTAAATGATCTTAAAGCAAAAATGATTTCAAATGGGTTTTTAATAGAAAATATTGTGAAACAATACTAAATGTATTATTCTTCATTCAGTTGTATGCAACATAATGAAATGGTTTTGGGAGAATTGTGTTACATGTTGTGTTGTCTTCTTTATCAGATCACCTGGAAACAAAGCCGAACTATGATTGGTTGTTTTTCTTTGGTCAATGAATGCCACTGTGGAGTCCATACCTTCTGCCATCAGTCTATACTTTAGGAAAAGTGACAGTATAGTCACACTACTGAAAAATCCAGTTACGTTCTTGGCATCTTTGAGTTATGTTTTTTACCGCAGTGGCTGGAGAAGCTTTCATGATTGCTTCATGATTACTCAGACCCATTTAATTGGTTCCAGATACACTGTATAACAAGTCTCCTGTTGCATAAAGAAAGACCCAAAGGCACAATCGTATCCAGTTTGTTTTTTGAACTTAAAAAAAATTGGAAAGGAAGTGAGGGAGCCTATTTACCCGTCAGCAAAAGAAAGTTTCCTTAAAACATTATTAATAAAGTTCTGGGAAAAACTTTCCCATTCAGATATCGCCGGTAGGTACTTATTTCAATACATTGATTGGCATAAAGTCATTAATTTATAGCCCTTGTGTGAGATAATTAGGCTCCATAGAGAAGTCATTTGGGCGCTGTGCGTTGGAATGACAACACTGTGATTAGACAACACTGTGTTTTTAAATGTTCAGAGCTCTGTATGTTTTCATAACAGATTTCCTTGGGAACTGTCCGGGCGTAACTGCAGGGAGGGACCGAGACTATATCTCGCAGAGCGGCGATGGGCAATCAGTTTGATTTATTTGTTTTCAAAGGAGGGCACTGAGGCAATGGCATCTTTGAAGAGCCACATGCCTGACAGAGACAATGTTTCTTGACTGCAGCCTGCAGTGCGCTAGAAAATGAGGACTGCAGAGTTCATGATGATGGCCATCAGACTGATCACATGTACCTGAATTCTAAAGGATCGTCAGTTTTACATCAGTTAGCATGTGAATAAAATACACCATAATATTTTTATGTTAAAATATTATATAGTTAAGGGGGTACGTTTTTAGACCTGAAATGTATTTATGATAGGTTTTAAACTTAAATGTCAAAATGCACCGACATATCAGCAAGTTATCTGTATCGGCCTATGAAAGTAATTTGCCCATATAGTTAAATAAAATCAGCCTATGATCGGACCGAAACATCCTGTCAATCAAAAGAGGACATGAAAATGCAATGAATTTGTGCTCTGTATATAGTAAATGTTAAGAATCATAACCAGTTTGATGTTTAATATGAATAGTCATATGAATTGATAGTATTCAGAATGTTAAGAAATATTAATTTAATCTTCAGAATGTATGCCAGTTAATATAAATACCAAACTATGGGTATTGCAGACATCACTTAATCCACTGTGGGTATTGATTGAAATATTTAGTATCGGTGCATCTCTTATAAAAACTATTATAAATATCATAACATTTAAAAACTATAATAAAACATCTTAAAACATTGTTAAAAAACTGTGACAAAATAAAAATTATGAAAAATTTATGACAATTTGTGATAAAGGGTCACAACTCTCACTGCTAAAGTTGGACGTTGCAATTAGGTTTTTTCATTTTTTTACATACAATATATCCAAATGAAATAGCTTCTTGAATCAAAAAAAACATTTCAATGAAATTCGGAAGCCTGGCTTTTTGACAAATTATTAAAGATTCAAAGAGGTATGTACATTAACTAATAAAAATATATAAAATAATGAATAAATAAAAAGTGACCTGCACAGATGAATATTTATAATAAACACTGTAGTACGCTATAAAAATACAATTGGGCAGTTTTGATTAAATGGTGACTTTAACATTAAATAAACTACTTTAGCAGCAGGAACGTGCAATGTGTTTTTATGGTTGTTTATTATTTATAAGTTTACCAAGCCCATATCTTAATAAACCTCCATCATTCATCATCATGTATAGTATTATAATTAATATGTCCATCTGGACAAGCTGGATGGCTTGATAGTACATTACGATCCAGCATTTACTGTAATCTAGAACCATCACAATTATTCCTTAAATATTACTATAATTTACTAATAAATTGGTTTGTTATATATTTTCTAGACTTTATATTTACAATAGAAGGACGGCAACTAAATATATGGCAGATGGAGTTCAGTCCAAGCTTATGCCAGAATGAAGCTAATTTTCCGAATGACAAAGTGCTCCAGCAAAGCCATGCATATAGAAGTTAGAGGAAGCCTCAAAATGTCAGAATGAACGGTGCAGAGAAATTGGACAGGTGCTTGTTGTAAATCAAGGGCTGTGTATGGAATAAGGGTTGGCCCACACAACTGAGAGGCTGTTTATCTTGCCTCTTGATAGCTAATCGATATGAATTTGAGGCGCAAGCACCAGCGAGTTGTGGATCAAACAAGATGATGGTTTCAGGGATCCATTCATGCGTTCAGATTAGGAATGACTATTGGTCTAGGCCAAGTTCCCGAGTCAATGTTGCGATCGATTTTCTTATTTTGGAAAATCTCTCAGTCACTTCTGTTAATTGTTGATATTAAGTGTTTATGGCGATGTATAGAAAGGGTTAACTTTAGACACATAAAAAGGCGTTTATGCTTTTTCATAAACAATGAATGCGTAACAGCTGGAAGCCTGTACTGGCTACATGGCCAAATATGGTTTGGTCAACAATATAGATTAATTTCAGTCACTTCGGGTAATTGCAGATATTAAAGGGCTGTGGTGGGATATATGGCACACATCAGAGCATGTAATTCCTGCCCAAAACCATGCTGCAGATAAATTGGGTTGCTCTTGTCACTCATCACAAAATTTTTTGTGTGCTCTTTAGTTGAATTGAGTAGCAATGTTGAGTTGCTTTGCCACAGTCCTAAAAGCATTAATGGAAACTAATTGACAATTGAAATGCTTGTATAAAACTGATAAAGGTTTTGTTGTAGGACTCGGCGATAGACCTTAAATAATTAGACATACGCGCCTGACCCTAAGTGAACTCCGGTCTGTGCTTAAAAAAATAAATAAAATTCATATTAATATTAATGTAGATTATTATTTTACTGTATATTACATTTTTATTAACATCTTCCAACAGTTATTGATTCTTTGCGGAGATTTACCGGAATCAAAATTTGCGCACATAATATTTATTTATGTTGTTACCGCTGAAACCATCTATAATGTTTCATATCGATGATTATTGTTACATTTGTATAACCTTTTTTAAACAAAGACCAGTAGTTTGAATGAACCACTGTATTATTCATCATGTTTTCTTTTTTCAATTTTAACTGTATTGCTATCAAATGCTTTGGTAACAAAAAGACTTCACACAAATCACACAAATAAGAACAATTTCATTTTCACAACTATTTCCTGACAGGTCCAGAAAAACAAAAAGAAGACTTTTTATAGGTTACAGTCACTTTAAGACCGAATGCTGATACAAAAAATATATATCGTTATTGGGAAAAATGTACTGTCGATTCGATACACACCTACACCATGTTTTCATCCAAACCTTAGGCCTATGGTATTGTCTTCAAAACAGTTTGTTTGTTTCATTACAGGGCATCTTGTTTTGCACCAGTGAGTGTTTGCGGACTCCTCAGGACCTGATCAAGATCTACCTTCACGAGTCCAACCGAGTGTACCGCGACAAGATGGTGGACGACAAAGATTTTGCCACGTTTGACAAGCTCCAGTCGGAAATGGTGAAAAAGTTTTATGAGGTGAGAGGTTTGCCGCTATGGAGGGAGTCATTAGAGGCCGGATAGGCCGCTGCTCTGAGAGCTCATGCTAATCAGAGCAAAACCATGTCAGCTCAGCCTGCCATCAGTCCAGCAAATTGGGAAATATTTTTTTTTGCTGCCCCCCAACTCATGAGATTTATGTCAGAGCGGTCTACAAGAAAGTGAAGGAGAGAAATAGTCCACTGCTGCATTCCTTTGAAGAAGCATCTAATCATCACACAAACAGAAATCCTGCTTCGCTCCCTGGTCACCCCTGACACGTTCTACTGCAAAAAAAGCCAGATCAACAAGAAATACACAGAATTTATGTTGGTTTTACAAACAGTAGGTTGCTGCTCGCTACTCTATGGGTTTGAAATCTCAGGATGGCTGTTCATTTTAAAACAGTTTCATGATTTCGCTCCCAGAGTAGCAACACTGGTTATTCAATTTTTAATATTTTATGGAATTCTAAAGGCCAGTTGTTATTCCCACCAGGATATGGAGGGGACCCTGGAGGAAACCAAGGTGATGAATATGTACTGCCACTTTGCCACGGGCATCGCTGAACCCAAATACATGGCGGTTCAGTCCTGGGGGAGCCTCAACAAGACCCTGCTGGAAGCCCTTGACAGTTACAATGAAGTCAATCCAGCTCTGAACCTTGTTCTCTTCGAGGATGCCATGTCTCATATGTAAGAAAATCGCAGAAACCGTCACTGCTGAGAGATCATGGCACTGCTTTAGCTTGCTTGAGAATGATGCCAAAGAATGGCTGATATATATTTTCACACCAAAAAATTAAAAATCTGTAAAAAAAAAAATCTGTTTACTCACTCTCATGTCATTTTAAACCTGTATGACTTTCTTTCTTCTGCAGAACACAAAAGAAGATATTTTGAAGAATGTTGTTAGGCGAACAATGGCGGTACCAATTGACTTGCATTGGTTTCGTTTCCATGCGATAGAAGTGAATGGGTACCACTATTGTTCAGTTGCCAACATTCTTCAAAATATATTTTGTGTTCTGCAGAAGAAAGAAAGTCATACAGGTTTACAATGAGAAGAGGTAAATACATGATTTTCTATTTTGGGTGAACTATTCTTTTAATAAGTATAAATCCTTCATTATACTTTTTGATACTCCACTATTTAACTTCCTGAAACTTTATCTTTACTCTTCTCACCTGCTTCAGTTGCCGTATCAATCGGATCCTGGAGTGTCCCAGGGGGAATGCTCTGTTGGTGGGAGTGGGAGGCAGCGGTAAGCAGAGCCTCACGAGGCTCGCTGCGTTCATCAGCTCCCTGGAGGTCTTTCAGATCACTCTGAAGAAAGGATACTCCATCCCTGATCTGAAGGTTCGGCAAGATTAACGCTCCGTTAATTACAGCATCCACACAAAACAACACTTGCGTATCAGTTACATTATATCTCTCTAAATCACATTCATGAGACATGCGAAGGCATGCTTTTTGCCCTTTCCGGATTTATTGTAATGCTACTCATCAGAGTTTAAACCGTCTATGCATGAAAACGCAGTCTAAAATATACTGAAATAATTAAAAGTACACAGAGGACCTCTTGAACACATTTTGCGCATTACTGTGTACATACCGCATGAAGTTTTATTTCAAGTGCTCTTTAGGGACTTCTCCATGGAAGTGGAGCTCGGTGGCATTTGAATGTTGTTTCGTGTAATTTTAGAGCGATTTGGCAGCGTTGTACATCAAAGCTGGTGTGAAGAATATTGGCACGGTGTTCCTCATGACAGATGCCCAGGTCACAGACGAGAAGTTCCTAGTGTTGGTGAACGACCTTTTAGCATCTGGTAAGGCTTGCTTTGTCTGAGCCCATGTGGCATCAAGTAGTGCTTTGTCTGCCAGGTTTAGGAAACTGTACAAGATGATGATACGCTTTGGATGTCTTCATTTTTCAACATCATGAGTATTGGGATAATTTTATTTTATTTTCATTAGGCCGTTTCCTAAAGACAGGGTCATTAGACTGGTTTACTGATCCCTACTTGTCTTATGACTCACTAGTATGTTCATGTTAGGACATAAAGGTTTAATAGTGTCTAATACAGTTGTATGTTACACTAGATAGATGGATAGATAGATAGATAGATAGATAGATAGATAGATAGATAGATAGATAGATAGATAGATAGATAGATAGATAGACAGACAGTAAGACAGACTGCCAGTAAGACAGACAGACAGACAGACAGTAAGACAGACTGACAGTAAGACAGACAGACAGACAGACAGATAGATAGATAGATCACGGTTGTCAAAGTTCCCACTTTTCTTTATGATTTCTACTGTACCTCAGTAGCATTACCATACCAACACGTAATACAGAATGTTATAACATTTTCAATAAAGGCGTCATGAAATATCTAAAGCATTCTGTTGTGGACCTTGAAAGTATTTTTTTCAAAAATACATTCGCCGTTGAGTCTTTATATAATCCCATTAAATCCCATTTAAGTGTATGTTCAAACACTACTGGGAGCATTTAGTCATTTGTGGCTGTTTGTATTGGCTCTGCATGACTTAGGATGTAATAATTTCCTTCCTCTAAAATCAATAGACATTATTTTAGAAAGGTTTAAGAGATAAAAAATTGCCAATGTTAACAGATACAACCTTATTGTAAAGTGTTATAGATTAAATCTAATTCCTACCTATGCTCTTTTAGTACAAAACTGGAAACATGGCTTAGTTGTGTGTATCTCGATTTTTACTTTGAATTCTTTTAATTCTTTCTTTAAAGGGATAGTTTATCCAGATGTGTTTGGTTACTCACATTCTTCCAAATATCCTTCTTTGTGTTTAGCAGAACAAGTACATTTATACAGGTTTGCAACAATCTGAGGTTCAGTAGATGATGACAGAACTTTCATTTCATCTCATCCCCCATTGACTCCCATAGTGTTTATTTTTCTTACTATGACAGGTTTGGAACAATCTGAGGGTTTTTCCCATTAAAACAGAGAAATATATTTGGGAGAATGCTTGTAACCAAACAGTTCTTGGCCACCACTAACTGCAATAGTATTAATTGATGACAGAATTTAGATTTTTGGGAGAACGTACCTTTAAGATATTTCAAAGCACATACGGTTTAGGGCATATTGTATGACATGTCATAGATTAGATTCAATAGTTTCAGCTTTATTGGCCATTCCCACATTTTTTGCCTCAAGACAATTTTTTAAGTGCTTTATCATGCTGGTACTCCAAATCTGCTTTAAGACCGATGGCACACTGAACACTTCAGTTTCTTTAGTGTCAGCACAGGGTTTAAACAACCTTGTATCGGCTTCTTTCTTTTGCCTTGGTCATAGGTGAAATCCCTGATCTCTTTCCTGATGACGAGGTGGAGAACATCATCGGTTCTTTAAGAAATGAAGTGCGTGGCCTGGGTCTCACGGACACGAGGGAAAACTGCTGGAAGTTCTTCATCGACCGCGTTCGTAGGCAACTCAAAGTGAGCAAGAATGATTCACGAACCGGCACTGTGCCCACAGCCTTTGGGAACGATTAAGCTATGTACAACCCTCTGTAAATGCTTTTTGGTCAGGAATCAAAAAATTGAGTTTCCAGTTCTTGCAATAAAAAGATGTTTCCCTTAAATCTATGTGAGCATTTTACTATCATAATGTTTTGTTCCTGCAGGTGGCCCTGTGTTTCTCACCGGTGGGCAGCAAGCTCAGGGTACGCAGTCGAAAATTTCCAGCAGTGGTCAACTGCACTGCCATCGATTGGTTCCACGAGTGGCCGCAGGAGGCCTTGGAGTCAGTCAGTCTGAGGTTCCTACAGGAAGTAGAGCATATCCAGGTGAGCCACCCACCTAAACACATATCAACAGGGTGGCGAAAGAACATTTGACCTGGGCTAGAAAGAAACAACATTTCTTTCCGATTCCCTCAATCCAAAGCACTGAGATCAAATTGAAAAGTCCCAGGAGGTTAGTGATTTTCTCCAGCGGCCTCTTGCCGCAGTAATCCATCTCAATGTGATCTCAGAATGAAAATGACTGGATTCAGGTGCAAATGCCGTTCAATGCCAAATGTAATTTTTTGGTAAGTGTTGGCCGCTTGAAGTCATGAGGAAAATAATTAAATTTGGGAAGGCGTCAGTCGCTCTTCACATTATATTTCATAAGAAAATGAGGCCCCAGTAATGTGACATTTGTGGCTCTATGATTGTAATGTTTAATGTATTAAAAAATCTTTACTGCATTGTTAATATTCCCACATCTAGCCAGAGGTGAAGGATTCGGTGAGTAAGTTCATGGCCTATGTGCATATAAGCGTGAACAAGACCTCGAGGGACTACCTAGCCAATGAGAGGCGGTATAACTACACTACACCCAAGTCCTTCCTGGAGCAGATCAAGCTATATCAGAACTTGCTGGCCCTTAAGAAAAAGGATCTCTCCACCAAGATGGAACGACTGGAAAATGGCTTGGAGAAGCTCAACACCACCACGACTCAGGTGCGGCTTGTCATGTGTCTAATAAAAATCAGGACCACTTCACTTGTTATGGGCCTTTCATGCTTTTAAGACATTGAATTATGAAACAAGGTTAGATTTATCGTCTAAGCATTGCATACAGTAGTTAATGGCAGAATATCTGACTAATTTTAGCCTCATATAGACTCACACGCTTGCCAAATCATGTACCAAATGAATTGGTCTGTCCAAACCTCAGTGAATTTTATTCCATGGAGCACAATTAGAGATCAACACCTCGTAATAAAAGTGATTAAGGATTCAGGCTGTCAATCTTCAAAAAGAATGGAAGAAAGTGTTGTTGCATACACACAGTGGTGTAGTCAGCCGGTAAGCAGATGTACACCGTTTACCCTCTAGAAAAGATCAAGAATTTCCGTATATCCACTTAAAAATGCGCAAGGATACGTAACAACATCGGTTTGTGTCAGAAAAGTGTGACGCACTTTTGCTGCAACCGGGAGATATGATACCAAAGGAGATCATGAAAGGCAGCATTTCCACTATCAGTGTTATCGTTAGCCCCCTGCAGCAGGTGTTACAGATAATGAGCCCGACGAGGCTCATGCGATGCTATACGCGGGGTCCCCATTCCTCTCGATAGTGTTCCGGGGTCGCAATTGTGCACACTGTTCGCCGATGTATTATACTTTCTGCCTATAACTCACTGCGTAGTCTTTAATAAAACGAGCATATTTGTATAAATACTGTAAGTCATATTGCAACTGTTGGCATATTAAATTGTATCTAACTAGCCAACTTCACAAACGTTAATTTGTGTGTTGAATCAATACACGAGGGAGAAAGGGAGAGGTATCTTATTCTACAATGTTCATAATTGCTTTAGATGATAAGAGATGAGAACTCCTTTACAAGCCTTGTGACAGTCAGGCCAGAGACACTACCAGCAACTATAGGTGCAACCCTGCCCAAAACACAAGAGATGCAGATGGGAATCAATAGAAAAGCGTTAATTAAAAAAATTATAAAGAAATGTGAAACCACTAGAATTTATGTAATACTATATTTAGCAGGGTGGGTTTATGTAGAAATAGTACATTACAAATAATGACTTTATAGCTTTTCACATGGATCACAAATGTGCATTGAAAATTGCCACCTGATAAAACCTGTGCTTTAGGGACTGTATACATAAATGAAACTCTTAACTGACTGATTTAGACAGTGATTAACAACACCAACAAGTCCCCCCAGCTGTCATTGGCTATCGAAATCTTGCTTGCAATAAATCTTTCTTGATTACATATAGAGGCATACTCTATCCTTGCATTCGTGAGTGTGGTGGTGCTCATGGGTTGTCGACCTGGGACGGATGAGTAGGTTGGGGGGGAATCAGAGTATACTCACTACAAAAAACTAGACTACACTAATGCATACACATGCTATTGAACCAACTATCAGATAACTTACTAATATTAAATATTAAATAGTTGGAAGAAAACTGCAGAGATGTTAAAAAATGGGTAAAACAGGAACATTTATACATACAGATACACCGAAAGTGTGTGAAGGATGTGCTCTTACTGGTAACATGTATTGTTACAGTGAGGTGGCTGCACAGGGTGTTTTGCAACAAGATGTTGTTGTGTTTTTTACTTCTTTTTTTGCTCTGTAGAGCAGTTTGTCCGTTTAGGGCTACTGTAGAAACAACATGGTGAATTCCATGCAAAAGGACCCACGATGTATAGAAATAGAAATAGCTCATTTTAAGGTAATAATACACAATGCTTCATTAGGGATTTATACACCTCTGAACACATTTCTAGGGGGCAGAATATGTTAAGGGCCAGTAAGAGACCACCTAACAACTGTCAAAAACCCCATTACAACCTCATAGCAACCATTCAGAATACCCTAGCAACCACATCGAATTATGTAACTTGGAACAACTTAGCGACCACATCAGAATACCCCGTCAACCACCCACACAAAAATCATTAGCATTTTTTTATAAATGCAAGAAAGTAGTTAAAACCAGTAATTGCGTTCTCAGCAACGCCTTTGCTTAACAACTTTGCTAATTATTACGATTGAGGCATTATGACTTATCTAATGTGTCCTTCTGTTTGAGCCGCATTATGCCTCCGGATGCTCATACAAAGCAGCTAGTATTAAAAGTGTGTGCGTTTATCCCGCAGGCACGGACCTGCCGATGCACTCTTTATCCTCAGGTAATGGCCTCAGGGCTCAAGACCCACCACCCTTTAAACGGAAAAGCTATCAGAAAGCTCATTTGTGCACTTGCAAGGAATAAGTGGAGAAAACACCTAAAATCCAAATTCACAAGTACGACTGAAATCCTATTGTGCAGATCGCCCACCACAACAACCTATTTACATTTACGGTTCAGGAACCAAGGACGGGAAACAGCGGGTCTGGCTAGAAGTCAAAATAAAAAGTAGTTGCTAATGAGGCAGAAAGTTTATTGTGCTGCTTGAAGCTGCGTTATTAAGGTGGGACCCCTGTAACATGTAATTAGTGCATATTAATTCAAACTAGTTGGTCTCTGCCCACATCCGAGGGCATAGGGGATGGGACGGGGTGCTTGGGTTTTATTAGTTTTACAGTCACTCATTACAGCAAGTGTTGAGTATGTAAATGAAGAACTGCGCAACTCACAGAGGCGGCTGTGTTTGTCTTGACTTAAAATAAGCAAGTTTATTCATTTATTAATCTTGTGAGTAATTTATTTAACATTGTAATAAAAAAATGTTGTAATTTTGTGTGATAACAACACGCTTTCCGACTGCAGTGATATTGACACGCCAGTGCTTCACAGCAAATGTAATTGTCTAATATCCAAAGATTTTGTTTAGTCTCAAAATGTCTCTTTTAAAATATGCTACAGTGATTTAACAAAGGTAAGATTAAGCTTCTACTCTTTGATCCAGACTTGTGAAGTCCCCGCGCAGATGCTCATTTTCAAAGTATCCTTTTTCTGACTGAAGAGGGATCATTATAGCGGTTTCATGTAGTTTGGGAGCAGAGAGAGAACAAACTTCGATGAAGAGGGGTTTTAGTAGTGCTCTTACTAACTGTGCTTTCTAGGCAATTAGTACTCCGTAATCTTTACCTCCTATTCATCAGTTTAATTATCCACATGATGGCGACTGATTGTGTGGGTATGGTACGCTTTTCCTACCCTGAGGGCAGTTCATCCCTGAAGTCTCTTTTTCTTAAGGCTAATCAGCTCATTTGGATGCTGGAAGAAGGAAACAGATTTCAGTTTTTACCCTACATGCCTTATTTGACTATTTGTTTGGTTAAGGAGTCACATCATGTTGTTTGGTGTTGTATTTGACAACAGCTAATTGCATATTTCACCTTTTCTTTCCTGTTTCTCGGGCCTGATGAGGTTTTCCAGCTTGATGTTTGGTGCAGAAAATGAGTGACAATAGCATAATCTGTTCTGAAATAAAAATAAATTAATCTAGCATATCTCTGCGAACAGTGGTTTTTTCAGTCCTTTCAGTTCTAGATGTTATTTATCAGTTCATACTGTTGATTTCTGTTCTAAAACCAGTCATACGATTTATCAACGAGCATAAAATAAACTCCTGGTGGCAACGAAATTAGATGATAACGGCTAGTTAATTTATTTTCTCTGTACACTGTGATACTGGATAATGTACGTGCTAGGTCGGTTATGCATATAAAATAATATGATAACAATTTACAGGCTGTGTCAGTAATAAAAAGCCAGAATAAACCCTGATAGGGTGGTCCAGGAGTTCCGAACTGGGTGGATATGTATTGTAACATTGCAGTTAATAATACAATGTGATGATTTGATCAAGATTAAAAACCTACTGTAGATCGGATTTTGTGATCGAATCCAAATTCACAATACTTTTTTTAACAACCCAATTTTAAAGATTTGATCCAATTAGATTTCTCTCCGTGTTAACCAATATTAAATATGTGTTCGGAGTGCGTGTAGAATGTGTTCATAACCAATTCAACCAAAAATGAATGATTAAACCCGCCAAAATATTGAAAAACGGAGCATTACTTTCTGCTCTCAAATGGTGTGGGCGTGTCCGCTGCTGGTGCTGAAGCCACGGCCACTCACTTCTTTCAAACTTCTTTCCCAGAGTTTTACCGCAGGATTTGAATTCAAACACCTGTGAGTCAACATGCCCGATCTTCATCATTAGAAAATCACTGAAGCACGATCAAGTACAGTGATCTCCATCCGTTCGCTGTTCACGTTATTTCCCGCCGTCTATTCGCATCTGCTTTACCATTCGCTTGTTATTTGGCGCAAGATTTATTAAGTTGGGCAGAGTGAGAGGGTGAGAGCCTGAATGTGTGTGAGTGAGAGATTGAGCAGACACTGATACTAATGCACTCTTGTGTTAGGGAAGGGGCCATACATGCATGGATGCTCTGTAGCGTTATCGTTTTAGCCCCGCCAAAAACATCCTGAATACAGAATTGGTTTAACGGTTTAACTCCACTATTCATTATTACATAGTTCATAGTCTTTGTAAATTTTTTCAGTATTTCATTTTCTAAAATGTATAATGTATTTGCAAACAATTCCTGGAATTCTCTTTACACAGACTTTTAACAACTGGCCTGCATGATCACATTAATCATTTTGTCAAAGTGCTTAACAATGATTTGACAATAAATGTTTACAGTAGGATTAAAGCTCTGAGGCAAGGGAAAAATTAACATGAAAGAAACAGACACAGAATATGTCTTTTAAACAGAGCTAAAAGGTAGTAAATTATGTGATAGTTAGATCCAGAACAGTTATGTCAAAAACAGTAGCAACTTCAAGATAATAACTATTTGTAAGATGAATGAAATATGACTGTGGTGACTTTCATGTTGCTTTCGTTGTTGCTTTGGATAAATGAGCCTTCATGTAATAATGTAATAATCCACATGTAATAATCCTTTGCATCCTTTGGCAAACACTTAGGTGGAGGATCTTAAAAATAAACTGGCTGCACAGGAAGCGGACTTGAAGCTAAAAAATGAGAGTGCAGACAAACTGATTCAGGTGGTTGGTGTGGAGACAGAAAAGGTGGCCAAGGAGAAGAAAGTGGCGGATGAAGAGGAGCAGAAGGTAGCCCTCATCGCGAAGGAGGTGACCCGGAAGCAGCGTGATTGTGAGGAAGACCTGGCTAAGGCTGAACCTGCTCTCATAGCAGCCCAGGAGGCTTTAAATACACTTAACAAGGTCAGATTTCTTTTTAATTTCACGCATTGAGATTCCAAGAAAGAATCAATATTTAGTTTGCTAACTCTATGTTCACTTCTTCCGTTTCCTTTTTACAGAACAATCTGACAGAGCTGAAGTCTTTTGGTGCTCCTGTAGTTGCAGTAACCAACGTAACAGCAGCTGTCATGGTGCTCATGGCCCCCGGGGGTCGAGTTCCAAAGGACCGCAGCTGGAAGGCTGCAAAGGGGATGATGGCCAAGGTCGACGCTTTCCTAGATGCGTTAATTAGTTTCAAAAAGGAAAACATCCATGAGAATTGTCTCAAAGCTATTCAGCCATACCTGGCGGATCCGGAGTTTAAGCCCGAGCTGATAGCAGCAAAGTCAAATGCCGCAGCCGGTCTCTGTTCGTGGGTCATCAACATTGTGAAGTTTTACGAGGTTTACTGCGAGGTGGAGCCTAAGAGACAAGCCCTGAACAAAGCCGACGCCGAGCTCGCCGCTGCTCAAGAGAAGCTCTCTGTCATCAAAGCAAAAATCAACGTAAATCAATGTCTTTGGTTTTAAATTTTTAGTTAGTTACCTGTTTTTGTTTTGTTATTTTGTTTTATGTCACATCCTCTGTGCCTCTGCTTCTCCTTAAAGCAACTTAATGAGAACTTGGCAAAGCTGACTGCGAAGTTCGAGAAAGCTACAGCAGACAAGCTGAGGTGCCAACAGGAGGCTGAGACCACAGCACGCACCATCTCTCTCGCCAACCGCCTTGTGAGTCTCCACCCACCACACAAACGCTCCCATCTCTCTTGGAAACATTCAAATACAACCTTTGCCTAACGTTTTGTATTTTAATTACTAAAGAAAACCAGACAAGTTCAAGCTAAAAAGAAAAAAACAATTATAATTAACATGCAGCGATAACCCTTACAAAAAATAAATGATGGTTTACATTCAAAAGTCAGTTCACACAAACAAACAATCGCATCCATGCTAGTTTTTGCTATAGGCACACTATCACAGGTAATTTATTGGTTGATCTGACAATAATTCTTAATTTTTTAATGAAATGATATGTTGACTTTGCTATTATGCTATTTACATTTTCCCGCTATTGTGTAATTACTGGTATATACAGCTCTAGAAAAAAAACACTGCTAAATTATTTTCCTATTTATGGGTATAAGGTAGGTAGTTAACTTAAAGGAAAACTCTGTTGAAAATGAAGACATTAATTACCCTCAAGTCGTTCGACAACCCTAGCGCAGAATGTCAGTTACGTTGCTGTCTATTGGCGGGAGTCAGAAAGCTCATAGACCTCTTCAAAACTATATTAATTTGTGTTGCGAAGATGTCCTTGGGTTGTCGACCGATTTGAGGGCGAGTAATTCATGGCAGAATTTTCATTTATCGGTGGAGTTTCCCTTTAATTTAGTTTACTTTATATAAAAAATATTCCAAATAAATAGCAAAAAGCTAGTCAACATGACAAAATGATTTTGATCATATTCTCTTTTATTGTTAGATGTCTTTGTCACTCCTAAGGTTTGTTTTTTGGAACTCAACAAACACTGGAATGGAATAGACACATACATCTAGAAATGCTCATTAAAAGCAAATTTGAAGTGGTCTCTTATGTACAGATGAAAGTATTGTGCCATTGCATCGCATCTTGTGGTTTTTCATCATATCACACCATGAATGTGACAGTAGGTCAAGAAAAGTTGAACTCTTAAAGACAAGTTTCAACTCACCTAATCACCTAATCCTCATTAAATAAAGTAAACCGACTGAAAATCATCACACACAGCATGAGCAAACTGCTGACAGATCAATCAAACTACAGTGTACCGCTGAAAATGACCTTATAGCCATTCACAAAATAAAAAGGTTTGGAAAGTTGTCACTGAAAACAGTGCTGCTGTCTTTCGAGTTTCTATCCTTAATTATTATCTTGTTTTAATTATCGTAGTCTGGCAACACATTTTATTACATGGCTCATTTGAATGCTTGATTCTGATTGGCCAGTTGCAACATTCCAAGGGTTGTTATTTTCAAATGACAACCGCTTAAAACTAATGACACCCTGTAAACCGGATGCTGCAAATCATTTTGAGAAGGGCAGTTTAATATTACACAAAAATTAATTATAAATACAGTCTTTTTATAACATATATGACATTATATTTACAAATGATTAAACAAATTTGCCTGTTCGTGACCTTTGAACATTGTTTCTTACTTTAAAACCGAAAGAACAGCTTTTCCTCGCGGAAAGTCTGCTTTCGGTAAAAATGTTTCAAATAATAAAATATTTCAAATTTCCCCAACTGTGTTATACAAGATCACACTGTTGGGGCTTATTTCTGCGATAACACCCGGCTCTCTGTACATTATACCTTAGATATCAACATCACGTAAACTATTTTTATAATCTCATCACTTTCAGTTCTGTTCAGTGTGTAATATTTATTATCAACGTATGTATTTGCTCTTAGGTTGGAGGTTTAGCATCCGAAAACGTGCGCTGGGCTGTGGCGGTCAGTAACTTCAAGCTTCAGGAGAGGACTCTGTGTGGGGATGTGCTCCTAATAACAGCATTTGTTTCTTATCTTGGATATTTCACGAAACGGTACCGCCTTGAGCTGATGGACAACACCTGGAGGCCTTACCTCAGCCAGCTCAAGGTCTGATTAGAGATACCTGTTTATTTAGCAAAGGAATCAGTGCTTTTGTATTGTTAAAACTATTAATGAAGATGCAATTTGGATAGTCATGTCTATGTCAGTTAAAATATTTATTTTTTAAATTCCATCTGTTTTTTAATTCAGAGTTTTCGGGTTGAGTCAGTCACTCAAAGCTCTCTTTTTCCCCTCTCAGGTGCCGATCCCAGTAACTGAAGGGCTGGACCCCTTGACCATGCTGACGGATGATGCTGACATCGCAGTCTGGCAGAACGAAGGACTGCCAGCTGACCGAATGTCTACAGAGAACGCCACCATCCTTACCAGCTGCGAACGATGGCCATTAATGGTGGATCCGCAGCTGCAGGGAATCAAATGGATCAAAAACAAATACGGAGACTACCTTCGTATCATCAGGATCGGACAAAGAGGGTAAGGTTCAAATATACCTTTTATTATAAACATATGTTATGAAACATATTTACATGTGTTCGGGAAAAAAATTACATTTTCCACTAAATCTGACATGAGCACTCAATTTATACATCACTATAAGCTCATAAGCGTATAACTGCTGTGAATCGGTGTAAGATGAGACAGTTTAAACACATTGTTTACAGTATGTACTTGCTCAATAAGCTTTGTGTATATTTAACCAGAAAAAATTATGGATTGCCATGTTAAGGTTGTTTATTTGCTGTTTTTGTATCATCTAATGCAGTTATTTGGACTCCATTGAGAGGGCATTGTCTGTAGGAGAAGTTGTCCTTATCGAGAATTTAGAAGAGAATGTTGATCCGGTGCTTAGTCCTTTACTTGGCCGTGAAACAATCAAGAAAGGACGGTAAGAGTGTTTCAAAGCATTTTATGCATAAATGAATATCATTCTTTTGTACTGCATGGTGTATGGGATTGTTTTCCTGGAACACAACTTTTGACAAATCTGACCACTCTTTATGAGTTTTCTGTAGACAATCATGGTCACTCTAAACTGTTATGGGACGGTATGGAGCCTTGTGGAGATTAACCACATTTGCTTTCCATTGGGAGAATAACAGCACACACGTGTCTAACATATGTGTGCAAGGGATAGTTCACCCCCCAAAAAATGTCTTATCGTTAGAGATGCACCGAATTTTTACTCAATATGACATCTGATGCGATCAACTCAACTAAACTTTATTTATATAGCCCTTTTTACAATTTTCCTTGTTACAAAGCAGCTGATCAAGCAGCAACCAACGCGGAGAGAGAGATTCACACACTTTATTAATGCAGCAAACATGTTGGCAGTGTGTGGAAGCAATTTAAAGTGTCAGAGAAAGACACGACATGGGACCTGCAGAGCGGGAGTAAATTTCCGGACGAAAGTGTTGTTACCAATAGACTTTTCTTCAGACAGGAGCGTGCGGTCTGAAGCCCAGCCACTCCCAGGATCCTTTGTCTTCGCACAGTGGTATCGTGCACACAGTTCCCTGTATTGAACAACTTGGAATGTCAAGCTATGTTTGTGCATCCCTAGTACACCTTCTGAGAGAACAATCAGTCAGCTTTTGTGGGATGAGTTTATAGAGAAGTGAACTGAAATGGTTGACAGTCAGCCTCAGCATGCCTTGCTTTGATGGATGTTGGCTTATGTTAAATTACACTTTTTAATTAACTACTTTGTCGTAGGCGAACAGAGTACATTACCTTCTTTCTGCAGTCAATTAGTTCATTGGATAAAGGAGAGGGCTCAATATTTTTATTTTTATTGACTTGGTTTGTCTCATTTTATATTTTAATTTAAATTACACCATTTGTATTCGGTTTCGGCCAAGAATGTTTATTTCGGTGCATCCCTACCTAGTATTTATTTATCCTCATATCATTTACAATTTGCATATGACTCAGATATTTTTAAAACATATCAATGGTTTTGTGTCCATACGATGGAAGTCAATTGCGGCCATTGTTGTTTGGTTACCACCATTCTTCTAAACATTTATTTTGTTCTCTGCAGAAGAAAAAAGTCTCACAGTTTTGGATTGCCATGAGGATGAGTAAATGATGTAAGAATTAAAAATTTTCGGGGTGAAATATCGCTTGAATTTTTATTTGTATCCACAATAGCTACATAAAGATTGGCGACAAGGAGTGTGAATACAACCCCGATTTTCGCCTGATCCTTCACACCAAGCTGGCGAACCCTCACTACCAACCCGAGCTTCAGGCTCAATGCACGCTGATCAACTTTACAGTGACACGGGACGGACTGGAGGATCAGCTCCTGGCGGCTGTGGTCAGCATGGAGAGACCCGACCTGGAGGAGCTGAAGGTATAAGCATCGCTTGCATTCATTCGCACTCCAGAATTCTCTCAATTAGATTGATGGACCAATATGTTGTCTCATTTTAAATGCTCACTCTAAGGAACATCCCAGCCCGGCTTTCATTAAAGAAATGGACAGGCTGTTTGAGATTTAGATCACTCTCTCTGCATTTAATTGCAGGGACAGTTAAGTAGATGCTGTCTAATTGGAGGGTTTTTGAAAGGTGTTTTCCAGCTTAATTGGATTCATCAGTTTCTGAGGTCTAGTTTGGTCGAACTCGACGATAATAAGTCATTGTACTGTGACAGACAGGACGGCAATCACGCCGGTTTTGCGATACGAATTAAAATATTTGATGGTATAGGAATTGCCACTTGTTTTTACCTCCGGGTTTCTACTTTGTTTTCTCACCTTTACTTAGAAAAGGTTAATGACGGGTTTGGTTTTTTGAACATTTTGTGTATATAATTAGCAAAGTCTTCCCACATGTTCCCCGAGCACTGTTACTAATGACCATTGAGTTTCAGCCACTGGAAACGCAGATGTGAAATTGTTATTATGGACCATATTTTAGTTTTACCTTACTGTACGTAATTAGATGGAATGCTCAATGAAGTATTTATGCTGCTGGATTGGACCCCATTTAATTTTTGATTAAGTTTTCATGACTTCTAATTCACTCACATTTATTCTTTCAGGAAAATAAGGCATAAGCTAATGGCAGGATTAAAGGAATAGGTCACCCAAAAATGAAAGTTCTGCCATTTACCTACACTCTTTTTACCGTTTCTGTTGTCTTCTTTAGATTTAAATAGAGCTGTATTAAAATGTTGATGCATTTTCTTATCAATTTAATGAAAGTAAATGGTGACTACAGCTTTTGTTTGACTCAAATATTTGCGCAATATTTGCGTTTATTATAACCCCTCAGGTTCACATTTAGCTACTAATGTATATTACAAGTCTTCAGTTAGGTTGGATGGCTCTTTGTCTCCCTTAAGTCTTAATACATAGGCTTGACGTCAATTATGTCAAGGTCATTGGCTCTGTTTTAGCTTGTGGTCACTATTCACTGTCATTGTATGGGAAAAAAGTAGCATGAACATACTGACGAGCATTTCCTTTGGTATCAAAAGCATCAAAGTCACATGGGTTTGGAATGTGCAAATCCAGACAAAATATTAATTGTTATAGGTGAACTGTTCTACTTTCAGATTTTTACAGTGTCAGTATTTCATTAAGATGCTTCTTTTATTGTTCTCACTCATCTCTAACATGTCTGTCTTAGCTGAAAACAGAAGGATTTCATCTGTGAACAAATTACTCTGAAAAGAAAAAATATTTTTAATGACCGACAGGAATAAAATGCGGTTGTGTCTAGATCCTCTCTGTTGAATTTGCTGTAAAATTGAAAAGTTGCTTAATGAAGCTTGATTAATTAGTTATTTCATTCTGAGATCCTGAGGACGAAAATAATGATACAGGCCTCTCTTATCATCTTAATTAACGTTGAAAGTTA
Source organism: Triplophysa dalaica (assembly GCF_015846415.1). Taxonomy (NCBI): domain Eukaryota; kingdom Metazoa; phylum Chordata; class Actinopteri; order Cypriniformes; family Nemacheilidae; genus Triplophysa; species Triplophysa dalaica. The sequence goes on along the minus strand of NC_079558.1, from coordinate 11,682,565 downwards.
CAAGAAGAATGTGAGAATCCCTCAGCACCTGTCATGACATCAAAAAACACGATGGCGTTTCACTTGCTATTAGTTACACATTGCCCTGTTGTTATAATTAGATGTTACGCAATAACACCACAGGGATTGCTCCTTTTTTCAGATTCCATATTTTTAAGTATATGTGCTATTTTTTAGTTATTGCATGGAATTGCAAATATGGTCAGTATGATCCGTGGCAATAAGATATTGTTAGACATCAGTCTTCTTGGCTAATGAGCAGAATTCTGCCATTCTAATATTATTCAACGTCACACAATTACTTGCCTGAAATTGTTCAAGTAAATTGCACTTTCCTCACAATAATGCATTTTGCTGGCTAGTCAGTTGTTTGTTTTCTAGGTCCAGGTTAATTGGATTCACAAGATGCTAACGGAGATTTAATCATTAATGACTAAGCCATAAGGATTATATACAGTAGTTGTAGCTTTTCCAATGAGGGGTCACAAGGAAAGGTCCAGATCTTTAAACCATGTGATCGTCATTTTTCCGTTCTTATTTGTGATTTATCTCATAATGCCCTCCCAACAAACACATAAACGTTGTGACAACATTTTGACAATCAAGAAGACTCATACACAACTATTACAATATATAGAAACATTCCGTGCTGCCCACAAAGTCAACACGATTCATTTAAAGTCAGGTGGTGTAAACCTCTGAAGATGGATTTGGTGTAAATTGTTATTGTTTCATTTATACATCTTATTTTTTCATTTACATTTCATTTAAAAATAAACCTTAATTTTCAAAAATCCTCTTTATTTTCCAAAAGTTTCAGATTTTTCTAGATTCTGCAAGGGGTATGTAAACTTTTGAGTACAACTGTATATATATGGAGAAATAAATGCACAAATATTAATTTATTTACTTATGTATTTAGTTTTACATTTCTTTCCTATTTTCTTTGTATTTATTTGTAATTTTTGACGAATTAGGATTCCATAGGGCCAAGTCACAAAAAATATTAAGGATAAAGAAACCCTCAAAATTTTTACTTGTTTAGAAGACAGAAATTAAAATCAATATTTCTTCCAACCTCCAGCCCAACTGTTGCCTGAAATTCAAAAGGCTGATATTCATGCTTATCTACAGTGATGGTTAAATGTTCTTTGCTGTTTGTCCATACAGCATGCACAAAACCTAAACAATGGCACTGCATGCAGGTTTTACAAGGTATCTTTGTGACAGCGTTGTGACAACTTCACCACACAACGTAAAAACATCCACCTTTCAATCACGTTGTTACAACATGTTTAAAAGGTTCGCTACATTGTGACAACGTTGTGTGTTGCCGGGTTATTGGTCACTGCCTGCAGTATTTTACGTTTTCATATTCACAAATCGACCTCATCAAGGATGCATTTCGCCTTGACGGTTCAATATGTCACACTAGTGATTTTTGGAGATGACATTCCAAATAGCGATTAAAATGCATCACTATGCTTTGACAGCGTTTGTTATATCACCGTAGCCGTATGTTTGTTGTGAGAGTGCAAATGCTTGTTGTGTGTTTTTTTTTCTTTCATAAACGTGTGAAATGGATCCATCAGCTTTGACAATCCTATCACACTTCAGTGCTTGCCGTTTGATGTGTTTTGCCAAGAGGAACTGTGTTAATCCACCCAAATACTACCTTCATGTCTCCCATTGGCAGATGCTGAATATATTGATCTCTGCAGCCTTTAAGATGCCCTCTAATGTCCCTGGCTCTTCTACAGTCTTATACCCTGTGGGTCTTGTTCTTATGAATCATTGTTGGTCTGCACATCATTCCAAACACGCCTTTCTTTGTTCTTTACTTTGAAGTCAAACCTTACAAAGCAGCAGAACGGCTTCAAAATCACTTTGAAAACTCTGGAGGACAACCTTCTCTCACGCTTGTCCTCTGCTTCGGGAAACTTCCTCGGAGACATAGAGTTGGTGGAGAACTTGGAGACGACCAAACGAACAGCAGCAGATATTGAAGATAAGGTGCGGTATATCTTTATTAGCACCTTGGACGTTATCTGTTTGAGGTGCTACCCAAACTCTGAGCCTTGAATCTGTAGCCTAGGCTGAATCAAAATGTAAAAATATTGAATAAAAAATATAGTATGAATTTTATTACAATAGTTTTGTGAACAATGTAGCTATTGTAATTCTTTCATTTAATTCACCAATAATAAGAGAGAAATAATAATACAATGTACGGTGGCCTTACCCCTCTGATCTCTTGTATATATACAAATAAAAATCTGATGTTTTTAATGATAATATATTATATTATTTTGTGCTAACTACTGACTTTCAATTTACGAATTAGGGCGTATGTAATCAGTGTTATTTAATGCATACCTTGTGTGCTAAAAGTGGTCTATTACAAAGAGCAGATGGGTAGTTATAATAATACAATAATGGTGTGGCAGCAAAATTTTTGAAATCAAAATGTTAATAATATTCTATTTTATGTTACTGAGTACTTATAATAAAAAACTGCAAAAAGCAAATTTTATAAAACACACTTGTTTATAGATATTATAACATTCATGACATAAAACAAATAACATATTCATACTAAAAAAATATTTTAACTTAATTTAACAATTTAATTTAATGGGCACAATATATATACACACAGTATATATATACATATATTGCAATATATTATACAATATTAATAAAAAAAATTAAGAATTACATTTTTCACATTTATGTATTTGTCCTGTTATTTTTATTGTTATTTGTTGTGTTTTAGGTGTGACGGAAACAATTTAGAAAAAAAAGAATGAGGATAATTTCTCTTATACTGTCACACCATAGGACAAATGTGCTTGTATTTGTCGACTATTCAGATACGGAAATGTTTATTGCCCAACAGTTTAAAAAACAAAGTATAAATATTATTCAATTTACATTTGTACTAGGAAGATCTTTTAATCCAAATCCAAAATTAATCAGTATATGTGTTTCCTGGGAATCAAACCCATGACTTGTGTTGCTGACACATTACTTAACCAATTGTACTAAAATGAAGTGAACACAGATACAAATCCAAGATTTGGATAAAATTCATTCAGTAAAAATTCAGTAAAATTCTGAAATTTAAAAAAGTAATCTGATTATTTTTCTGTGATACTTGCATTGCATATAGTCATTTAAATCAAGTACTATTACTGCATTATTACTATTTCATCATTCAGTTGTTACAGCCATAGGTTTTTATTTAATAAAAACATTTGTAGCCATGTTTTGCAATACAGAACATGGTTTTTGGTTGTCAATAAACTTTGACCTTTTCAAAACCCTTTATTGGCATATTAATAACAAGCATGACCCTCAGCTCAGCTATAGATTTCTGTATGCATCTATATAGGTGAAGGAAGCCAAGGTGACTGAGGCTGAAATCAATACCGCGAGAGAGCACTACCGTCCGGCAGCGGCCCGAGCATCGCTTCTGTATTTTATCATGAACGACCTCAATAAAATCCACCCCATGTACCAGTTCTCTCTCAAGGTATCTCCTGACTGTTGACCCTGAACCAGAGCCTCTTTTAAAAACCTGTTGTTTATTTCCCCATTCTCTATGTTTGTACCACAGTTGTTGTTTATTGTGTTTTCTGTTTCCTGGCTCAATTGTTCTTTTATTGCGTTATGTTTAGTCCCATGCTAACCCAACCGTGCAATGGTTGTGAGCTACGACTTTTAATAAAACAGGCTTAAACATTGTGCAGCACAGCGATTACAATAGGATTTCCTGCAGCTTAATGTACAGCGCCACAGCAAAATAGATGATATGTTGTGATCAGAGTTAAATTAAATTGTAATAGTTTCTTTGCTTATTTTTTTTTTATTTTGTTTCGATTCCTGCTGCAACAACAGAAATCTGTTGAAAGCTCTCGATGTTAATGTGAAGAGCAGCTTTGCCTTCTAATAATGGAATAAAGATTAGGAACGCATAGCTGTTTTTTTCCTTCCTCGTGCTTTCCTGTCATGGCGCTCATAAGATACAATCTACTGCTATCAAAAAATAATTGCCTTTTCCCTGTTGTACAAATATATGCAAAAAAATCTTGATCTTCCCAGTTAGAAAAATGTGTCATTAGAAAATGAGGAAGAAAACACAACTGTATTAAAATGCTCCAAGCTAAATTCGCAGTCTTTCTGTTTTTCTCTCTCTCTTGCTTCTGTGTGCTTCTCACGTCCAGGCATTCAACGTCGTGTTTCAAAATGCTGTACTAAAAGCCGCCCCAGATGAGACCTTGAAACAACGGGTCTTAAATCTGATTGACAACATCACATCCTCAGTGTTCCAGTACACCACCCGCGGGCTCTTTGAGTGTGACAAACTCACCTACACCGCCCAGCTTGCCTTCCAAGTGAGCCGTTATTTCATTATGTCTAACAGATGACAAGCAGTAGTCATAAAGACCGTAACATATGCCATGTCTCCGCTTGTTTCTCTTAAATGGATGTATTCATCTCCATTCAGGTCTTGCTCATGAGTAAAGAGATCAATCCAAGTGAGCTGGACTTCCTTCTAAGGTACCCGGTCCAACCTGGATTGACCTCACCCGTGGACTTCCTGTCAAATCACTCCTGGGGTGGAATTAAAGTTAGTTATGAATTATATACTCCTTAATTTCATTATGTCGATGGCTTCCTTTCAAATATTTATATGTAATAAAAGCAAAATGTCATCGCAGGTACCAGGACCAGTCATATCTCTAAACTTGACTAATTTTAAAGTGGCCGTCTGTTTTTTAAATTCTGATAATGGAGGCTTTTTTGGCCATAGACATCTATTAAACATGCTGTAATGACAGAAACGATTTGACACAATAATGGTGAATTCTTCTGAGCTTAATGATAATGCATCTAGAAATGCAATTCAAAATAATGAATGAAAATTCGGTCCCACTTTAGATTAGGGTCCATTTCTCACTATTAAATAACTATGTCTTTTAAACTTAATATACTCCTAATTAACAAGGTAGTTTTTAGGTTTAGTTATTGGAATAAGGTAGAGTAAAATAAGGCATAAATGTTTTATAGGTACTAATACACAACCAAAATGCATATCAATAAGCATGTAGTTAATGATGAATTTGTGTACCTTAATATAAAGTGTAACCGAAAATTCCCAAACCCATTTATTCTCTGTTCATTTGATTTATCCCTGCAATTGAAAATCCTTTAAAACTGTAGCTTCCCCATTACCGCTGTGCCTTTGAATACCTTCAACTTTTTAGAGTGTTTGCACATTAGCACTTTTGGTGCGCACCCCGGTTCGATTGACGTCAGATTTGGGTTCATTTGGGTGATGTGAGCGCTGTCTTCAAAGCTTTGGAAACAAAACTAACGGTTCAAAAACATATAAAAGTGACGCAAGCAAGTTATGCATTTTGCCGCCTTCTCCTGCTTCGTCGTTACATGCGACAGGGTAAACAGCTGCCGGCTGATGACGCAAATGACCCGCGGTTGTTACATCTACATTCTAAAAATGGCTGGGTTAAAAACAACCCATTTGGCAACCCAGTGCTGGGTAAATATTGGACAGAACAGATGTTGGGTTAAAGTAATCCAGCACACTGGGTTACACATTTTATGTCGGCATGCTGGGTTATTGAAAAAACCCAAAATGTAGTCATTTTAATTATTTATGTGTTTGATTCTGGGTTATTGTTAATTTCTGCTGTGCTTCATTGTCAATCAAAACAATTGACATTAAAAAAAAAATATGTATTTGAGAAAATAATTGTTAATAAAAATGTAAACTTTTACAGCTAGTAACAGCAATATTTATAGATTTGCTTAAATAAAAGAAAATAGTTAAATTCTGATAAATAAAAAGAAATAACATGTAAATAAATAACATTATAAATAACTTATAAACATTTTCTACAATATGTAGCAACAAATGCCATTAAAAATAACTAAATATATAAAAAATATGGCTAATATAAAACAATAGCATTATAGATAACACAAATTAATAAAATTCTGCACAATAACATGTTCCAACAGACATATGTCACATGTCAATTAGAACAATTATCAGTGAATTATTAAAATCATTCATGAATCAGTCAAACTTGAATTCTGAATCATTAAAAACATGAATGTGCACATGTATACTTTCACTGTATTTATTTGAAAGGATTAAAGATATTAACAAAACATCAAGGAAAAAAATGCAAGTTAAGTTATTCCTCAGCAAGCAAAGAGCAGCGAAGAAATCAAATAGCAGACGATTCCTCTCCATTTGAAAAACAACAGTCTGGAGAAATTCCCAAACACATAAAATGCTTTGAAACATACATCAACAACTGAAAGCAGCGTGGTTTATTCCAAGAGCTTGTCCATTCAAAATGTCAAAAGCCTGAGATACTGTATATGCCGGATGTTTTCCATCGCGAGGACAAAATGAAAGGGCTTTGTTAATTCTGTACGGTGAAGAAATTCCATCAACGTTTGTTCCAATCTATAAATAAGAAAAACACATGATAAAATATCAATACTCTGATACATTTAGCGCTATATCTTGACATCAGGTATATATGCAAGTTTAACACAAAGTTACCTTTAAACTTGTCAATAAGACTGAGTTTTGCCCCACAAAAGCATCCATTTGATTTACTGACTAAACAAAAAATGACATTATGAATTACACCACTTAACTGAAATTGTATTAATTTGCAGTGTCGCATATCGCGAGTCATAATATTAATAAATATTAACTTAAAACATACCATTATATTGTTCCTACCAGTGGCTTTGCTCCTTTGTTCTTTATAAAAATGAAAGTTGCGTAGTATACTCAACGACTTCAGGGCGGGAAGCGCGTGAGCCTCTTTAAACAACCCAGCAGTGCAGAAACAACCCAGCACATTAACCCAGCTGGCTTAACCCAACACCTTGAAAACTAAAACAAAGTGTTTAACATGTGAAAAAATAACCCAACAAAACAACCCAACGGAATCAACCCAGCGTTATGGGTTAAAAAATAACCAAGCCATTTTTAGAGTGTAGGGTTCGGACCAGGCAATCGAACTAAATGTGAAACTGACCTTAGTTTCCCGAGCCACTAACTTAGATTTACCTTAAGCTGAGAAAACCCCTGCTGTTCTTCAGCACACCTATTGTCAATGGTAAGAATGTGAACGCGCCTTATGTTATTTCAGCGAGAGGAAGTCCATAATGTGCTCATATGTGCCATTTGGATTTCCCATATGCAAGGCTTTTTGGGATTATGAATCATCATCTCCTGCTGCTTTCTGCACCTTCGGGTCGAGCTGAAGTCTTCATATGAAAAGGACCAGCATATGTCAAAGTGGTGTTCTTCAAAGAGAAAATAAATATAGCTTTGCGATTGGAATGCCTGGTTTCTGCTGCCTAAGCACTTTTGCAGGTCTAGTTCATGAAGAAACACAGTCATGTTTACTCAGCAGTTTGTGGCATAAGACACTATACTTTGTAGTTAGATGTGATTAGTACCCTGACGGTGCCGATTATTACTCTTTATTCTTTGCAGGGCTTTTATGTCTGACACCACAACCCTTTTTTTTATTTCTGATAAGAATGCACAGTGTCCACTTTGCAACATGCCTATACTTGCACAATAAAGCATACTAAATGAAACATACATGTTTTATTGATAAACAGCCTACATTTCTTGTTCTAAAGTGAAGAATTTTTGGTGTTCACACATTTTCTCCTAAAACAATTTAATACTAGTGGTGGGCCGTTAACGGCGTTAACGCAGAGAGACTCTTATCGCGGGATAAAAAAAATGTCGCTGTTAATCTATTCTCAAAGTTGGGTTGGGAGCTGGGTCTATACTACGCAAGCTATGATGACTTTCACCTTGATATTTTAGCGCGGATGTATACCAGCTTAGCTGCACTGTACGGGGCGAGAATGAGATTTTTCAACTCGCGTGATTCGCGCAGCACGTAGGTCTATTGCCTGTTTGCATTAACACATAAATCACTCGCGCTTGACGCGCCATTCGCGTTTGGTCTGAACACAACATAACGTTACTGTGAAATTACCGCATCAAACGTGACGTGCTAACATGGATGCAGCTATGAAGCCGCCGGGTTTGCTTCAGGGAATATTAATTTTTAAGAAGCTTCCCAATAGAAACATCGACAAGACTAAGGTTGTTTGCACCTTGTGCAATGCGGAATTGGTTTAAAAAAAACACTTTCTCTCAACAGGTAGTGGTCTAGCTTTAGTTGAAACCAGTAACTCTGTATTGAGATCTAATGTATTATGGCTCCTGTATGACATATCGCTTGTTGCTCCCTCACTCTTTGTAAGTCGCTTTGGATAAAAGCGTCTGCTAAATGACTAAATGTAAATGTACTGTAGGAGCTCTTCCAGTCTCAAGTACCACCTAAACGCAAATCATCCCTTAGCTAATGCGGAAGTAAACACAAGTTCATCTTATTGAACATAATTTAATTTTCATCACCAATTATCATAGTAGAACAGCTTTCTCAAGCAGTTTGTGATGCATTTTGGAAACAGGAGATGAGCCCCTGGTCTAATGCGCCACCTGGCTTGAGAAACCCGTTCTCAAAGACTTACTTTTAGTCATTATTTGGGTAGCACACATATTCTGAATGCCTTCGGCAGAATTCAAATGAGCCATTTTAATCTAGATTAATCTAGATTAATCTTGGAATTAATCTAGATTAATCTAGATTACAAAAAATTAATCTATGCCCACCACTATTTAATACGCAAACTCAACCATAAATCATCTACAGTAGGTTGATGTGATATTTATTGCAGGCTCTCTGTAATATGGAGGAGTTTCGTAATCTTGACCGAGACATTGAAGGGTCGGTTAAACGCTGGAAGAAGTTTGTGGAGTCTGAGTGTCCAGAGAAGGAGAAATTTCCTCAGGAATGGAAGAATAAAACAGCTCTTCAGAGGCTATGCATGATGAGAGCTTTACGTCCTGACAGAATGACATACGCTGTCAGGTCAGATTCCAATCTTGTAATCCACTATAAATCACTGATGACAAGATTCTTTATCTATGTCATCACCTTTATCTGATGTTTGAGCTTTAAAGTTGTGTTTTAAAGAAGTATGGGATATTGTAGTTAAAAGTGTATTAAAGCAAGTATATGTCTGATAGACATGGCAAGTGAGAAGTGAGAGCCTTAAGGTGTCAGATGCAAAAGTCAGTTAGCTTTGTTTACAGAATGTTTTATTTAATTGCATTTAAAAAAGTTTCATTAAATATACTTTTTCTTTTGTATAGCCAAATTTTGTGACATACACAGTGCTCTCTTGGCATTAGATTGTAGTTCTTTGTTGCTTATGCAGACTCTTTAGTGCCTGATATTTAGGCAATTCCAATATAAAAAGACAGCGTATGCTAGTGTCTCAAACAGTAATGACGACTGTTGATTCATTCTTTTATCTTTAACATAGTTTTGATGATTTTGTATATGCATGCAGTACTTAATTTTTAAAGTCTGAAATTTCTGAGAAATCTTGCCTTTTATCTATATAGAGATTTTGTGGAGGAGAAGCTTGGCAGTAAATATGTGATGGGACGTTCGGTGGATTTTGCTGTCTCTTTTGAAGAGTCTGGAGCCGCCACACCCATATTCTTCATCCTGTCTCCAGGGGTGGACCCCCTGAAGGAAGTGGAGAAACACGGTACCTATTACTTTAAAGAGGAAATTCCCTGCGACATTTTATCTTTGAAAAGCTTTAGTAATTAACTGTGGTTTTAAAGCTAAGGCATTATTAAGCTATTCTAAATCGCACTTTGTTATATTGCAAACTTACCCCCTAAATATTACAGGGTAACTACACAGAAAAGATTATATTGTTGGTAAATTGATGTCTTAAAGTGATAATTCAACAAAAATAAAAATTCTCTCATCATTTCCTCACCCTCTTCATTCTTCCGCAGAACACAAAAGAAGATATTTTGAAGAAAGCGGCGACACCCATTCACTTGTATTGTATGGACATAAAACCAAAGCAAGTGTTTGGGTGTGAGTTAACAACATTCTTCAAAATATATTTTTTTGTGTGTTCTGCAAATGAAAGAAAGTCATACGGGTTTGAAATGACAAGAGGGTGAGTAAATGATGACACAATTTTCATTTTTGGGTAAACTTTCCCTTTAAAACTAATATTTTGGGTTGCCTGTCATACAATGTGTTGAGATGCTCTCTTTTCATAAATTGTTGGTATTTTTCCTTTTTTTCCACAAAGAGAGATTAAAAAGTTAATTAATAGTGGCTGTCCATGCATCTCTGAATTTGAAGGATTAGATTCTATAAATCTTCTGTGGAAAAGAGATTAAAGATGCCTTTGAGATCGATTTATCAAATCTCACAACCAATTATGGAGAGCTGGACTGAGATAAAATCACCTCTCTGGGAGTGACCACACTTCAGATAACTTCATTTCTGACTGTAATACTCTATATACTTTGTGTCTTGCACTGCAGGAAGGAAACTAGGATATACATTCGACAACAAAAATTTCCACAACGTGTCACTGGGCCAGGGGCAGGAAGTGATCGCAGAACAGGCTCTGGATTTGGCTGCAAAAGAGGGACACTGGGTCATTTTACAGGTAAAATGAAGTTATACATCATTCACACCTAGAAGTGGCCAATATGCGCATGTGCATTTGTATGGGGGGATGTTTAAAGGCACTTCTTGTTTAAAAAGCACATTTTGGTTGAATGCGCAAGCAATTATTAAAAAAAAAGGTCACTGCCTATGTTTTATCATTAATTGAAGGGGTTTCTTTTATTTTTTTAAGACCCAGTGAGAATTGATACAGTTTGCACACTCTTTTCATGCATTGCCAAAATTTCAGCTGAAGTATAGAAATGAGTTGCTCTTCCCGCCATTTAAAATAAACATTTTGAACAATGTTGGTAACTGAACAACGGCGGACCTCATTCACGTGCATTGGTTATGTTTCCATACAATAGAAGTGAATGAGTATAAGAAATGTGATGTTTTAAAAACTTTTGTCTATGTAAATGCTAGTTTTGTCATTGTTATAAAGCACACTTTTTTATAGATAAGGCTAACATATACATACTTAAAACCTAAATAATTAAATTTTGATTACATGGGGACTTATTTATTATTAAATTAAGATTTCCATTTTTTGCTTTTTTAAATGTATTTATTTGAATCATTTATTATATTTATTACATACTAATAGTTATGTTAAATAAAAATATATAGTGTTGTTGTGGTTTTGAAAGTGGTAATACGAAATTGCACTGGTGTGTAATACCTTATGCCTAAAACTATAAAACTATTACCAAAAAATCACGCATCACCAATACCAAAAAAATTCTTGAAGCAGTCGCCCTGAAACTCATTTAATCTGTTTTAATAAGCATTTAATAATGTGCACCCTCTAATGCCTAAATGCCTAAACCTATTTAATGAGCACGCCTACTGTAGGTAAAGAATGTTGCTTGTACATTTTGCATTGAACTGGCAAAGTAAATGTCTGGGTTGCGTTCGCCTCGCGACTCTTCCTCACTGGTGATTAATGACCTGTTGTTCTCTGCTGGGAACGAGAGGGGAAAAAAATGCCCCCACACCCAGCCAGTCCACTGGCCCACCGCAGGGGAGACAGCCGCACTTCACTAATGAGTCCATTAGACCGCTTCCATTTCATCCAAATGTCATTCTTAAGGCAGTGTGTGCTACGACCGCAGCTGTTCATTACACTTATTAATCTGGGCATCTTCCAGTACCTGCCCAAATGTACAAGTTAGCCATAGATGTGGTTTGATTAAAATTAAAGTAGCGATCAATATGTCAAAGCGGATAGAAAGTAGTGAATTGGTTTGAATTTAAATGATTCTACCACAAGCCAGGTTGTAGAAATAGATCTCCACGGAAATCAACCTGCATCATTGATCCCAATCTGAAGAGGACAGGAATGTATTTTACTCTTTAAAGAGGCACCTGCACTGAATCACAATGACTTGCAGAAGGACAGGAAGAAGTACGTGCAGAATGCAAATGTCCCTGATCTAATCCAGGAGTTGATCGGACGTACAGTATCTAAATCAATGGATCCAAAGGATGAGAATCTTCATCTGGCTGTCTCATCTCACCCACACGGTCTTGGCTTGACAACATGGCCCCTCTCTTCAGCCGATGTTCAGACTTTGCCTGGGAACTTGTGGGTCAATTAAAAGTTCCTCTCCAGTGAAGGTTAATTGTATTGCAGCACACGCCGCCCCGTCTCCAGAAATGCAGAAATCCACTCACTGTAAAGAGGCAATCAATGGCTAATACTAAAGCAGAAAATCCTCAGTCCTGGGAGTCAAGTGGCTTAAACTGACCAGAGCACCCACACCCCTCCCTTTTGAAATGTACTCTTTAAGATACACAATGAGAAAAGACAAGGAGAGCAAGTTGAACTCGCTCAGGGACGACTATTGCTTGAAAAGTGGCCGCCGGGATAGTGTTTAACTTTAATGACTTTTCTGGAAGGAATATGCTGCATTCAGCCTTTTACAACAGCCATGTGTTTTAGAGTCGTGTTAGCAAGCTTTTCTGCCAGATTCAGTAGTAAAGTGGAGTCCAGTGAAAACAAAGAGTCAGTAAAGGCCAGTTACTGCACGGACGTGATATGATTAAATGGCATCATTTAAATAACCTTGAAGTCTTTGACAACCGAATTGTAATTCAATGTGATATACTGGTTTACAAACAGCCACCTGGTAAAATGAAGGGTGAAGATGTATTCAGACAATCTGAACAAACCATGAACGTGATCAATGTACGTATGCAGTTTTGAAAACACAATTACTGGGGTCAGTCAATGACTTTAATGGATAGATGAACACATACATGTTGCTTTCCACCATTGGGCCGAGAGACTTCAGATCTCCTAAACACAACGGTTCAGCTGCAATCTATTCTTTTCCAAATAAAAAATGCTTCAAGAGCAAAATCTGAGCTAAAGTCCAAACACAGTTTAACAGAAAGCATGTTAAGCAAACATCGATTTTGGATATGGTTTGATGCCTTCCCACAGCATCCCTAAATACTCCCTGCAAAGGCAGGCGATGACAGAATTTCACCTTGAACATTAACAAGTGCACAGCATTAGCACCCATCAGGAACCTGTAAAGATAGTTCAGAAGCACTCCTTTGGCTGTTGTTTCCTCTTAGAAAACATGTCTCTCTCTGTGCCCTTGAGAAAGAAGGACTTAATTTGTGTTGACAAGCTGGAAGTTAAAATGCCACATGGCTTTTAAGCTCATCCTTGCAGCTTTGCAGTCATTAGAAACCAATTGCAATATTGATATCATTTAGAGGTTTGTTTTGCTTCGTTTAAATCTTTCTCAGAATCAATACTACTGTCATAGTGATTTTAACACTGTGACAGTTCACTCAGCACAATGTTATATAACACCATTAAGGAGATAATTGTATCTGCTCCTACATTAAAAGTCAATTTTCTCTCTTACAAAAGTTGCATTGCTGCCAACTGCCTAACCATAGTTCGTGGAACCTCGTACGCAAGTAATTTGGAGTGCTTGACACTGGCCAAAAAACTCTGAGTGCCACACAAAACCTCTTTAAATGAAGAACTTGACTCATGATTGATTTCAATATAGTTTAGCATTAGCATGTTATAATCTAACAAAGTGACAGACATTAGCATTTTAGTAATTACATTGTTGGCGGGACAAAGGTTGTGAGTTCCAAGTTAAAATGTTACATGAATCATGGAAGTGACATATTTTCCATTTAAAACAGCGTTTTGTCCCGTGACCCGAGGTAGTTCGGATAAGCGGTAGAAAATGGATGGATGGACAGCGTTTTGTAGTTTACATCAGTGGATCCTGGCGCTCAACATTTCTATTGTTGTAAAATATTGATTGTTTAGCCACTAACGTTGTGCGTTGCACTGGAACCTTAACTTTCTTCTTTAATTTGATTGGTCACCACAATGGCTCGGTAAACAGTTACTCCTGCCTTCCAATATCTGATTGGCCAGTGGCGATTTTATTTTGACATCGAGGTCCACTGATAGACCGCTGAGGAAAACCTTACTGCACAAATTTAATTACACACCACAGAAAAAGATTGGGGTGACCGTGGGTGAGAAAATGGATGTGTGGCGTGTGAATGTGAGAAAACAGTCTATAGAGTCACTCCAGTTGGCAGCCCTGGTATTGCGTAAATTTACAGTTTTTTTATTATCTTGCAATGTTAGGAAACGGTAAAGGCGTGTTGTGAATTGTTAATAATGTTAATACTATTATGTGCCTGGGACGTGCAATACGTTGTCAATTGGTAAGTCATAAAATTACCAAAAAGTACCATTACATTACTTATTGTAAGTGGTACGTCATGTGTTTGCCGTGGGTCTTACCTCCAAAAAAACGGCATTCCATGTGTAACCGAATTTGCACATTTGTGAACAGTATTTTCGCAATTTACGATAATTTATTGTGTTAAATCCGCTCCTGTTATCTTCATCATATGTGCATAGTAAATGTGGCAGTTGTTTGTTTCATAAGAAAGAGCTTCATTTACAGTGACTTCTTGTTTATATTATGTTTAAACTAGAACATCCATCTAGTAGCAAAATGGCTGGGCACTCTGGAGAAGAAACTAGAACAGCACGGTGAGGGTAGCCACCAGAACTTTAGGGTCTTCATCAGTGCAGAACCATCGTCTTCGCCTGAGGGTCACATCATTCCACAGGGCATTCTGGAGAACTCCATCAAAATCACAAATGAACCGCCTATGGGCATGCAAGCCAACCTGCACAAAGCCCTGGACAACTTCAATCAGGTATAGTGAGCCACACGCATTCCCACAGCTACCAGTATTGACATTTATTCTGTCATCATGAGGAAGCAATGGGCTGCATCCCAATTGGCTCAGTGCTTAACATTCAGGGTGAAAAAGTGGAGGGCTGCTGGTTAAAACTCTGCAAGGAATGAGCAATGAGCTGTCACATGGATAAATGTGTCTGTTAAATGGCTACTAGCTTACATACAGCATGGATGGAGTACATATTGTACATGTAGTAAGCCAGTTGTCCAATAAGGGAAGATACTTCTGCGTTATTAATCTTTAACTTGTAACCACATGGCTTGTGGGGTACAAAAAGTATGGTCCGGGAATGCCGATTAGAAATAAAAGAAGAATCAATTGATCAATTTAATAATCACAACATAAAAATGTAAACAAATAAATAACTTTTTAAATTGAGAGATTCATAGACTTATTTAAACTCTTTTTTTATATTTATTTTTAAATGTATAAATAAATAGATAAATGTAAAAACTTTTTAATTCATGCTTTAAAACGTAAAAAATAAAAAGTTCAACAATAAATCATTTTAAATGCAAATTTTAATTAGCTTTTTAAAAAGCATTTGCCAATTTCTTTTTTCTCTCTCTAAATGCCAATTGCTTTTCTTTGTCGTTTTGCCAAATGCTTTTCTTTGTCGTTTTGCCAAATGCTTTTCTTTAACCATTTGTCAATCGAGTCAAAAAATGCAATTGGACAGTACACACTTGGGGGCAACCAATATTTTTCAGCTCAGTTTTAGGATATACCCCCTCTCCCACATGCCATTTGAAGTAAATGTAAGGCGGAATTTTATTGGACAGCAAGAAAGACCTCCCGCCATTAAAACATTAACGTTATACCTTGCATGCCATAGCTACATAACATGGCAGAAGTGAATTTCGGACACTGCACAAGAATACAGACAAAACCTCAAATTAAAGCTTGGTCGCACACTGAACGAGACGAGACACGCAGAGCCGTCTATAACAGTGGTTCTTAACTCTGGCCCGAGAGATCCACTTTCCTAACAAGGTCAGTCCCAACCCAGATCAAAAGATCCATCCCGTATCACATTAAAGTACCGCAAGAGCGTTTCTAGTGCAAACGGCTTTGTATGTTTTGAATAGCTCTCGCGGTCCTTTAATGTGACACCCCAGGTAATCTGCGCGGTCCCACATTAAGTCAAACGCGTCTATTCCTGAAGCCTTTGAATAGCTTGTTCATGTGTGTTTATCAGAGTAAATGCCTTGGAATGGAAGATACTACTTATGCTCCTTACGAACTGGAATCACGGCAGAATTTCCAGTGATGTCCACTTCACGGGGCACTTACGGAATTCTAAACAAGACTGCGGAAGCACCAATTGCACCACATCTGTCGGACCGAAAGACCAATCGCAATAGCGACCCAGGAGTCCCGACTCCCCGGTATATACTGTAGCCGCTGTCCCTTTGGCTGCTTCAGTCTCAGCATATCTACTTGACTTGCTCAGAGGCGTTGCAAACATGGCTGCTGAGTGGCACGAGTTTCGTAAATGGACCTTGTACCAATACATTGAGAACACAGACATTGTAAGTCACTGATAGATGACAGTTGCTCGTCCCGCCCACTCCCTTTTTTTTTTCTCGCTGTTATTAATTTAAGTTATATTTTGTGAGGTTGACTTGAGCTGAAAGAGGTGCATTTCATCACCTTTTAACATACTATTTTAAACCTAAGTACTATGATTTTACACGTTTAAACTATGGGATTCTAAATTATTTAGATGGAATGTGAAATGGTTTTCAATCCATGCTCTTTAGTATGCCATGTAGTCCGAGAGTTTCCTGTTGATTTAAGAATTTGATTTTGTTTTTGCTGCTGCATTGGTAGCTCTAATTCAATTCTGCATGTCTTATCAAGGATCTTTGGCATGATTTCCAGCTCACTCTAGGTCAATTTAGTGCTTGGAGTGCTGATGGCTATCTCCCAGATAAGTGCTGTTGCAGCACAGCTCTACTGTAGCTTTCTAGGAGGTTTCCATGGCTGGAAGAGTCACATTCTAGTCATGTGCGCACTATGAAAGCAAATCAATGGCAGAAAAATGGCCTACACAGCTCTCAAACTCTAGTAAGTAGAAGTTATCTAGAAAACGACAGAACCTTTCAAATTGACCTAACAGGTCTTAGCCAAAAGCTAGATCAATTTCTTCCTTTTGGTGTCATCAAATTAAGGCCTTGCTGGAAAAGTAACTAAACTATCAACCTTTATGGTTTACCATTAGTTCTGTTGTAAAGCCATGTTTATTTTCTCATGGTCAATGTTTGTTAACTTTATATGATTTGCTTGTGTGTGCATTCATACAGTATTCATAAGCCGTTTTACAAAGCACACACACACAAGGGATTTTCAATATTTACATAACATTAGCATTAGTGTTAGCGTCAGCCTTGGGTTTATGAGTTGTCAGCTGTGGTGGGCTTGTGGATGTATGCTGTGCTGAGTCCGTAACTGGCATGTGCTGAATGTTAATAAGCTTGCGTCTGGATGCGAGCTCCAACACCAGCTCCTCCGTTAAAGTTTATTAAGTCAGCAGCACAGGGTCCTTATGAATAACCTATAAGGGCTCCCTTTGCTAGCGACATATTCATAAGCACAGGATATTTGCTCAACAGCGTTATTGGATTGCTTGTACAAATATATGAATCCCTTGAGGTCCAAATGCCATTTGGCTTCATCACTGCTCTGACCCCCTCCACTCATTTAATTTGTTTGAAATAATGAGCCAGAGGATGAAAACCCTGACAAGCGGTGACAATTAAAAAAGTATCTCAGCTCCTAAATATATTGGAAATCTAGTCATCCTTTTGTCTGTCCTAATGCCTCACGTCCGCTGGGAACCCTTACAAGAGTACAGCAGCGGGAAATGGCAAAGGTTTTAACTTTCAACGTTGTCGCTTTGTTTTTAAAGCAGAGATGTGTTGGCAGTGTTTGAAACGTGTAGTGAATGTGTCCTAATTGACAGGATACCCTGGAGATGTGCGCCCGTGAGAACGAATTCAAAAGCATTCTCTTTGCTCTCTGCTATTTCCACGCCGTGGTGGCGGAGAGGAGGAAGTTCGGCCCTCAGGGTTGGAATAGAAGTTACCCGTTCAATACAGGAGACCTGACCATCTCAGTCAACGTGCTGTACAACTATCTGGAGGCCAACAATAAGGTGAGAAAAAAGAGGTCATGTTAGTATCAAAACCTGAAAATATAAATATTTTTCTGTACATAGGAGAGAACAGGGCTAATTGTCACACTTTTTTTATCAGTGTATGGGTATGAGTAAAATGCTTGCTACAACTTCCCCCTGTATGACAAGTATCCCCTGTCTCCCCGGTTTATTTATTTATTTAAATGTTTATAATCTGAAGATAGAATGAAATGTTAAAAAATAATGATTCTGGGTCTGAAGCGTGTAGAATTACTCACCCCCACCTACACAACAACCTGCTCACTATTTAATATTTCTGCCCTTCATTACACAAAGCTATCAACCATTAGCTTTTGCTTTTATGGCAAAACCTTAATAATACAAAAGAGCTACAGACTCCAACTAGATTTGCACTTCCTGAAAGAAATACCAGCTCTAGCAACACAAAAGAACTATAGTTTTTAGGTAATCCTGTATCAGAATTGCTCTGTTGTTTTCATGACACTCGGTACACATGGTGTTGACAAATGGTTACACAAGAATAAACACTCAGTACTTGTGCAGTGCAATAAATAATTAAATACATGCAAGATAGTCACAACCAGTGAGAGTAGCAGAATGTCAGGGCTTAGGTTTTTGATAAAAGTATTATGAAAGTGGTTAGTGATTTTTTTACCAAAGATTATAGATGCCAATCTCCAAAAATAACAAAATACAAATTTTTTGAAGCTCAGCAGTATAATTCTCACTTTTATAATATGTCAGAATCGTGTACATTCTGCCTATCATCCCCTTTTGCATGTCACAGGAGGATTTGTGTTGTTAGAGGAATATCAATTGAGTTAGTTCCAGGCAACCCTACTAATTCCATAACCGAATTTGGACATGACAAATAAACTCAGTTGTCGAATGTGAACGGGGCATGAAAGAAATACTAGGCCACATTTGAGCAGACACAACATGTATTACGGCTAAAAGAGCAAACAAACAAAGAGAGAAACAGTGTACAATATATCAAGAATTTTTTCTGCATTTTTGATTTTCCACAAAATGTCAAGCTCCCGTCGAAGTTCCCACACCCCATCTCTTTAGGTCAAATTAACATCCTCTCACCTGGGATTGGTTTTATCTGGCTCTACTGTAGCCGCCCGTCACACTCCCACATTAATTTAATCACATTACTCGGAGCCACAGGGCCTGAGAGGAGACGTAAGGAACAGAGAACCACTGTAACTGGTATTAGCAGAGACACAAAGTCAGCCATAATGAGACGTCCTGAGGGGCTGGATTGCGTGAGGTGTAACCTACAGTCAACCAGCATTTCAGTTCTCGTGGAATTGACATTTTGACAGCTGTAGAATAAGAACTTGCACTGTATTGTACATATACAGGTGGTCACTATCTCTCATGGTTTTAAAGGGATGGTTCACCCCAAAATGAAAATTCTGTCATCATCTAGTCACCCTCTTGTCATTTCAAACCTGTATTCAAAACTTATTTTCGCAAAACACCAAGAAAACATATTTTAAAGAATGTTGGTAACCGAAACAATGTCAGTACCCTTTCACTTATATCATATGGACACAAAACCAATGCAAGTCAATGGGTGCCGCTGTTGTTTGGTTGACCTTCCCCTTTAAGGTACAATGTGCGGAGATGTCTGGAAACCGCACTGCAATCTTGTAACGTATATGCGCAGTTGATCTTCAGATAGTCATATTTTCTATGCCTTCATAGACGCAACGGTACAGCACCAACTCAATCGCGAAAACATGCTGCACACATATGAGCACGTTTGGTATTTTGTACATTGCACCTACTGTTGTTGGAAGCTAATTCCATTGCAAAAATTAAATGTTTGGCAAAGAAGGCGGAATAGCTTAATACAGTCTGTAAAAAAAAAAGAAATCACTGAATGTTACAGTTTCAGATTTTCACACAGTATTGAAATATGCTAAAAAACATAAAATTGCAGAAAAAGAATTCATATTTACAAGAAAACAACGAAAAACAATATTTAAGTGATGTTTTTATTCCACAGTATTTTTCTGGAGCACCAGCTGGCAGAAAGTTACAGATTTTTTAAACGATTTTTTACAAGTGTAAATTAATTCTGAGTGTTTGGTACTGTACATCTCCCGTAAAGATGTAGTTTGCGCAAAAACTTAGTCTCTCCTAACACAATTACAAAAACATTTAAATTAAGTTTCGTTAATAGACATTGTATTGAGAAGATTGCAACAATACTATGTTTTCTAATTCCATACATTCTGTTTTCTAAACCTTTAATCCAAATTTGTGCAAGCACAATATAAAGATAATTGTATTAATTAATTGTACAGTGTTCCATAAAGGATCATCAATTGACCTCTTTGTGCAATGGAAGATAAATATTACAAATTCTAAAATAGTTCCGAATCATGAACATTTTTTATTTATTTAATAATTTCTCTGTTTAATATTGTTCAAAATAATGTAATTGTTTGCACTTTTCAATGTAGTCTCACATGCACATTTCAAACACACTTTATTTTTTTTTGTGACAAAAAAACTAGGTCGCATGCTCATCTCTGAAAAGTCAAAGTACTTAGGCAATTATATCACAACAGGTGTGTTTATTCTCATCTATACTTTGATGGCCGTTTTAGGTGCCCTATGATGATTTGCGCTATCTCTTTGGGGAGATCATGTACGGAGGTCACATCACAGATGACTGGGACCGCAGACTTTGTCGTACCTATTTAGAAGAGTATATTAAGTCGGAGATGATGGAGGGAGAGCTGTGTCTGGCCCCTGGCTTCCCTCTGCCTGGAAACATGGATTACAACGGCTATCACCAGGTACTGTAGCTGATTTCTTTTTAACAAATATAATTTGAGGGCATATTTTCTTTGTCGGTGTGTTATAGCAGCGATTCCTAAACTTTTTCATTCCACGACCCACCTAGACAGGTATAATCTATTTTGAGAGAAGATTTATTTTCCACACATACATTAAATGAAATTTAAGCTGCAATACCAAACTATCTAATGGTAAAATATCAAAGCTATTGTTATTGCCAGTCATTAACTGTACTAAACTGTTTTTTTGTTTGTCATTGAAAACCCAAGTGACATTTCACGACCCACCTTATGTCACTGTGCGACCCACAAGTGGGTCCCGACCTATAGTTAGAAAACCCCTGTGTTATAGGACTACCAGTTAAACTAGAAGACCACAAGCATGCTTGTGTCATTTTGCGTGATTAAACTATGAATACCAGTTCTATTCAATTACAGAGTGACTCACAGATTAAGCGGATAGTACATCCAAAAATGTAAATGCAAATGCAAAAATGTTAATCCCAATGCTGGGTCTTCCAATAACAGAAAAATATTTGTCACCCCAGAAAGCATCATGCTACGTTTCATCATTAAGACTTTGAGGGTTTTATTTGAATTTCCATTTCTGTGCATGTTTGAGAGTTGTTTGTGTTTAAATGTGTTAGTAGACAAAAATGCCTGCAGTGGTTCTGAGGCTAAAGATGAACAGTTTGTCTCTCTTTCTGTCCCTCCCGGCTGTTCCTAACAAACCACATTGAGCCACAATCTAAACTAGAGGCCCAGTGGATTCAATATATCCAGTGCTCATGTGTATCTTAATGCATACCAGAATAGTGATTTTCACCACAGTTTGTTTTATGTGTATTTCTGTACTGACACCACCCCCTACCAGTCTAATGATTTTCAGGATAGATGATCGCATCTGAATCATCGCTGTACCACGGAGGTTTATGAGAAGATATTATATTTGCTTGCTTTATTACGGCTCCAGGACTCATCACACTTTCTGTTCTCTCTCTGGGTCTGTTTCAGTACATAGATGATGCTATTCCGGCTGAGTCACCCTACTTGTACGGCCTGCATCCCAATGCAGAGATCGGCTTCCTCACGCAGACGTCAGAGAAGCTCTTCCGCACCGTGCTGGAAATGCAGCCCAGAGATGGAGGCTCCGGGGAGGGCCCGGGTGGCTCACGTGATGACAAGGTTCTTAAGGATTACACTCACATAGGCATAGCATTGATACCACAGATATTCACACTTGACATAAAGCACAAGATTTAATGTTCTTTTTCCCATGCATTTTATTTTGTGAGGTGAAATTCGTAAGGCTTGTATGGTGTTCATGTTTTTTGATACGTGTTCGTGGGTCTAGTGGACGTACATCATTAGTCAGTTTTTAAATTAATACAGCCATAAGAATTAGTGGTCGACCGATTATCGAATTGGCCGATTATCGGCGTCGATATTAAGGATTTAGCCGATAATCGATATCGATCATTTTCAAGGCCGATTTGCCGATAAAGTCATTTAATTTTGAAATGCGCTTTTTGGCTCTGACGCAGCCAAGGATTTAGTGAGAGCAGTCGGAACACGTCACTCTAGGGGTTTGCCTAGAGTAACGCCCGCCCACTGCCCCTCTGATTTGTTGGGACTAAGTCACGAGTCCGGCCAATCAACACGGGAGGCTGCGGAACAGAAAGTCTTTTTTCACTGTCACCGAAAGCGGTGCTTCAGGTTCATGCTCTATGAGGTAAAGCAGCATCAGACGTTGAAATAAATCTCAATCCACTGCACTGAAGATGCAAAACACTTCAATATAATAAGTGCCTGAATTTCGGAGCAGCTTTGCGGGTTTCCTGCAGGTTCCGCGGGATTTACGCATTATTATCATGTAGATATAATTCACATCCTCAGTTTAACAATGATTTGCTCTGCAAGCGAGCAGCACACTGCACACGCGTTTCTTGTAATTGATCGAGCTGGCGTTTTGCACGTCACTTAAAATGACGCCATTTCAAAAATACAAGACATTTTAAAGCATAAAGAACTTGAATCGTCGGTCTTCAGTCAGAGCGCTCTCATGCTCATGTTATAGCTTCATGAAAATATTGCGGTCTTTTCAACAACATACACAATAAAAGTAATGAAGGCAATTCAATTATTTACACTTAATATATAAATTCAAATTGTGCTAGTTAATCCAATGATTAGCATAATGATTAATTGAAAAGTATTGTATGCAATGTTAAAGTCATCAGAACATATTTTTTTTCCATAAATAAATATAATTTGTTACATTCAATTCATTTTTTCATTTGTTGCTTGCTGTTTTTTACTGTGTTGCTTTACTGTGGTTTACAAAATGTTCACAGAATTCTGCTGGGTGCTCCCTTCTTTCTTTTATTACTATTAATATAAGTGTTATGATTAAGATTTCTCAGTCAGAATTAAAAATATTTCAAATGTTTCAGAGCATGTGTTCTTAATTTCTATATAAATTTACGTTTTTACACCATATATATATATCGGTTCAAAATATCAGTTATCGGTCTAATTTGCATGGAAATAATCGGTATCGGTATCGGCCTGAAAAACGCATATCGGTCGACCTCTAATAAGAATACAATACTTTTTCAGATGCAATGTTGTGTAAAACACCTGTCCTTAATGAATGCATCTCTGTGTCTTGTTAAGGTAGACACATTTTATGTTACTTATAGTACAACCTTTTGTTGTCTGTTTTATATATTTAATGCAAAATCAACACCAAATAATCTATAACCAAATAACTATCATGTGTGAAAATTCCATGACACAAATTATTTAAGACATCTTTTTTGATTGTGTTTATTTTTTATGACGAACAACGTCAGTTTATAGGGGTAAAATTTGACCCCTTTTAAGTCACATTTATTAAAAAAACTGATATGAGTTATAATAAAAAAATAGGGGCATCAAACTATTAATCGCAATTACTTGCATCCAGAATAAAAGTTTGTGTTTACATAATATATGTCTGTGAATTGTGCATATTAATTTAGTATTTTTAAAAGTACACACATAATGCATATATTCACGAGTTCACCTGAGCAGATAATGAAGATAGCAGGGGTAGTAAAAGTATGCGTGTTTGGCGTGCTGTCCGGGGGGCAGGCTCCGAGCTCGCCGATTCCATCCGATCCCGGAACGCTCCCGTCCCCCAATAGGGGCGAGTGCGCCGAGCTCGGAAACGGCCGAACCCAGAACTCACCCCCCGGAGTTCTGCTATCGACATGAGCTCAAGTAGAGGAGCCGGGGAGGTGGTGGGATGTGTAATTCTTTGAGATGGCTTCAGGTAAGAATCTTGGTCTACTTAAGTGCTGGTTCGCTTGAGCTGATAGGTTGGAGTCTATGATTGCTGATTGCGAACCAGCCGGTCTTAATTATATGCTCTGGCTTCTCCCGAACTTTGTTAATCTATAATTATCCATTAACATCATTTCACGAGTTCACCTGAGCAGATAATGAAGATAGCAGGGGTAGTAAAAGTATGCGTGTTTGGCGTGCTTTCCGGGGGGCAGGCTCCGAGCTCGCCGATTCCATCCGATCCCGGAACGCTCCCGCCCCCCAATAGGGGCGAGTGCGCCGAGCTCGGAAACGGCCGAACCCAGAACTCACCCCCCAAAGTGCAAGGATATGAGTTGGACAGCAGCCACTGAGAGAACCGCTGAGAGAAAGGCTTCCTGGATGGTGGCTTGCGGTCGCCATGGGCTGAGGGGTCGTGTAGGTCCTGATGAAGCAGATGTTGTCATGTCCTCTGGAAGTGAATTTCCGAGGGAGTTCTTCTGTGATCGTGAATTGGGATCATGTTCCTGGGGCGAAACGAAGGTGGAACTTTTGCCTGTCTGCTGTGGCAGAACATTGGTTGGGAGCACGGGTCTCTGTGGAGTTGTTCTCTGCGGCGAAACAAGCTTCCTGATGCCAGGCGTCTGCTGAAGCAGAGAATGGTTTGAAAGCACGGGCCTCTGCTGGGCGGTCGCTGTGGCGACGCTGGCTTTGAGGATGAAAGGTGTTTGCTGAGGCAGAGTGTGAGTAGGAAGCAATGGTTCCCTGCGGGGTATTTGTTGCAGGTATGTTAGCTTTGAAATGTGTGACATCTGCTGCGGCAGAGTGAGGATTGGAAACCCGGGGTGGTCACAGCGGTGACTCTGGCTTCTTGTACGGATGGGGTGGAACACGTTCTGCTGCGGCAGAGAAATTTTGAAGCAATGGGCCCCTGTTTGGGCATTTGCTGCAGCAAAGTTACCTTCGAAATGCATGGCGTCAGAGCATGAGTTGGAACCACAGGCCCCTGCAGGGGCAGTCTCTGCGTGATTCTGGCATGAGCATGCATGGCCTGTGAATGGAAAGGAAACATGGCCTCTGTGGAAATGGACTCTGCGGTGAAGCAAGCTTCCTGATGAAAGACGTCTGCTGTGGCCGAGCATCGTTGTCATTGCGGCGATGCTGGCTTTGAGGATGAATGGTGTCTGCTGGGCATGGGTGGGAAGCAATGGGCCCCCGTGGGGGTATTCGCAGCAGCGATGCTGGCTTCGAAATGCATGTCGGCTGCTGAAGCAGAGCATGGTTTGGAAGACCGGGGCAGTCACTGCGGTGACTCCGGCTTCTGGCATGGGTGGGGGTTTTGGAACACGTTCTGCTGCGGCAGAGAGAAGTATAGATCGATGTGCCCCTGTGGTGGTGTTCGCTGACGCGATGCTGTCTACGTGCTGTTTGACGTTAACTGCTGTAGAGCCATTGTTGGAACCCGGGAGTGATCACTGCGGTGACACTGGCTTGTAGCTTGGGTGCGGGTGTGGGACACGTTCTGCTGCGGCAGAGAGAAGTTTTGAAGCCATGGTCCCCTTCTGGTGTTGGGGGGGGTGGGGGGGGAGTTTGAAGCAATGGCTCCAAGTAATGGGGGAAACACATTCTGCTGCGGCAGAGAGAAGTATGAAGCACGGGCCCCTGCGGGGGCGGTCGCTGCGGCGATACTGGCTTCGAGGAGGTGATAGAAAGTGATTGTGACTGCGCTGCAGAACACGGAAAGAAGCACGGGCCCCTGCGGGGGCGGTCGCTGCTGCGATACTGGCTTCGAAGAGGTGATTGTAAGGGATGGAAAGTGTTTTGTGACTGCGCTGCAGAACACGGAAAGAAGCACGGGCCCCTGCAGGGGCGGTCGCTGCGGCGATACTGACTTCGAGGAGGTGATAGGAAAGTGGTGACGGCAGAGTAAGGGAGGAAGCACGATACTTCCGGGAAGAGGTGAGGGAAACATGCAGGGATTCGATTTTAAGTGGAGGAGAGACGTTCTGCTGCGGCAGAGTGAGGGATGAAGCTCGGGCCCCTGCGGGGGCGGTCGCGTGGTGCGATGCTGGCTTCGAGGAGGTGATTGGAAGGGATGGAAAGTGATTGTGACTGCGCTGCAGAACACGGAAAGAAGCACAGCCCTGGGGGGGCGGTCGCTGCGGCGATACTGGCTTCGAGGAGGTGATAGGAAAGTGATTGAGACTGCTGCTGCAGAGTGAGGGAGGAAGCACAATACTTCCAGGAAGAGGTGAGGGAGACATGCAGGGATTCAATGAATGAGAGAAAGACATTCTGCTATGGCAGAACGTGAAAGGGTGGGTGGCATGGAGTGAATTTGTCTCTGGTGCGGGGAGGCGCATTGGTGATGCCTCATCTAGGGGGTGATGCTTGAAGGGTGGACGCAGGCTGATGCTTGACGAGGTGGGTGAGGAGGGTCCGGTGTGTTTTCCTGATGTGGGCACGGTCGGTCCTGATGTAGTTCTTGAATGCGTCGGACGACCAGCGGCCGAGTGTTTGGATCTGTGATTTTGTAAGGCCTTTTTGGGCGGCCGTAGTTGCAGCGCCGATGCGGAAGGAATGGGTGGAAAATTTATCCGCCGGAATGCCCGATTGTGATAAGACCAGTTTAAGGTGTTTTTGGAACCAAAAAACGTGATGCAGGGTGATTTGAATCGTCCACAAAGAGATTGTCAGATGGAGATGAGGCCTGTGATGTCCTGGAGTGGAGGTATGCTGCTAATGTTTGGAACGGCTGGATCGGTGAAGGGAGTTTGGAGATGTAAATTGGATGACCACGTCTGGCCTGGTCTGTCTTGCTCTGCTTGATGAAGTATGAGATGGTTTCATGATCGATTATGGACAAATCAGCGATGGAAGGGTGAGCTGAAGGATTGAAGTGAGATGTAGTGGTGAATTCTGAACCTCTGAGAAAACCAAAAAACGCCAGGATGAACATGGCATCGAGGGTGCGTGCGGTGTGCTTTGTGTGGTAGCCTCTGCGAAGAGTGGAGATGCATTTTGTTAGGATCTCTAATGTGATGGGTTGCCTGGCGTCTCGAGGAGGAGGTTGGGTTCTTTGGATGCCCTTGAGGAGCAGGGATGTCTGAGGACTTTCTATGGCTGGGGAAGGTGAATTGTGCATCAGTTTGTGAAAAAATTGGATCCCGCTCAAGTAACCTTTGATTGAGCTGGCTTTGAGATGTTTCGTGTTGAGGAAGGATATGAATGACATGATGGAGAGGAGGGAAGAATCCGGGAAGGGGATGTTGTATGAGAGGTGAAACGTTTTGAAGTTCCTCCAAGGCGTGAGGTATGTCCGTTGGGTCCTGTCAGAAACGGCATGGATGATTGAGTTTCTGGAGGCTGTTAGCAAGGTATTTAGAGGATGATTTAGTTGAATATTAAGGCCGAAAGGGGAGGGACCGGAGTTGGTGATTGGTCTGCCTCTGGTGCAAGCAGCCTGAATTTCTGCTAAAATCTGCGTCCTGATGCTTTTAGAGACTGGAGGAGGTTCCAGAACCGGAGCGTTTAAAGGCATCGGAGAGGGGACAGCAGTCCCCAAAGAATGCTGAGACATTGCCTGAGTCGCAGAGATGAGGGTAGTTGTGGCTTCCGCTGGAGCGGCCAACTGGCCTCAGGCCGGTGACGGCATCCTGGCAAGCGCCGGCTGTTAGTAGTGGATCCGCTGGCCATGAGGCGGGTGCTTGGGTAGGTGGAGGAGTGATGTTTAGCGGGTAAACGGACCGGACAGTGCTGTTGCAGGCCAGCTCAAGCTGTGCTGGCGGTTGCCGTGCGAGGGAGCGGGAAATGTCCCGTCTGCCCCCAACTGGCATCGACAATGGCTAACCTGGAGCGCAGCCTAGGCTAGCCGACTTGTGGAATGCTCATGTATCTTTAAGTTGATGTGCGCACTGTGTGGGTAAAAAAACAATGAATTATTTCAGAGGTAACATTGTGACTGCGTTGCGATTCCAAGATGTGGTTGTGTTCAGGTTGGCAGACGAGATACCATAGAGATCTTGCGTTTAAGCAACTGGTAAATATGCTGGTGCGTGCCCTTGTTGTGTAGCTTAACCCTGCAGTTTGTAATAACCGCCACTACATGGTGCACGATCTAAACAACAGGCCGTAGCTTGACGCTGTGAAGGCGGGTGGAATGATGGGATCTGTTGTCTTCACCGCTGACTGCCATCGATCAGACGGGAACGCAAAATCATGTTAGCGTATTGAGTAGAGCAATGAAGTTTATGGTTATATTGCATATATTTGTGGTCCATATATAAAGTTACTGCTTGTAACAAGCTTGTGGCTAACTAGACGCTGGACACTACTTCCACCTTTGTCCAAGACACAGTGGTCATGCGGTTTCTACGTCAGAAGGCGGTGACAAACACGATTTACAAGTAGAAAGAATAATTTGAGATATATATTGTGTTCAACGGAGTATTTACTATATGAAACACTTGCTTGTGGTTTAGTGATAGTTTACTGCGAAATTGTTACAAATTGCACCTTTAACTGTAACGGGTGCGTGCGTTATTTGGGCAAGATGTAAATGGGAATGACACCCTGTGTAGAAACGTATCCCGTTGGATACGGACACATTTGTTAACCAGCAATCCCTTTCGGAAGTGCCGATTATGTTACTAATCTCCGGAAGTTTACAATAGTATGACTGACGTTCGCTGAACGGCACGGTTCCGTGCTGGCCAGCGATATGCCAATCTTGAGTGCAGTGGCGCCGCGGAATGACAGTGGATAAATATAAATGTATTAAAAGATTGTACTCACCCAGCTTCTTGCGTGACAGAGAGTTCGGCTGTTCAACACTAGTAAGTCAGTTTATAATTATGTACATTCTCATATATTGTGAATTATCGGAACTGAGTCATGGAATTTGGGGTTGATTAGAGTCAACGTTGCTGCATGGAACGACAGAGTGAATCGTTTTCACCAAAATCTATTGCACAGCCATTGAAACGTTGACGTGTTGTCATTGAGCGTATCTTTATTGGATTGGGTCGAATCACGGCGATCTTGTGAGGCGTGCTAGCATATGTTTGCTGGGGCCGGCGTCTTCACGCTCGTTCCCCGTTAGCAGTGAGCAAACGCTGGCTGGGAGCTAGCGTTTGCAATTAGCCGGCATGTAGCAGCGAGCTCGCGTTGCAATGAGCAGGCGTTTAGGAGCGAGCTAGCGTTTGCAATGAGCTGGCGTGTAGCAGCGAGCTCGCGTTGCAATGAGCAGGCGTTTAGGAGCGAGCTAGCGTTTGCAATGAGCTGGCGTTTAGCAGCGAGCTAGCGTGCCGGCAGCAATTGCACGTGGGAACGAACGAGGTGACTTGCGCGACGTAAACAAGTGGGGATACGGAAACGCTTCCCTAATCTGCGGGAAGATGTAATTGGAAATGTTGCCTCACGGATCGGCCCTGCTGCGTGACTGCATCGATTGCAAACCCGTATGATCCCTTGAATACTTTACGTCCTTCCTGATGTGTAGATGTGTAATCCTTTGAGATGGCTTCAGGTAAGAATCTTGGTCTACTTAAGTGCTTGTTCGCTTGAGCTGATAGGTTGGAGTCTATGATTGCTGATTGCGAACCAGCCGGTCTTAATTATATGCTCTGGCTTCTCCCGAACTTTGTTAATCTATAATTATCCATTAACATCATTTTGAGAAAATAAATTAATAAACATTTGTATATAATTTAAATTTGTGGTAAATATAAATGAATACATGTTAATATTTCCTTAAAATGTTTACATGTATGTGTATGTCTATGTGTTTATAAATACAAAAATAATTTGCACAGTACACAAACGTGATTAACCGTAATTTATCATTAGACAGCCCTAGAGACAAGTTTATCTAGAAAAAAAGTTTTTTTGGTAAACAAAAGTGATAGTTCACCTTCCTCTTGTCATTTCAAACTTGCATGACTTTCTTTCTTCTGCAGAACACAAAAAAATAAGATAAATGTTGGTAACAGAACAGCACAGCTCCCAATTCACTTCTATTGTAACCAGTGCAAGTGAATGGCTGTTAACAACATTCTTAAAAATACCTTCTTTTGTGTTCTACGGAAGAAAGAAAGTCATTCAGATTTGAAATGAGAAGAGAGTGGGTAAATATGACAGAAGTTTAATTTCAAAGGTTAACTTCTCCTTTAAATTGGGTTCCACAGACCTGAACCCCACACATGGGTTTATAGACCATATTGGCATATGTTTTACTATGAAATAGGACATCATAAATTGCTTAATGTGTGTGAAAAATTTAGTGTTTTTTAATCAATATGTTACATTTTCTGAGAGAGAATTTGACTGCCAGTGAAAATGTAGGTGGTGTAAGATCTCTTTTTTTATTCTATATTTTTCTACCCAACTATTTTTTATTTTTCGTGCCCCACAGACCGTTTTTCGAGTATGTTTTTTTTTTTTTTTTTTTTTTTACAAAATAAGTCTTATATCTTATATTAATAGGTAATTTTGTTTCTCAAATAAATCTATAGAAGGATTCAAAGGAACAACATAAACATTCAATCCCATTAAACTCGCTTAACTAAGCTCTGGCTCTTCTACTTTCTGAAA
Source organism: Triplophysa dalaica (assembly GCF_015846415.1). Classification (NCBI taxonomy): domain Eukaryota; kingdom Metazoa; phylum Chordata; class Actinopteri; order Cypriniformes; family Nemacheilidae; genus Triplophysa; species Triplophysa dalaica. The sequence goes on along the minus strand of NC_079558.1, from coordinate 11,651,789 downwards.
AGGTTCACCATAATCACACATGTCCTGAGAAAGACACTTGAAGCTCCTTGTCTCTGAAGAGCTTAAAGTGAGCTAATTTCCCAGCAGTTGTACCTCTCTGACATTTCAAAGATAAGATATGAGACTGTGTAAATCTGGTCCAATGCATTATGACAGCTGACCTTTTTTAGTCAGGACATTGGGATTTGTAAGCAATGACCACTTTGCATTGAGCCGTTCATGGAACTGACATAGACAAATAGATCTGCCGAGTGCACCGTGATTAAATAGCCCAACATCAAGCTGATTTTTTTTCTGCCACCTTCACAGTCTCCACCAGAGTTGTTTTTGGAGGACATTTAGGATTTTGAATTCCATCTCTTGTGTGTTCAGGTGAAAGTCGTACTTGATGAGATTCTGGAGAAGCTTCCGGACGAGTTCAATTTGACTGAGCTGATGGGGAAGGTGGAGGAAAGGACGCCGTACATCGTGGTGGCACTCCAGGAGTGCGAACGAATGAACATCCTGACGCAGGAGATCAGACGCTCTTTAAAAGAACTCAATCTGGGCTTGAAGGTTTGAACTCATCTCATCTTAAATGAAGTCCTTCGGTGTTAAAACCGTTCTACTCCCGTGTGTCACAAAATACGCCTGCTGTGCGTGTACTGATCCCATTGTCGCAACACATGCGGATCAAATTACATGATTATTATGCCTCGCTATTAAAAGCTGAAGGTAGTTCTTGCTTTCTTTGCACGCCTGTAAGGTAGGAGTGGGAATCTTTAGACACGATCCGATCCGATTCTGGGAGCAACTATTTGATTCCAAAACGATTCCTAACATACATTTTTTGGTAATTAATTATTCTGCTGTGCAAAACATTACCTTCACATTTTAACCAAGTTTCTATGCTTTTTGTTTGTAGTTAGAATCTCTGTTTGACAGTATTGCTATCTTAAAAATGAATATATTTTCCAAAAAAAGTTAATTACATTTTGGACATACAAGCTCTGTAGTGGTATGGCTTTCCATGTTTCATTCAAATAACAATCATTAGGAACGAAACGATCCGCCTCACCCTCCCTAAAGCCTTGACACTGACAGCAACTTCAGCGCTAGCTGAGAAGCCAAATTGAGTGTGTGAGCATAACATCTCACCTGTGGAAACTTGCCAAGCTGTGCTATAACAGCCATGTGAGAGGCTTTGTCACTCACCAAAACAAAGTCTTTGTTCTCAATTTTACAGTTGTTTGCAAAATTGTGCAGAATTTAATTTATATTCGCGCCTGTGTTACTTTCATTCAAGGCATGTGTTTGCAGAACACAAGCCGCAAGCTTCTAAGTTATCCAAGACAGAGTAATGCCGCAAATCTTAAGTGATAAAACTCACCACTCAAACACAATGCTGCTTCTACAGCTCCGAGTGAAACCGTGTAATGTGTTTCTTAATGTTAGTCGTGTTGCCGAAATATTTTAATTTGGCCCCAAAGACTTTGCACAAAGTATCGTTCTTATCAACGATACCTTTCTCTTTGTCTTCACAAAATCCAAAGTGTTGCCACACAGCTGATTACATATCTGATGGAGCAAGTCGTAGTTTGTCCATCGTGGTCTAAACGAAGCAACTACGACAGCACATTTATGTTCATCTGTCAACGGATATTTCTATTCCGCGCCCGCGCACAGTGGCAATTTGAACTAAATACAGAATTTTTTCTGAATCGATAGATCGCGATGCATCAAGTTTTTCTCCCACTCCTACTGGTAGGCTCACACCTTCTGGTAACGGCAGCATTAAATCACTACCATGCAGTCGAGTGACTGGACTGCTCTTTTGAAATCTATTTATAGGAAATAATCCTTGAGTGATGTTAAACCTAATGAATTGATGGCTGTCATTATCTTATGAAGCATATTGGCCTTGGCTGAAGGTGTTTTGATTTAGTAAAGATTCAACAGGGAGTGACTGAGGTGATATTCAAAGCTGTGTGGAGCCTGTAACCCCTATTGAAATGAGTTAAAAAGGCTACTTGGTACTTATGTGGGACTACAGAACACATTTATTTACAACCTGTAAAGGAGGGAGGTTAAAGGGATAATTCACCCGAAAATTCAAGTTCTTTCATCATTTACTCGCCCTTATGTCATTCCAAAGCTGTCGTACTTTCTTTCTTCTTCAGAACACATAAGAAGATATTTCGAAGAGTGTTGGTAACCAAACAACATTGGCCCCCATTGACTTCCATTCGTAGGGAGCAAACAACTGACACATTTCTTAAAATATCTTCTTTTGTGTTTCACAGAAGAAAGAGTCTTATAAAGCTGACAAAGAATTTTCATTTTTGTGTGAACTATTCCTTTAAGCATCTCATCATGTTTACTGTCACCTCACAGGGTGAGCTCACAATGACCAATGACATGGAGAATTTACAAAACGCCATTTATCTGGATCAAGTGCCTGACTCCTGGACCAAGCGTGCCTATCCATCCATTTCCAGTCTGGCCATCTGGTTTACAGACCTCCTCAGTCGCATCAAAGAGCTGGAGACCTGGACCACTGACTTCACCCTGCCCTCTGCTGTTTGGCTAGCCGGCTTCTTCAACCCTCAGTCTTTTCTCACAGCCATCATGCAGTCCATGGCCCGCCGCAATGAGTGGCCGCTGGACAAAATGTGCCTGCAGTGTGACGTCACCAAGAAAAACCGTGAAGACTTTAGCTCTCCGCCAAGGGAGGGCGCCTACATTCATGGGCTCTTCATAGAGGGAGCAAGATGGGATATACAGGTAAATATCTTTCTGTTAAGGGGGTCAGACTGGGTTTGGTTCCCACAAATTGTTTGACTGACAGCCGAATGCTTTTGACAGGCTGCATATTTGTGTGAATGCCTTCTAAAGAACTCTCAAGGTTCAGGGTGAATGCATCCTAATATTGTAGATCTGTCGCTGTTTATTATGTCTTTAAAATAAATAAATCAACAATATTGACTATATAATAAGAACACAGACTTTCTCTTCCTTTTTGCAGTTTGCATTACTAATAAAAAAGCTGTTATTTACTGATTTTTACCAACATTGATGCATAATCAACACAAGCTCATTCACTTCACAGTTTACAGTAATTCAAATGAATTTAAGCCAATGCAGATCTCTCTAAAGCCTGTTTAAAAGGTCCAATGTGTCGTTTTTTGGAAGATCTATTGACAGAAATGCAATATAAAAAGGTGTATAAAGACCTTACATAATGAAGTGTTATGTTTCTCTTACCTTAGAATAAGCTATTTCTATTTACATACACAGCGAATCCCCTTAAATGAAATTCGCCATGTTGTTTCTACAGTGGCCCTAAACGGCAAAAAAACTTCTCTAAGAGCGTGTTTCGTAAGTACGCTATCTCCTTCAGCTAAGAAGCGAAAATATGATGACATCTTTGTCCTTTGTCTGCTGCCGTAGTTATGAAGGGAGGGGGGAGTGAGCCATTGGTTGCCATTCACAACATCACCGCTAGGTGCCGCTAAATTTCATACACTGGACCTTAAATGACACAGGATGATTTGAATCACTGTGGCCGGCTGGTTTTGCTCATGTATGTTTTAGATGGATTTTTGGCTTTTGGGAAAAGCTATTACACAGCTTATCCAAGTGTGAAAGCACATAGAAACAGAACTTCTGTACCCCAAGACCAGCCCAGGTGCACAGTTTACAACACCAGTGAGATTTATAATAACTCCCTTATTTATGAATGAGACTTAACGGATTAAGAGAATATCAAGGAAATCGTGCTGAACCATATACATAACAATTATTCATGATGTCATACAGTCCGTATTTTGGTGATGAGAGTTTGCAGCTTTAGTCCAAAAAATATTTTAGCTTATGATTTAATGTAATGTGCTTCAAATAGTTCAAAGACCAGTTTTTAGGTCCAGGAGCAGTTCTGGTGAAGTTGTCAAGAAAATTATTCTGATTGTCAAGCTTGCCTGGTCAGGACATCGGATTCAGCCTATTATCCAAACTGAGAACCATAACCAGTATACAGCCGTGGGAAAATTAAGAGACCATTTAAAATTTTCATTTAATCAGCATTTTTAGATGTTGGCCTTTCCAGTGCAGTATTTGTTGAATTTAAACAAAATCAAACCTCAGGAGTGACTTAAAGTCATCCAACAGAAATGTGAAAGACTGACAGCATGACAAAACTGTAATAAAAATCCAGCTTTCACATAAAACATTTTTTTGAGTTTTTGTACAAATATTGCTTTAAAGTAAATACATATTATTTATGAAATTAGACTTAAATATTGCTTTAAAGTCAATATACCCCTTTTTTTGCTGCATTTGAGTCCTGGAAAATAGAGAGCATCTTTCCTGTTATTTTGACCTGTTTCTCCAGTTTTCATTTTATGCTTATAAATGCAAATAGAAACAATAATTTTATTTGAAATTTATATATATTTATATTTATTTTATATATATTATATTTCTATAAATACACTATTATAAATTAAGGGGCTTCAAAAGGTTCTTTTGATGCCATAGAAGAAAATGTTTTGTCTACATGGTTCCATAAAGAACCTTAAACATCCAAAGTACCTTTCTGTTTTTTGTGGCGAAAAAAGGTTCTTCAGATTATGAAAAGATAAGAAAGACTATAAGGAACCTTTGACTAAATGGTTTTACGTGGAACTAAAAATGAAAATAATTTTGAAATTTTCACATAATTTTTTCCTGTAACTTTGTATAAAAGACACTACACAGACAGCTTTAGTGTTTGTTAGATTTGTGGGTTTTTTAAGAGTCAGTATTTAAAAGCATTGTAAAGTTTTACTGTTGCCACGAGACAGGGCGGTAATTCGATGGGAAACATAAGCCGTGTCCTCTATTGGCTTCTGCAATGTCAACATTATTTGCATTTGTCCCTTTAATACTTTGCAATGTTCAACTTTTGTCTGTCATCTGTGGAGCAGAAGAGGATTAATTAGCTCTCCATAAGAAAGAGTCCTGCAAGCCCGTTAAAACTTCAGCTGCATTAACTTTGCCTTGTTTAGGGAGGCTAGGGCATTACTGCATAAACAAAACTAGTTTTGTGGAGAATAATGCAGGGTGCTCTCAAGAGACTTCATTCTGTGGTGGTGTTGCCTACAACAGTTTCATTAAACAAAACCGAATCTAAATGGGTACTTTTCAATTGCATATACATATAAGAGCCATTAAAACATATTTTATACATAGATTGATTAACATTGTAGACTGTATGTTAAACCTATGTTTTCTGTACGTTATAGGCTGGAATAATGGTCGATGCCCGTCTAAAAGAGCTCACACCTACAATGCCTGTGATCTTCATCAGAGCCATCCCTGTAGACAAACAGGAAACACGGAATGTGTACCAGTGTCCTGTCTACAAGACCAGACAGCGTGGACCCACGTACGTCTGGACGTTTAACCTGAAGACCAAAGAAAATCCATCCAAATGGACCTTAGCTGGAGTTGCTCTTCTCCTTCAAATATAGAAACTATAAATCATATTAGAAAATATTTAGTAGTAATTGCATCAAATGCACAGATTCCTAACAAAATGGTTGTAAAAACAATGTGTGCATTCAGTTAGATTAAAAAGCACTTTGCAAAATAAATTCTTCTACTGTTGTGCATTTGTTCAGATTTGTGACTTTCTATGTAAGTTGCAAGTTGTATACGAGAAGTACAAATCTCAACCTTCTTGTATCATATTGAAATATATCCTGAGAAACTCTTGTGTCTGTCTGTAGATAGTGACAAAACCTCAGCACAGTGTTTCTGTGAATCCACAGCAGTGCAGAGGAGCCTCCTGGGTCACTTATATCTGTTATTGAGAAAGCTTAACAACACGTACAGAGACCGAGCTATGAAACGCAGGGCCACGGGAAACGCGAATATGTGGAGAAAAGCAATAAATCTATCCAGAATCCAATTACGAAGCACCGGGAAATGTTGGTTTGTGTTACACAAAGCTTCTCCCATGTTCTTTCTATTAATTTCTCTGGTGTACTCTACCAGTATAAGTGATGTAGTTAAAGAAATATATATGAAATATACAGTACAAGCCAATTGTTTTGCCACATTTCATTACTATGGCTACTGTATTTCCCATATGTTAGAATTAAAGTATTCATCAAAAGTGAAATAATGCAAAAGGGAGTATGGGAGTAATGTGACCAAAATTATAAAATCCTGTTCTAACTTTTCACAGCCTTAGTAAAGATTTCAGCTGTGTGTATTCTGGGCATTCTCTTACATAATGTCTACAACGGACGCAAATGGCACAGCATGACACGACAAACAGCTTGTTCTTGATTGGTTTTTGTGTCGCCTTGCGTTTAAATTATAATGGGTTCTAATGCTTTCTTTTGTCAAACCACTCAGAATACTATATTTTTGAATACATTTTAGTTGTTCATATGGAACAATGGAGGTATAATTTTCCCAATGTCTATAAAACATATTTCATGTATTTATGGATTAGCTTTACGATTAAGGTTTTGGTGCTCATGAAAACAAATTCAGTCAATTGTTTTAAATTTTTTATGTAGGACTATACACAAAATATAAAAGCTTCTCATGCACTTGGTTCCCTATACTTCACTCGTACTGCGTAGCAGGACGCTATGGGGCATTTTTTTTTTTTCCGATGACTGAAGCTTTACAATAACGCTGCTCATCCCTCCAAGCCGTGTAAGACCACCTGGACCGCATTCTCGTCCACAGGCCAAGCGGCTTCAGCACTGCATTCCATGGCAGTGCTCCAGGTATACCAGGTCAAACTCCTCTAGGGCATGGAGGAGTCCGGTACTGATATTGCAGCCTGAAGAGCTGAAGAGCTGCAGAGCGTGGCAAATCATGCTCTACGCGCCACCAAGGCCATGGCCTAGGCGATAGGCAGATCCATGGCCAGTCTCGTGGTCCTCGAGCACCATCTATGGCTGACGCGGAAGGAGATCAAGGAAGTGCACAAGCTCGATTTCCGCCACCGGCCTCTTCGGACCGGCAGTCGAGGGTGTTGCAGAATGTTTCATGGCAGCGCAGAAGTCTTTGCAGGCCATGAAGCACTTCCTGCCCAAGAGACCCTGATCCAGACTTACGTCGGCTCGCCCTAAGCTAGCCCCGACTCAGCAGCAGCCCACTGCTCAGAAGGCAATAGGTGATGAGATGTGTCAGCGCTCACGCTCTGGGAGACGTATCCCCCACCCTCAGCAGTAGGTATCCCGGCCAAAGATCAAGCTGGACCCTGCGCCTTAGGCACCATCCTGAGACCGAGGTAGGAAGAGGAAGGGACCACGCTGTGGATGGACCTCCTTCAAAAGAGCTCCAGATCAAACTCAAGCTTCTAGAGCCGCTACTTCCTCAATCTCAGACATCTGAACCGCGCCCTTATGAAACGGCTCTTCAGAATGATTACACTGAAACAGATCCTCTCGCAAATATGCCCAGGGGACTGGTTCTTCTCCCTGAATCTGAAAGACGCCTAATTCCACATCCAGATAGCTCCCCATCACAGACGATTCTTGAGATTCACTTGCGAAGGGGTTGCATATCAATACATGGTCCTTCCATTTGGACTGTCTCTAGCTCCTCGCACTTTCTAAGGCATACGGGAATCCGCATTCTGAACTACCACGATGACTGGCTTGTTCTAGCACAATCAGAGGAAGAGCTAAGGTCCCACAGGTACCACCTTCTCAGCCATCTAGATTGCCTGGGGCTCAGAATCAACCTTGCGTAGAGCTCTCTGTCCTCCAGCCAACAAATATCGTTCCTGGGGGGCGGTCTTCAATTCGAGGAAAAGGGACTGCACATCAACTACCTGGAAATGCAGGCAGTATGGCTGGCACTTTGCTACTTCCTGACGGTCTTACGGGACCGCCACGTCTTAGTCCGATCAAACAGCATGATAGTGGTGTCCTACATAAATCACCAGGGAGCCTCTCCTCAAGACGCCTTTTTTCCCTGGTACTTTGCCTCTTGGAATTGGCCCAGTGCAATCCCTCACTGAGGGCAACTCAAGTGCCGGGCAGACTGAGCCAGGGAGCAGATATGCTATCTCGGAGCAACGTCCCTTCAGAGTAATGGACGCTCCACCCCAGGTCGGTTAAGGAAATCTGGGAAGTCTTCGGCAAGGCAGAAGTTGACCTTTTTGACTCAGAAGACGACACTCATTGCCCAACCTACAGTTGAAAGAAAAAGTATGTGAACCCTTAAGGCTTACTTGGATTTCTTCATAAATTGGTCATAAAATGTGTTCTGATCTTCATCTAAGTCACAACAATATAGAAACACAGTCTGCTTAAACTAATACCGCACAAACATTATACGTTTTCATGTTTTTATTGAACAAAACATGTAAACATTCATAGTGCAGGGTGGAAAAAGTATGTGAACCTTTGGGTTTAATAACTGGTTGACCCTCCTTTGGCAGCAATAACCTCAACCAAACGTTTCCTATAGTTGCAGATCAGACCTGCACAACGGTCAGGAGAAATTTTGGACCATTCATCTTTACAAAAGTGTTTCAGTTCAGCAATATTCTTGGGATGTCTGGTGTGAATCGCTCTCTTGAGGTCATGACACAACATCTCAATCCGGTTGAGGTCAGGACTCTGACTGGGCCACTCCAGAAGGCGTATTTTCTTCTGTTGAAGCCATTCTGTTGTTGATTTACTTCTATGCTTTGGCTCGTTGTCCTGTTGCATCATCCATCCTCTGTTAAGCTTCAGTTGGCGGACAGATGGTCTTAAGTTTTCCTGCAAAATGTCTTGATAAACTTTGGAATTCATTTTTCAATCGATGACAGTAATCCGTCCAGGGCCTGAGGCAGCAAAGCAGCCCCAAACCATGATGCCCCCTCCACCATATTTCACAGTTGGGATGAGGTTTTGATGTTGGTGTGCTGTGCCTTTTGTTCTCCACACATAGCGTTGTGTGTTCTTTCCAAACAACTCAATTCTGGTTTCATCTGTCCACAGAATGTTTTGCCAGTAGTGCTGTGGAACATCCAGGTGCTCTTTTTGCAAACTTCAAACGTCCTGCAATGTTTTTTTTGGACAGCAGTGGCTTCCTCCGTGGTGTCCTCCCATGAACTCCATTCTTGTTTAATGTTTACCTTATTGTAGATTTGTCAACAAAAATGTTAGCATGTGCCAGAGATTTCTGTAAGTGTTTAGCTGACACTCTAGGATTCTTCTTCACCTCATTGAGCATTCTGCGCTGTGCTCTTGCAGTCATCTTTACAGGACGATCACGCCTAGGGAGTGTAGCAACAGTGCTGAACTTTCTCCATTTGTAGACAATCTGTCTTACTGTGGACACATGGACATCAAGGCTTTTAGATATACTTTTGTAGCCCTTTACAGCTTTATGTAAGTCAACAATTCTTGATCGTAGGTCTTCTGAGAGCTCTTTTGTGCGAGGCATGGTTCACATCAGACAACGCTTCTTCAGAACAGCAAACTCAAAACTGGTGTGTGTTTTTTATTGGACAGGCCAGCTTTAATCAACACTCTCATCACATTGATTGGACCCCAGGTTGGCTGACTCCTGGCTCCAATTAGCTCTTGGAGAAGTCATTAGCCTAGGCTTTCACATACTTTTTCCACCCTGCACTATGAATGTTTACATGTTGTGTTCAATAAAAACATGAAAACGTATAATGTTTGTGCGGTATTAGTTTAAGCAGACTGTGTTTCTCTATTGTTGTGACTTAGATGAAGATCAGAACACATTTTATGACCAATTTATGAAGAAATCCAAGTACGCTCAAAGGGTTCACATACTTTTTCTTTCAACTGTATTTTTCGAAGGACATGGATGACTTGGCCCACAAATGGCCCAACCGGCTCCTCTATGCCTTCCCCCGATCACTCTTATGCCACAGATGATCAGGAGAAAAGAACAGACGCACACGGTGCTGTTCATAGCCCCACTCTGGAAGAACCAGCCTTGGGTTGCGGAACTGTCTCAGCTGCTCGTAGCAGCCCCATGGCCAATTTCCCTCCTCTGTCTCAGTTGCTCGTAGAAGCCCCATGGCCAATTTACGCTGCTGACGATCACGGCGAGTGTGTCTCTTGCTTGGGAGCTTTTCCTTGCTCAAGACGCACTCAGAGAGACGGAATGCTCTCACTGCGAGAGCATGAGTCTCTCCTCTCTGCGCTCGCGAATAGCTTTCTTTTGAGAGAGCGTCTTAGTTGCTCGTAGCAGCCCCATGGACAATTTCCCTCCTCTCTCAGGCAGGTAACACTATTTGGCACCCCCAGCCAGAGCTCTATACCCAGTGGTCTGTCTTCTCCGCCTGGTGTGCAACTCGCGGCACAGAATATACTGTGACGTATCATCAATTCTGTCCTTCCTGCAAGAGCTGTTGGATAAGGGCCAAGTAGTAGAAAAGAACAACTTCATCATTTGCTTCTTGAAGGGTTCCAGGCTGCTACGCACCCCTCGCCCCCTCACTGTATCCATATGGGATCTACCTACGCCGCTGTGTCTTTTTATATAGCCATAAGCCCCTCCCCTTTTGGCGGGCGCCATCGCCATACGTCCATGCAGCTTTGCTGCCATTGGCGTAGTTTTACTTTGCACCCACCACTGGCCCTGCAGTATTCACTGCGTTATTGTAAAGCTTCCGTCATCGGAGAAAAGGAGTTTCCCCATAGCGTTCTGCTGCGCAGTACCTGTTCCCGTATCTCCGGGAACCAAGGTTACGTTAGTAACCGAGTACGTCATGTCAAAGGTGCCCCAGAACTGTTAGTTTTTTCTAAATTCTTCAAAATATATTATTTTGTGTTCAATAGAACAAAGAAATATAAAATAAATTCCATAATGTTACTGGATAATGTCACAGAACTGAAAATTGCTAATATTCCTCCAAATATATTTCTTTGAGTTCCAAAGAATAAAGAAATGTATGCAGGCTTGAAACAAGGAGTTCAATGGAATACATCAATTTCTTCAACCTCAGTTGTTTTTTTGCTGATATTTGATTGTATGCTTGTTTTATCATCTCACAATCTATAAAAGATTCTAAAAAGTAGTTCACAATAGATGACGTTGATATTATCAGAGAAAACAAGAAACAGAAGGGCTCAAATTACGACCAACATTTTCATAAGTACTGTAACCCAATTATAAGACCTCAAATAAAACAAACCTGGCCATTTATATATTTCCACAATAAACCAAATATTTACACAGAGACCCAAATGCCCCCAACACATTACCATCCTTTCCCACACCTTCATCCTGCAGTCATGTCACCGTTCAAAGAGGCCAAATGCAGGCTGACTATTCATATTTTATATTGCATGGCTGATGTTTGCGCTGCCGGGTACAAGTGGTGGGCAAAGTGTCAGGCTAAGGCAGAAATTTATCAAAGACTCCTGCTCAGAATGTAAAGAAGGTAGGTTTAATCATTTTCCATGGGAAATGTTGGTTGCTAGGCTACAGGTCAGTCTTGAGAAATGACTTGTGTGAGAGCAGGCAATGGCGCAGTATATGTAATATTAAAGCAAAGCAGGCTGTATGCAAATTTCCTGAGAATTGTAACATATCACTTTCACTTTCTGAAATATGGTAATTTGAGACGAGCGCAAAATGTAAACTTAATGGAAGTGCTTGAAGCCACTTCAGATTTTTTCTGTACAAGGATTTTAAATGCAGCATTCTTTAAATGTAAAATGAAGATTTATATAATGTTCAATCCTAATGGGAGTTCTTATAAGAGTAACAGAAGGCAGTGTATTTTAAGTGTTTAGGCACAACCATTTCAGCAAGCTAAACCTTCCGTTTTTAAAACAACAATGCATTAAAAAACCTCAGTCTTCGCCCATTCTGACAGACAGAAAATAAATAATTAACCATTCATGTTGCAGATTCTGGCAGAGAACCTCAAACCCCCAACCTGGCCAGGATAAAAAATTTAACATGGAAAAGTTTTGACTGAACAAGACATTACTCTCAGAAGTGGAGACCTTTTCATTATTTTATATGGACAAATGTTTTAGTCAGCAACCATTTGCGAACAGCGAAAGCTTTAGCCTGCCTTTTGCTTCTGGTTTCCGACACTTTAACCAATACTCCTCACAGACTCTGTTTAATTCAAGTGTCATATTTTCCATCTAAATGCTGAGGGAAGAAGTGACAGGGAAAAGGTGTGAGATCCGAGTCCGTCTCGCTCTTAAAGCTTTAGCAAATGCGGAATGTAAATGCGCAAGGCTTGTTTGTATGCGAAAATTGCGTTTTCACCCGTGAAGTTCAATGAATTTCAAGAAGGTTTGACAACGTTTGCTGGTATGCAAACAGCAGGTATTAATTCACATGTCCAGAAAAGCGCCAATATAGATCCCCAAGTTACATATTTGCTTGGTTAGTGTTCAGATACACTAGTTTCTTTCTCTGCGTGAGAGCTCTGTCGGGATGACACCACAATTTCTCCTGCTGTTCCGAATGTTAGGTGTTGTGTAATTGCTTTTCTCTCAAACTCTCACAAAGTGTTTCCAAAGTTAAAATATAGTTGGATTTATGAAGATAATGTACAAATGAAAAATTGTTTAAAAGTGAATTTCAGGCAGGGCTGTTAAAGCGACTGTAATGTTGAACAGTAACAATATGTTTGAGAGAAAGGGGGACAACTAAAGTAGATCATGTGAAAGGTAATGCGTTCCATTGTAAGGGGGCTTTTCTATAAAGAAAGGCTTATCTTCTGTAAAGTTATTTTCTGTTCTGTTAATGCTTATGTAAACAGTATAGGCATTAGCAGAGCACACACTTAAATGTTAAATGTAAAATCGATGTTTCACATAGTTATAAAGGGTCGAGAGACTTGTGCTTTCTGTATTTTTCTCATAGCCAGATAGTCATATGAAGTTTTGATGTGTTTCATGGAAACATTGGACAGACATTTCATCATCATATGTTTATTTATGTTTGGTGTGTAGGTCAACAAATTCAACCTTATTTCATCTTAAGCACTGTCCTCTTGTCTACGAATATAACACCATATTGAAAGATGTCAGCCACTCCTAGCAACTGTTTACTAGGTTTTGAAAAAAATGACACAGCAGGGGGTGAGTTAATGTTGAGGGTGAGTTAATCATGACTGAATTTGGGTGAAATATCCCTTTAAGTGTTAATTTTTTTATTTAATAGCAGAGATATGTATGTTGCTTCTGTAAATAAGTACTAAGAATCTATCTACAATCAAAAAGTGTGAACGTTAAGTTGTGCCCCACTCTCCCCTATTACTACTATTATGGGAGATTTACCTTTGATTTCTTAAAGCACAGTAATGCTTTAGTGGCAATACTTTCTTTGTTTCGTTTGTTCTCCCTTTCTCTGTGAACATGGGATTGTTACAGTATGTTTCAAGTGTAGTTATGTAGGGCTGTTAAACGATTAATTGCGATTAATCGCATCCAAAATAAAAGTTTGTGTTGACATAATATATGTCTGTGTATCATTTAATATTACTTAAAATTATACTGTTTATACATGCAGATATTTCCTAAATATATAAATGTATGTGTACGTTTATAAATACAAAATAAATATGCACAGTACACAGACATATAATATAAACACAAACCTTTATTCTGATGGCGATTAATCGTGATAAATCGTTTGACACACCTAATATTATGTGATGGGCACCCTTATAACTATGGAAGCCCGTTTCCGCCAGGGTTGGGAATTTTTTTAGAATTAGTAAGTCATTAGTCAGATACTAAGTCGAAATTACTATTAATAATGACTTAGTATCTCATAATAATGACTTAATTATCTCAAAATAATGAGTTACTGAGTCGAAATTTCGACTCAGTATCTGACTAATGACTTACTAACTCTAAAAAAATTCCCAACCCTGGCGGAAACGGGCTTCCATAGTTATAAGAGCGCCCATCACATAATATTAGGTGTGTTAAATAATAATCGGGGGGGGGGGGGTGATTGTATGTGACGTGTGCATTGCGTTACATTAGGGGTCTTTAACTACTTCTCTTTGAGAGCCAGATTCCAAAAGTATAAATTGGATGCAGGCCGTTTTTTTGATTATATCTTCATTTATTCTGTCATTTTGCATTTCTAATATTTATTGCGTTTTGTTCCTTTTATACTGTTTTGTTGCTGTTACTTATAGGCCATATATTAAAACATGCACACAAATATTGCTTCCAGTAGGCTACATCCATTTGTGCCTTTTCATGATTTTAAATTAATAGGGGTTATTTGGCGTTTTAATTGTGTTTAATATTCCTTGATGCGTTATTTGCCCAATATGTGGATGCAATTATTTTTTCAAGAAGATATTTATGAAGCTATTTTGGTTTTCAAAAGTAATTCTGCCACTCGTGACGTTAAATTAGGGTTTTATTAAGCGAGTCAATGGATCTGTGCAAGAAACTGAACGCTATTATCACATCTTCGGGTGAAATCCAATCGCATTCATGTGCCCCACGCACTTACAGGCCATATTCTTTGCATAGTGCGAGTTCTGGGAGAGATGAACAGCTGTTTTTCTTAAATATAGCTGTTATACATAATGAATGCAAACAACACATATTTTTCTCTTATCTTAGACAACCGCTCACGTGATGTACCATTCCTACAGTTAACCTACTTTCAAGGGCACGAATCGCGTTTTAAAACGCGATCTATCGCGTGCGCAAACCGATTGCCTGTGGCTGTGCAATGCACTGCTGATTGTAAATAACATTAAGTTTCTTGGACTGACCGATCAAATCGCTTTATAAGATGTAAATCATTATGAGCCGCGGGAATTACTTTCGTAATGAATGTAGCAGCATTATTATGAGATACTAATTATTATTATGACTTACTAAGTCGAAATTTCGACTTAGTATCTCATTATTATGTCTTAATAAGTCGAAATTTCGACTTAGTATGACTTACTAAGTCGAAATTTCGACTTATCTCATTATTATGAGATACTAAGTCATTATTATGACTTACTAATTCTAAAAAAAATCCCAACCCTGGCGGAAACGGGTTTCCATATATAACTGCCTTTGAATTGAGACTGAAATGTTTATTTATGTAATTTATTTAGGTTGATGGTTAACATGAATGTCAATACAGATTGGTACATGTGAAATTTAGGTAATTGTTATACCTGGGTAATAAAAAGTATGCCCGAAATTAAAAATGCAATCTTGTAAAGAAATCATCATTATTTTTAGCAAACTCCACACTGTCCAAACATAATTGTATAGTGTTTGCAAAGAGCAGTCAAACAGTAAACACCAACAGATTACTTTAGATTTTCAGTACAGATATTTGTTGATGAAATTGGTTGTGAATGAATAAATAGAAAGCAATAATAAATATTACTTTGTATTACAAATTTCAACCGTTACCACAAACAGTCTGACTTCTTGTCTTGTTCCCATTTTATGATTTAATATTCTCATCATAAATCTAATAACGGTTCAGTTTGGCACACAAAACGGTTTCTTACCATAAGAGGCAGTAAATTTGATTCCCAGGGAAAACACATTCTGATAAAATGCTTGAATGAGCTATGCGTGTCAGTAAAATGCATAACTATAAATATGTTTTTACTATATATCCATGAGTTGCGTAGGAAAATGTAAAAATGCTACATTTCACTCCAGTCTCCTCCAATGTTTTTTGAAGCATATCATTCTTTTTGCACATGAATGTTTGTGTTTAGAAAAATAAGTACGTTTTATTTGAAGCTAGTACAACAAGCATAATATACTCATTTGTCTTGTGAGTCACTGCAACACAGTCTACAGCCAGATATCAACAGTTGTCATTGTTCAACAGCATTCGTCCCAATCTCTTCCTACAAACACATTTGAAAAGACACACGTACAGTATCATAATACTTAAAATGATCTAACACTGGGTTAGTGGGTCTATACTTTAAGTCCGTACTCTTGAACCTCTAAAGAAAACAAACTACAGTGATACAAATGGCAACCAGAACAGACTTGTCCAATTACTGTGGCTAAACAAGCATATTTACAATCATCTTTGCAAAATAACCGGCCATTAACTTAGGAACAAACTCATATGTGCCAGCCATCACCAACTGAACAAAAGAACGAAAAACAACGCAACTTTTACTTGATTGTGCTTTTCAACCCACAAAACCACTTCATCGTTGAAATGGAACATTTTCGTAGAGGCACCGATAGAAGTGCGGATATCATAAGAACTTCTAAAGCTATTGACTAGGACTGGAAGTATAAACAGTATTCGTATTTATATATGTATATAAATTTCTACAGTTCTGTTACACGTCCACACCGTTCGTTGTACGTTCTTTCACACCTTCCGGCTGTTATTGTTCGCGTTCTGCGAGTCACCGTGCGAGGCCCTTATGAATCCCCAATGTGTCCATCCCTTCTTTGTGATCTACAAACACATATAGATGAGTGGCTATGCACACAGAAGAGTCTCAGTTCTAAATATATAGTAGCTGGAGCTGGGTCAGTTATCCGTGACCAGTTTTGGCTAATGTATACTTTTGCCGGGGTTCGTGGTTCATTGGTCATGAGCTCGTAGGTAGTTAAACAGTTACTTCGGTCTTGCTGCCTGTGCGGTAGTGATGGTGGTGTTGCTGTGGAACATAGTGAAGCTGCTCCACGGTCTGAGTGCGGCGAGAGGCGAAGGCCTGTCTCTTGGAGGCTGTCTGGTTCTGGCTCATGGTCAAAGTGTTTGGTGTGCCGTTGTTCGAGGCACTGGGATGGGAGTGCATTTTTGTCATCTTGTAACGGTCCAGGATGGGTGTGGTGGGCATGAACACATCCGTGTGGGATATGGCTCTGGAAATGGACTTTTCGCTGTGGAACCCTGAGCGCTTAATGGACATCATCCTCTCGGGGGAGATCAGTGGATCTTGCGAGTAGAGACGGTCTTGGGAGTAGAGGCGGTCCTGCGAATGGAGGCGTTCCTGGGTCATCATACGGTCCTGCGTGTGGATGCGGTCCTGGGAGTAGTGTCGGTCCTGAGCGTGGAGCCGGTCCTGGGAGATCAGGCGTTCATGAGAACGGAGGCGTTCGGCAGAAAGGAGCTGCTCGTCGGAAAGGATTCGGCCGCCGTAAGGAGACGTGTCATAGGGGGACATGGGGAAGTCGTTGTCGTGGCCGTGCTCGGGGGACAGCACACGATCCTGGGACATGGCTCTCTGAACTTTGCGTGGGCGTTGGCGGGGCGGCTGTTGCGGCTGCTGTACCTGTTGACTGCTTTGAGACTCTTGATTAATCTTTATCATGTGTAGGGGAAGAGTTCCCCGTGCTGCCAGATCTGGGAGGTGCCTCTTTCTGGTGTAGTAATCATCCACGTCCTTATCTGCTGTGTAAGATAATACAACAAAAAAGAAACTTCAGAATAAGAAACTTAAGAAACTTCAAAATGTCAGAAACTGACATTTTTAATATATATTTCTTCAAGTTAATCAGTTAATCAGTTAACAGTGTGCATTGTGTATATTATTTAATGTATATTAGTTTATAAGTGCAATAGATTGTATTTGTCTTTGAAATGGCTTTTCTTTTTGTTATACATCACACGTCATCATACTTTTTGCCCCTTTCACTATCCGGCTTTATTCTGGTTATTAAACCTCACTTCTCACAATCCAGTAAATTCCACAAGTAGACTAGTATTCAAAAGTTTTAAATACATTATTTTTAACTTTAAAAAAAAAAGAATAGTAATATCAACTATGGAACTAGGGAATTCTGTAATTATGGCCCAGTTTCAGAGAAAAGTTTTATATGAAAACTATACTTTAGATAAATGAGGATATTTAAATCTCTTTTATAAAAATGCTTTAGATAAAACATTACCGGTGTGCATCTTGAGATAATAATAAAAACAACAGTATTAACATCTTTTTTTTGTCAGGGCAAGATATCTGCAGTTAAGACATACATGTATTAAACATTCGTAATCCTGGACTAGCCTTAAGGCTTGTCTGTGAAACCAAGCAAAGATGAATTATGTTCTGGCTGGGCTGTCCTTTGGGTAGTGCAACTGGTGCGACCACACCAGACCTCTAGGGGGCCCTGCGGCAAGGGGAAACTTGAAAAATATGAATAATAACTGATTTAAGTTGTTTTATTTAAGTATGAGTTTATTCTAAATAATTATCTGAGCTATATGTAAGTCATCTAAAACATCTAAAAACTTGCATTTTGTTCTCTGTATTCAGTTCTCTGATGCAGAATCTTTTTACTCGCTATCACAATCAGGTATTCTTGTTTGTAACAACGGCAAATGCTTGCGCGTTGGCGTTGAACACACTTCTCCTGCAAAAAAAGAACCCATAAGAGGAAATTGCAAGAAAAGCATGACGCGAACTGCTGACTGCACATTATTTTAAACCGGGCTGTCTTGTACGGTGGAGTATTGATTGTGGCACGGACTCCGCACGACTGAACCAGCTGCCATAGCCATCTCCGTCACTTGCACACATGGCTTCCAAAGCTGTGTACAACCATCACAATGATCTTAAGTTTACATTATGTTTTTTTAATATATTTATGAGGAAAACGTCTCAGTTACGTCTGTAACCTCCGAGATGTTGTGTTGAAAGACAGATTGGGGTTTGATCTTAGAACCTATCATCTCCGAGATAAATTTAAAACGGCAATGGGCTTTGGCGAATGGCCCGCCCACGCCAGTCCCGCCCCGTACATACGGGTATAAAAGGAAGATGGTGGCGGTCAATCACTAACCCTTTGTGCTGAGGAACCTGAGAGGTATCTCCCGGTTGCAAGGGGATTGGCAAAGCGTTGTAGCATGACCCCTTCAGTCGGTCTCTCGACGTTGTGCAACCAATAGGTGGCCGGGTCACGGTGGAACAGTCTGCTTCTTCACCACAGAAAATCTCCACAGTGTCACAATACAGCCTTGCTTGCTCGATGCCCTAGAAGGGGGACCTTCTGAGCTTCATCACACAAGATTGAGCCACAGATCCTTGGACCACTATCATGGACCCAGGACACTCGCCATGACCTTCGTCGCCGAGGCGAGAGGCCTGTGGCGGTGCGCAGTCAGGTCGACCCTCCCATCAACCAGATCCAAACATTCTGGCATATGATCCAAAGGGTCGCCATAACATTTTGGACCTTATTGACCGCCATGGCGTGGAGGGCAAAAGCAGCTTAACCCACAGCATCATAACTCCTCGACACGAGTGTCAAAGAGCTTACATGCCCTGGAAGGGAGACTTGGTCGACCTCTCCAAGTGGCAGCATCCAAGGTGCACCCTGGCTGCTAGTCCACCTAGGTGGTAGCTGCTTCACCGTCCAGGAAAGTAACAGCTCCCTGAGCCCTTCAGAGAGGAGCATGCCGCGAACGGCATACTCCATGTCTAGTGAGCTCCACGTACATATCCGGGTCAGCCCGGGGAAGCACGCTTCGCATTCGATGACCGGAGGTAGCTATCAGATGTTATGACAGAGCACGTTGTCGAGTCTTGCCCGCTATGGGACGGTACACCGCCGCCCATCAGGGATGAGCCAGGAGAGCGTGCCGGGGCATGGATGACCCGTGAGCCGAAGCTGGCGGAGTGACATCCACAGGAACCCCCGATCACCCACGCCGTTTCATTGTTCGACCTTGCCGAGGCGGTAGTCGCGCTCAGGAAGCTGACGGGTTGCGGCAACATTCCGGAGAATGTAGCCACTGTGACCGCCACACCTAACGACAAACCGTGCCACTGCATGCTGGAACCCCAACGTGCAGTTCAGGTGTCAAAACTGTGAGAAATCATTGGCCCTGAAAAGGTCCTGCTCTTTTAGATTTGTAGCTCGCTGCCGAGACGCCCAGGGGAAGTTCGCACTCCAGAGGGGAAGTCCACCGCTGGGTGGGAAGAGTCCGCTCACCGAAGGGGAACCTGCCCTCCGAAGGGAGAAGTCCGCTGCTCTGCGTCGTAAGTCCAGCAGGAGAGAATCTCGAAGAGATAAACTCAACACCATACACCGAGAAGGTTCCGAAGAACAAAGGATGAGAGAATGACCACAGACATCTTCCTTTTATACCCGTATGTACGGGGCAGAGACTGGCGTGGGCGGGCCATTCGCAAAAGCCTATTGCCGTTTTAAATTTATCTCGGAGATGATAGGTTCCAAGATCAAACCCCACTCTCAACACAACATCGAGAGACAGACTGAAGGGGAACCTCTTTAATAAGTATGTTTTACTGATGTAATATATAACTTTGATTTGTGCTATGTTTTCGCACACTTAATTTCTTGTAGCCTGCTTGGACTTGTATTCTGAAAGCAGATCATTAATTTAAGAGAGATCAAGATCGTTTCCCCTCACAAATGCATGTACCTAAATGTAAAGGCTACTACTATTGACTTTGAGCATTGAAATTCTATTTGCGTATTTGACCAATGGAACACCAACAGAAAAAGCGCCAGCCAGGTATGGCCCCACATCTTAACTTGCACATGCCTGGGACGGCCCTGTGTTCTGCCAAAAAGCATCCTTTTTTTTTTTTACATTTTAGCACCTTAAAAGAAGCCACTCTTTGTCTTAAATGTGTAAAGTAAATAAATAAAACGATTCACAACAACTCTATACAAATGCGTTTCTCTATATATTATTCTCAATTGCCGTTTATAGTAAGGTAGCATTAGCTAATGAACTAACAATAAATACACTACAGCAGCATTTATTAAACAGTTTCAATAAAATGTCAATTAATAAGGATTTTGATTGTCAAGCTCAAAACGAAAAAGCATTGAAGTATTATAAAGCGATTATTTTTAATACATATTTATTATCTATTAGAAACATTTCTACACCTCTCAAGCTCTTTAGAATGTGCCAATAACTATTAAAGATAAAATATTCGGATAAGATCTTATATCTTGCATTTCTCTGTTTCTTACTAAAACAATACTTACATACATTTTGGAGCCTGACAGCTCGATTCACTATAACTATATGAAAAAGAAAACGTTTCAACTTTTGTTTATTTGCAGGATAAAAAAACATTTTGATTTAGTAATTCATATTTTCATCTTTTTTAAACTCATGAAGTCTGGTGCATGTTTTGCTTTACCTGAACTCTGCCTTACCAACATACATTGGAGTAAAAAATTTTAATTGTCTAAAACCCCATAAATGTATCTCTAAAGTGATAGACCATTCAAATATACAGTGATATATTTTTGACAGCGAGTGCTTTAAGTTAATAAATAACTCATCTATGTTTTGTGATTTATAAACATAAAATAGAATATATAAGATATAAATATGACATGTAATATTTGCGGGATTTTCACAGGGTATGGGGTTTTGAGAAGATTGTGACCTTATCATTTTGTCATTATTGTAATATCACAATTGATGGGACTGGTAATAAAAAGGTGAGGTTCTCACACTTCAAAAGACACAGTACCATAAATGTTTAGTTTTGTGCTTCACTACTTATAGATTTGTTGATGCAATATTGGACCCACCGCTGTGTCAACGGGAGGATTTTAATAATATTGTAAGCCTTTGAATAACTTTAAAAAGCTTGATAAATTCTAATCAGACACTTTAATTTCTCAAAGAAATTCATGCCCCAGCTTGAGAACTTCAGGACACAAACACATCGAGTCAGGACAGTGAGTGACTGTACTGTAACTAACTGCATGATTACAACGGGAAATAATGAAATCATCCTTTGCTCCGTGGTGTATTGAAAATATTCTGGGCGAGCTCATGTCCTTGGGATCTCAGTTACACTTGATAGATTTCTCCACACATTCACAGCCCAATGATTTTGAAGCGTATCATGGTGGAATGCAATAAAGCAGTGTATCAAACAAAATTACAGCCACAAATCTTTCTTTAAGTGAGAATTAATTAAATAACCACGACGAGACCCCTTGCAAGAGGTGCGGAAAAAATAAAACACGGCACGTCATTTAGAGCCTAAGGTTATAGCAGACATATTTGTGGGACATCAGAAAGCGTATCTCTTGCGGGGATTAGATCCAGTTGGTTAAGAGATAAAAGAGAAAAATAGCTCCATTTATCTTTCGCTCGGTGCGAGGACGAAAGCTACGTTATTTGGGGAAATTAATGGCACATAATCTGTTTATTGTGATTAAAGATTAAATTAATCTTTCTTCATAAAGGAGTCTCCTTTGATGGTCTGTGTATATTAGTAAAATCAACACACGAAATGGATGAGGATGCTTAGAACGTTAATAATAGGAACCAAGAATGCAGAAATCGGCGAGACGGTTTCCTGTCCGGCTGCATCCAGCTAGATCTGTCACTGCAGAACATCACCAAAGCTTCAAAGGAAACAGCTAAGCCTTTTGGCTATTCCCTACAACAAAAACTTGCTACAGAGGCAAATCTGAGATACGAAGGAGGCACCGCCGCAGGACAACATTTAGGAGGGTCTGGTGCCATGAATAGTTTAGTGTATGACTGCACGTTTTCGCTGGTGGAGGCTCAGCAATTGTGGAGGAATTGTAGATGAGCAGGTCTGTCAATTTTAGAGCCCTCGCTTGGATTTCAGGCATGGCGGTGAGCTGGTGCGTTCTTTATGCAATTGCACAACCCTCGGGGAGTTTACTCTTCACTTAGGGAAATATAATGAGTGGAGAGCTTATTACACAGCAAAACTCTATCAATATAACAGGTCTATCACAATGAAAAATCATTACTTAGGGGTTTCAAAATGAAATGGCAGGAGAAAGAAATCTTTGCTGGCTAAGGAAAAGCATGAACTTCCCTGATCTCCTCAGTAAGACATGAGACCCCAAGCGAAATCAAAGAATGAACGGGATGTAATTTTGTACAAAATATGGCCAATACAAAGTGGTTTCGAGTTTTGTTTGGTAATTAGAAAGCTCACCAGCGAACAACTCCATGAAAAATTTTTATGTCATGGCTCCACCCACTTGTTTTTTTGTTTCTTGAACGTCTCGTGAATGCACTGTTACAAATCGAATTAAACTACGCAGAAACCACAAGAACCAATAAATTTAATGTTTTCAAAAAACGTTGTATTGCCAATTAAACATATGGGGTTAGGAGGCAGGTAAAAAACAAGTGAGTATGACATGGCCCCGTTCACTTTGATGAATTTTTTTTCTAGCTGCATCGTGATAAAATGCATACAACGACTGCTCATGAAATATAAGAATTAATGAGATATACACGTTTTTGTGGCACCATAATGTATTTATTTCCATCACACAAAGGTGTATGATGTTTACATTTATGTATCGATCACTAAATTAACTTAAAATATTACTAGTTTTCTCTCACAAGCATTTCGTTTCATTTTATAACACATTTTTTATCCCCAGGGGTCGTATAGATTACTTATGATGGATGTTTGTGTTGTTTCAAGCTTTTTGTGGTATTTCAAGCTTTTTTTCGTTGCTATTACAAACCTAGGAAGAACCAAGATATTATTTAACAGAACTCCGATCTTGTCATATACACCTACAAGGGTGAATAAATTATCATTTAAACTTTTCAGATTTTTGTTGACTTTTCTTTAAATTAGTCATGTAAATGCTACTCTTAAACCCCACCCAGAGCAGTGTGGGCAGCATCCGTCAAACTTCACCTTGAGTATGCTGGGACTTTAAATAGAGATCATGCTTAGCAGAAATAAAGATGTTAGGCTGGCACATACTTAGTCTCTTGAGTGAGGAGTATTTGTTGAGGTCAGCCTTCACGGCAGACTCGTAGGAAGGGGGGAGATGAGACAGGCTCTGGAAGGAACGAGAGAAGGACAGATCGTATGGCTCGGTCTGTGAGGTGAGGATACTGTTCATCCTGGTGCTCTCTGCAGGCGACACAAGAGAAACCATCTTATCTGTAACCAAGCAAAGGCAAAATAATGCATTTCAAACATTTCCACTGTAATAATGGATGTGGAAACACCAAAGGGTTCATATCATATACAGTTGAAAGAAAAAGTATGTGAACCCTTTGGGCTTACTTGGATTTCTTCATAAATTGGTCATAAAATGTGTTCTGATCTTAATCTAAGTCACAACAATAGAGAAACACAGTCTGCTTAAACTAATACCGCACAAACATTATACGTTTTCATGTTTTTATTGAACACAACATGTAAACATTCATAGTGCAGGGTGGAAAAAGTATGTGAAACCCTAGGCTAATCACTTCTCCAAGAGATAATTGGAGCCAGGAGTCTGCCAACCTGGGGTCCAATCAATGTGATGAGATTGGATGTGTTGATTAAAGCTGGCCTGTCCAATAAAAAACACACACCAGTTTTGAGTTTGCTGTTCTGAAGAAGCGTTGTCTGATGTGAACCATGTCTTGCCCAAAAGAGCTCTCAGAAGACCTACGATCAAGAATTGTTGACTTACATAAAGCTGGAAAGGGCTACAAAAGTATATCTTAAAGCCTTGATGTCCATGTGTCCACGGTAAGACAGATTGTCTACAAATGGAGAAAGTTCAGCACTGTTGCTACACTCCCTAGGCGTGGTCGTCCTGTAAAGATGACTGCAAGAGCACAGCGCAGAATGCTCAATGAGGTGAAGAAGAATCCTAGAGTGTCAGCTAAACATTTACAGAAATCTCTGGCACATGCTAACATTTTTGTTGACAAATCTACAAAAAGGAAAACATTAAACAAGAATGGACTTAATGGGAGGACACCACGGAGGAAGCCACTGCTGTCCAAAAAAAAACATTGCAGCACGTTTGAAGTTTGCAAAAGAGCACCTGGATGTTCCACAGCACAACTGGCAAAACATTCTGTGGACAGATGAAACCAAAATTGAGTTGTTTGGAAAGAACACACAACGCTATGTGTGGAGAACAAAAGGCACAGCACACCAACATCAAAACCTCATCCCAACTGTGAAATATGGTGGAGGGGGCATCATGGTTTGGGGCTGCTTTGCTGCCTCAGGCCCTGGACGGATTACTGTCATCGATGGAAAAATGAATTCCAAAGTTTGTCAAGACATTTTGCAGGAAAACTTAAGACCATCTGTCCGCCAACTGAAGCTTAACAGAGGATGGACGATGCAACAGGACAACGACCCAAAGCATAGAAGTAAATCAACAACAGAATGGCTTCAACAGAAGAAAATACGCCTTCTGGAGTGGCCCAGTCAGAGTCCTGACCTCAACCCGATTGAGATGCTGTGGCATGACCTCAAGAGAGCGATTCACACCAGACATCCCAAGAATATTGCTGAACTGAAACACTTTTGTAAAGAGGAATCGTCCAAAATTTCTCCTGACCGTTGTGCAGGTCTGATCTGCAACTAAAGGAAACATTTGGTTGAAGTTATTGCTGCCAAAGGAGGGTCAACCAGTTATTAAACCCAAAGGTTCACATACTTTTTCCACCCTGCACTATGAATGTTTACATGTTGTGTTCAATAAAAACATGAAAACGTATAATGTTTGTGCGGTATTAGTTTAAGCAGACTGTGTTTCTCTATTGTTGTGACTTAGATTAAGATCAGAACACATTTTATGACCAATTTATGAAGAAATCCAAGTAAGCCCAAAGGTTCACATACTTTTTCTTTCAACTGTATATTACTAGTTAAAGCTGAAGTTTTATTTTATAAATATTGCTGCTGTCCTTATGAAACCTGTCCATATCTCCATATTGTAAATCATTATTATAAGTCATGAGTATGTTTGTCAGTTTTACTGAGTTTTGCAAATGTCTAACCAATAAAAATAGGGCTGACAAACGATTAATCGCGATAAATCACACCCGGTTTGGATTTACATAATATATGTCTGTGTCCTGTGCATATTGAGTTTGTTTTTATAAAACAAATACATGCACATATTTAAATAATATAAATATAAAAATGAACAAACATTTATATATCTTGTAAATGATTTGTAAATATAAATAAATGCAAGTTTATAGTTCCTAAATATGTATACATATGTGAATGTTATTTCGTTTAAAAATAAAAAAATTATATGCACCACACACAGATATATGTATACACAAACTTTTATTCTGGATGCGATTAGTCGCAATTAATTATTTGACAGCCCTTAAAGTTTTAACAAGTGCTTGTCAACTTTGACAACACAGCATTTAATCATTATAAAAGTAAAGCGTTTTTCCATTTCCTGAAAAGCAGCGAGTTTGGACATCTGAGGTTTCGGACGGTCAGTGATGATATGCAGATAATAATTAAAGATATTAAGATATTATATGCAACTATTAGTGAGCCATTGGTACTTTAATGTGCCATAATCTCACACTTCAGCTTAAACTTCTTCCCTAGATTTATAATGTCTTCAAAACTGAGGCAAAATAAGTATTTTATAACCATTTTCCACCCTGTCTCTGATCCTGTTTTGGCTGCTGGGCTTTTAAGACATGCACCTTTCCCAGACAGTGATGAGCTGCTTAGACATGATCTGTAACTTTGTCAGTCTCTAACTGTCATAAAATATCACGCTTTTTGCAATGCATCACTTTGTTACAGGTGTTAAAACTAATGCATTTTGGTTTGAAAATGATCAGGGATCAAACAGCCCAAGCCTTTGCAGGTGCTACACGTAACCAGGATCAGTAAAAATTGCCTCATTTTAATCTTTTATAGTTTTCTTTTCTTTGATCCTGGAGCTCATGGGTGGAAGTCTGAGGGGATATACATACTGAGAACATATCCCTTAAATGTTCCGGAAGTGACTTCAAACATCAGATTTGAATGACATTGACAATATGGGGGGGGAACAAAGTGGAATAAATAATTTCTTATATAAGAAGCTATTGTGCATATTTACCAAGCGTTTCCATTTAAGAATTCAAGGTCAATGTGATAAACGATATGACCCCTGTAATAGTATGTAACATTTGTGGACACTGCAATTTTTAACGTCATCAGGACACTAGTGTGTAGAATTAGGGAACATTTGTACAGGGGTTTAGTGGTTATTAATCGACGTCACAGTGTCACAGGGGCTGGGTCATGGCCTGACCGATCACATTCTATCAGCTGTCTCATTGATAATGGAGGACCCTGGTTCAGTGACTGATGTGATATGATGTGGACGTGGGAGTAGTGCTATGGCTCCCTGTCCCCTGTCCCTGCGGCTACGTGCCCATCACGCCAGTGTGAGCCTGATCGGACCAGGGGGAACAGAGGGCAGGGATCAAGCCCTGGTTAAAAATAGGGCTGTGAGTACCACTGCAATAGAGGAGCTAGGATGAAACAAAAACTCCAGGGAGCTGGTGAGTGAGAGGGTGGTTTTGTGGCGTGCTTGCAGTGGGGTAAATACGAAGGACAAGCAATGTTTATACAGCTCTTACTCCATTTTGCAGTTGCTCTGTACATGCCATGGGATTTAGTTGTTTTGAGGTGTGTGAGGTGAAAAACATAAATTGGAAGAAAAAGGATAAACAGAAAAGAAAGCAAATCAATAACGATCGTGAATATGACTTACCGTGTCTTAGGGATCTGTGAGCTGGTCAATTCAAGGAAAAACAAATCCAATTCAATAACATCATTGTGTTGAAAATTCAATGGAAATGGGGGAGGTGCTTTGTGTTATCTAGAACCATAGGTTTTGACTCAACATTTTGGTTCTAAAGGACAGTATTCAAAACTAAAAACAATCACTGATTATACAGGAAAAATACAGGAAAAATTTGGCAGACGGGGCAGCTAAATATAACATAAAATACAGTATTTCCTGTAAAATTATAGATTTTCCATTTTGTCCTAGTAAATTTGCAATCGTTTTCACATTTTTGAAGCATTTCAAAATAAAAATGTATAAAAATCCTGTTAAAAAATGAATTTTTTTTAGTATCCATTTTTTACTTATTTTTGTGATTTGATACTTTAATTTATAAATGTGTATGTTTATTTTATTTACTTTTTTATTATTATTTACAAATTTCATTTTCATTCATTTTTATGGTGGCCTTTAGGGGAGGGTGACAGGTTTTCGGTGTTGTGTTAACTTATGTTCTTCGTTTTGTCTTGATAGACATCATGCTTTACTAAAAATGTATGCAACACTTCTTGTATATCTGCCAAAAAAATAAATCTATAATAGTAAAATGAAATTTTCCTGCAGCTGTGATGCCAGAAATAGATAGGTTACAATAACTGTAAAATTATCACTGTAAAAAAAAAAATCTGTGATGTGACGGGTTTTGACAGTATTACCAATAAAGATTTCTACAGATTTTTTTACAAATTACAGGTTTTTACATTATACATGAACATTTTTTATAAAATAACAGTAAAATTCTATAAAATTACAGGTACATGAATACATGAAAAATCTATTTTTTAACTGTAAAATTACAGGGTTTTTTAGTGTATGGCAGTATAAGGGCACAAGGGGTTTTTGTTGGTACGCGCTCCAGTGACTGGATCCCTGCTTGGATGCTAAGAGATTCAGACTTGGTGACAAAACCCGGCTGCAGGCTGAGCTGACCCTGTAATGCTTCAGACCAGAGAAACATGCATAAGCTACATAAGTCATTATAAATGACAATATGTAGGAAGAGAATCTCTTTTCATGCGGTGAATTAGCTTCTCTGTGTGAATGCATTAACAGGTTTTGTCATTTAAATACTGATCCAAAAGGAAGGTTTAAAGCTTGTTGGGAGAAAGAGCTATACATATTTCGACTCTCATCCTCCCCCATCCCAGTTGGTTCACCAAAGCAATGATTTAATCATTGTTAACGAGCCGAGCGGTTGCTGCTGACTACTGAGAACCTTTACAGCCCCCCACATTACACCATCAGCATCTGGAAGGTTAATAAACCATATAAGGGCATGAACAATCAGTATCGCTCATCTTTCTTTAAGTCAAACCGAAGGTTCTCATCTTTTCTCAGTGTTCATAGTGATGAAAATGATCAATGCCATTGATCTGTGTAAAGGACCAATCACTATTGTAGGCACGTGAATACTTCATGACAGTGAAAGCTTCAATAATCCTACAACAGGATTGTGTGATATGGTGCTGATAAATGAGAAACATGGTCCTTACCATTTTTAGGCGTTCGAGTTGGGCTAGAAAGACCAAGATGGTTATGTTGATGGGCTCCTGCAGAAAAAGCAATGACATGTCTGATTTGGTGGCAAAGTAAACATAATCATGGCCGACTATGTGCTTTAAACCAGAGTGTGAATGCCCAAATGGAAGAAATGACCTTTAGCAGAAAGAGTACACATTAATAGCGAAATAAGCGAAATGTCACAAAATACACTACATGGCCAAAAAGTAATCTTAGTATAAAACCAAATGCATTCTTCCATTTGCTGCCTTACGAGTTTTTACTATTCTGAGAAGGTTTTGAAACGGATGTTTTGGTTATTTACTTCCATTCAAGTGCAGGAACATCAGAAAGGTGAGGTACTGATGTCAGGTGATGGTGTTTGGTTCACACCTGGGGTTCAATGATGTTTGAGAATTTAAATTCGAACCTAATAAAATAGTTATTTTATGGACTGGAAGAGATAGTTTCCCCTCAAATTGAAATTTTTCATTATTTAATCACCATTGTGTCCTTCTAAACTGGAATGACTTTCTTCTGCAGAACACGATAGTTAGTAACCACAAACATGGACTCCCATTGACTTCACAGCAAAAAACAAAAATTCTTGCTTTTTTTGTTTTAATGTCTTGTTTTATAGATCAAATATCTAACAATTCTTGAAATAAACTACATTTTGTCAAAAAGCGAAACGACATAACATATTTAGTATTTTTTCTGTCATCATTAACTTACCTTCGATTGTTCCAAATCTGTATAAATATATTTGTTCTGATGAACACAGAGAAATATATTGGATGAATGCTTATAACCCCCCGCCCCCATTGACTCCAATAGTAGGATTTTTTTTTTAAATGTAGCACAGCGAACAGTTCTGGGGCACTTTTGACTACCATTGTTTTCTCCTACTATGGGAGTCAATCGGGGGCAAAATCTGTCCAAATATCTTTCTCTGTGTTCATCAGAACAAAGAAATGTATACAGATTTGGAACAATTCGAAGGTGAGTAAATGATGACAGAATTTTCTTTTTTGTGTTAAGCGAGTTTATGCTTAAACGTAACAAGCATAAACTCATTTTTTTTCCAGTGGGCGAAGAATTGTTTTAAGTTTAAATCTCTTTATTGAGTACTTAAATTTATTTTTCTTTCAATCGTCAGAAATTTTTCCTTTTTTTAGGCATGAACTCCATTCCATTCCATTCCATTTTCTACCGCTTATCCGAATTACCTCGGGTCACGGGGAGCCTGAGGCATGAACTCACTATATTTTATAATATCAATTATAATGTCACTTTTCTTGTCAAGTAAATATATTTAGAATTTGTTTATTTGTATTTATATTTGTACTGTTCTTTCTCAAAATACATTATTTTGTTTCTCAAAGAAGAAACAGGTGATGATAGAATTGTTATTTTTGGGTGAACTTTTCCCCTAATGAGCATAGAACGGTATTGTTGGAACAGAAATTGGCTAAGAGAATTGCAGCGCTATGTGCTTCATTTAACGCACCTGTTTCGTCTGACGTAGACAAACCTGATAATTAGTTCCCCACACATTTGGCCATGTAGTGTAAATAAACCATATGTGGAAATATGCATCAGCAACAAACAACTCATTTTACAACCAAAAGAGTTACGGGAATCAGAATGCATTATTATTGGTGGAATCTTGCCGCAGTAATGAGAATGTGGAAAACACTAGTTAGTTAGTTAGTAACTAATATATTAGTTCCACATATTCAAAACACAAGTGATTATCATCATCAAGCATGTAATTTAAAGTTCACGTTGACGCAGGGTCACCAGTCGACATTTATATTTTCCCTCCTTTCTGAATTGCAGGACCAAAGTAGCTCTGTCATCTGTCATCAAGTCTGCCACAAGAGTGTGAATCCGCAAGAGCCATGTTTTAACGCTGCTGAAAGTATTCAGCTCAGCCAAAGGGATGGGGTGCTCATAAGGATGCTGAGACAGACTACCGCAGCATCCAGCGTGAGGACCGCGGTGTGGCGAACAATGATGAATGACAGCTATTCCGAGCTGGAAAAGATGTGCTCATGAAGCGGCGTGATAAATGGATGAATACTAGAGGGAGCACAGCGTCATGCTCGTCTGGATATCTGCTGTTGTGCCTGTTTAAAAATGCATTAGAGTGACTAGTTTAACATCCATTTACATCTGTCAAGCAGCTCTGATGACTGAGGACCCCCGTTTCAATAGAATCGGAGTCAATTGCTTCTGTTTTTCTATGTGATGAGGATGTTTGCGCTTCCCTGTAGTTTGTGCATTATGTATAGATTTGAAGACAGGGTGTTAAATTATATTAACCTTTCAATGGATTTCAAGTCCCAAGGATGTCGAAATAACAAATATACTTTGTGTAAAACTTTGCAACTAGTATTGATAACATTAAATAGAAATTATCTAAAACTAGGGCTGTCAAAATAAACACGTTAACACGAGATGATTAATTTCTGGAATTAACGCATAAACGCATTACCACCATGTTTTACCCACAATTCAAACCCTGCAGAGTTCATTCCTCGTCGCATAAACATTATGGCTGACACGAGCGAGATGGAGGTGTCCGAAGAACCCGTTGGCCCTCTGGATGGACAGTTAGAGTATAAAAAAAACAAAGATGGAACAGTAAACAAACATTTTGTGGTTTGCTCACACTGCAGGAAGGACTTTTCGTTTCACCAAAGCAACTCGAGCCTTAAGTATCATCTTAACGCCAAGCATTCATTTGTTGGGGCTTCAACTTCAGGTGTTAAGCCTGGCATGCGTCACCATGTGGCAGACCACCCTCACCGAATGCAGGGCATTAACCAGTTAGATTGCCTTAGCAACTGGCTAAAAGATGAATAAATTAAAGATAAAAGGGCCACATGCAATTGTGTGAAAGTCGAGTTGTTTGTTCAAAAACAAAAACGTTCCATACACCATTCCTATATTTGCTAAGAGCAATGGCTAAGTTGCCAACATTGTTTAGAATTAAAATTATTTTTTGGATTTGTCATTAATAAAAACAAAAAAACAAATGTTTCCGCTTCTTGTCATTTATCTTTCTGTTCTGAGAACAGTACACAGAAAATGTGAATTTTTCATTTATTTTTAGGATTGTGATTAATCAAAATGAATTCAAGAAACCTTCTGATAAATTAGATTAAAAAAAATCGTTTGACAGCCCTACCAAAAACGTTTGAAAAACATTTATTTATGAGTATATATAACAAAAGAGCAAGAGCAGGGTCCATTAGTACATTCCCTAACCTGACATTCCTTTAAAGCCTCAAGAACGGTGTTACTTAAAACTCATTTAATACTAGTTTACCGAATGTAAACAAATGTTAATTCGTAACTCACCACTTCAGTTTTATTTGCTCAGCAAAGTAAAGTCATTTTAAGGACTCCCTGAGGTACAAAAAACACATGTTTAAGAAAAAAAGGCTAAACCTAATCCATACTCCGAATTTTACACTTTAAATCTCAAATTCCTGATTAAAACTGACAAAGTAAAAGTTAAGGACCATTTATGGGGTTACATTGTCCAAAATCGTCTCAGGTCCACTGCGTTCACGGCGGCACATATGAAAAGCCAGAGCTCAAAGCTCAGCCGTGAGCTCTAATTAATAAGAAGCATCGTCCAGTTCAATGATCCTGCTTTAATCTGGGGACCAATTAGTAGGTTTTGAGGAGACGGTTAGTTGAAGTCCGGCCAGGAGGTCTGCTCTCTCAGCCAATCACAAACCGGTATTCTGTCAGACTCTCCCTCTCAGCATATGTGCAATTTGGGCTTTCTCGGCCTGAATCTCTAAAGTAATTTAGTCAACAAGATGGGGCTGGAGTGGATTGCTTATAACATGGCGCGAGGTTAATGGTGAATATAAATAGCTTGAGGAGAGGATATCGTTTGTGGTCTTCATCGGTAGAAAATTTGGGTTAATTTCTCTGAACAAGGTAATATGATGTAATGTTAGCTTTGTTTGGTGTATAAAATCAGCTACCTTTAAAGATGATGATATAATTGTTATCCAGAGCTGCGAGTGTGTGTTGGTTTAAAAAGCTGTTAACTGTATATCATTTTAACATCCACCCCGTTCTGTGAAGAAATGCACTTTGGATGAATCAGACACCACAAATGTTGATGTGGTCTTTTGCAACAAAATCAGTACGGCTGGCAAACTGATCCCAATGCCTACAGTCGATAAATCGTCACATTGCACATACTCCTGTTTCACATCTGATATAACCTGACAACAACACTCATTCCAGTATGAATAGTAATGTCCAGATGGCCCAGCAATGATTCAGTAATTTGACATTTCTGTTGCATTTTTACTAGGGAATGAAATGTTTAAACATCATCGACGGTGGTAGCTTTTGTCATCGTTTTACACACATTCCTGAAACGTTTTCACACATCACTAGCATAAAATTACAAATTCTAACTGAGCTTGTGTTAAAAAATAGTTTGAGATATCAGCATTATTCTGTGAGCTTTAAAACAAATCTGAAAATCAACAATAAAAACAGCAATACAAAAAAAGTATGTAAAATTAGACAAAACCTACAGATATACAAGTTCAATGTAGTTCATTTATGAACAAAGCATACTCGTTTTTCTAATTGAAGTTTAAATAACATCAAAAGTTGTTAGAAAAAAAACAAGAAAAGAGGAAACAAGGTCATGTGAGAACATTTGCATGAACAGCTGTGTTGCCTCCAGTGCAATGTTCCCTCATGTCTCAGTCCAGCCTCATGTTGTCAAGAATTAACAGCATCCTTCGTGAATACAATATCTCACAGTAAGGTCAGTAAGTATTCGGCATGCCAAGCACATCATACAGCAAAAACAAATACATTTGCTTGTTTGAGTACATATTTTGTTTTGTCACAAGAGCTGGCCTTACACATTAGAAATATCAAAGAAAAACACACAAATCGTCACAAAACCCCCAATCATATTAAACACAAAAACAACGAGAATGACGCATATTCTGGAAGACACTCAACTCCCCTCTGCTCTCAAGAGGTGATGCTGTTCAGACTAATGAGAGGCCTGGAAGGGATTGAGACAGAGTCGACGTGAGAAGGTGGGAGGGCTTGAGAACAAGAACGCAACGTTCCCTTCCAGAAGTTGTGTCTGCTTATGAACCTGCTCTAAATGCACTTAAATGGTATTTTATTACCAAAGCAGTGCATGAAGAGCTGCTCGGGCACTAATGGTCTTGTGGGAGTACAAGGTTTGCCCCAACGGACCTGCTGACAGTTTGAATCCAAATGGCTTGCCCTTCCTCTCTGTTTTTGACAAACGCAATGCCACTAGGGTTTGGCATTTAACCACTGACAAAAACGGTTAACATTTAATTGTGAAATGTTAAATGCCATCACAGCTCTACATGTGTGGAAATTTGCCCTATAGATATTTTAAGGTAATTTGTCATTTTTGTCCAAGGTTTGAGCTATCCTGACAAAAATGTATGATGCAGGTCTGTTCTGTCATTGAGACATATAATAGCAAACCAGTAACATCATCTGCAAGAAAGAGTTCTTTATCATTTAAATTATATTTACTCATGAACAGACTTCCTCAAGCAAAGCTGTATTTGGCATTAAAAGTTTTTTGTACATTGACAAATGCATACTGATTTGGCTCTCCAAGCGATTATACAATTTCTTTATTGGGATCTGAATGAAAAGTACTCCACTGACTCATATAGCAAAACCACAGACATCCAGCAATTTCACGGACATTGACCCATACCCAGAAGCGTGCAGTCGATGCTAAACACCACGTTAAAGAGTCTGTGAGCAACTGATAATGATAATAAATTACAGAAATTTTACATGTGTTTTAATTTTGGTGAGAGTGATACATTGGTTTTATTTCACAGAAGCATACATTTTATAATATGTGTGTTTTGTAGTCACCTTGTAACAACATGTAGCAAGCATGTAATAACAACAGTTCACTTCAAAAAAATGTCCATATTCTAAAAACAAAAACAAAATACATATACAAAATTATAAAGAGATCCTTTTTTCTCTTGCACATACCAGGTTCGTTGATGCCAGCCGAAGTCTTCTTTTGCAATGAGCATCATCACGTTGCCCACAGGGATAAGCACAGATTTTCCTGATGTCTCCTTTAATTAATAAGAAGTAACATCATTCAAAACTGTCTTTATCCCTGCGCTAGCATGTGTGCTCCTCTGTGTGACGAAGCCAGAGGCGCTCAGAAGCCGAAGCAATGGAGAAAGAAGCAAAGTCCAGAGGAACAAAGACACTGCAGGGGTGCAGATTAAGCAGGAAAAGAATGCTTGGCTTTCAATGAGAGACGTTACAGAACAAAGCTCTAATCAACCATTTTCCACAGAGCTACATGGTGAGGAGTGAGTTTTACACAGACTTACACATCCACCACAAACACAGACAAAGGGCGTAGACAGAGGCCGAAGGAAAGAAACAGTCAACTACACAAAATTGGCATTCCTACCATGATGACTTTGAGAGCGGACCGGCCATTGCTTTTCCCCTAGAAGACACAACCAGGCAGAGTGAAGGTGTGAGTGAGTGAATGAATGAGAAGAGACTGTGGCACTAAATACAAGCACACTTTGTTGTGAGGGAGTGAAATATCCATAATAATGTGATCTCTGGGAAGGGGAGGGTACCATTTATTTTAAGAATTGTCACTCCGAGAAGAGATTAATGTCTAAGTTGTCCTTCCGCTTGGCAAACAATGGCTTTAGACAAAATTAATTAGGAAAGAATGAATCACTGTGCAGCTACGCAAGAGGGATTGAAGTCGTGGTGAAAGAAATGCGTCATTTAAATGAATGCGTTCTGAAAAATGCTGTATTTATTTCTGCGAGCATGAAACAGTATGCATTTGAATAAACATTAGAACACAAAGGGGTGAATTCACTTAACGGCGGCGCCACTTCTCATTTGCGAAACTCGTAATCCATTTTAACCAGGCACTACAGATGCTGAAACTTGATCAAATTTATAAAAGACAGATACTGTGCGGTTATTTCTATATGGTATTTTCTCTCACGCTCCGGGAGAATTTCCAACAAGGGACTTAGAACCCTTGTTACAATATGGGAATATACATTGGAAAAAAGCTTTCCGAAACCTGTACAAACTCTGGCAGACTGAATCGATGTCAGACGTTCAACTCGTTTAACAGTGCAAGATGTCAGAATGCATGAAATGGCATGTTACCTCCACTTTAAGCACAAATTTGGTGGGCCCTTAAACAGCGTAAACGCAAAAAAACGTGCTATCAATGGACACGTGTCACTTTTAGTGAATATACATTTTTTTCCATTCAGTGAATGTACATTTTTGCACAAAAATTCATACAATCATGTGTTCATATTAGACAAGGAAGGTATCGGACAACATTTACATCCAAAATAACAGAAATGTCAATGCTTTGAAAGTTTTCACCTTATATTTTGTAAATATTTGGATTGACGTCTCATATTCTGAGTATTGTTCAGTTTCTCTTTGTAACATGTCTATTCCCATCTTTGTGGCACAGAATGACTGTCAGAGTTGGAAAGGCCTGTAATCTGCTCCTAGCTTATGGCAGGATAATAGTTGACTTCAGCATTCACATCAAATCTGAGGTGGCAGGAAAATTCAATTTCACCAGTACAACACCCTGAATCATGGTCTAAACCCCCTTTTTCTTTCCATTATCAATATCCGGCAAGTCACCTATCGTGTGGCCATACATACGATATAACTGATTTTATCAAAGTGAAGCTCCCATTCAGCTAACTATATCTTTCCAAAGCTCCTACTTGGCTTCATGAGTTTTTTCAAAAGCTTTAGGTTTTGGTTAACGCTGTCCTTACAGTGATCAAAAATGAGGTGAAAAAATGTAAAAAAAAAAAAAAGGAATCAGATGAAAAGCTACAGCGATGTAGCAAACAGTAGTGCGCTGTTACCACAGGCTAGCAGATGTGTAGCGCTTTGATCCATCATTATTGATTAAATATCAGCCTTTTTTAACCCACAACCCTCACAAGCACAGAAAAAAGGGGTTTGAATTTCTCGGTGAGATTCAAACTGCAGAGGCATGGCGTTGTCCGGCAACCCACTCCGGTTGACTTTGTCCTGCTGTAAGCGGACAATGTTCTACAGGAGGTTAAAACCGGAAATCTCTTTTAAGGTGTTGAGTTTTGCTCAAGAACAGGTCACAGTGTTAGATTGTTAGATGGAGAAAGTGATGTTGATGTATTGCATTCCTCATAAAACATCTGGCTTGGTTTTTTAGAACCATTTTTGACATACACCAGAATTAGATGAGTTTAATGCTCTGTTAAGTGTAAAAGTACAATCTGTGAGTCCCAGTACTATAAAGCCATATGATGCATATTAACAACTTATTGCAACAGAAATCCTTTTGGATTTGATTGTTTGAAGTTTCATTATAGACTGTTTTTATTTATTTAAAACACAAAAAGGAGAGAATCTATTGCAGAGGGGGAATCTTTTATGTTGCAAGCCAGATTTAAAATCATGCTTCCATGTGAGCACCCCCGCTTAATATGTCACAGTACATGTGAAAAATAACAGGGTAAATCCCCAATATGATGACAAGTCACACCTAACAATGTATCAGAACATGTGCACGACCCGTTAAGCCACATCTCCACTGCAATAGCACCTTGTAATTTTACTCTTTCTGTAACAGAGCTTATGTGGTTTTGTGAAAAGTTGTGATTTTATGATACAGCAGCATTTTTCCCTGGTAAGATTAAAGTCACCCGTATGGGCCATTCAATCTAAAAATAATAAACTCCAAAAGCACGTTTGATGGTGTCCCACCTGACCCCGCACAGACGGAATGCCAGATGCTGCGGGCTGTGGAATGACACCTGCCTGACAATTGTGGAGGGCAGTGCCTGTCTGAATCGGAGAACCGTTTGGCAAGAATTGCAATAGAGATGCAGACACCCAATGAGGCAAGGCAACACAAAGATGTCACTGAGGTGCTGACAGAACACTGTGTGCTCCAACTGCCCACCAGATTCATTCACAGCAGTTAATGTTCACAGAGATTTTCATTTAGATTGTGACCCTAGGTAAACAGAACTCTGCTTTCATTTGATGTTACTTTTACTCCTTAAAATCAATTTTGACTGCAACATTTTCTTGATTTTTTCTGTTTGTGGTTATCCAATAAGAAGTGTTTGAATTTAATTTCTAAGTTGATCTAGCTTTTGTATTTCATAGAAATTTATTTATATGCAGTTCAATTATGTACATTTAAAATTTACTGAAAACTATTTATTGTGAGTTATAAATACAACTAATGTAATTAAAAAGCAGGATGATTTTTAATGGTGGGGAAGACAGACATCTAGTAAAATGTTTATTTTATTTTATAGAACTATGTAACACATTTAAGATTATAAATAAATGTTTTTAGTATTAATATGCAGCTGAATTTCATACACTAGACCTTTAAGGCTAAACAATTTGAAAATGATTGTTTTTTATTCTTAGAGGGTCACGTAACATCTCTTGAAACAATATAATAGCACTCTGTTTACTCTGAAGGTAAAAAACATATTGTTTAAACATACAAACAACTCATTCACAAAGAACACAGCATGGCATTTTTTTAGCAACTTCAATTCGAAATAATAGAAGCACCACTTTCTCTGCTAGCATACAGACAACTCCAGGAAAAATGCACAAACCACTTCTGTCTCAATTTCCTGACACCCCCTCAGCGGTACAGTGAACGTGCCAGCGACCGGAGCCCAGCCAGTCTCACTGCAGTAAGTTAAAAACACAGCTTGTTATTTACGAGCTTCGTTTGTCTATGCATCGCCGTCCTAAGTATCTAAAATCAACACTTGCTGCGATAAGCACTCGGGTGGAGTAATAACTCACATTAATTAAACATCCCGCACAGCGGCTCACTCACAGGGGGCCTTTTGTTCCCGAGCACAGAGCCTCACTGACATTAGCATATTAACAAACCAAATCAATTGCCATCCGGGTCTGTATGCACATGTGACTGTACCTGTAAAGTGGAGGAGAAGCTGGTGTGACCGTTGTTGGAAATGTGACTGTGGATGTTAATGTTAGTATTATAAGATCCACGCATGTTATTTTTAATTTTACATCCTACTCTCTATCCTCGTTTTGTGTTACTCCTCCCACTTTCCACCGGTTCTGTTGATTAACAACAGGTGTGATCAATAAACATCACTGATGACTCCTCTTTCCCGTCTGGTCAGCGGGAGGCTGAGTACTAGCAATCACAGACATAACCCGTGTCCAAAACCGCTCCCTCTCTCCTATGTAGTGCACTATATTGTGTGTCCAACATTTAGGAGTGGTGTCTGAAATCTCTACTCTTCACTCTTATTTACCGAATGTCCGCTACAGTACTGTCCAATGCATCCGTGTCTGAAATCACTTAATCCTCATGTTTGACCTTTTTCCCATATAGTGGACTCAAATGTCATTCCCTATATAGGGAATAGTGAAGGAGCAATTTTGGAAATAACAATACATAGGTGCTGTGTTAAGCTCTTTGGCCTGTTGCTGTGATGGGTCAAGGGCGCCACAAAATTAGGAATTGCAAGCCTGCTCAATAAACACGTACAAGTGAATGGGGGAGTATTTCTTGTCATGTTTGCCAAGGTTTATAAATATAATAAAACATCAAAAATTATGCAAGCTTCTTTCCTAGACTATAGGAAGGTTATAATGATTGGAAGCACATCCAAGATCTGAATCCTAGACCTATTACACTGAAGCAAGAATCACACCTAGAGTTCTGATGATGTACTGGTATAACAAGAATGGACAAGGTTGAAAAGTCAGTCATTGAGGTATGTGGTACACAAAACCCTCAACACACAATCCAGCGGTTTATGGAAACTGTAAACCTTTGCACATGGTAGTTTCCACACAACAGATAAAACAAGAAGTCTGCTTTCAGGAATTTAATCAAGTTAATTATATTATATTAGGGCACACAGCTTGTGATGATTCATTGTAGTAAAGAAAGCACTGTGTGAATCCGTAGTATTCTGCATACTAAACATGAGCAGTTTAATTGGGCATGGTTGTTTGGTGGCATATTCTGGGTATAGTGCTTATTTACCATACTAATTTTATTTGCAGAATTATGTATGCTTTTCTCTGTAATGAATGTGTGCATGTCAAGAAGTGTGATAAGTTTGACTGAAAAACCATACATGCTATGCCTCCGTAAATACTGATAACATTAATATTCTGAAAAACAATCTGCGATGACAACTAACAGCTATAGTCACATAGGGTTGGGAATTTACAATCCTATTCACTACAAGGTGTTACTCAAATTTGTTATGTTTATACAGGTAAATAACCAAAGGTAAATATTATCAAAATAACTGTGAATAATGTATTCAACTAATGACAGCATTCCAAACAGAAGTGACAATGTTTTACTGATGTGTGAACAAAACCAGAGAACCAGGGAATAAGTAAAGGAGTGAGAAAAGATAAAGAAGAGAAGAGAAAAAGAAGGAAGCTGAAGTAACAGAAAAAGAGGTGTAATGCATTCCTGTCTACACTCCCGTTTTTCATGGGAGTCTCACGTTTTTCTCAGGTATGTTGACAGGTATGGCGTAATGTGCTATGGCAAATGTTATTTCTGCACTTTCCACTGAGCTACATGACCAAATGTTAAAAGGTGGTTTTAATTCTAAAAATGACAGCTTTTTGCTTGCTGACAAGCTCATTATAGAGGAAAAAGTGCCCTGGGAGGCAAGATGAAACGACACCACTGATCATAAAAGTCATTGCTGTATCTACGTTTGGGCCTGCTGATGTATACCAGTGTTTTTTTCTTTGTGCACCGTGATGAAGCACAAAAATATTTCTCAAGGCAAGTCACGATTGCATGTGAACAAAATGAACAAAAACATGTCTGACCTCTCCAAATTCGTTCCCCTTAGCCATCAGCAGTTACGAAACGGGCATGTGATTGTAATATGAGAGCGTCTTGTCCAAGAGCACCCAAAGAAACCCTAATGCATGTATATCTTTAAAAAAAATCCTTAAGGGTCTAGAATTTTCCAAACTTCCTTTGTATCCAGTAAGTAATGTTGCTATGCAAAACTAAGAAAATATTGACGTGTTATGTAAAGTTCCCATGATGTAAAAAATCAGGTCAGATTCAGTTCTGTTACTGTCCCTTGTCATCAAGTAGGATATAATGGTTTTTATGGTTTCAAATTCAAAAGGGACTTGACTCCCAAAGAAGGTCAAGATAACCTAACTAATTTAATTCAAACCTCCGAATTGGGCTCAAATAAAAGATTTAAGCATGAGATGTCACGTTTCGCTAGAAACGAGTTCATGAATTAGAATTTGTTTCCACAAAAGAGGGGAACATCAAATTAGAATCTTGACATACTCACTGGGAGATTCAATTCTCAGATCGCCTTTTCATGAACAAAAGAAACAACACAAAAGACGTGGCTAAATATTTTTAATTTGTGAGTTTTGCCTGTTGGTTTTTGTCGTTGCTTTACAGCTTTGATAAAACCGAATTTCGTTTTGTTGCAGTTTTGCCTGTCAGGGGTATACAGCTTTCAACCTCAGCTTTTGTTAGTGTATCACCTTGAACATTTAGAGCTAAAACAGTGCAGCAAAGTGCAAGCATCATGGGTTCAACTCCTAGAAAATATATACAACTTTATTAAAATGTGTACAATGTGTGTAGGTCACTTTGGATAAAAGCGTCTTCCAAATTCAAGAGTGTAAATGAAAAAAACATGTTTCATACCTTTATATTCTTCTATTAACAATATCTGTGTATGAACACAGTCATTAAACCAATACGTTAAAATCAGAGTTAATGAAACAGCACATGTTGCTTTATCTAGCTAAAACCACAAGACCAGAAGTCGAAAAGCAGAAGTGGAGCAGTAAATAGAAACAGTGACTACAAAAGCAATAGGAAGCGAAGAAAAGATTAGTCAAACAGTGTAATTTAGATAATAACAAAACCAATAAAAACATCCAAACCATGAATGGAACTAGCACGCCGACATAAACAGCCATGATAGAGAAGCTGACTTTAAGGGGAAAATTAAAGGAAAAAAACATTTGTATTTAGCAATAATTAGGATCTATAAAGTTAAATATATAAAATGCGTTCACTCTTTACAGGGGAGCTTGGAAGTGCAATGGAATGAAACAGAACGCATATGTCATGAAGCACGCTTTCAAAAATTGAACTACATCTTATCAGAGTGGCGTGCAGTCAATTAAATTCAAGTTTATTTATTTCTTTTCACAATGTGCATTGTTCCAAAGCAGCTTTACAGGGGCAAACAGGAAAAACAGAAAAGGTAAAACACAGTACAGTGCATGGTGTTTATAGAACAAGCAAGATCATTCTAATAAATAATATCTAATTAATAAATAAATAATGCAGTCTCCCAGTGAGCAAGCCAACACTGCCCTGCTAGTCTGGTGCGATACACAAAAAAAACTGTGTCTTGACCAGATGTCCGTCTAGTGCCTGGTTGCTCAGAAAACGAATTCAAAACAGCTGAGATCAAGAACGTATCATGGGTGTGCAAGCTTTTTGTATCTCTCTCTTTTTTGTCTGACAAAATTGTGCCATTAAATTAATTTGATGTAAAACAACATTTAATTTGAAAAAAAATCAAATGCATGGCTTGGACCAAATTATGGAGAAAACGAAGCCAATGAGAGATGGAAACTCCTTTAAAACTGTTTACAAACCAAATGCCAATGCTATAACAGCAATAACAGTTTTGATTTATTTAGGGCATTTTAGTAATACTTTTGATAAATATGAAATAATTAATTTCATCAAGAGTGTCTTTCTTCAGTCAAAAAATATTTCGCTCACAGCAGGGGCATTGGATCTATAATGTAGAGAATGTAGTGTTGACCTCTGATGTTTGTGCACAAAGTTCCCTGCATCCCAATCAATCCCAGAGGCTATAATGCACTTTCCCTGGGCACATGAAGCCATTTTGAAGTCTGACAAAAACATGAGGGCTCACAACATCCCACAGCGCCTGTGAAATCAGCGTACAGCGCACATAGGCAATGTGTTTACAAATGCCACAACTGAGTCAATCAAAATACACAGAGTACGCCGCTCATAAAAGTCAAACATTGTGTCACTAAGCCACTTGCAATGAGACGGTCAATACCAGATAAGATGAAATAGCACTAGCACTGATGCAAGCTTAAAATTTGTGTGTGGCCTTTCAGTGCAATAATTGGTGTTTTATTTACCGAACATCCAGTTGTTTGGTTCAACACAGAGAAGATATTTGGAAGAATGCTGGTAACCAAACCATTGTTGTACCCCATTGACTACCATAGTAGGAAAAATTACAACGGTAGTCAAAAGTGCCCAGGAACTGTTTGCTGTCCTACATTCTTTAAAATACCCTCTTTTTTGTCCAACAGAACAATTTTTTTCCTATCATGGTAGTCAATAGGAACAGAGAATTGTTTGGTTATAAACTGTCTTCCAAATATCTTTCTGTGAGAACAAAGACATTTATACGGGTTTGGAATTTTTATTTTTGGGTGAATCCCTTCAAACCATAAATGCCCTCTTAAGAATAAAGGTGCTTCATAGTAATGTCAAAGGAGAACCATGTTTGGTTCAACAGTGAACTATTTAGTCAAAGGTTCATCTCTTTCCTACCTTTTCAAAATCTGAAGAACCTTTTTGCAACAAATGTTCTTCGGATGTTAAAGGTTCTTTATGGAACCATTTAGAAAAAAGGATCTTCTATGGCATCGTGAAACACCTTTATTTTTAGGAGTGTAGTAGCAATATGGCACAGAAATTTCAAATAGGACATTGTAATATTTGTACATGTTTGTTCGTCATACCATATAGATCAAAGGCACAAATGGATGTTTTGCATATAACAGAGCCAGTTCCTGGTGCTTGGATCACAGTGGTGGCGTGATGAACAGTCCCAGATAATATGCAGTATTCAGAATAACCTAGCACTCTGCAAACTGGGGAATTATGTTGTGCAAATTGCATTCAGTGATACATTTTGGGCCTTTTTTGCAGCATTACCTTATTTGCATAATGCCTTTAGTGAATATTGTACAAAACTATGCAGACACCATGTGCATGTGCAAATAAACCACACTGTCAGAGTGTGTAATTCATATTCAGTGAATCCGCTAGGCAAGTGTCTTAAAGATCAGTGCATGGTATTGAACACTGTCCCAATGATCTGATAGCCATTATTGTTCATGCCTTGTAATGGAGAGGAAGCATGTCAATCAATATAGTGCCTGAAAATATCCATATAGGCTCCATGGAAACCAATATCCTGCAAGAGACTCCTATTGACATCTATGTCAATGCACCTGCCGACACATACCAATTAATGTTTTCAGGGCACATTTATAGCAACTGATGTCACAACACTAGCATGCAGATAATAATGTACATATTGCAATGCACAGAACAGCAGGATTCTTTGACAATATCATTATCTTCTCACGTCTTGACGGGGGGTGACGACGAAGCGACTTGAGATATCATTTCCGGAAGAAAATCTCCAAGTAAATCATAATGAGCTCAAAGGCCAAAAGCAAGACAGTGAAAATCTATAAAATTAATCTTGGAGACAGTAGAGGTAATTTGTCTTGAAAGGCACAGTTTAAATCGGTGAGCGGAACACAACGCATAATAATATTAAAAATGACAACAGTGTGCAGCATGCTTGATAAGTGGTTAATAAATACATCTGGACAAGCACAGGGACATGAAAAAAGTTGACGAGTAAAAAAGGATGAAAAGCCCTCCATCCTCTTGTGCAGATCCTCG
This sequence comes from Triplophysa dalaica, assembly GCF_015846415.1. Lineage (NCBI taxonomy): Eukaryota > Metazoa > Chordata > Actinopteri > Cypriniformes > Nemacheilidae > Triplophysa > Triplophysa dalaica. The sequence continues at coordinate 11,606,888 of NC_079558.1, read as the reverse complement.
AGGGCAGAAAAGTGACCACCTACTGTTTCAGTGACATACCTCCTACACGCCACATGCATTTATACAAATCAAACATCACAAAATATTGGGGGATTGAGCTTTGAATTCATGCGATAGTTTGAGCTTCTATAAAGATCTTTGTATCACAAAGCATTTAAGACCTCTGGAAGCTTGTGAGGGAAAATGTATATGTTATGCAAATGTATAAAGACAGAAACAGTATCTATATATATATAGAATATACGAAACAGATTCAGGGCTCATGTTTTTCACAGTCAGATTTCCACCCTTGTAATATTAGTATTGCAATTTAATTTGAGGAGTCAAAGAGAGTTTAATTTGAATGAGCGTAACCGCTTCTCTGTTTGCTTAGTTAAATTACAGCAATAAAACCAATTCATTTATTAAAATGATTGTAATTTAAAATTAAAATTAATTTATTTACTCAAAAAAGGTTTAGCATCTGGGATTATCAGCCTCATAGTTTTCATATTTAGTTTCCCATATTTCCCATAAATACATTATGCTGTTTCCAGTATTTGATCAATGTATTGTATAGTCCTAGGTGTATTTTCATTCATTGAAGCCGATACATTCATTTTATTTAAAAGGATTGAGTAATTTACTAAATAGACTGTGATTAAATATCACCCTTTCGAAACAGATTGAGAAGGATGTATCTGCTTTATAGAATGCAAACCATTGATTCACATTATATAAAAATCGAAGGCTACTTTAATTATACTCTGTTAATTCAGCCATTTTAAACAATTATTATGTAAGAATTTTTGACAAAAGTCTTTCTGAGTCTTATTAGTAAGTCTGCGCTTGTATTAAACACTGTCTGTTTTACAGTCGAAAATGGACTCATGTGAAAACGAGAATTAATATTGGCAAGGGATTTCAAAGGTGGAGTGAACAAGGTGATCTGATTGGATTGTAAACGAATGCCGACATCGCTTTATTTCTTCTGAACAGTTATAACATTTCAATATTTCAATAGATAACACAAAACCATTGTGCACTTGTTGTGTTAATATAGAAGGGTACAGTTTCATTGGTTGTTCTTTCTCTCTTTGTTATGGTCATTATGATAAATGTAACTAAATACCTATTCGCATGGGATTAGTATTTTGCACTGCTGATGTACAGTGAAGATTCTCACCGCTGCACTATTACAGGCCACAACTCAAAACATCAGACTCATCCGTGCAGTTGAGCAGTGCCAAATCGCAACTCACGTAAGAAATACCTCCGCACATGACCTGCAGTAGCAATTACAAACTAAGATGGCGACAAAGAGGCCTATCCTATGGACTGCCGCTCTAAACCGTAAACCCCTAAAACCCCTTTCTATACTACATACAATATGTTTGATTAAATTTCATGGTTATTTTGTCATCAGCATAATATTTCCACCAAAGCTGAAAATAAGTTCATAACCATGTAGTCATGTAATCTCAATTCAGCTCACGCACCATCAATGATACATAGTACTTTTGGAAGACATGGTATCTATACAGAAAATTTCAGTATCGCTTCAGGGTCCAAAAAGAAGTGACAAACAAGCCACAGCTATCATCTAGTGCTCACCTCTTCCCAGAGCTCCTGATAACTGATGCGTGGCTGACTCTGCTAAATTTAATTAAATGTTTTCATGCTTGACTTCACTGCTGTCTCTCTTACAGAAATCTGGATTGGTAAAAGTTAAGTGTCGCCTGGATTTTTCTTGCGAGCTGACAAAGCGATCGCAGCGCACTGTGAGACAGCTGGATCTCGAGCTTTGAGCTGTTCATCAGAAGGTTAATATAATTACATTAAATGATAATTGCACTTGTACTGTTCTGTCTACGGGAGATGAGTCTCAGATACGTGTTTGGCATTAACATATACTTGGCACAAGCTGTTAAGATCTAAACCTATACGCATAATGCTTAATATGCAGATGATTGCATTAAGATTGCATTAGTTAACTTTTCCATTCTTGAGACTTATAATTGAATCCTATGTTGCTTTACTGGTGTTCTAAATGCTATTTAATATCATTTTTTATTATTATAAGGGATGCAGCTATAGGATTTTTATTTTAACAAACAATAAAGAGTAATGACCCACAGTTGAGGGCGGGACTTTATAAAAATCCAGTGGCCAGACATAAATCATTTATATAAACATGGCAGACATGCCCATTCTGTATGAAGATAAATCAGTAGCAAAACTTCAGCGCATGTAGATTTTAATTTTGGAACTTCTAAAGTAAGTCTTTGCACCTGTACACTAAAATTGTCATGACTTCATGTCCTGTCTTTCTTGGTCTTGTGGCAGAGTCTTTGCAAAGTCTTAGATTTTATGTGGAGAGAGACAGTTTGGCCAATTGGCCTTCCATATGCTCTCCCCGGTCTCTGTTCCCGCCCTCTCGTTCCTCGTTAGCTTTCCATCAGTGTTTCATCCCCTACACCTGTCCCTTGTTAATTATCCCTTGTTAGTCCCCCTATATAATATCCTCGTGTCTATTGTCCTGTGCTCGTTTGTTTTGCTTGTTTGCATGTTCGCCTTGCGTGTGCATTGTTTACATTTTGCTTATTACTACTAAAGTGAAAACTTGAAAAAGAAAAAACTGAAGTTGAATTTTGAATGTTGAGATTTGCACTCTTGGACAAAACTCACAAATTCGAAGTTGCAGAAAGATAGTCACAGAAAAATATATACTATAGTAAATATAAAATAAAAAAGTGAATTTATAGTAAAACAAGTGGTAGATGTATCTATTGATATAGAGTTTCACCTTAAATTAAATACTGTATTATTGATTTTTAAAACTCTTTTCAGTGTGATTTTTCCAGCCATTAGGGGCGTTGTGGCTCAGCCGCATTATGTCTTCAAATGCCGCTTTTTCTCTACCTCTGAGCTTTCAAGTGCACAAGTTAGTTTTGCAACAAGTTTATCGCGAAAGTAGTAGCAAATGTCAAGGCAGGAAGATTTGCAACTGCATTGACAGATTTGAGAGGTTTTGGATGCCTATTTGTGATTGCAATTCAATTCTGAATCTAAGAAAACGTGTAGATATGTGCTATGCATTTGTATCTTCCAATTTATTTTGTAAATGCTAGTTTGCACATTTGTGACTATTTTTCAGCAACTTCAATTCAGAAGACAGATTTGTGAATGTTTATCACGAGTGGAAATCTGAACATTCAACTTAAGTTTTTTATTTTACAAGTTTTCACATTCGGGCTGTTAGTGTACATTTTAGTGAACGGGTACAAATACTAACTGTACAAGTTCCCAACCTAAAATCTACATGCTCTCAAGTTTGCTACTGTGTTATCTTCAAAATTGTGCCTCAGTATATTTGTGGTTATTGGGTGCAAAGGCAAAACAAATCTAAAAAGCCTTTTAACCACAGGTGAGCACTGAAGGAGTGGATGCACCGCATTATAATGATTATTGTTGTTGTTGTTTATCATTATTATTATTGTTTTTGTTGTTCATTATTTATGTTCACTTCATGGTTATTGTGACCAAAATAATTCATACACATCAAATTTGTCAGTGTTACAAAAGGTCAAATTAACTCTCACATTGTATATATAATCCAAACTGTGAGTTATATATACACTGTTAGAGTTAATTTTACCTTTTTTAACACTGGCGATTTGGCTGTGTAGCAACAATATTAACACACTTTAAAACAGAGAGTAGGTATTAGAGAGAGAATTGTGTAGAATTAAAACGGTATTGATAATCATGTTGTTGTTGATTAATACCACAGTAATTGTAAAAACTGCTACAGTATACTGCCCCAAGTTGTTGTTGTTATTATTACTATATTGATCATTTTTTAAATGACTTTTACTTTACTCTCGCGTAGATTATCAAATGTTGTTCCTATCAAGCAACAGATTATAGAGGAGTTTCGCAACATTTTGATGTCTGTACCTGTGATTACACATTTTCTGTGTGCTGTTACCTCTCTCAGAGGGTGGTAGGATGCTTTCCAAAGGATTTTAATTGAGTTAGACGCAGTATTAATAGAACAAAGATATAAAATTCACATCTAGCTAATCAGTGCCGTGTCTTCTGAGACAATTTACATAATATTGTAAAGCATTGAAATGAATGGTCACATAAAAAGTTAACCCACTAATGTTAATTTAATCCATAGACATATCACATGATGTTGACATGAAACATTTTGAACTGTGGTGTGACATTGTACATTTGTTTCATCTTTTACGACTTCACATTAAATTGAATATTTTATGGCATGAAAAATGTATTCATTTTTGCGGGACGATTTAAAATAAAAAGAAAATGGTGGCCATTTTCTAACACAGAAATACATTTTCCCTTATCGTTCGTATTACAATCATGACTTTCATTTCAACTCAACTATATCCGTTTAAAACCTTATATTACATCACTACTTCACCTCAACATTTTACATCTTTAAAAGTGTAATTGTGTCAGGCACTCTGGTCCATGTTCTGTAGAAGAGACTCGGAAAATGGAAAGCACAGTGTGAATGTGGCTGTGAGCGTCTCTTTCTTCGATTCTCTACTTCTCTAGGCCCCTGAGGTCACTGTATTTGGGAGAGGAGGAAAGCACTCGAGGGATGCAAGCTGATATAAAAACACTCACCCACAGACAGCTCTGAGACGTCTGCATTGTTCTCCATTTTGTTTGGAAGATTACAACACAAGTTTAACATTAAAGATGTGTGGTGAAAAAAGCTTCTGGATTCAGTGCGGTTTCACGTATAGAGGTAATATTTAGATATGTGAAAAGTAAAACTGTCTTTCAGGGACAATGTTGTATAAGTGTGCGATATAGAATGCGTATTATGTACATTAAATACATTCCATTTAGATTTAAAGAGATACATTTTGACAATGACCAAGTATCTGAATTCCATGGTAACTGTGACCTGTGTGGCGAGACACCCATTACCTTATCAGCGTCGCCAGGGTAACAGGAGCAACCAACCCTTCACACCTGCCGGTCGTCAGCACCTGCAGCTCGTTCCCGGGCCATATAAAGGCGGGAGAGGGGAAGAGGACGGTGAGCTACCACTCCACATGTTTAACACGTGTATACAACCTGTCTCTCTCTGTTTTTGAACAAGCACTAGCGGAGGACGACCGGCAGAGGAACCGACACGAAACCTTTCACTCCCCCCACACAGGACCTACACCAGGAAACCTCTGACTGACTGTTTTGCACACTTATCCCCACTGCACTACATAATAAACTGTGCTACAGGGATTTTGCATCGACCTGTGTGTCTGTTTCGTGCTTTGCTCGCCACAGCTGTTACTTGGTAGAATAATATTCAGCTTTTGCACATTGTAAAAAAAGTGTTTAAGTTTTGTGTTTTTATTCTTCATATTGTTGTTATTTTCAATATTTGAGTAAAACAAAAAGCCAGTTGGGTTTAGACACACAAATCCTGCACGAACAAAATGCCCATTTGGTGACCCTTATTTTCACTTCTCGGACCAACAGCTTTAACATTTACTTACACACAACATTTGCAATAAAATCCAACTTCTGATTCTGTAAAGATGCCGTAGAATAAAATTCAGCTATCATGTCCACACTGCACCACAATTCTCTGTAGACCAGACGCATCAGTAACATGTAGCCACTGAGAGGCTTCCAGCTTTGACATGAAGCTCTCTCTCAGCTGTATTGTGCGGTTCATCAGGACTTCCTCTTACAAAATCCCCACTCCTTTCATTACTCAGCTTCTTTATGCGTTTTCTCAGATCTGTATACTGAGTCTTTCTATCCTGTGCCACCAACTCAATATTAATATAGTAAATCTTCATTTTCTATGAGACTATCGTAGCATAACTCAAGGGCTCTGCCAAAAGATTCAAATTAGACTGAGAGCTTCCACAGTTCACTTGTGTCTTGTTTAACAATCGTGTTTCACATTGAGGTTACACGTCTCACGTACTCGCTCACTCGCACTGTAACTGTTTGCACGTACAATAAGGGTATGCCCCCATAATATACGGCTTTTATATACTGGATAAAATATTAAACTCACACTGTTCAAAGATTTTACGACACCATTTTAGTGCCATAATTACATTTACTAAAAATGAGATTTTGAGAATAAAGTAAAAATGTTACGACGATTTTCTCATAATAAGCCTTTAACAAGAATTAGTTCATGAAGTTTGGAGAATAATAGACTTCATGATTATATGTTAAGATTTATAAAACTACCTTGTCTGTCCCACTATAAAACTGCCAATCTTGAATGACAAAATTACAAAAATTCAATTCATTACATTATTAACAACTGTTTGCCAAAAATATATATTTTTCACCTAGCAACACAAAAACAAACTATTATAATTACCCAATTCTGACTGGCAATTTTGGAAATATCTGTTCAAATTTTTATCAGTTTAACAGTCACCTAAACAACATTTAATAAAATAGCTTGATGCTTTGTATAAATATCTAATGCTAATGTCAAATAACATGGCATTAACAAATGGCACCCCTTGATTAGTTTATATTAGAAGTTTTTTTTTAATTGTAATTAGGAATTATTCATGCAACAGACTTCCATACACAGCCAATAGATTCCGCAACTACATCATTCATGAAGTATTATTCCGCATGTAATAAAGGTATTTGCAAATGCTGCATGTTGCGGTTTTAGTTCATTTAAATGTATGCATTCAGTGGAGACTTCAACGCGTTTATATATTAGACAGTGACTAGATCTACCATAGTTTCAAGCCATTAAATTGCAGAATGGCCTTGTGGTCAGGAAGACGTGACGAGAACCGTGAGGCGGGGCACGAATCAGCTGTGGGCACACCGGTCCCGCATCTCACGGGGGAGATTGGGAGCATAGGAGGACGAGCGACGGGACTGTTGACGAGAGAGGACCAGGCCTGGACATGTTTTACGTTTGTATTTATTTGTATTTATTTATGCCGGCATTTTACTTCCGTGTTTTTGTTTGTTTATTTTAATAAAACTTTATTTAAATGTCTGCCGGTTCCCACCTCCTTCCTTCCTTTTAATGAACCTCGTTACATTGGTGCGGAAACCCGGGAGGAAGGAGAGACATGCTGTCTGAGTTCCCCACTGCAGACGGTTCTCGGGGTGCTGAGGAGTTCGGTCAGCACGGACGAAGGACGTCCGCCAGCGGCTGACCGAGGCGGTGGTGCTGGAGTAAAGATTCAGTTGGGACGGAGAGCTCGCTGCCGCGCTCCTGGGCCGAGGTGGGATGGCTGCATTTGAAGGTGAGGGAGCGGAGGAGTGGCCGTCTGCCATGTGCCGGAGCCTACTGCCGTCCCCCGTATAAAAGGGAGGAGCAGTTTTTGTTTGTTTATTTTATTAAAACTTTATTTAAATGTCTGCCGGTTCCCGCCTCCTTCCTTTTAATGAACCTCGTTACAGGCCTGTTTTAGTCTCTGTATATAGATAATGTATATATTATTTTATATGTTGAAGCATATCGTATGGGCGTCTCAACTTCCAGACACGGGATTTTCTGTTTAGGCCAACTTTACAAAATGGTGTTCAGTTCCCACACTTAAAGGCGCAGTTTTTGATTTACAGCGGCCACTAGCGTTGTATTATAGATTTGCAACGAATTGCTCTCTCCAAATTCGTCGGTGGCCACCTTAGTAAAAAAAGATGTCGATCTCATGTTGATGCAAGGAAGAGATTATGCGCTCATTAGAAACATTGTAGAAAGAGCGATGTCTTATTTATTACATAAAATAAAAGGTCTTTGGATTTTAAGTATTAAAAGTGGGATAAAAGTCAAGCAGGAGCTAGGACCTGTGCTAATCTAAGACTTTCCAGCAGAGAAACGTTACGATCCGTGTTACAAAGGCTATAAGCAGAGATGTTCATAGATATCTATGGAGATAATTTCCAGCAGAGAGTCGTTGGAGAGAAAGATAGCCTTTTTGACTACCAAAACAACTGTGTTTGGCGTCTATATATTTCACGGACCCTCTGGGTACATAAAGATAGCTCGCAGTATATTCCTGTGAGAATCTGGATTTCGTCCTCCACAAATACTGCATCTGTGTTTATTACAATATTCATCATATGTATTCATTCCTTTATTTTATTATTCACTTCTATGCATATTATTTGCTCCTTACTTTCCTGTTGTTTAACCTTGTGTCATGCTGATGAGTAGCTGTTCGTCTCCATCTCAAGGTTCCTAATGATATCTAGGGACAAATTGTTTTGATACTGCAATATTGAATATGTACTTTGTAATCATATCTGATTGTTCAGGAGGAATGAGACTAAACAGAAAGTCTGGTGATTTTCCACTGTTTTGGTGGTTTTATATGACGCCTCCTGATGCAAGCTTATAAATATTAGTCATTAACAATAAACATTGGACTCTGATTGAACAAGCACCTGGTGTCTGTGTCAAACTTTGTCTCCAGATCTGCAAACTCTTTGTTTTCCGTCGACTACATTCTTTAACCGTAGAATATTGTTTAGACAAGGGGACGTAAGAAGTTTACATTCTTACAATTCCGAATGGAGCGGTCGCTCTGGATTTATAACAAGCATGTGTGTGACGTAGAGAGCGTAGAAAGGATCATGTTGGCCGTGTGTATGATGACTATGCGCACATCCCCAAACCCACACCCCTCAATACCGTAACAAATGAAAATAAATCAAGTATTTGCAATTTACGCGGGTGATCCCAGCAGTCAAAAATATGGAAATCCATATTTATACGGAAAAATTACATCCCTGTAATATTAAATGCCTGAGCCAGACCAAAGCAAATTTCTGAACATCTGGTAAACTTTATCCAAAGTGACGACAGTGTTGATCTTTCAGATCCATTTAATTGCACTTAACCTCTCAAAATCTGGGTTATTTTGAGTGTCTCATCTGTAAGCATTCATTCTACTGTAGAATGACATAAAGGACCCTCTATCCATTAGCCTACATATACTCTACTGAGTGGCTCACAGCGGGAGTCTGAACAGCAGACTGGCTGTAACACCAAGAGCATTGGAGTCTCTGGGACTTCAGACAAAGAACGTCACCTCAACAGAACATGAGGGATATTACACAACATTTGCAGATGTGCAACCTGCGAAAAGTACGTTTAAAAACTAGCTGCCCTTATTATCATAACATTGGCGTGTAAGTGATTTTTTCCACGTTGCACATTGTCCTTCCCAGGTCTTTCACACGTTTTGTGCAATTTCTAAATGGGCACCATCGAAAACAGTAATGAGGTAATTATCCATACACAGCTGGCACGGAAGAGGCTCACGGACACACTGCGCTGCTCTCATACACAAACAGTGTTTTCCTTTCTGCTTCACAGAACAATCTGCCACACAGAAGCAGGAATTTATACCCATATATTCCTTACACTGTTTGTGTCAGCCTTTTTTATTGAATCTCATCAGCCTCTTCCCTCACACAGCTGAAAAATATAACACAGAACTGCATGTGAGTGCAGTGCAGTGCTTATATACTGCTTGAGACAACTGACATTATTACTGCAACCTCGGGGTTCAAAGGAAATGTGATTCTACCATACCAAAACATAACTGAAAGACATATATTGTGCACTCAAAGTGTTTTACAACCTGAACGTTTCATTCCACCTTAAAAAAAAAAGAAACTTTACAATGCCGAACGAGAATAGGATATGGAAGGACTTGGGTGGAGGGTTTGGGGGGCAGGTTTACTCTGACTTCCACCGTCTTCATCCCTGCAGCTTCCATATGAATAATAGATTATAAATGAAAACCAGCGTTTGCATCGCAGGTGTCAAGAATATGCAAAAACGACCATGAAAGCACGGTAAGGGGGGTGGTTAGTGTTTATATTTTCGAATTTGAAAATTACCGACTTACGTTTGCTTCATCAAGCCGTTCGGTGTGAAATTATACGCTGCATGAGCGAAGGGGTAATAAAACGGTATATAGGTCACCTTGCGTATCCGATAGTTATTCAATGTGGAGTGAGCTCATTAAATCCTGCATGTAAACTACATGAATCCAGCAAAAGGAGTTATTTTATGTGAGGTGCTTTACTTTATCTCAGGGTCTGACCGGTTCAAAGAGAGAACATAAACCCGTCCATCCGCACACAAAACATTCCATTTGCAAACAGTATTGTAATTCCTGTCTCATTCTTTGCTTAGCCTTTTATCTTGTAATGTATTCATGAAAGCGATGTTAGTAGGGGTTTGTAAATTCATATTTCTTGTCAAACACAGAGGCATGCTGGTTAATCTCGGATGTGCGTGTTTCATGCTGAGATTAGTGCTGGGAGAAGTAACCAACACACTTGTCAACCGGCATGCGACTTGTAAAATCCTAAAACCTATAACCACAATGGGGTTAATAGTAACGTATATCTTTAGTATTTTAAACCACTGAAAGAAAAAGTCATTGTGAACTGACACAATACATAATGAAGTTAGCATATAGTTAATCTGAGCTCTTTTATCTGCGACCTATAGGGTAACTTTTTTGAAATTGAGATTTATACATCATCTGAAATGTGAATAAATAGGCTTCCCATAGATGTAGCTACGGTTTGTTAGGAAAGGACAATATTTGGCCGAGATACAACTATTCTGGAATCTGATGGTACGTAAAAATCAAAATATTGAGAAAATTGCTTTTCAAGTTTACCATCGAAGGTGCTGTAGCAGGCCGTTGCTAAGAAGAAACAGGGTTAGTTTTAATGCTCTCTGTTGGCTTACCAGTGATATGATGTTGTCGACCCGAAACCAGAAATTCAAGCTTTACATAGACACCAAACTTAAGGGGGTAATACCCAAAGAGCGGGCAGCAGAGAGAGATTTTGCTGCATCCACCCACAAAAATAAGGTTTTTATATATTTATGGTATGAAATTTACAAAATATCTTCATTGAACATGATATTTACTTAATATCCTTGTGATTTTTGCCATAATATATATATATATATATACTATATATATGTATATATAATTTTGACCCATACAATGTATTGTTGGCTATATAAATATACCTGTGCTACTTATGACTGGTTCTGTGGTCCAGGGTCACATATGCATTGTGGATCACTAAAAATATTGCATTATACAGTAGTTGCTTTTTCTATATTGTGGATTTTTATGTCTCTGGAGGAGTACATTGACCAATCAGCATTCAGGTTTGGAATGAACACATCTTCTTTGTACCATACTATAAAAAAATAATTCACCAATTTACCCATGAGGGTTTACAATCAAGCAGCTTCATTATGTTGTATTTACAGAGCACAAAGAGGCAGTAATCAATTGCGACACGCAGGAATTAATCAGCATGGCACAGCGTGAAATTTTTTCCATGGCGTTTGAAAAATCTGCCCTCTGAGGTTTCTCGCTTGGGTCCATCGGCATGCCAAGTTGCTTCAACTCAACGTTACATGCCAATTCCCGACAATAGACTCTCTTTCTTATACAGATTCTTCAAATATAATAAATATCTAAAAGGAGGGCATTTGCGTGAAAAACGTCTTGGTTACGTCTGTAACCTCAGTTCCCTGATGGAAAGAACGAGACGTTGTGTCGAGAACGACAGAGGGGGTTCGCCCTTGAGAACCTATCAACTCTGACTACTATAGAAAAGGCCAATGAAATTTGGCGAATGAAATTTGCATGCCGGTCTCCGCCCCCGGATGTCCAGTATAAAAGGAAGCCGGCGTGCAGCATTCATTTACCTCTTGTTCTGAAGAGCCTGAGAGCCTCTCACGACTGCAGCAGAATACGATACGTGTTTGTGGCATTAGGGACACAACGTCTCGTTCCCTCCATCAGGGAACTGAGGTTACAGACGTAACCAAGACGTTCCCTTTCTGTCGGTCTCTCGACGTTGTGTCGAGAACGACAGATGGGGTTACCAATGGAAAACGCCACAACGCTGTATCGCGTCACAATCTCTAGCGAAGCGACGGTAACTGGCCTGGGCGTTTCAGCTCGAAGCTTTCGCGAAACTATAACCTTCCAGTGTGGTGGTCGGAGGGTTCCAGAGCTTTCTTGGAGAAAGATGGGTACAGCCCTGACCGGTAACCTTTCACGGACAGAGGCCTTAGCTCTCTACTGGCGAGAGGCCGTCCGGCTTGGGTTTACACCGGGTAAGCGCAGCTTCCTTAATTAGGGATGCACAGTAGAGGACTCCTACCCGTGGGGTGGAATATGGTGGACATAGGTATGGTCTCGTCCTTGGAGGAGAATGCATGGAACGTGTGGACTGAGTAATTAACCGCAAGGTGGAGGTCCACCTGGGGAAGCTCATGGGTTACCAGGAGTGGGAACCATTCTCATGAGGATACATCAGACGGAACAGCCCACGGAGGGGGTGTTACAGACGTCCGGTAGCAATAGGTCCGGTTAGAGCTATCTGTGATAGTTCATATGGTATCCCGGCCTAAGGGGGAAGGCTGCACTGCCCAGCCAACCCCCAGGGGGTGCTTGCTTAGTGATGGATGTAATGCCTGTTCTAACCAGTGTTTGGGTAAGAAGGAAGGTTGGTGAGATACCTGTTCTTAGCCATATGTTTGGGTAAGAGGAGAGGTAGATAGCCACTGACCCAACCTACTGGAGGGTGGAAAGGTGCTTTCGCAGGCATACGCCCCCCGGATGCCAGTCCTACATGTCGCCACGCAGGACGTGGGCTGACACCGGGTTTACGTGAAGGTTGTTAACCCTTGCGAAGGTGTTTGGGCAAAGCCCAACCCGCAGCTCTACAGATGTCTGCTAGAGAGGCGCTTCTGGCCAGTGCCCAGGAGGTGGCTATACCCCGTGTGGAGTAAGCCCTCACTGCCAATGGGCATGGGAGATTCTAAGATCGGTATTAAGATCCACAACCTATTGCGCAAGCCTCTGCTTGGAGACAGCCTTTCCCTTCTGCTGTCCTCCAACACAGACAAGGAGCTAGTCAGAGCAACTGAAGCTCTGCGTGCGGTCCAGGACACAACATGGATGGGGTTGGGTCTTCCTCCCCCATGGGGAGCGCCTGCAAGTCCACCACTTGGTCCCAGAAGGGAGAAGTGGGAAGTTTGGGCACGTATCCGGGCCTGGGTCTCAAGATAAATTGAGAGTTGCCAGGGCCGAATTTAAGGCAATCCGGGGACACAGAGAATGCTTGGAGATCCCCTACCCTCTTGAAGGAAGCGAGCACCATCAGGAGGGCCATCTTGCTCGTCAGGTGAGGAAGATCGGAACCTCCGAGGGGCTCTTTGGGGGCCCAGAGAGGCCCCCCCAGGACCCACGTTAGGGTACCAAGAGGGTATGGAGCGGAGATGAGGTGGATTCCGCCTGCCCTAGAAACTTTCCATAAACTGAGTCGTGATGAGTGGCGATAGTGACTACATACACATTCAGTGTGGAGGGGAGATGTTAGTCTCCAATCTCTTAGGAAGGACAACACGATCCCGATAGAGCACCTCAGTGGGTCTTCTCGTTGAGAGAGACACCAAGACGAGAAGAGGCGCCATCTAGAGGCGTATAACCACCTAGTAGATGGGGCCCTACCCTGGGTGATGGTCTCCGGCATAGAGGGGAAGTGGCCATATCAGGATCTTCTCGTCCCATCTAGAGACCAGACATGGAGGTTCCAGAGGTCTGATCTGGGATGCCTGAACGTGTCCTCCCCCTGAGAGAGCAGGTCCTCTGTCAGGGGAATGGGTCAGGGGGAGTCGCTGTCCAGAGAATCAACTCTGAAGCCAAGTGCGGTTAGACCAGTGCGGTGTAACCAATAACACTTGGTGCTCATCTTCCCTGACCTTGCACAGTGTCTGTGCAAGGAGGCTCCAGGGGGGTGGAAGGTGTGTTTCCACCCGTCCCACGATCAGCAGTGCGCAAGGGCATCCGTGCCGAGGGGGGCCTCGGACAGGGAGTACCAAAGCGGGTAATGGTGATGTTGCGGGAGGCGAACAGGTTTACCTGGGCCTGTCCGAACAGCATCCAAATGAGCTAGACTGCGGGGGTGGAGTCGCCACTTTCCGAGAGGCATATACTGACGAGAAAGCGCGTTGGCTGTCTGGTTCAGTTTGCCCGGGATGTGTGTGGCCCGCAGGGAGCAGATCACCTGTTGACTCCACAGGAGGAGGCGTCGAGCAAGTCTTGTTAGCCGCCGTGAGCGTACACCACCATGACAATTAATGTACGCCACAGCTGTAGTGCTGTCCTTGGACCAGCATGTGCTTTTCCCGCACGAGAGGCCACAGCCTTCTCAGTGCAAGTAGCACAGCCCAACTCTTGGCAATTGATATGCCAACGCAGGCGGGGGTTCGTCCAACGCCCCGCTACTGCGTGCCCGTTACACACTGCAACGTACCCCTGCAGGGAGGCGTCCGTCGTCACCAAGGCATGCCTCGCAACCTGCCCAAGGGGGTCCCCCGCTCGGAGAAAAGTCATGGAAGACCAAGGGTTTAGAGTGCGTCGGCAGAAGGGCGTCATCACCATGGGCCTGCTGCCGGTGTGCCACGCTGTCCTCGGAACTCGACTCTGTAGCCAGTGTTGAAGCGGTCTCATGTGCATCAACCCGAGGGGTATTCGTCGGCACAACGTCAAGAGACCGACAGAAAGGGAACTCTTGGCATTTCAAGTGATGCATAAAATATTAGCACTTACTATAATGAGCTCTGATATAAAAATTCTTCACCAATTGGGGAAAGTGGGCTGATTGATATTGTATATTAGCGAGTATCACACCCATCAAGTTTCATCAAGTTCCCTCTTTCCTTTGTTCTCCATTTATCTTGCTTTATTTTTTAGCTCATTAGTGAGAACAACGTGTATTTGTTTTTTCCTGAAAGTGGAAGTACACACAATGGAGAGAAAAATAGCTTGGGAACTTAAATGATTTGGAAAGGTCTTACAAACACCAATGATATTTTGATAAAGTGTCTACACTGCCTAGATTTCACAGGAATCACAGACAAAAATGGACAAAACAGGTTTCTTGTAGACCACTTTGGAAACAATATACAACGATACAATGATATACAATGAACAAAATACAACCAACAGAATCAACTGTGTAACTGAATCAAAATGTTAAATGACATCAAATCAACAAAGTAATAAATAATTAGTATCCACAGATGGAAAATATCAAAGCATACCAATGTCCAAAAGACAAAATCTGTAGTTTTGGATATCACAAATGAGATTTTTGAGAAAAACGGTTCCAAAATGATAAATAAAGACTTATCTCACCATACAAAGAGCTGCCAACAAATTAAACAATTACACACATTTAAATATGTATAATACACCAAATATAATGATACAGCTAAACAACTTAACAACTACTTTATCATCCAAATTTAAGAATAATTTGGTCTACCGCTTTATTCACCATGAACCCATAAATATTGAAGACTGCAGTCACATGATGATCTCATCAAAATCTCAGCCAAAGTTATAAGCTTTTTTGCAATTGTCTGCTTCATATGTCATCAAGGTTTTTTATATCAGGTTTTATTTCAGAAAAGCAACCATTACATTTACAGGTATGAATAAAAATACTGCGGTTACGTCTTATGGGGAATAAATGTTGATCTTCTGTTTTTTAACTAAATAAAATATCCTTGATGAAGTATGCGGCAAAAAAAAATGCTGACTTCGGAGAATGCAGCCTTTGTAATGAGACACAGCTAGTGACCCCAAACCCTCAAGACATGGTGCAAATAAACCATACCAACGTTCATGAGACATCACTGCATATGTTAACTATTGTATTTCATCGAGCCTTGTGATTTTTACTGAACTAATCAAAAGTTATTAAAGTCACTTTTAATCTCAATACAATGCGTGTAACATCATGTTGTGGTTATGGTGACACAGCCCAAGTTTCATGCCAATATGCCTAAACGTTGTAAAGATACAGCTTTACATCTCCATTGTGGTGCACTTGAGGTTAATAAACTACACAAAATCCCTTATTATGTCACTTATGGGCTATAAAAAAAGCTTTTGATAAAGTTTCATATTGAGTGCCCCATATATGATCAGAAATCCTCTTTTTGCATGCATAATAAAGGAACCAATGAAGACTTTAATTTATTAAAATTAATTTTAACCTAAACTTCATTGAAAGATCTGTAAATTAACATAAATGTCCTTTTGCATATAAAGGAACCATGATTGCACAAATGTCCCCCTTTTCTGACTATTGATTTTATTGAATGAACGTCTAGACATATTAACCCTCATATTGTTCTTTTACACCTACTGAAGAAAAATGTTGAGTTTGGACTTTTATCTCATTTACATTCTGAGACATGTTGACCCGACTAATATAAATTTAAGGGGTTCGCTCAGAACTACTTCAGCACATTCCATAAGAAGAATTTTGAAGCGCCATGCATAGATCAAGATAAACACCACCAATCCAAAATAAAGACATTCTCTCCCTGGTCTAAGAAAGACAACTTCTCCAAAGCATAGACACGATCATGACATTATCATGTTTCCTTTAATAATTCAACTACTGTCCTCTGGCCCTCAATTTCATGTTCATTTATAGAGCACACACAATCTAAACTTTCATTTCAACTTCTCTTTCCTTCATGCTAGATAATTGCTTGCCACAATTGTAATATCCTCAATTTGTACCCTCCTTTCTTTGCGAGAGGACACGATGAGGAACAAAACAGAGCTGGATGGATATTGGAAATTACTTTAGTTTGCTTCTTCCTCCTCGGCCTCAGAGACAGGGCCCACAGTACCTGGGGAATATTGAGTGCGACAGCTGGACCAGAGGAGCTGGTGGATGACGGGGCTGACATTTAGCGACGTTTGCTGTTTATGGACACAGTGGGAGGCACTTCCTGTTTGTTGTCACACTAATGAATTTGCTGGAAAGGATTCTGAGGGTTCAGGCAGGTCACCTGCCCACAGATCTTAATCACTACCACAGACTCACCTTTATATAACAATAGGGAGCTAAAGATGCCATGGAAACGCAAAGAAGTCCGACCTTTTCTTTTTATTTCTATTTTCCAAGTCTAACTTCTATTTACATAATCGTAAGCTCCAAATCTATTTATTGCTGTTATGCGACTTCCATTCTGTCTCACTACCAGATTCTAAATCCTTGACAAGTCTGCTTGTTTTGGGAGAAAACATTTACCTCAAGAGACAACACATTCTACAGGTGTGGTTTGATCTGGAATGAAATGGCACGGCAAAATAAACTGCAATCAGGCATCAGTCAGTTCGATTTGACGTTGCTCATATGAGCGACTAGACGCATGAAAATAACTTCTCAGTCACGGATAATTCGCTTAATATCCAATCTGTCCACCTACCAGTTATGTTGTCATGTCAATCAAACAGGGGCATGTATTCAGATGAAATCATTCCCTGCCTTTGGACTCAGACAAAAAGGACAATTAGAAGAGACTTTTGGTGATTTCAGGTTGAATTTTAATTCTGGTTATATATTAAAATAGACTGTTCCATTTCATACGGATGCTGTCAATCAAAGATTGCAGTCAGTTGGTTCTTCAAAGCAATAATATGTCAAAACTATAATAACATATCAGGGGAGAAAATGCCAATGAGCTCTCAGCAAGAGAATTTCCATATGAATGTTTTAATATGAGAAAGACTGCTTTTCACTGCAACAGAAATTTCAAGACAGTTTATTAACCTATAAGGGAAAAACACAGCTGAGCTGGAATATTACTTAAACATTTATGGATGGTTAAAATGTGATGCAAAATGTGATGCACCACTTCACTCAGAGACTGAAATATAGGAAATGTTAGTCCAGATGCTCCAGTAGACCTCATACAACAAATGGAAGTTCTTTATTGAATCTAACCTGTCTGCACTTCAGGGATTTCTGTCTATTACCGTGAACTGTGACAGTCAGCCCCTGAATTACACTGTGCTGCTTTTTAAGGACGAAGCAGGACAATTGGGAAACCCACAAGGGTGAATTGTTGAATTTCCGAAGCTGGCAGTATGTAACTATGGGGGCATCTTTTTTTTATACTCATTGAGAGGTTTATGTGAAAAGATTGTCTGCATTTCTTTGGGGAACTGCTCTATATTCAAGTGGAGTAAAACCAAAGGTCAGAGCCTTGAAAACCAATCACATATAGCTGCCTTTTCTCTTTCTTAGAGCAGTCCGTGCAAACCAGTACAAGAATGAGACTTGTGAATGAACAATGACTTTGGGGTTTCATCTGAAATTGAAATAAGATATAACGGTATGCAGGAGTTCATCTCTTTTACATACATTTATGAATAATAATATCTGCTGGATTGTTTGTCTCGGGCATTTCAGTTCCGATGGGTAATACTGTTTGACTTCTAATTTATAAGAAATTGTAATGCAAGTTTACCTAGCACAAACTTTAGAAACTCAATTTAAACATTTCTTTCTTAGTAGAGCCCTAAGGGGCTAAAAACATGAAGAACTGGGATTATATAAAGATACATGCTATAATGAAAGACTAAACCTGTGAGAAGAGGAAGATTGGTTGATCAGCCATATGTGAAGCGTAGAGCTTCAGTACATCAACTGGTATTCCCCATGACTTATAATAGAAATAGTCTCTTTAATTATACACCAGCATGGATGGTTGATTACTCGACGGTCAACATGTCGCACCAACGAGAAAACACTTGCGTTTCCAGTGACCCTTTAAATCACCACGGTGAATCTAATTGCAGAATATTCTGAAATATAAAGTTGGGTACACTGTTAAAAATAATAATACCATAATTATATAGTATAATGTTCCCTTTTTTTTACAGATGTTTTACAGTGTACTGGAGGTATGAAAGACACAAATTTTGTCTTAAATCACATACTTTTCACAAAGCATTTAAACTAACCACTATACATTCTAGTGTAAAAATTTAAGAAGGGTCGCTTTTTCCCCAAATTGAACACCTAACGGTTAAGTCAATTTCTACATTTTTATTTTATTAATATACTTTTTACCTAAAATTGAAGCATAATCATTCCACCAAAGAACTTTGTTTATGTGTTGTCTGATATCCCCGCCTCACTTCAGCTACTTAAGTTAAACTCCAAGCGTTGAGTGAATAAAGTGTCATACTTCATATTTTGGGTTAAATAAGTGCATCATCAGGGTACTTAAAATATATATATATATATATATATAATAATATATATTTTTTAATTTTAATGGGAAACACTATTTATACTACAATATGGCAAAGAATAGTGCATAAATCCACAATTTATCACTGATAATACTAATAATACTGGATGAATAATACTTCACTAAAACTCGTACACTTTTGATCTAATGGTGTGTTCAAGAATTGAACTATTTGTGCGAGTAAATCACATACAAAATCAATGTAAAGATGCCAATAGACGTACATTTGCACTGGGTGTTGCAAATGGCACAAGTTGAGCATCCCAATATCTGGGCATGCACAACATTCACTTTAAACTGAAAATGTCAACTCGTGCTGAATATTCGCGCAACAAACTTATTGACACATCTCGTGAGGTATGAGTGATGAAAAAACAAGTAATCCTCCAAGTAATAGAGCAAGGAACACAATGCTTTGTGTTTTCTGTGACCACACAGTAAGGCACTTTTCCATAAATGTAATTGATTGAATGTTCAAATGTGAACTGGACAATTGTCAAAACTCTCGAGCAATAACAGTGGCAGAAAATTATTAATGTACTGTATTTTTTTACAAACTTTTTTTGCATGAAAATAAACAAAACTTAATTATTGAGTAAAACAGTAAAAGTTTAAAACATTCTCCTTACCCTGTATTACAACTGTAAGCCTGTAATTAATTATGATCTGAGCATCCAGTGTATGATTTTGGGTCATTTGACTTAAACTGACAAAAAGTACAAAATATAACAGTAACATAGCAGTTTTAGGTTAAAAAGAGATGGCGCTATAGAGGCCAAAGTAACAGACTGCAGCTATAAAAAAAACGTTAAGTTAAAGAATGAGTTTGTGTGTGGTGAGGATGTCCTAATGTCAGATGTCTGAGAAGTGCTGTCAGATTGTTTGAGCCAATTACAACGTTCTGAAGGAGCTGCTGAACCTATGATGTGGGTGTTGAACACTGCGATTATCTGTGTTGTGGAAAATGCTGTCAGACACTACAACAAAAGTGCTACTCTCTATGAGAACGGATAAAGAAATTAGTCAACAGATTATTGGAACAGTGAGATTCGCTTACAGTATATACTGTATGAAATTCTCCCACATAAAAATTTTTCCCCCCTCAGAAATATTTCCACCAAATGACATCTAAGTTTTCAAGACATTTCGGTGCTGATGTGTGAATGGTAGAAATACTGATAAAAGACGGAAAGCCATTGCGAGTGTGTGTAGATGATGAGGTACATTCACAGCAAAAGGTAATCCAAGACAATTTGTAGCAGGTGTGAAAGGCTATTGAGAGGATTGAACTGATGCTCCTTGTCTGATTGTGGTGGCAAAAGAAACAAGAAATATGTCCTCTGTTATGCGAGTTAAATACTATTATTCTTGGGCTGATGAGGCTAAGGTTTTTCCGAAATGACCCGCCATTTTCAACAATATTGCGAATGTAGTCAGTGTTGAACTGCTCTTTATGCTTTAGTTTCAAATTCACTAAAACATAACTTTGTGTTGTGGTACATTTATTCCCCCCCACTCGCAATTTACTTTATTTTGGTAAATAATGGGATGAAATAGCTACATACCATGAGTCAAGGATGTAACTTCGGTTTGAGAAGTGGGGTACACACAAAATGATTTGAATCCTATCACAAATTAAAAATACCCATGTTTTGGGCATTGTTTTTGATTGTTTAAATTGATTGAACCATGATCTATTGTGCATGTGACACTCGCATAGACACAGGAAGACTCTCTGTGTACTGCTCGATCCTAGTACTTCTCAGTGGCGATGACAGCGTGTGGTTAAAAAATCATAGCAAACAAATTGGAAAGTGAGGGAGACACGAACAGGATTTTGAAAAGTGAGGGGGACATGTCCCCCCTGTCCCCAGTGGAACTTACGCCCTGCCATGAGTATTTGAATTAAGTCACTGTAAATTGGTGAAAACATGCCTCCTTTATGTGTAAATGAGGCACATTATAGATCGTGCCCTTTTCACAAAGTGTGCTCTCTGGGGAGATTGTGGCATCTCATCCCTAACAGACCCTATGTTTTGTAGCCTATGTCTATGAGTTAATATGCTGAGGTCCTCCTAAAGTTGATCAAATAAACTTAAATCAATGAGATAAACTCATCAAAAGTCTGTCAGGGAAAACAGTCCAAAAAAGGACAGAAAGCTTAATTTCATAAGAAATGCATCTATTGAGTGTTAACAGTAAAACAATACAATAAAAATAAAAAAAATATCACAAATGTACATATTTCAGCACCCCTCTAATAAAAGGAAAGGTGTTTTGTCATGTTTGAATGCAACAGTCTGGAAAACATTTATCCTGCAGCAGTGCCTAGATTCCTTCTGCTCATATTTCATGAGCCGCTTACAAAAATAGCTGACCCTTCCGCCATGACTAGATGGCTGAATAGGTTATCGAGAAAAGGGCACTAAAGACACAAAACAAAAAAAAGAAAGAAACAAGTGTCTTATGCAGGTTAGAGGCAGGCATAAAAAAGAATGGATTTTAGGTCAAAGCGTTGTATCTGAGGAAATGAAATTCAGGGAGGCAGAAAGAATGCAGGCCTAATGGAGATTGGCCACAGTACATATTCGATGTTCCGTCCTCTCAGAATTACCCTGACCTGGGATGTTTTACAGGGAGTTGTTGGGTGTATAGGCTCAGACTTACACAAATGCTTCTGTCAAAAATATTTCTGGACAGAAAAAGGAACGAATAGTTGGTGACATGTTTATCGTGGCATTTTTTCAGTCAAGTATCAAAATCCCTTCACTCAACCATATACACAAGTGCAACAGTAGGTGAAAAATGTGGGTGCAGTTCCGACCAAGATGGCAGTATGACAGATATACAGATAACGACTCAGTGAATTTTTTTATTCAAATATTTTAAAGAGACTGTGTTTTCCGTTACATTTAATTTTTTGTATCAACTTTTTAATATCACTGCTATTGAAAATATAAATTTTCTTTTTGTGATCTCTATTTGTGAAATATTGTGATGATGATACTTTGACAGTTGTGTGCTGCCAAAACACATGCTCCTTACCTTTTTGTGTTCTTGAAAGAGAAAATTTTAATTAATATACAACAATGTATTGTTTATATGTATGATTGAGTAGAATCATTGTTATGAGTCGGCACATGGATATTAATGGTTGCATCACTTGTGAGAACTGACACAAGAAAGATTTATAAATGATTACCCAGAAGCTATTTCTCAGAGTTTCTCAGAAAGCTCAGGATATGTACTGGAATGTTTTTCCACCTTTGTCTCAACATTTCATGTAAAATTGCTATGAAGAGATAAAAACAGTATACAAAAGAGACATTATTGAAATACATGTAAATATGCTATGGCTGCATATTTATTTAGATAAATTTACAGTTAAAATAATCCAACAAATTTGATAGGAAATGTTTGTTGATGATGAAATCTTCAATAATATTGCCTTTTGACTGGATTTTTTTCAAATCTGAACAAAATTTGTGACCCTGTTGACATTTTTTTCTGAAACTCTGTAAATCTCTGGGAGGAGACGTCTCCACCCAGACCTTTACACTCTTAAAAATAAAGGGCTTCACAGCAAAGCCAAAGAAGAACCATTTTTGGTTCCACAAAGAACCATTCAGTCGAAGGTTCTTTAAAGGACCATCTTTTTTAAGCTTTTTTATAATCTGAAGATGTTAAAGGTTCTTTTTTGAACCCACATTTTTTTTAGGAGTGTACCTGAGACAATCAAATTCATGAAAATCACACTGCAGATGCAAACTCTCCACAATCTTTTTATAGAACATACTTTATGTTGTGTTGTTATGTTGGAATATAGACTGAGATGCCAATAGATCTGTTGAAACATAACGGAAATGTGTTTTGCTACCCGCCTCTCTAACCAGTTAAGAGACTCTCATGTCAGTGGTAGAGTGCTTTGAATTTTAAATGAACCTCGTGTTGGAGTAGTAGTGAATAACAAAAAAGAAAAACAAGGTTTATTTTAGATGAAGGACTTTAAAGCAAAAAAAAATCTTGGCCGATGAGCACACTGCATTATGAATTTCTAGCTAGTTTGGTGAGCTGTAAAACGTAAGATTGATGGTTGATTTCTTTTCTGCACCTCGTGTCATGGATGAAGGGTTTTAAGTATCACGAAGCAGAGACAAAGAATCATGTTACCTTTTGCGTGGCTTCGGCCAAGCGTCACAAAGCCAGAAGATATGAAGTTGTGAAGGTCATGGCCGCCACCGCGACTGCTGTCCTTCGAGTAATGTGCTCCTGGAAATGGACACCAGAAGATTACATGTGAGCGACAGAGGAATATCACTCAGCTTCCTGTATAGCACTTTGCCTCCGAAGTAGACAGCCATCAGCATAACAAGTAAAATTCCCAACCTATTTCAAGAGTTATGACTTTCCATGATTCCAAACTAAAGTCACCTTGTCTTGACAACATGCACTGTTTCCTGTTGTTTGAATATTAGATGCTGCAAGTGTCGGAGGTGTTATATTTATTCTTGACGTTCTAATTATCAGTGAAATACCAGCGTGTACATGTCGACGTTAGACCAAATCACCTTGAACACCATCTGGGAGTTTAAACTCAAATATAGGGCTAAAATTGAAGTTCCTTGGCTCAAAAGCCGATTCAGGCACTAACCTACATAAAAAGAATCTGGTCGTGTCACCATTTAAGAATTAAAATTCTAATATCTGAAAGTAAATACTCCACATAAAAAGAAATTAAATGTCCATTTAGGGAAATTTCTATTGGTGGCCATATTGGCAACCCCAGGAAAGGTGCTTCCTGTCACCTTAATTGAGGGACGTTTCATACCTTGGATGTCCAAATTTGTTGATTTTCAGGAAATAGAAAAAAACATTGTACTTTGTATATGATTAAGTTGTCAAGCACTTTTTAAGATATTTTATTGGTTAGATATTTGCAAAACCCAGTGACAAACTTAACGGATGACTAATAATAATGATTTATGACAAAAAATGTAATCATGAAATATGGAGATGGACGGCACGATATGTTCCAGTAATATTATAACATTTAACAAGTTGCAATTTACCCCATTTATTATGTAAAGAATAATGTACACTCAGTTGTCGGTTGTTACTGCAAAAAGAAACGGAGTTAGTAATAAAAATAAAACATTTAGTTTAATAATTTGGAGAAAACAAATCTCATATTAAGATGAACACGTTATATTTTCTTTTCTTTTACCACATTTTGAAATGCACCTGTTTTTTTTCTACTACATTTTTTACATACAAGCACACGGTCCCCTGCTTCAAAAGCTCTGCGGGCAGCGAATCAAAAGGTTGAGCAGCAGGGATTGCTATGTTAATACATTGTTTACTGAGGCTTTACACACTGCCAGTTTCTCATACTGAGAGCCTGCTCGTTCCAACCTCAAAAATGCTTTTTTGGATCACTAGAAAGAGCTAAAAAATAAATAAAAGGGCAACTCATGCCGAAACAGCGTGCAGGTGAGTGCAAGATCAGACACGGTTCTGTGTCTGTTAAATAGTCTCATTATGATTATGATGTGTTGTTACCTGAAAATGTACCTGAAATTAACAGCCTGTTATATTGGCCACCTCAGGACATCCCCAAAAAGCTGTTAAACTTAGTCATGAAGTGCATTTATATGATGATAACTTCAGAGACCAGTAAAGAGAGTCAGGGTGATGCTGCGTTTTGACACATACAGTATTAAGGCGGGAAAATGCTAGTACGGTTAGCTCTGATTGTTCTCAGATGAAGAATTAACTAAGACTTTTCCGACAGAAGGGAGGATCTTAGTCATTACTTGAATAGGATTTTATAGCCTGCCCAACTTAATCTCTTGGTCTAAAATGTAGAGGCAATACAAATAAATAATTGTGTTGTGCTGTAGCATTATGAAATTGCCCATTGGCATTCAACATCATAATTAAACTAATTACATCATAGTCTAATAACCCAGACAAATGCATCCAACACTGATCTCTTGAAGGGATTTCTGAACAAATGCACACACATGGCAATAAACAATGTTCATTACTTAAAAGGATAGTTACTTAAAAGAATAGTTCATCAAAAAATGAAAAATCTGTCATCATTTACTCACCCTCAGGTTGTTTCAAACCCTTAATATTTTTTTTATTCCAATGAACACAGAGAAAGATATTTGGAAGAATGTTAGCAATTTTCAATTCTGGGACATTATCCACTACCATAGTAGGAAAAAGATTATTGATTATCTTTTTCTCGGGCACCTTTGACTACCATTTAATTCTTCCTATTGTGGAAGTCAATGATGTACCGAAACTGAAAATGACTAACATTTTTCCAAATATCTTACTTTGTTTGATCGAAACAAAGTCATTTATACAGGTATGAAATTACATGAGCGTGAGTAAATGATGACAGAATTTTCCTTTTTGGATGAACTATCCCTTTAAAATGTCTTTTTGCATCACATGAACATTGTTTTGGGAGAAATTGTCTATTATTATTTTTTCATCTGTCAAATCATAATTCAACTCTTGACTTGTTTTATGCATGTACTTAGCCTAGTGTCTTATAATTTCTGAGTTATATGTGAACAACATCAGAAATTAAGCAGAGAATTTGGGAAAAATACAGCGTAAATTGACAAAAAAATGCCTTACATACAGTGTGTCAACAGGGGGGTCAATATGCCACGAGAGTGAATAACTGTTTTTATGCCTTATCAAAAAAGTATTTCATAATATTTCATGTGATATTTGATGATATTATCTTCTAGAGAGTTTAGACACTACTGCCATATGTTTTTGCTAAATGTTGCTGTAAAATTATTATGACTTGCCGATAAAAAATATATTAAACCAAAAATGCTTTAATGCTATTTGTTATATAATTCATCCATTACTCACCCTCATCTCATCAAATAATTTTATTTTATGTTCTGCAGAAGAAAGAAAGTTATGTTTGAAATGACAAGAGGGTGAGCAAATGATGACAGAATTTTCATTTTTGGGTGAACTATCCCTTTTATCCATTAATGTCAAGGGTGCCGTTTGGCAATACCCTCTATCTTTCCGTCATAAAACTATATGAGTCCAATCTTGTTTCATACTATGAAATCACCCCTGATCACTCTCTGTCAGACTGTGAAAACCAGTAGTTTATACGTCACAAACAGAAACATCATTGTAGACCAATGTCTTTCCCTCCATGATGAAAACTAAACACCCATGTAAATCAAGGCATGTGAATAAACATTTGCTCTTTGAGTTGGTTCAGTAGATGCTATCAGCACATATCACACCAATTTGTATGCCAATTACACATCTTCTACAGAGGCTGTCAGGGTACCTCAGTGTTGACCTAGTATAGCACTGAGATGTGCTTAGTCTCTGTGATGGCTGACAAAGTCACACAGCACAGCTCTGCACACAGCAGTCTTGATTGTGCAGGTCTTAAAGCATCACACGAAGGGTAAGACTCAAGAACGACATACCTTACACAGCAATATGTGTTAAATATACTTCTCTCATGCATCATATTTTGGACGCTGTTGCCATATGAGTGACATTTATCTCCCTTCAAGTCAAAAACGTCATTACGTGCGATAATAACTCATGAGAGCCTTCAACAATGCTCCAAAGTCGCTCCTGACCTTGAATATAATGAAATTCAGCACAGCCTTCCATTTCCCAACCGGCAGAGGGGGGAGGTGAAGCTTTATGGCTCAACTGTAATTGACTCCCATTTAAATGCAGCATGTAAGTCAATGACTACTAAGCGTTAACCTGGCAGATCACACAGCGACGGGCAGAAACACATGTCTGACACACATTGTGAAATTAGACATTACTACATCAACATGTATTATGAGCCACCTGACTGACAGTCTTCTGACACGCCTTGGCCTACTATCAATATCAATGGCATATATTGGAACGTTACAAGATCAAAACACAACATTTTAAAACGTTATTTCAAAAATTTTAGACTGCTTACCGTGATTTGACTTTGAGCTGTGAACAGGGGTGTAGTGGTTTTTCGAGCCTGTTCGCTGTGGCGTGTCGTCTTTGGATGAGCTGTTCATCGCCGCAAAGTTCTCACAGTCATACTGCGATATAGGAATTGGTCCTTGCTGTCTGAGAATATCTGCTAGGGCTCTGTGGATAAAATATGAGAATTGCTTTTACACTCGCAGCATTTAAGGTAACACAGTACACATCTGATCAACTTGTGTGTTGACAGGGATTCAAACCCATAACCTTGATGTCCAATATGAAAAAGCAACAACAACTCAAGATTTATTCCAGTTACTTGTTCTAACTTTGACTGGATTTGTAAAGAAAGAAAGAAAGAAAGAAAGAAAGAAAGAACGAACGAACAAAAGAAGAAAGTAAGGAAGGAAGGAAAAAAAAGAAAGAAAGAAAGAAAGAAAGAAAGAAGGTCTATATATATAAATGTTTAATCACCAGTGAACCTCATTTCAATGTTCCTACAGTTACACCTGGTTTATATAGGTGGCCCAGGGGATCAAAGTTCAGAACTATGTGTTATGTAAGCCTGGTGTTACTGGTAGCTCTGTAAATGTTTACCTGTGAAATTGAATTATTTTTGCATTAATTACCCTGCAATACCTGAATTTACAAAGAAAGTCAACAGTGTGCTTTACTATTACACGCATTCCAGTTTGTTGGTGTTTATCTGCACCGTAAAGTGAAGTCAATAGACAGCCAGTTGCAGCAGATATTTGTTCCACCAACAGAGCAGGAGCAAGTCTGGGTAAATATTTTATAATAAACTCACATGTTCATATTCTGTAAGATAAAGTTTCTGGAAAAGGGCAGACAGTTTGCTGTCCATAAAAGAACACTTCAGGTCTGATCTTAGGTGCCTAGGCAGTATGATGAAGAGAAGAGGTGGAGACTGGGTGGTGAGAGGAATGCAAAAAGAATTTGCAGGGCTGAGAGGTAAAGTGCTGGTTTATGGGTATGCTGTGAGATAAACTGAGAAAATGAAGGAAAATATTGGGCAGGTTGCACAACAACTACTATATCAAACAATTGATAATTGCAACTGTTGTCTTACGTTGTTCCGAACCCCCATCAGAAAGATCATTTTGTCCTGCACAAATGGTGTGTATATAATACTGTGTCCAGACAGGACACTGTTATGAAATTTGCACTTATTGTGCACATCAAATAAAGGGTAAATTTGAAGCGTCTGTAACCAACCATAAACACTTTCGCCTAAACACAAAAATGAGGAGCGTTTGTTGTGCACCAGTATTCAAATTCTGCTTGGGATTTTGATCACAACCCACTGTTACCACGTTTAATATTCCACATGGGCCACAGGCAAAATAAAAAGAGCTGCAGATATTGCATCTGGGTAGAGGACTTGTTTTCAAACCCATTGCAATGTTATCAATCATTGAGATCACTGCATTAAACTTCTGAATTACAAAGTTTCAAGCCAACAGCAATTATTTTAATTGGAAAGCGTCATATATACGTTCTCATTTGATATCAGACACAAATTACCCTTACATCATGTTTAAGAAAGCCTTATTACTATCAATAACAATTAAAAGTGTGGGACGATGTGAGGTTGTCAGCGCGCTGCTTACCTGTGAATGTTCATTTCCTGAGGCGGTTGAGTCGCTTTGTCGTACGCGACTTTTGTTGAAACCCCAAGAACTATAATAAAAGCAATGACACCACAGGTAATGTAAACCGCGGTGTTCGTTTGGTCCATGCTGGGATCATAAGTATCACCTGTTGGAATAGGAGACGTTGGCACAGTTTTCACCCAGTCGGGTTTGTGGTAATTCTTGCATGTGCTCTGGTCCAAGTGGTGGCCTTCAAACTGGCAGCAGAATCGCAAGTAACACGACCCGCAGCAGTAGCGATGGTCGGTGTTATTGCACTCGAACTCCTTATCAAACTGTCCGCTCACGTCGTAGTAACCCAGGCAGGTCTCATGGGTATGCGATGGACGCACCTGCGTTCTCAGCTGCGTGACCGCCGTGGGAGCGACCGTGGTGCTGTTCAGTTCTTTGGGCTTCTGAGTCCTTTTGGGCGCAAGTTTGGTTCGTTTGGCGGTCAACGTACAAAGCACGTTCAGCGGATCCAGGAAAATCAAAAGCAGCAGAAAGTGTTGTATACCCATGCTCGCTCGCGTCTTCAGGACCCCTGACAGCTCTCTGTGATTTCGGCGCTCTGGAGGCTATAAAGTCGCTGCAGTTCTGAGATCAGCTGTTCCCCGCATCTCTAATGATGTAGAGATGATGATGACAAACGCCATTCGTTTAATTGAAATATGTTGGCCCCATCGTGTTTGTGTGAGGCAGATGCTTGTTAGGAAAACATCGCTGGCTCTCTTTGAGTCAATCGGTCGTCACTGTTGGGATTCCGACGAACTCCTGTTAAACGAGGCTTTACATCTCCCTTCCCATTTTGTTCTTGGAAAAAGTAAAGACTTTATCGTCAATAGAATGTTTA
The DNA here is from genome assembly GCF_015846415.1 of Triplophysa dalaica. Taxonomy (NCBI): domain Eukaryota; kingdom Metazoa; phylum Chordata; class Actinopteri; order Cypriniformes; family Nemacheilidae; genus Triplophysa; species Triplophysa dalaica. Next base: position 11,577,232 of record NC_079558.1, on the reverse strand, counting down.
GCGACTTAACCTTGACAATGGTTCAAAAGCAAAGCTCAAACGTGCATTAGTGATGCAAATACAGATTAAACAGAAATAAAAACAAAAGAAAAAAAAGAAATGTCGCATTTCTCCAGAAATTGATCATCCTGATGGCTAACCCACATTTCCAAACAATGTCGCACATGATCTATTCTCAAAAATAAATCTCCTTAAATTACAATTCCATGTTCATGCGGTGCTTCACAGACACACGTTGCACCCATACAATGAATTCACTTTACATAAAAAATACATCTAAGTGCAACCCACACACATCTAATAAAAGCTTTTTTATGCTCCATCGAACACAATTGAATGTGTTTAGCCTTTATAAAGTCTACATTTACAACGTGCTTGCCAATTTGTCGTTACATTTAATTTAATTAAAAATAGACCAGTTCGTTTTAGTCAGCACTTACCTTCACTTTAACGGTTTAATCGGCTGTGTTGGATGTGCCAAGGTGAAGTGACAGTCAGTATCCCATCCCGAAACAAACCCGTGGAACGGTCCGCCTACCGTCTTTCTCTCTTACATCAAATGCTGGCGTCACAGTCCGTCTATGTGCAGCTCCGATTCATACATCTCCCTCTGGCAATATGGTATTCATTTCCTTCCTGCCCAGATTACCACACCTTTTCATTATTTTATGTAATTTTATTAAACATACCATAACATCAATCAAATCCAATGTTGTTTCCAACGGCTTTTGAAGGTATTAAATATGCGACAGTATAGATTTTTACTGCCATTTAGTCAGACCTCATTCAGTGTGAGGAAAGAGCCGAACCAAATCCGCAAACAGCATTGAATAGATTTCCAATAACAGCCTTTATCGGCTACTCCTCTTTCTATCTCTGCATACCCCTCTCTCGCTCTCTCTTTCACTGTTTCATTGATTTCAGTTCCTGCAGACTTTTTGCAAGTACTCGGAAACAGCTGTCATAGGAAATCACTTATAGCATTAAAGGTTGTTATGTGACAATTTGTCTGCCTCTGCTCCAGCAAGAAAGGAATAAGAAGCTATGACTTGCCCTGGAACAATGTCAGCCATACCTGCCCCAACAAATCCCCAACCATGCTCCAGCCTTTATGCAGAGTATTGAGCTGTTTCTCATACCATGGATTACTCCATGCATCCCTTAAATAGCTTTATGGTTAGATAAAACATACAGCTAGATTTAGAGCTAAACACATTATGAAACATTCATTACTACATTTTACTCTGTACACAGGTTTTGACTGACGTAGAGTGATAGTAATGCAGGTATCAAACTAATTAAGATTTATTAAAAGAGCTTAGTGGCTTTTCGGCTAGGTATAGTTAATATTTAAAATGTCTGAATAGATGTTGAAATCTACTGCAAACCTTTGCTTTCATTAGAGCTTTTAATGTAGTTCGATAAAATAATTTAATTTCCCAGTCATTTAACAGTTGATTCATTCTGTTGTGCACTTTATGACTATGCAAAAAGAAACTCAAGCATATTGTTTTTCAATTATCAAAAAGTAATAAGAAGGGATAACATTGGACAACTAAAATATTTGTGATTTTCAGAAGATTTTTTTAAGTTCTTGAACATCCTACACAATCATCTGATTATGATGCCGGGAAGCAGTTGCTAAGTTACAGCTTCATAGTTGTTCTATTTTTTCTTTTTCCTTTTTTATGATGCCATCCATAGTTTCTCTAATGAAATATTTAAACCTATCTTGTGAAGTTCTCCCCTGGACTTTAAGAGATATATTGAGCTTTTAGAATTGCATCCTTTAAATGTGGATTGCACTCATGTTACAAATATCATGCTTTGGGATGTAAACTAGATTAAAAAAGGAAATCAACATATGAATGGGAAAACAAACGCAAACGTTAAAAATGCTATTGCATCATAAGTGGATTATATTCATGAACAATATCTGTTTCCTTTGTGGACATCAAATTAGCACTGGCAATCATCTGTGGACAGACTTTGAATACTTATGGACTTTGTTAAATGTTGATTTTTATGGATGTTGGCTCTATGCTCTGCATTTGTGTTATTGCTTGATACGGAAATAAAAAACATCAAAAACTTGGCAGCATGAAAATCTTGTTGTAGCACAGTGTAGAAATACAACTGTCCAGCCAATTGTCTTCTTGCTTGAAACCTGTATCTGCAGATCCTGTATCTGCATTTCTTAAGCTTTTTGTGAACTTTAATATACTGAAGCCCACGGGCTATTCATACTGTGTCAAATTAACTGAGTTTATTCATTGCATTAAGTAAAGAGTTAAGAATCTAAAGGTACCTCAAAGGTCTATTTTAAACAGCACTTCAGATATACTACTGTGATATTTATATACAGAGAGTTCATGAGTATCTTATGTGCTTCAAGTATAGTGGCTTATAAATAGTTCTTAAAATTAGATTTTTAAGCGCTGCATTACATGGAAAACTATTGTCATCTGAAGAACAGAACCTCATAAAATATTTCGGCACTATGTGACTTTGCTATTACAACTGACGAAAATGAATGTTCCGGATCTCTTTTGAAGGTTTCTCATGGGCTTGTGTCTTTATGTGTTTCTCTTGAAGGGTTGCAGTCCTTTTAATGTTTCACATCCCTCTGTCATTACCATGACCCAATTTCCTTTGAAAACACTGTTTCCAGATTACGGCACGTGTGCATGTTCAAGAAGCACTTTAAAGTGAACTGTCCCCCTCTGTTTCTGCATGTGTCTCTGATAGCAAAAGTGCTTTGTCAAGAATTTCAAACTGTATTTCTTGAATGCCGGAGGCAGGAAGGAGAAATCACAAGCCAAGTCGTGTCAGGTTCACTAAATGTAAATCGTCATATTATATAAGGTTTCAGGTTTGAAAACTGCCTGTTTTGTAGAATTAAACTATTCTTAGTAAGATGTTAGAACAAATTCAATCTGCCCTTACAGTTTGTCTATTTCTTATAAAATTGAATTTATGCTATATGGTTCTGTTTTTAAGTTTTGATGCTTATGAAGTACCGTACAGTAAGATATATTGTGTATTTTTATGTACAATATTTGTTTTTGATGAATGTGTTTTTTTTTAATAGATTTATTGATATAATTTGCTCATCACTGAACTGTAAACCAATAATAAAATCATCAAGCCTGCCTTCAAATGACAATACAGACAAAATAACATCACACTTTATACTTCTCCTGAAACACTCCTGTCTTTGTGGGTTTGAAATATATTTTCTGCTAAATAGTTTCTGTGGCAAATGTCAAGGTTGAAATGCCACAAATCTCTCCACTGTCTTATTTCTTACATATTGGGTATGAAAGACTGAAAAAAATCTGAAATCATAGGCAGCATGACTAAAAATGAAGGGGACAAAAAATGCAGATTGTCAACCAATAGTCAAAAAACCTATTGTTTATGATGTTTCCTGCAATATATTAGATTTATGAGAACATTTTTTAAACAAAAATGTTTCTCCAAACATCTCGAAAAAGACATGGTGTCAGTCTACACCCCCTGACAGGTTTGTGTTTCTTGTGACAGTTCACAGATATATAGGTGTTAAAATAACATCAAGTGATATGCTCAGGATATGCATGCAAGAAAACACCTCACAGTACTTCATGTGTTAGAAAATATACAATATTAATAATGCTTTGATGGTCAACAAAAATCTATCATATTTTATGTACTTATGTATTGTTTTTTCTTGGCAAGCCTTAACCAATAAACCTTGCTTAATCTTCTCTAACAGTCAAGTGAGATCTTTCTTAGTCACAGGTGTTGTCAAGGCAACCTGGCCTCAGCTGTGCACATAATTTTTAGCTTTGTGTCTTGCCTGAGTGACTTAACATTTGGGTTAATCGCAGGGCTAAAAGTGTTATTTAAGGGAAAGCCCCAGCAAATATTACTCATTTCTGGTACTTCTATCTACAGCAGGGGTTCTCAAGCTTAAAAGATTCTTCACAGCGATGCCATAGAAGAAATATTTTTGGTTTCACAAAGTACCATCTCTTTCTTACTTTTATGATCTAAAGAACCCTTTTTCACCTCAAAGAACCTTTTGTGAAACAAAAAGGTTCTTATGATGTTAAATCTTCTTTATGGAACCAAAAGGTACTTCTATGGCATCGAATAACCTCTGAAGCACTTTTTTAAGAGGGTTGAAGTCAGCTTGGGCCCCCTTGTGGGCCACGTCCCCCCTTTTGAGAACCACTTATCTACAGTGTTTTAGTTTCACATGACCAGGCTTTATGAACAGGATATGACGGAGATAATAAATGTTGAAAATAACAAATGGCTCTGTTTCTAAGCCCAGTCTTTCATTACAATGAAAATCCATTTTAAAAGAATTGTTATTTTAATGCGAAAACTTTCATTTTTCCACAGCAGCAATTGTCCCACAGGCATAATTTCTACCACAAACAAAAAATTGTACGCTTCATAAAAGTTGTTTTTAAAAGTTACTTACTTGTTTACTAAGAAGAATACAGTGCTAATGATGAGCATGCTTGATATAAAATATGAGACATCAAGACAAATATTGCTTGTGAACAGAATATTTTATTTTGCATCATTTTCAATCAAGCTGCATCAAATAATGCGAAGTATAAAATATGATTTAACAATGTTTATTTAGGACGTAAGTTTCTTCTCTTACTCCCAAAACCTTTTACTTACACTACAATTTACTGTTTATTGCACTATGAATATACATGTGAACAGAATACTTTTGGAATACATTTTACTCTTTAAATAAACATTGGAAAAAATACTGGACTGTATATATTTTATACATTCATGCCATTTGATTTAAAAGTCTAATTTGGAGTATACATTTTTGTTAATTTTTTAGAACAATAAATATGTTTTCAAGCAGAAACTTCATAAAAATAATGTATAATCATTCGATTTAAAACATTTTATTGACTTAATGAGGATTGAAACTCCATATCAGATCAGCCCTGATGTCATGACAACCGACATCAAAATCAAGTTTTCAGTACAAAGAATGTTTGACGAAGCATGATACCTTACTAGAACAGATGTCTATACTATTGTAACAAAATGATGGCAACACTCAACAAAGACAGTACAACAATATGACCCACCTACCAAATTGAGTGACCAGAGAAGAAGGGTAATTTTCAGAGAAGTGAGCAAGAGGCCAGCTAAGTGCTGACAGGCTTTTACAGTTCTATGGTTGAAAGAGAAGAAACTGTCAAGATGTCACCAATTCAAATGACCTTTGACAGGTTCAGCCTCTTTAAAAGTGTTTTCACTGAGAAAGAATCATACCTAAAGTTTGCTATATGTGAACAAAACAGAGACTTTTCAGAAAATGTCTGTTGTATGGGAACGTATCTCTCGAATCTCAATGCAATACAACCTAAACACCACCATATTATTAAACACTGCGGACTTAACATAATGCTATATATCTTAAGACATCGTGTAGACCTTAAGTAATATACAGAGCTGTTGCATAATATATTTTCTCTAAATATCACATTAATATAAATTATGAAAATAAAACAAAAAGAAAAATAGACCATGCAGATTAACCAATACAAAGTGCTTTGATGATTTTATAGGGGTTCTGCAATGATTTGTCATGCATTCTGACTTCTTTACAATGTTGAACATGCTTAACATGGTCAACTTCTCAAAAAACGAGTTGGGGGTATTACGTAGTATTTCTGTGCTCAATACACTCCCCCGGTGATCATACAGGTCTAGGAAAGTTTTTTCGAACATATAAAACTGTTTTGTAACAAATGTTTTTAGTGCTATATTGGCCAATTCTCCCAGAAAAGCACGCGGCACGCCCAGAGCACGAGAAGGAGAGCAGGAGAAGGAGCATACACAGACGTCAATTTCACTTGTAAGCAGGAGAGAGAGACATCATACGTTCGCGAAGTTCAGGTGTTTGTTTGTTCACAACATTTATTTGATGAATGTTACATAAACGGTGGATATAACGCTGGGTTTGGTGATCGTTTGAAACTGATATATGGAGCCGTCCCAGTGCTAGAAGATGCCGGACATGAACAACATGCAAAACTGATGTCTGTGTTTTGTTGACAATGTGCTTTAGTTCAGCCTACCCCTCCCCCCGCATGCGCCGTCTGATTTCAGAAGTAATCGTACAGCTGTATCTATCTTTTATAAATTTGATCAAACTAAATTCTCTTCAAAGATACAACGTATGCAATATTACTCTATAGGTACTCAAGATTAATATGAGATTTGCAGAAACCCTGTGTGTTAGGGTCACTTTAAACAGCAATGTATTTATATAAGAAAGATGTGTCCACATTTGTCCCTTTATGACTCAAGACAGTTTGCTAATATCTTAGCTTACCTTTGACAGATAACACTCCCTTTCTATATCAATCCGTCTTTATTTAAAGCCTTTTGGCCAGGCTTTCACAGCACCCATCATTTCCCTCTATACCAAGAGTGACGGAGAGCCAAAGAAATTTAAAGCACCACATAGCATTAGAGTTATAGGAATAGCTACAGGCGAACATGAATCATGTGCGTCTCTGTGGAATACTTTTACAGCTGCCACTGTTTTCCTCTTTCCTGACGTTGGTTGTGGGATGAATGAATTAAGTGGGTCACAGCTGCTAAGACGAGCACATATTTCAGCTTCTGTGTGTTTTTTCTACGGCTGGCCAAAGAACAGAAAACGCATATTAGCCTTACGGCTTTACATCTTTGTAAAAAGAGCTAGAAACTCGGGGCAGATCGTTAAATCATTTATTTACCCAACAGGACACAATGCTTTCATGTTGCCTCTAGCTTCTTTCATGTTGCCTATAGCTTCTTTTGGGAGGGATCAACTGAAGATATCTATGCCAACTCGGGTTCAGACTAAGGCCTAGAGAGAATGACAAAAGGTGATTTAATCTTTTATTAAGGTACCTCAACTGAAAAACTGGGAACTTACAGACTTGAATCCCAGATAACAGAAGCATTCTAAATGCATAGCTTGAATTTGTCGCAAGTTGCTTTTACTTAATCCTTTCTTTTTCTAAATAATAAAAAAAAATATTAAAAGGAAAATACTAAGTCATTGAGCAAGTACTTAAAAAAATCATTGTTTGAAATTGTCCTTGCTTACCCTGCTTTAGTGAGCTTATAATAACATTCAAACGTCATTCTATTGTCTTTATTGTGTCTATTGTCTTTGCTCGTTTGCTTTGCATTGTTACCATGCACTTGCCTTGCCTTGCCTAAACCTACCTTTGCCCTGCATGCCTTGCCTTGCCTTGCCTTGTAAGACGTTGTGTCATTCTTTGTATTTAGTTAATTTTTTCCTCATGGGAAATACTTTGCTTTGAATTCTTGTTTTGTTATCGTGTTTCCCCTTCGTGAGATTAAATTTTTATTCATTAATTAAAGTCTTGTTTGTTAATAACCGCTGCCTGCATCTGGGTTCTTCCCTGCCACATTCCTGCCACATTTGACTTAAAGCGGCAGTCCATAGGATTGGCCTCTTTGTCGCCATCTCAGTTTGTAATTGCTACTGCAGGTGATGTACGGAGGTATTTCTTCACGTGAGTTGCGATTCGGCACTGCTCAACTGCGCCGATGAGTTTGGTATTATGAGTCGTGGCCTGTGACAGTGCAGCGGTGAGAATCTTCACTGTACATCAGTAAGCGCATCTCAACGCTGGTCTCAAATGCTGACAGGCATGGTCAAAAATCATTAAACACCATACTACTATATATACTATATGAAAAGCCTTGCCATCATATCTGGGATATAAGTCTGTAAATTGAGTAAAATCACATGCTTCACTTGTCCGTGCTAATTCGCGTCACATGAAATAAAGATGTGGGGCGGTAATTTCTAAATCACACGAGGTCCGCGGATAATGCTAATCCAGTGCGAATATGTCTTAAATTACATTTATTATAATGAACATAACAAAGAGAGAAAGAACAACCGATGAAACTGTACCCTTCTCTATTAAAAAACAAGGGAGCTACGGATTTGTGTTATCTATTGAAATATTAAAATGTCTTACCAGATCAGAAGAAATAAAGCGATGTCTGCATCCGTTTCAAATCCTTTCAGATCACAGAGTTCACGCCACCTTTGAAATACCTTGCCAATATTAATTCTGTGTATGAATGTGACGAAATGATGCATAGACGAAATACACCAAATAAGGATCGGAAAGACGACAAACCATTATTACAAGCTTTCCGTGGTGAATCCCGCAAGGGTTGACATAGTTTTATACACCGTTCTTTAATGTACTTGGTCAATAATTGGTTTTAGCAAATTTTTACTTAAAATAACTTGCAGACTGCCACTTTAACAACAGACGTAAAGTAAGCTTCAGTTTTACATTTCAGCCAGACTTGCTGACAGAGAGGCACAAGTTATGGATTGCGGCTTTCAATAATCAGTCAATCAATTAACAAAAAAGTGAAAGTTTGAATATTTTATATATACACTTTGAAAAGGATGCGTTTAATAATACCATATTTTTTTTTAATGTCATTTCAACACAATATGTTGGTTTTGTGTTTATTGAATAAAAGGAACAACACAAGGTTGAGTTAAAACTAGCATAAAATGTGTTGTCTTTAACGCAACAAATTTTGAGTGTATCTCTCATTTTGGAATGCAAATTTTTTTTTAATTAATTTTACCGTTTCATTCTACAATTTTTCAAATTCAAATGACAGATTTAGGGCCAGATTTATAAAGTGTCTGTGGCTGTGCAAATGTCTATTTTGAAGTAAGAATGTACTGCAAGGTACATGGTATTTTGTGTACGTTTATTACTTTTTGTGTACATTCATTACTTTGTGCGCACACTTTAGACGCATTTTAGCACGTAACCCGACCGAACCCCTACACCTAAACTTAAAAGTCTGTACATTATATCATATTAAATACAACACATAACAGGCAGCAACATCTACAGATGCTATTTATTCAAAAAGTGCAATTATTGCCCTGCTGGGACCTGTACATCAGATAGCAATGCTGCATTTTTGCAGCATAAGTGTTAAAAAGCTGGGTCCCAAACATCATGGCTCGAAACCTTCATGATGGATGGAAGATCAGAGATTCTGGCCAACAGCAAGGCCAATGACCAACCTCTTCCGCATGAAGACACATTTTCATTTACCCCACACAGCTGGGCCTTGTGTCAGCAACACACAAGAGACGTACTACCAAGTTTTGACCTTTTTAACTCTGCCAGAAAAAAAGCCTGTCACAGTAAAGCCATTAAATAAGTGGTCCAACCGAGACATCGCTTATGCTAAAACATACTGCACACCACTTCTCACCTGCAGTAAATCTGTCACATCCAAGCCACGTATTATATTGATGCGGTACTTCATGCGCATCCATGCAAAACTATGTGTGCCAGTTGTTCAACGATTGAAAATGGATCATTTCTATCAGATTTAACATAAGCGCTATAATCAACACTCCACCATATGTGCTTGTTATAAGAACAGACAGTGACACAAGAGAAGTTTGGGATTTAGTGTGAAAAAAAGAGTTGGAAAAACTCTTGCACAGGAGAAAGAGTTGCTTCTTGTTTGAGATGGGAAAAGAATTCTCTAAAAAACAAACAAATATGGAATGCAAAACATCAAATCTCACATTTTGTCCTGCATTATTGTGCAAAATGCTGACTGTGCACTGTCCTCGGAAACGTCAATGTCTCGCCTATGTATAGTGGAAAATCGTTGCGCTATAAACAGGACTGACAACATTCCAAATTCATTGTTGTCTGTCAATTTCATTTAAGGATACATAAAATAAAGGTATAAGGATTTACAGATAAATGTGGAATAATAACGGCAGGGTTTGACTGACTGGCATGTTGTACCTCTGTTCATAAATGTCATTACTACATAAATAACACATATTTCTCTAGGCATCATAGCCCACGCTGGCTATAATCAAGCTTTAGATGTGAATGCTTGGTTTTAAGACATGCATCTGCTATCAATGAAGTGTGCCTGACGAACTTTCATTCTGATCAGGTCAAGATAGGGTGCTTTGCTTTGTTTTCTGCTTAACTCTTTCGCTCAAGGATCACTCAGGGCATGTTTTCTCTCACCAGCCAGTGGGGAGTGAATGAAATATCTGGGGTCAAACAACAATGCAGTGATTATAGTAAACCGTGTATACCTCGGTTTTTAAATTACTCAAACATATGATGTTACCTGCGGCATTCATGCAGCTGAAAATGTCATGTCATTAAAATGGTGCACTAATCGCAGAAATATTTTTCGTTTTATACTGATCTGGTCCCTGTTTTAAACATGATTTTTTTATGATAAATCAAGACATACCAGACTGAGAATTAATTCAAAATTGTTTAGTTTTGTTTTAATATTCAGGCAAATTGTCAATTTCATTTGTCAAATCAACAATTTTTCGGAAAAAACGGGCACTACAAAACAACTTAATGTGCTGTACTATGTTTTCGGCCTGCAAAGCACAATGACCCAGTCCCAACTTAAAATAAATGTAAATCTTTTTAAATTTACCCAAATTACAGCATTTGTTTCAGCATCAGGAAGTTTAATTCTAAATCATTAAGTTACATAAATATAGTTAAATTCAATACTGCATAAAATATAAGCACATAGACAGAAACTTTATTAGGTGGAGTCGTTATTAACACAATCTCGTGGCATTTTGTTACCATTTTACAGCATGGCTATAGTTTGTATTAATTTCTAAAAATTTTCTATTTATATACAATTCATTTCATTGGTAAATAAATGAGCCTTTGCTTGGAGATAAGGTTGACCCTGCAGGTGACTGTCATCTGACAAATCCTAACCTGTTGAGGTGGTTCTAAAAACCCTAGCTCCTTCTTTTTCAATGTTCATCCTTTGTTTGTGACTAATTTGAACAAAAGTGGCCATCCACTATACGGATCAATCACTTGACCATTGCACCTAAATCTGCATTGTCACTTTTAATCAAAGAACTAATGGTAAAAGTAAAGGCACCTTTAACAGATGCCTTGTCACAGATACTCAAGGTATGTGATTGCTGTGCCTTCATTAAAACAGGGTGTCATGTTACTATGGACCTTGAAATCTTCAGATATCGATACACCTCTTCCGCTTCATGCTTGTTCACTTCCATACGGACGAACTTAAAATGCCAGGGGATGATATAAATACCCAGAGATGGCACCATTGAGTGGTGAATACTGACAGACGATAACTGTAAAGCGTTTGTTGTGAGAGGAGCAAGAGCTCTTCCTATAGGGGTGCGCAGCGGCCCAACCAGCTGATTCGACACTCTGAGACGCATTCAAATCTCACGGCATTGTTTGCATTATTGTATGTAGATAGTGATTGAAATGCGTTCATTTCAAAGATTAGTATGACAATTGGAAATTCACATGACACATCTTTTTATTACTAATTTGTCAAAATTAAGCACATTATAACAAAACATAATGACTGTAAAGTACTAAAAACACAATCAAGAATTAACATAAAAACATTGCTATTTGTATTAGTATCATTTACAATTAGTGTATTATTATGATACATATGTTTTATGTTGAGGATATTTTCATTGTACTTAATGATTTCTTTATAATAATTTTACCCTAATATTTTATATATTTACCATTTTCAGTGCAGTTATTACTGCCTGGTAGTTATTTTATACTTTTGTCAAGTATAATCTAAATACTCAATAAGCTTATAATTTCATATATTATGTTATTTTGTGCGTGAGTGCGTGAGTGTGTGAGTGAGTGAGTGAGTGTGTGTGCCCTGCGATGGGTTGGCACTCCATCCAGGGTGTATCCTGCCTTGATGCCCGATGACTCCTGAGATAGGCGCAGGCTCCCCGTGACCCGAGGTAGTTCGGATAAGCGGTAGAAAATGGAATGGAATGTTATTTTGTATGATTTGAAATAAATATGATTAAGTTATTAGAGCATTGCTGTTTCATCTGTATATGTTCCAGAATTCATGCAAAAAATACATTAATTTAGCAAACACTTTGCTATTGGTTAAAAACTTTGAGTAAAACAAAACAACAGTTTATTAAGTATTTTGCTGGGGACTGTCAGGGGATGTGCAGGGAATACTCACAACAAGAAGGTAATCAAAACGTCTTTATTTTAATTCACACAGAAACAGGGGTACGCACCAAACCATAACCATACATTTACAATACTGACCAAAGAACACTAGGTAGGGGAGAACTTAAATACAACAGATAATGAGTGATACACATGTGATGGGGATTAAAAAGTTATGTTCAGTGATGAGGATCAGGTGAGACGGGTGCTAGGAACTATGCGAAGTGTAATCCGGTGATGAGGATGTGCAGACGTTGAACTGTTACAGGGACAGTCATTTGGCACATGAAATGAACTGAAGAAATTATTTGAATACTTGCAAAACTAGAGCCATGTGATTAAACTAATAGCTTTCCTACTTTGGAATTCCTACTTTCCTTCCAGGTTCAGTTGAACTTATGGCTGCAACACATGTAATAAAAACAGATGGCTTGAAACAAATTGCCACAGTAAAGCACAGTTTGGCGTTTTCTCCATACGTTTTGGTTCCCCTTCACAAGGTTCATAGACAATATGTGAAAAATAGGCAAATCAATCGAGGAGGAATTTATTAGCCACCTTACTTGACTGCCAAATCCAACCATCTGTTTTTGTTGGACAAAACACACAAGCCCAATGCCTCGCTTTAACGTCTTGGCACGGCAGGTACTAATGCTTTTTTCTTGTTAGATTGAAGATGCTTATTGCTTTTCTCATTGATGCATATCAAAGTTTTTTTTTGAGCATCAGTCACCTTGTGCGTTTCTTCGACATTGAACGAAGCTGTGGATCTGCTCACGGGAAGCATAAGAAACAACAAGAATCTAGTGTGTATCTTTAGCAAAAATATTCCCAATTCATTATTATTTGAAGGATTTTGGTTTCAAGGTATACATTTTATATTTGCTCCTTTGGGATCAAACCCATTATCTTGGTATTGCTAGCAACCAACTAAGCTTCAGGAATGCTGTAGATGAACTTGTAAAAATAGAGCGATATATTTTTTATTACATCAATACTCCCTGGATTTCAAATGGATGTCTAGTTCATAAATATGCTCTTTCACTCCAAACAAGGCTATGACTATGTAACCATGACATATTTTTATTTCCCTTATGCAAACTTTCGAGCTGACTGGTGCTGACTATGCTAATACAACTGTGTGTCAGCAGAGCTCCCAGCACTGTATTATTCATGAACACAGTTTCATAACACTTTAATATTACATTTGTCCTGCTGTACTATAGCAACATCAGCATCAGGCCATGTGGTAAAATAGTCTGTAATTCAATGTGATCATTTAAGACGTTGTGCACACTACATGCTACGTGAATATGTAGTGTAGTGCAGAAATGTACAAAAATCATTATGATAATTGTACAAATGAATAATAAAAATCGAAAATATAATGAAATATTTTGTTCGTTGGAGGAGCAGAAATTTGTCCACATTCAGCTATTTCAAGGCTCATGTTAACCGTTGTGTGGTGTTCATATTTTTGTTACTCAGCCAGTGTTGTTGGGTCCAGTCAAACACAAAACTGTGTTTTTTATGCAATGCCTGGCATTGTTTCTCAGAACAAATAAAACGTTCAGTGAAGACTGTGGCACTTGTTAGCAAAGGTAACCATTGGATTTGGTTGAAGTACAGTATGGAGTACAGTATACAGTACAGCAACAAAATAGTATGTATACCAAAATCGTTTTTAAAGGATGGATGATGCAACTGAGATTTTACATAATGTGAAATGACACTTAACTCAGAAATGATGAAACCTTCTTAACTTATGCAGATCTTGCCTTTTATCCAGTGGAGGAAGTGCAAACACTGCCTACACACAAGACGCCTTTAAACAGGTGGTGATATGATAAACAATTTAATTGGCTATGATTTGAAAACTCCTCTGTCTCTGCGCTATCTCACTCTCTTGCCTTTAAAAAATACATATGAATAACATTTTAAAAACCTCTCTCCTTTAGTATATCCGTCATATTTACCAATAGTTTTTCTCAACACCCACACTTATGATCTGTTCCAAAAACAGTTGCCTTGCTTGCTGTCTACATAGGCAGCTGTCTTCTATATTATTATACAGTTGAAAGAAAAAGTATGTGAACCCTTTGGGTTTTACTTGGATTTCTTCATAAATTGGTCATAAAATGTGTTCTGAACTTCATCTAAGTCACAACAATAGAGAAACACAGTCTACTTAAACTAATACCGCACATACATTATACGTTTTCATGTTTTCATTGAACACAACATGTAAACATTCATAGTGCAGGGTGGAAAAAGTATGTGAAACCCTAGGCTAATGACTTCTCCAAGAGCTAATTGGAGCCAGGAGTCAGCCAACCTGGGGTCCAATCAATGTGATGTCATTGGATGTGTTGATTAAAGCTGGCCTGTCCAATGAAAAACACACACCAGTTTTGAGTTTGCTGTTCTGAAGAAGCGTTGTCTGATGTGAACCATGCCTCGCACAAAAGAGCTCTCAGAAGACCTACGATCAAGAATTGTTGACTTACAGAAAGGTGGAAAGGGCTACAAAAGTATATCTAAAAGCCTTGATGTCCATGTGTCCACGGTAAGATAGATTGTCTACAAATGGAGAAAGTTCAGCACTGTTGCTACACTCCCTAGGCGTGGTCGTCCTGTAAAGATGACTGCAAGAGCACAGCGCAGAATGCTCAATGAGGTGAAGAAGAATCCTAGAGTGTCAGCTAAACACTTACAGAAATCTCTGGCACATTCTAACATTTTTGTTGACAAATCTACAATAAGGAAAACATTAAACAAGAATGGACTTCATGGGAGGACACCACGGAGGAAGCCACTGCTGTCCAAAAAAAAACATTGCAGCACGTTTGAAGTTTGCAAAAGAGCACCTGGTTGTTCCACAGCACTACTGGCAAAACATTCTTTCGACAGATGAAACCAAAATTGAGTTGTTTGGAAAGAACACACAACGCTATGTGTGGAGAACAAAAGGCACAGCACACCAACATCAAAACCTCATCCCAACTGTGAAATATGGTGGAGGGGGCATCATGGTTTGGGGCTGCTTTGCTGCCTCAGGCCCTGGACGGATTACTGTCATTGATTGAAAAATGAATTCCAAAGTTTATCAAGACATTTTGCAGGAAAACTTAAGACCATCTGTCCGCCGATTGAAGCTTAACAGAGGATGGACGATGCAACAGGACAGCGAACCAAACCATAGAAGTAAATCAACAACAGAATGTCTTCAACAGAAGAAAATACGGCTTCTGGAGTGGCCCAGTCAGAGTGCTGACCTCAACCCGATTGAGATGCTGTGGCATGACCTCAAGAGAGCGATTCACAACAGACATCCCAAGAATATTGCTGAACTGAAACACTTTTGTAAAGAGGAATGGTCCAAAATTTCTCCTGACCGTTGTGCAGGTCTGATCTGCAACTATAGGAAACGTTTGGTTGAGGTTATTGCTGCCAAAGGAAAGTCAACCAGTTATTAAACCCAAAGGTTCACATACTTTTTCCACCCTGTACTATGAATTTTTACATGTTGTGTTCAATAAAACCATGAAAACGTATAACGTTTGTGCGGTATTAGTTTAAGCAGACTGTGTTTAACCTATTGTTGTGACTTAGATGAAGATCAGAACACATTTTATGACCAATTTATGAAGAAATCCAAGTGAGCCCAAAGGGTTCACATACTTTTTCTTTCAACTGTATATATATATATGTTTTATGTTGAGGATAATTTCATTGTCCTTAATGATTTTTTTATAATAATTTTACCCTAATATTTTATATATTTACCATTTTCAGTGCAGTTATTACTGGCCTGGTAGTTATTTTACACTTTTGTCAAGTATAATCTAAATACTCAATAAATTTATAATTTCATGTAATATGTTAATTTGTATGATTTGAAATGTATATGATTGTTAAGTTATTAGAGCATTGCTGTTTCACCTGTATATATTCCAGAATTCATGCAAAAAATTTAGCAAACACTTTGCTATTGGTTAAAACTTTGAGTAAAACAAAACAACAGTTTATTAAGTATTTTGCTGGGGGACCTTCAGGGGATGTGCAGGGAATACTCACAACAAGCAAGTATCAAAGTGTGTTTATTTTAATCCACATAGAACCTGGGGGGTAAGCACCAAACCATAACAATACATTTAAAATACTGACCAAAGAACACTAGGAAGGGGAGAACTTAAATACAACACATGATGAGTGATACACAGGTGATGGGGATTAACAACTAATGTTCAGTGATGAGGATCAGGTGAGACAGGTGCAAGGGATTATGGGAAGTGTAGTCCGGTGATGAGGATGTGCAGACATTGAACTGTTACAGGGACAGGTATTTGGCACATGAAATGAACTGAAGAAATTATTTGAATACTTGCAAAACTAGAGCCATGTGATTAAACTAACAGCTTTCCTACTTTGGAATTTCCTTCCAGGTTCAGTTGAATTTATGGCTGCAACACATCTAATGAAAACAGTTATGATCTGTTCCAAAAACAGGTGCCTTGCTTTCTGTCTGCCTTCGAAGTGCTGATGCCAGGGCCTCATAAGTGAATGATTTGAATCCCAACATAAACTCCATATAAATATATATATTTTTTGGGATGCAAGACTCAATCATTTTGTCCCTTGTAGTTTGTCAAACGGCAACAACCAGCACTGTGTAAATCATTCCAGTAAATCTAGTAAATCATTCAATCTGACCATGAGACAGGCAATACAAAAATGGCTGCTTCAATGTTTGTCCAAGTCAGATGATGGTTCTACCTTCTCAATGACGATTACTTGTCGGAAAGCAATGAATAATCTGATGTGTCATGTCGATGACACAACAAGAATTTAAATATTTTTTGTATAATTAGTAATAGTATAACAATAAATAAAGCGGAAGAAAATGGATGGATGGATGGATGGATGGATGGCTCGCTTGAGATGTTTTTTTCTGTTTTACAAAAACATTTGATGCAAATAACGAAAGATGGAAACGCATTTGCCAAATAAATTCTGATGTAGCGAACAATAAACCTATGAGACTAACACTGATGGTGTCTTTCTGGATTCCAGAGCTTTTTTTGGTTACTAGGTTAGCAAACCACCATGTCCGCTTGAGAAACTTCATGAAAACGCACAAATTTCGAATGAGGTTTTCCTTGTGTTATTGCAAACTTTATTGACATCACGCTTGGATGGAAATATACAGAATCTAAAAATTATGATTTTTGTTAAGGTTTAAGTTTAGATGAAAGGATTTACTTAAATTCTAGTTAAACATCCAGTGCATTAATTGTATGCATCTATTGCTAAAGTTGCGAATTGCAACCAACAACTCACTCCAAAGCCTTCCTCCTCCCTTTTCAAGCACTACAGTGACTGACACAGGACAAAGATGTAATCGGGTTTTCGCTTCTTTGTCAAAGGAGATAACGTTTTTACGAAATGCACTCTGTAGATCAGTTTGTCTGTTTAGGGCTACTGTAGAAACAACATGGTGAATTCCATAAAATGGGACCCGTGGTTTACGTGGATAGAAATAGTTCATTCTAAGGTAATAAAAACAGAACTCTTCATTATGTAAGGTCTTTTTACACCTCTGAAGACATAGCTATATATATTATAATGTATTTCTGTAAAACAAATTACACACAGCACCTTTAACTTCTAGAAAGTTCTAGTAATTGTTATTGTCTAAACATATTATTGGATCATTTAATTAGATTCACAACCCATTCTTATACTTTAGATTCTTCCTGGCTAAAACCCAACGGAGGACTATTCCTACTGTCTAGGAAAATGCATGATGACATGCTCCTCTGGGTTTAGATGTCAGTTATCACAGTCTGATTCTCAACCCACTGTTGTGTGATGGCCAGCAGTGGGGCCGCTCTTTAAAACAGAAGCGTTGTAGAAGCTTTACCGGGCTGTCAAAGTTTTGTGAAGGGTGGTTCAGGGTAATTTCTCCCTCTTCTCATCCTCCTCAAATGAGTCCAGACAGCTCGAGCTGTTTGAAAGCAATAAAGTTGAGTGCAACTCTAAAATAAAAGTTTCCTCTTGTAGCCGAGATGTTAAGCACATCTTAGGCAGATGGGCTAATCGGAAAGAAGTTTGATTCCAGTCAACACAGGACAGCCCTGGAGATTTAGGGAAAATTTAGTGCACGCATGATTTGGTTCTTTAATTTCAGCCTTCTAACTGGAGGTACGGTGTTGTATGGATGATTGGCTTCTCTTCTCATTACTTACATAGCCTTTCTCCTGAGATTCTCTCCCGCTTGATAGATATGATTTATTAAAGCACAGTCCAATGTACTGAGAAACAATCCTCCGTTTCTGTAAAGGTTTGAGGAAATCTGTGAGCTGTCAAAGCATGTGCACTCTTTGTGGCAAAGAAATTGACTTTCGTGCCAATTTTGTTAACTCAGGTTAGGACAGGAGTTTGATTAAACAACGTGTGCACCGTTCGACACTTTTAGCTCATGTGCGTGGAGAGGGAAAGAATGATTTTCCTACGATGCATTGTGCTATTGTGACATAAAATCTATACGCTTTAAAACAAAAGAAGAACTTTCCAAAGCAACTTTTTGAACTGATAGTTGGAATCACCTGTGCGCACACCAGTTCCGCATATCTCATGGAGGACAAGCGACGGGTCTGCTGATGAGAGAGGATCGGGCCCGGACATGTGTTTAGTTTGTGTTTATGTTCTTGTGGCCGGCAGTCGACCGTGAGGTGGCTGACGGTCTTTTAATTCCGTGTTATTGTTTGTTTATATTGAATATAGTTTGTTTAAATGTTCGCCGGTTCCCGCCTCCTTCCTTCCTTCCTTTTATTGAACCGTGTTACAATGAGTTTAAACCATACAAATAAAACACTGTTTGGTAAAAAAAGCATACAGTATTTAGCCATGTAATTCAATGCAATTGTCAACCTTAAGATGAAGAAATCTAGTTTATACCAAAGGTTTTCACCATACTTATACCACCGTACGTCAGATATAAATGCATAAAATTTCTCTGTACTTATATAGTGACAATAATCAATCTTGAAACTTGAATATGTGGTGGATTATATACCCATGTGAAGTCGCAAAGTTTTTAAAGAGTAAGTAGCAAATGATTTTTAAGGTCCTTTTCTGGTTTATGGATTGTCCAACAACATTTGAACTGCACTGTAGTTTAAAAACAGTGCTGGAACTTAGTCATTCCCTTTCATTCTTAAATCTGTGAACAATCCTGATGTCCCTATCTTTGAAGAGTGTTTCTCTACCAGTGATTCGCTTCGAGGGTGACAGATTAGGTCTTTCTTAGAAAAATAGGCATGAATTATTACAGAAGAGCTGCAAAACAAACTATAATAAATTATCCAAGACACTGAGGAGAACAAAATGGTAAGTAAAAATCTAAATGAGATTAAACAGCCAGAGTTCACGATAGAATGGGAGGAGTTTTCAATAAAGTGGTTGCCAACTACAAAGCCGTAGAGATGCTGCAAGGCAAACGAAAGAGAAGAAGGTGCCATGCGACAGCTTATCTGTAATAAACAACCAGGAACAAAACTAATGTGCCATTTTCTTCTTCCATCTCATTCTCACAGGGACATTCCCATTTGAGCCGAGAGGATTACAGAGAGGAGTGTGAAGTGGGTGGGCTTGGAGTGGAAACATTACATTTCCCAAATGGAAATAGAGTGACATTAGCCTGACCTGTCTCATCTCATTGTTACACAAGAGTAAAAAAAAGCTGAATGAGCATTAGGTAAGACACGTCACACACCGCTGTGCAAACGATGAGATGCTTTGTCCTCGCAGCTTTTGAGGTGTGAAGAGAGTGCTAAGTAATTTAATGCTGGATAGGGAAGACATGATGTACTTTGGTTTAGTTACACCAAAATTACATTTGTGAGAAGTAGCGGGTTAGCCTGAGGCAAGCAGTAGGGAATGCTGGTAAAATGTGAACACTGGATCATTTTCATTTTGACCTTGCGCCTGGGTATGGCTAAGTTCTCAAGGAGGCTAAGTTACACCGCTTAGCCATAAAGCTGGTAGGCTGCCAAGCACCGTCTCCTGACATAATTTTTTTCAGTTTAGCCGAGTCAACAATCAGTATGTAGCAGGACTTATTTCCATAGCAATAAAGCTCATTCATTAAAACAGTTCGGCAACACTTTAAAATTCTTCTGAAGCGTTCAAGACAAACTGTGGTCAACAGACACATCGATATGCTACATGCGCAAGTCATTATTCAATTTACAGTGAAAATAAGTCATTATATATTCCTATTGTGAGTCAGTAATGATAACAGCATAAATACAGAGCTATGGGGCACTTCAAAGTCGAACAGCTGTGGTGTAATTGTGGGTTTTATATTGTTTGAATATGTGAAGTTGATGAGTTTAAATTGAATTGATATATAAATCTTATTCATTTGGCAGACACTTTGCAAACCAACCTACAGATCATTCAAGCTATGCTTTTCATTAGCATGTGCATCCTCTTTAAATTGAACCCATGGCAGTGTGCATGATGCTCTTTTATTCGAGCTACAGATATGCTGTAAAGATCTACATTTACATTTCACTTTTATGGATTTTTTCCATTATAGCAGTGCCTTCCATGGGTTTCGAACCCATGACCTTTGTGCATAATGCAATGCTTTACCAATTGATCAAAAATAACTAATGTGACAAAACTGGACAAATAAATATCCTCATGACTATTGGTATAATAATTGACCGATAACACAGAATGTTGTTTCTAGTACATTGTGTGCTGACACGAATTTCTACTACCCAGTGTCTAGTCATACTTTGTGGCCTATGAGAAAATTCCATGAAAAATTACTTTTGTGATAAGCTTTTTTCCTCCCGAACAAATCTGAGAAATTTGGCTTACAGAAATTATCTGAATGAAATTGACTCTTTGACTGCCAAGCAGTTTCAGAAATATTATATTGATATACTGTATATAGGAGTTCACAGAGATATTCACCTGAAAGTTTATTTCACACTTTTCTGGATGACTTGATTCTGATTCTGAAATCTTTTTAGGTTTTATTTTGCAATACTGAGTGGATGACTGTATATTATCCCATACGCATGTAAGAGTTATGCTGTTAGGATAATCAAGCTTCTGATGTTGGACAGATGGTGTATCAAAGTAGCGTAAATAAAAACGTGCACTGGTTTGGACACAAAAACAGGACTAAGTAGTCCTAAGAGATTTTAACTATGTGAGCGTGGTGAGGAAGGCGGGACGGGAGCCGGGAGGCGGGGCCGGTGGCATTAGTGATAGTTGGAATCACCTGTGCGCACACCGGTTCCGCATATCTCATGGAGGACGAGCGACCGGTCTGCTGATGAGAGAGGACCGGGCCCGGACATGTGTTTAGTTTATGTTTATGTTCTTGTGGCCGGCAGTCGACCGTGAGGTGGCTGCCGGTCTTTTAATTCCGTGTTATTGTTTGTTTATATTGATTATAGTTTGTTTAAATGTTCGCCGGTTCCCGCCTCCTTCCTTCCTTTTATTGAACCGTGTTACAATGAGTTTAAACCATACAAGTAAAACATTGTTTGGTAAAAAAAGCATACAGTATTTAGCCATGCAATTCAATGCAATTGTCAACCTTAAGATGAAAAATTTTAGTTTATACCAAAGGTTTTCACCATACTTATACCACCGTACGTCAGATATAAATGCATAAAATTTCGCTGTACTTATATAGTGACAATAATCAATCTTGAAACTTAAATATGTGGTGGATTATATACCCATGTAAAGTCGCAAAGTTTTTAAAGAGTAAGTAGCATATGATTTTTAAGGTCCTACTCTGGTTTATGGATTGTCCAACAACATGTTTATGTACATAGAAGTTGTAAAAACACTATTATGTCGTAATAATAGGTAATTATTCTTATCTTACTCCTTGACTGACTCTCAAATGACTCTCTATCTGTTAGCCAATGGCCTGTGATTTGTCAGATGGTGTAGTCTGCTGTGATTGGTCAAATGCATTTGTAACGAGCAGGGCGGGATGAAAACGAATTATAAGTTGTTGAACATTCGTCAGTTCCCGCCTCCTTCTTCCCATTCCTTGAATTTGTTACAGGCGTGTTCGCAAATTGAACGCCTACCATCATTGCTGGATTACGGTTTACAGGTTATATATTATATATTATAAATAGGGATGGCGGGATTTTACCTTACCAGTTTGAGCCTGAGTCTGACGAAGAAAAATCCGGAGATGATAGTAGATAATAGATAGACGATAATAGATTGAACACTTAAATTAGCCGAGTTGATTGTAATACCGAGTAAATTGTAATACCCCGGAAATAACAGTACATGTTAATGTTAGCGTTATATACATTAGCTAATCACAGACACAAGGTACACAAATAAAATTTATTGAAGTTCAGACAAAAATAATAGTCACACTTACAGGTTGTGATTCGGTGGAGCTAACAGGTCCAAATAAGCTTGGTATTTCCCCCTTTCAAGGATAGTCTTTTAACATATCCTGCAGTGGACGTGCCAAGATTATTGAAGCAATCTTCCGTGAAATGACGCGCGCTAAAACCCTGGGGTTATACTCATTTTGTATCATTTGAAAATGAATTGTAACCATTGTTTCCTCAGAAGTTCTTCCTTTGGTAGTTTAAATAAGACTCACTTAGTTTCGTCACGTAGAACAAAGCTTTCAGAAGGCACACGCATCACGAACTTGCGACATTGTTTTGGGGGAGGAGACAGTGAAGTTTTCGCGGCAGTCCCAGCAAAAAGTAGGCGGGGACTATATCTAGTGACGTAGATACGCGGCGATTAGAGACACATCAGCACAACAATTCCAACAGTGGACGTATCAAGAGCAGGTGCCGGTGAGAGCCCAAGTCGCCCAGCTATCCTGGCTGGGACACCTGTGGATGTTAGTCGGAGAGCCCTCAGCCTCTCAAGTGGCCGAGCGGGTAGTCGTGGACCGGCTGCTTAGAGCTCTGCCCCTGCGCTACCGAATGCCCGTCAGCATGCGAGGTCCCTCTACTCTCCGCGAGATTGAGGAGGCGGTGGAATTGGCTGAGGCCTCGGCAGAGAGAGCCCCAGCATGGCCCCGGAGGGGAAACCCCAATTGGCGACCGCAGGAGGGTACTTCGAGACCAGTACAAAGACCCCAAGCCACCATATCCCCGGACGAACCGATGCCCAGCAAGCCGACCCTCTGCCGGATCTCCTGCTTGGTTGGCGGGCTGTACGGTGCATCAGGCCGTGCCGTCTCGAGCTTCCCCGACTGGACACTGGTAGTACCGGGTGCTGCCCTTCGGACTCCATGGGGCACCTGCTACCTTCCAGCGAATGATGGACATTCTACTACGGCCACATCAAGCCTACGCCGCGGCCTACATTGATGACCTCATCATCCACAAGGGGATCTGGGACAAACACCTGGAACGATTTCGGAGAGTGCTGGTGGACCTACGGAAGACAGGCTTAACGGCAAACCCACAGAAGTGCCACCTTGGAGTTGCCGAAGCCCAGTACACTGGTAGTACCGGGTGCTGCCCTTCGGACTCCATGGGGCACCTGCTACCTTCCAGCGAATGATGGACATTCTACTACGGCCACATCAAGCCTACGCCGCGGCCTACATTGATGACCTCATCATCCACAAGGGGACCTGGGACAAACACCTGGAATGATTGCGGAGAGTGCTGGTGGACCTACGGAAGACAGGCTTAACGGCAAACCCACAGAAGTGCCACCTCATCACTTCCTGTTTGCTGAGAGAGCGTGGTTTGAGACAGAGCTCCGTCAAACTTTTTCTAAATATATCGTTTATTCCTGTTATTTCTTAATATTTATATTGTAATTGATAACTCACAGAGGGTTAAACCTATCCTTAAGTGTATCCCATACCAAATATCGTCATATAACGCACAGATAGATTTGTTTTATACGATCATTCGCTATTAGCACTCAGGCTGTTAGCATTCCCAGCCTTTAGTTTCTGAATATTGCCTTTACTGCTTAACTCACTGTTCTCATTATGACACCACTAATGGCTCATGATTCAGATATGTGTTTAACGTTACCTTTGAGTGCAGATGATGAATCTTTCTTCGCACTTCAGTCAGAACTGGAAGTATTGGAGAAGCAGATCCACGATCTACTCGAGAGGCAAACACGTCTGCGAGAACGTAAAACGGCGATGGAAACATCCCGGGCTGACGCTCGCAAAGCTGCGGTAAGTGTTCGACGTGATTGTAATACTCCTATCACTTCTACTCCGTGTGTTTCTATGCACAGAGCCCAGGCTTCAAGATCACGACGAGCCGAAATGAACTTCACTCCTGCACCTGCACACACACGGCGGAAGGGCGAAATCCAGGACCGGAGCGATGACCTCTCCCCCACCGCCGCGACCGGTCTTCGAGATTTCTACGAGAAATCGCTTTGCCGCCCTCTGCGAGACGAAATCCAACGCTGTGGTCATCGGAGACTCAATCGTCCGGAACGTACGCGCCTCCTTCAATGAAGGTAAGGTGCGCACTCACTGTTTTCCTGGCCTCCGTGTTCTCGATGTGTCTGCGCAGGTAACTGCGATTCTGAAGGAGGATGCAAGAGTAGGAGCCGTAGTTCTGCACGCGGATGTGAGAATGCGGCAGTCGGAGATCCTGAAGAGGGACTTCAGGAGTCTGGTCGATACTGTTCGCAACGCATCGCCCACGGCGAGGATCATCGTATCAGGGCCGCTTCCTACTTACCGACGAGGGAACGAAAAGTTCAGTAGACTATTTACGCTTAATAATTGGTTAATGTCATGGTGTATTGAACAGAAGCTGCTCTTTGTAAATAATTTTGATCTGTTCTGGGAGCGACCTAGGCTTTTCCGCCCCGACGGGCTGCACCCCAGCAGCATTGGAGCGGAAATTCTGTCTGACAACATCTCAAAGACGCTACGCACCATTTGACTAGTAAGTACAAATTTTAACTACAGTCTGTGTTCTTCTCACCCAACTGTTAAGAATGTTACTGCTTTCAAATGCATAGAGACTGTGTCTGTCCCCCGAATAATACAACCAAATAATAATTTATTTAAAAGTCAGAGAAAAAATCTTATCATGATTAAACCAAAAGACAATATATTTAATGAGCAAAACCAACGCCTAAAGTTTGGGCTACTTTATATTAGATCACTAAATCCAAAAGCAGTTATTGTAAATGAAATGATCACAGACAACAGTTTTGATATACTTTGCCTCACTGAAACCAGGCTTAAGCCAAATGATTATTTTGGTCTAAATGAGTCTACTCCTCCAAGCTACGGTTATATTCATGAGCCACGTCCGGTTGGTCGAGGTGGTGGTGTCGCAACAATCTTTAGAGACTTTCTTACCGTTACTCAGAGAACAATGCATACATTTAAATCATTTGAAATGCTTGCGTTGAACATAACAGTTCCAAACAAAAGTAAAAAATCATTGGTCTCTCTTACATTGGTTACTGTGTATAGACCCCCTGGGCCTTACACTCATTTTCTGATAGAGTTTGCAGACTTCTTATCGGATCTATTGGTTAACGTCGATAAAGTACTGATTGTTGGAGATTTTAATATCCACGTAGACAGTGCTAACGATCCATTAGCTGTGGCGTTTAAAGAACTACTAGACTCTTGTGGTGTAACACAATACATCAATAGACCTACTCATCGCCTTAATCATACCCTAGACTTGATTATATCTCACGGAGCCGATCTAACCAATATCGATATTATACCTCAAAGCGACGATGTTTCCGATCACCATCTTATAACATGTACACTGCGCACTGCAGAAATCAGTTGTATATCTCGTTATCGACAAGGTAGAACAATCACCTCAACTACTAAAGATAGTTTCGTAAAGAACTTGCCAGATCTGACTTCTCTAATAACCTTTCCAACGAATATAAAATTGCTCGATGACATGACCAGCAACATGGGCACTATTTTCTCTAATACATTAGAAGCGGTTGCACCTATGAAGTCAAAAAGGATAAATGAAAAGAACATAGCACCATGGTATAATAACACCACTCGCGCCCTAAAAAGAGAAACGCGTAAACTGGAGCGAAAATGGAAACAAACCCAATTAGAGGTCTTTAAAATTGCATGGAAAGAGAGTGCAAGCTGTTACAAAAAGGCACTAAAAGCAGCAAAAGCCGAGCACTTCCGTAACCTCATAGAAAATAACAAAAACAATCCAAGGTTTTTATTTAGTACAATTGCTAAATTAACAAACAAACAGACTCCACCGCACCTTGGTAGCAATGAATTCATGAAATTTTTTAGCGAGAAAATCGAAATAATACGAGACAACATAGCTAAAACCAAACCTCCAAGTTTGTCGGAAGAATTAGTTTCAACCGTCACCCAAAAAGAAAAGCTAGAGTGTTTTTCTCCTATAAATCAGGAAGATTTAATTAAAATTATTGCAACATCCAAACCGACGACATGCTTATTAGACCCCATTCCGACTACTTTATTAAAAGAATTACTACCTGCTGTAATTGAGCCCATTTGTAACATAATCAACTCTTCTATTAATCTAGGACATGTCCCAGGACCCTTTAAGCTGGCTGTAATTAAGCCTCTTATCAAAAAAACAAATTTAGACCCAAATGAACTTGGAAGCTATAGACCGATTTCAAATCTCCCGTACTTGTCTAAAATACTAGAAAAAGTAGTGTCAACTCAACTGTGTACCTTCCTACAAAATAATGACATGCACGAAAAGTTTCAGTCTGGCTTTAGACCGCATCACAGCACTGAAACTGCGCTCGTTAGAATTACAAATGACCTTCTTATTGCTTCAGATAAAGGTAACATCTCACTATTAGTCCTGCTTGACCTTAGTGCTGCTTTCGATACTGTAGACCATAAAATACTACTAGATCGTTTACACCATTATATCGGTATTCAGGGACAGGCACTGCAATGGTTCAGATCTTACTTAACAGACCGATAACAATACGTCCATTTAAATGGGAAATCGTCAAATCTTACGCAAGTTAATTATGGATTACCTCAGGGATCGGTTTTAGGACCCTTGCTTTTCTCCATATACATGCTGCCCCTCGGCAACATTATTAGAAAGCATGGAATTAGCTTCCACTGTTATGCAGATGATACTCAGCTATATATCTCATCAAGACCAGATGATTCCTTTAAGCTATCCAAACTGGCAGAGTGCATCGAGGACATAAAACATTGGATGACTAGTAATTTCCTCCTTTTAAACTCTAGCAAAAAAGAAATATTACTTATAGCACCAAAATTAAGTAAACAGAATATCTCCGATTACAGCCTGCAAATTGAAAGCTGCACTGTTACTCCAACAAATACAGTTAAAGACCTAGGCGTTATATTAGACGGCAACCTGTCATTTAAAAATCACATCTCAAATATCACAAAAACAGCCTTCTTCCACCTTAGAAATGTTGCCAAATTACGAAATAGTTTATGTGTTGCAGATGCAGAAAAGCTTATTCATGCATTTGTGACCTCACGGCTTGACTATTGTAATGCTCTACTTAGTGGTTGTCCTGTATCATCGATAAACAAACTACAGTTAGTTCAGAATGCAGCTGCCAGAGTTCTTACTAGGTCAAGAAAATACGATCACATAACCCCAGTTTTATCATCGCTTCACTGGCTACCCATTAAGTATCGCATTGATTTTAAAATTATTTTAATTACTTACAAAGCCCTGAACGGTTTAGCACCTACTTACTTAACCAAGCTTTTATCACGTTACAACCCATCACGCTCGCTGAGATCTCAAAACTTAGGACTTTTGACAACACCTAGAATAACAAAATCCACCAAAGGTGGACGAGCTTTCTCATACGTAGCACCTAAACTCTGGAATACCCTTCCTGATACTATTCGAGGGTCAGACACACTCTCCCAATTTAAATCTAGATTAAAGACACATCTTTTCAGCCAAGCTTTCACTTAATGCATAGTTAATGAACAGCAGCTACGCTAATTATTCTCTTTATTCTCTTTCCGCCTCTGCCTCGGGATGCCCATCCCGAGGTAGGAAGAAGTTCCACCATGTCCAGACGACCGACAGATGCCCATCCCCAATTTGAGATTACACAAGATACAGCTGCAGACTGACTGACCATCCCAGCTCCATCTAAGGCAATTCCACCAGCTGCCAAGAGAAATATGACCATCGGACCATCCCAGCTCAGACCACTACATCCCCAACCAAGAGCAAAGACGGACTATTTGTCTTATTAATGCTGAAGTTACAATATTTGGTTTTAAATGCTAAACCTAAACCACACGTCAGCAGTCTGAGTGCAGCTATGACACGTCAGAGGGGATCTGGCCCTCCAGTCTATATAAATAAACTTGAATTGAATTGAATTGAACCTTGGAGTTGCCGAAGCCCAGTACACTGGTAGTACCGGGTGCTGCCCTTCAGACTCCATGGGGCACCTGCTACCTTCCAGCGAATGATGGACATTCTACTACGGCCACATCAAGCCTACGCCACGGCCTACATTGATGACCTCATCATCCGCAAGGGGACCTGGGACAAACACCTGGAAAGATTGCTGAGAGTGCTGGTGGACCTACGGAAGACAGGCTTAACGGCAAACCCACAGAAGTGCCACCTTGGAGTTGCCGAAGCCCAGTACCTGGGGTACAGTGTCGGAGTAGGCCTTATCCAACTCTAGGCAAAGAAGTTGGAAGCTGTTCAAGAAGCCCATCGACCCCTCAACAAATCCCAGGTACGCGCCTTCCCAGGGCTAGCAGGGTACTATAGGTGCTTTATCCACAACTTCTCGTCCATAGCCAACCCCCTGACCGAACTGACCAGCAAGGGGCAGCCAGAGAGGGTGAAATGGAGTGAATAAGCGGAACAGGCATTCCAGACCCTGAAGAAGACACTATCTTCTTCCCTAGTGCTACATGCCCCGGACTTCAGCTGCCCCTTCGTCCTCCAGACGGATACTTCCAAGACCAGACTAGGAGCAGTATTATCCCAAACCTGGGATGGAGCAGAGCAGCCCGTGGTCTATATCAGCCGTAAACTCACCCCAGCAGAAAGCCGATATGCCACGGTGGAAAGGGAGGCCCTGGCCAAAAACTGGGCAGTCCTGGAGCTGCGCTATTATCTCCTGGGAAGGACCTTAAAAACTCGTGACTGATCACGCACCACTCCAGTGGATGGCCAAGGCTAAGAATACCAACGCCAGGGTGACAAGGTGGTTCCTTGCGCTCCAGGACCTCCACGCAGACGGTCTGTCGAGGATCTGGTCAGGATGTACAACCCGGTCAGGTAACACTCATTTTTTGCTTTTGGTTTCCACATTTTAATTCAAATAAATCCTACAAAGTATGTTGTCACTCAAAAAGTGCACCATTTTTGTCACATCCATAACATCATTTTTCCCGTATTTTTGTTAATAGAAAACTAGTGCATAGACTGATATTTGTCTGATGTTTGATGAGTAATTTAAACAGATGGTAAAAAGTACATTCTTTGAGATATATATTTTTTTGAGAAAATGTCACATCCATAACCTGGAATTGCTCAGCCAGCCGGAGTTACTCTGACTTTTTCAAGGTCTGTGAAACTTTTCTTGACTTATATACCTGGAAATCTTAATTTCATAATGTTGATTTTGCTTGTGATGGGTGTTATTGTGTTAAATGATATTTAGTAAATTCAACATCATCCGCAGAATTCATGTATTTTTAGGATCCTGTAGCCTTCAAAGCACCATTTACTGGCCTATCATACCAAATGAAAAATAAATAATAAAAACTCAGGTTGTTGTACAACTTTGCTGTCAGACAGTGAGGCACCAGATAATGTTTCCTTAAGGGGAGACACGCTCGGAATATGAGAAGATAGATGAAAAATGTCAATATGAAAAATATCAGGTTCTAAACGTCCAACATGTTAAACCTAAACTCTTTGGAGCGCCCTCGAGAGGTAAACAGCAATTTCCACCTGTCCTGGGATAATATATTGGTAAATGACTATACTCACAGGAGAGTTTTGAAGCGAGCAGACTTTCATCAGGTTGTTCCTTACATGGACTCATGGATGCAGGGCAGGGAACAGGCACTGGAAAGAAAAAAAGGGAATAAATGAAAATAGATTACAGGGATTCAGCCATTTATCAAGGCCTAGCATACAGATATCTACTGAGAGATAGCAGAGTGATTCAAAGAGGGGAGGGCTTCTAAATCCCAGGACTAACTTCAGCCCACTAGCTGTGCTGCATTGTGCATCTGCTGTTGCAACAACACCGCATTTATTTATTTCTTTTTCTAAAGGATTTTGGGGGAAACATACTTTACTGGTTTGGAAGTGTCTTTGTACGTACATCATTCAATTCTTATAAATGAGAAACGGTTTTCAGAATGAGTCAGAGTTGCTACACGTTCAAGTTGAAAACATTTTACACATTCTTTCTGTGTGTGTTAGAGGACAACTATTTTCTTTCTCTAGGCCTGTGAGACAGCCGGAATAGCCAAAATACTTGGTGATATAATAAGATATCTCAGAAAAGAAAATATATAATCATATAAAGATGGTGAAAGTTGTTTCTCCAAGTCGGACATATTCCTAAATCAGCTTTCCTGTCAACCAATCTTGTTATAGGATAATTGTAGAGTTAACTGCTAAGGGCTTGTGTTAAAGGGGTCATATGGCGCGAATACGTGTTTTTCTTTGTTCTTATGTGTGTTATAAGATGTAAGAAATTGTATCGTCGCTGCCACAGCCATGTCGTGAAGCAAAAGAAAAGAAAGAACGGTTTTCATCGTTAACTGAGGAAGAGCTGCGCCTATGAGGGGCTCAAAGGGGGGCCTCTTAAGGCCAACAAGGACCACAAGAGGGTATGGAGCGCGGGCGAGGCGGATTCTGCCTCCTCGCGCCACTTAGGAACCTGATGATCAGGTCGTGTTGTCCCAGAGACTTTCCAGGAACTGAGTCGTGATGACTGGCAATCGCGGCTACATACACTTAGTGTGGAAGGGGAGAAGTTAGTCTCGAGTCTCTCTTGTAGAAAGGACAACACATTCCCTATTGAGCAACTCCGTGGGTCTTCTCTGCGAGAAGATTACCAGGATAAGAAGAGGCGCCACTTATAGGCGTATAGCCGCCTATTGGCCGGGGCCCTAGCCTGAGTAATGGTCTCAACCTGCGCTGGGGGTAGGCCACTCAGGATCTCCTCATCCCATCCAGGATGAGGGGTTCCTCATGCACTTCCGGGAAACACGGCACCAGGGACGGTACCTCAACCCCGAGGTATCCGGCCACGAGCACTGGTAGAGGCAGTGAGGTGCACTGCAGCCCAATGCTCACGGCGGCCCGGGAAAACATGGCTGACATTTCGACATCCTTTTCTTCCTGAGCTCGTTCCCGGAGAAGGGAGCTGCAAGGAATCTTAGGAGTCAGATGCCAGTAAGTAACCCCCCGATGCTGCAAGGGACACCTCATCATCACGCACCGTTTCCAATACGTGGTTGAAGAGCGAGACGGTCAGACGAGACGAGGTGCGAACGGTCCGCGAGCCAGTGGCTGACGGATTAGCGCTCACAGTAATCCTCACATCACCCTCGCTGCTCGCCGAGTGGACGGCAGGGCCGTAGCTACTGCTGTCACAGAACGGGAAGCAGACGAGGTGACGGATGAGTCCCGTGGGAACACAGCCGCCTGTGACGCAACGTCTGAATCGAGAACCGCCCGCAGTGCGGGCAGAACTGATCCACAACAACTGCCCCAGCGTGTGTGTCCCCACTCCTCGATGAGTGTATTGCACCCATGAGAACAGCGGGACATGCCACGCTGGAGAAATTTGCTCTTTTGGAACACTTCTGGAACTGCCGAGACGCCCAGGGGAAGTCGCTGCAGGGAGGGACAGTCTGCTGCATCACGTCAGAGAATCCAGCAGTATTTTGCTAGAAGATCTGTTGTTGAGTCATAAGCGAAGGCTCAGAAGAACAAAAGGTGAATGAATGCAGCACGCCATCTCCCTTTTTTACCCGGATATCAGGTGGCGGAGTCCGGCATGCAAATTTAATTTGCCAATTTCTTTGGCCTGTTTCAAAACCGGTCGAAGTGATAGGTTCTCAAGGGCGATCCCCATCAGTCGGTTCGACACAACGTCGAGAGACCGACAGAAAGGGAACAACTTGATGTTCATCAAGGTTGTTTTCAGGGATGAAAGATTGTGTTATTTTTCGTTTCCTGTTTCCTACTTTCATAATACTGAAAAACATCTGAAGGTCTGTATATCCATGTAAAAGATATCAATATGAAATGCCTCGCTTAGTAAATATCAACATATTATTGTTTATATTACTATGTTTGATGTCAGCTATGAATCACCGCATTCATGTCCAAAAATACTGCACCTTTAATAACAGGCATTTTTTCAGAGGGTTCACACATGTCTACTACTAAAAAGAGCAACAGGAAAGCTTTTTGTACGAATATGGAATGTACAAAGGGTGTCCTTTAATGAGGGTTAATAGGCCAGCCTTTCTAAGAGAATGATGCATTGGCGTATATTTAAAAGACACGAAAGAAGACAGGCACTCACTGCAACAGTGAAAGAGCGTTATTAAAGACTGTGTAAAATGTGGCATCCATTCATAGCCCAGCTCATCTCCCTCCTGCCTGTGGATGCTAATGGGGAGGTTTGCTAGTCTCTAATGAATGTGTTGCGGGTTTGGAAACTCTCATATTCACCCTTAAGAGCTGTTTTTCTGCCCAACTGTCTCATTCACAAGCAGATATCTATCATTTGGTTTGCTATGCAAAAGCATTGGAGTCACTGGTGAACTGATTTAATGCAATCCTTAAATTATATACTGTATTGCCTACCTTTATAGGTGTTTGAGTACTGTTTATGCACCTAAACAATAATGGGTTTAAAAAAATGAGGTACAATGATACTATTTATTGCTTTGGAAGCATTCACACACTGGACACCGCTTTCTAAAAGAGTACGATACAGCACGATACATTGGAACATAATGCAGGGGTTTAAGTTCCTATATGACAAAAAGGAGGCATATTTGTGTTTAAAATAATGACTTAAACCAATGATTAAGGTACATTTTAATTGCATACTGTATGTTTGTTAAGGGTTAACTTTGACAACCTTTAGGACTGCACTAATATAGATATAAGCCAGCCTGATCTCACAGGAACATGACTATTTTACGAAATGGTAAATTTGTATGAATTCTTACTATGTAAGTCGTACAAAAATGTACGGTTATTAGAAAAAAGCTATAAGACCCTCCCCTTACCCCCACCCCTAAACCTAAAGTCACTGGCACTAAAGCAAATCGTACAAGCAATAGTTAAAAATTACCATGACATTGGACCCAATTTTAACAATTTAAGTGCATGGTTAAAAGGGGGCAAGTGCGAAACCAATCAGAGTCTCATCTTCCAGTCCCTTTAAGAGCAAGTTGCGTTCGAGCTATGGTGGATTTGCAATTTACATTGCAAGCTCAAAGACTGGACGCCTTTTCAGAGAGAAAATCAGAAGGACAAGCCAGGTCTTTTCATTTTACTAGTAATCCTTTACATTGTAATCCAATTATTTTTTTAATGTCTGGCATGTTTGCGTGAACCCTCTGTGTGTAATTAGCAGAATGTATGCATGCTGTGCACCCACCTACTGTATATCCGCATATTACTAACGTGTTCTTTGAATAACAAAAAATATGGGGCATTGACTTTAGATATATATAATAATATATAAATTAAAAAGGAAGAGTAAGCCGTTAACACATATGTGTTTTGGCCCATTCCTGCATGAATACAAATTATCCACAGAGGGAATTCACTATGAATGAATTGTGCGCTGCTAGTATGTGCTGTCTGTCTAGAACACTCTTCTCCATCATGAATTAATGTGGGCAGCAAAATGGTAATTGAGTCAGGCAAAGAGTGCTGATTTTGGTGAATAACATACATACTAAAATATGCCTAATTTGCAGATAAAGAAGTCTCATTTGTACCATTAAGAATCACGTAATTTGAATACAATGACGCATGCACGACACATAGTTCAACTGGATTATTGACAGTTAGTAAATAAAACAGGTTTTGGCATTGAGAAAAAGTTGTGACAACAGTTTAGTGGGGTTGTTGCAATTAATTAAGAATAATGGTGATAATAATCTGTATTATTGATATACACAGTTAAAATGTTCACTCAAAATTTTACAGAATTTGACTGCTCTCATCCAGACCACCAAATTTAGAAACCACGCAGTACTTATAACATATGTTTTGAAATAAATGTTTAGAAAAGTTTAGAAAGCCATATTTCAGCCTCCTTTTTGTGCAAATAATAAAACATGGTGTCAATAAAATCATTAATTTTATTATTTATCATATTACAAATGACAATTTGAGTCATGCATATTGCAATATAATAAATACTCTACTGTATCATTTGCTGCAGCGAGAACATTATGTAATTTTATAGCTTTGACTTCTGTGAAGCTTATAAGGTCATAATTGGATTGTGCGACTAGTTTATGGATTTTACAGATGGGTCACATATTTTGAGTATGATTTAGGTTAAGAATAAGCTTCCATTTAGTAACATTAGTTATGGCTAACATACATCAATTCAAATACATCATATACAAATACTACTGGTCCAATTTTACCATATCACAGATAAAAGTGGAAAAGATAGATTTTTACTTAAGTAAAGAAGCTTGCTTTTAAAAGGACTAAGAATCAATTGCTCGATGCATTGTTTTATTGTTGTTGCCTTGTTGTAGGTAATACTTACAATGCTATGCCTGAGAAGCAACCTACTGAATACACTAACTAAATTATAGAATGTTACAAACTGAATTGACAAGAAATAATCATTTTTTAAAAGCTTTTTATAAGTAGTATTTAACACTCCTATGACTTGCTGGAACTCATTGCTTGTTTACATTTACATTTAGTCATTTAGCAGACACTTTTATCCAAAGCGACTTGCAGAGAGTTCTGGGAGCCATAAGCAATATGTCAATCAGGACCAATAATACAAAACACAGGACCAATAATACAATATTGATGTTTAAATATTGAAGAGATATTGAAGATTGTGATATGGTTTATTTTGGGCACAATTTCTCAGTATGGTCATGGCTGTGCGCATTGTACCAAATAAACGTCTTTTGAACTTTGCCATCAACCGATCAATGTTAATAAAATGCTCAGAAATCAGTGAACTTCATGACATGTGACCCTGTAATATTATATTGATAGGCTGCCTGTCACCTGCCAAAAAAACTATCACATTTTAGAGAAGAAAAAAATCACCCACTGACTTTCAAAGCTGCTAGTACCCTATGAACTGTATTTGAGTGAACTACATTTAACAATGACTATCTCATTGTTAGTTTAAGTAAGTTTTATTAATTACCATTAACTATGGTCACTAACTCATCAGAGCCATAGAGATTCATAAGCTGTCAGTTTCCTGGACGGACAAAGGCAGGGGAAGACAATCTATTTAACTCTCATTAGCATCCTGCATCAGAAGAAAGACCATGAGGTAAGACACTAGCGAATGAACCGATAGAGCTGTTCTCCAGGCCTGTCTAAATGCCGCTGGATACGCTGCTGCTTCCACAGTAACACACAGAGGCTGTTGTAGTTGACGGCTGGCATGTGTCCACCAGCGGCATGTCACAGGCCGGGTTACAGTAGGGGGCTGATCGCTTTTTGATGTAACAGCTGCTGGACCTCGTTAATGGAATATACATGGCAAATGCAAGTAAAAACACTTGGAAAACAACACTGGACCATGGCTGATTAAAACCACTTGTGGACAAATGCTTGCAGGCTAATCTTTGTTGGATTGTGTTCATTTGTATGCAAAGGACGTGCTTGTCGCCATTACTTTAGGCAGTTAATTGTGGTTCAAAAGTGATTTGCCATGGCTTGGTGTATGTCCCATTTGTAGCAACATTGCATTAATCAAAGCTTGTATAATCTTCAGGGCATCGTCATAATTGAATTTCGACACAAACGTTTTAAATCATCTTTTATAACAAATCACTTCCTACTTCCCACTGATAAGACGGTTCAGCTCGATAAGGATCAACCTTGGAAGAAGCTCCACAGGCTAATTGAGATTTCCTACAAATTCATCTTTTCTTGTGTCAATACTGCAGCTTATTGTTGTGATAGTAAGGGTTAGTATTTAAAGCCTTTCATGCTGTCTGTTTTTGTCATCTGTGCGATGAACAACAACATCAAGAGTTTATTCTAAAGCTCCAGCTGATTTTAATGAAGGTAGCCTATTCGGTTACACAGGGAACGGGGAGGTACAGGGGCTGGGTCAGTGTACAGTACAATCTGATTGGCCTCCGACATGCCTGTCCTGTCACTAGCACAGATAGCTGTAGATCATTGGTCAAAATAACCTAACTTTACGAGCACTTCACTGGCCGAATCTAAAAGACATACCAGGGGGTCTTAACAATGTTCCAATGGGCCATCAAGCTGGCCTCAGAGTACAAGATTTTGAAAAACTCAACCAACAAAATACCCTACAGTCTCAAGTCTGACAACTTATTTTGCAAATAAATAATGAGTAAATACATTTATTTAGCATTTATAACATGCAAGTTAAAAATGGCGTACTATTTGACATGTATTTCGTTAGAATCCCCTTTTTATTTATGCAGTTATAACTACTTTATAATGCATTTGTAAATTACTTATTAATCAATAATCAACACATTTATAAATATTTATGAAGGGAATCTTAAATGTAATGTGTTACCAAAATCTTAGACATACTCATACTAAAAGATTTAAAACTCTTGGCGCAACACACTACAGGTGAATATTAAGATTATTGTACCAGTGGACGCACGCATCAAGTGATCCGCTCACCAAGAACTGGATGTAAACATTGTGTAATGTATATGTTGTGACATGAGGACATCTAGTCAAGCATTTCGCAAAATAATTTGACAAAGAATGGCCATCTCATTTACCATAGTTCAACTCTTGCATCATCACAACAGGGTGTTCAATCGCACCACCTTTTCCATTTAAAAAACTTTTGGAGCGTTTTGTCGGGGCTGAACGCAGCCCGAGTTGTACTATGTGTGATAGGGCTGATACGTCTTTATGGCGCCGATTGGTGGATCTGATCATTAGCTCTCCTATCAGCTGATATGGGGGTGTATATATATCCCGTGTTAAAGGGGTTTTGATTCTACTAGTCCCGCCCCTTTCTTTTGCTTCGGTGTTACATCCGGTCGTCTAACAGGTATGTAGAGATGTTGACTGTGTTATGGATAGCATGTGGTAGCTTATGTTAGCGATTCCTTGCAGAACGGCACGTTAAGAGAAACCTTGTGACTGACATTTGGTTGGCGTCGCCCCTCTACAGGTAAATGCACTGGCGGTGGTGGGGTGATGTAAGATTGTGCCAGAGTTGATACCATACTGGCTTTGTGTTTACAGGCGAAAGCTTGAGTGAGCTGGAATTGAGCTTGGGTATCCGTTGCGAATATTTTGGGGGTTGGCTGTGTGTGTACCATATAAACTGAACAAGTTGTCCCTCGCACATTTGCACGATTACCTGACCCACGGAGTCACGAGATCGGATGTGTACGGTACGTGGGTTAAAACCTCGTCCCTGTTAGCCAGTGGAAGGTGTCACTAACACATTCTATTTAGAGTTGATGACGATCTTGCGGCTTTTGGCGACTTACGTGAACTCCGCCTACAGATTGTTGCACGAGCCGCAGCCGTCCCGACATTCATCTGTTGTTGCTTATCAGGGGTGGGGAGATTATTCATGGTATGTACTGGGATAGTTTTGTCAGGATTGTAAGTTAGTTTAATCGATCTAACTATTTATTGTATTACCAACAGATTGGCCGTGCCTCTACCAACGAGTAGTTTTTACGTTTTGGAGCTACCTGAGAGTTATCCGGAGGCGCTGTTGCTTTACCATATATTATTGTTAATTTTCTTTTGTTTCATTTGAATTGTTGGTTACGTTTGCTGTTTATTTTATTTTATTATTTTTGTTTTGCTTTTATTCTTACCTTAGCTGGTTGGCATTACTGTTTTTATGGTTTTGCTTTCTTATGGTTAAATTCTGTAGTGGCATATTCCATTTAATTTGATTCTATCATATTGTTTCCTTCATATTTGTATTTTTTTGTATTTTGTGAAACTGCATTGTGGTGGGCAAGTAGAGCGCCTACTGCTATATCTCACTGTAGTGCTCCGTACCCGTAGGGTGCCTGTACCCTCGAAGTTTGTGCCAAACCTGTCTCTATTTTATCCCTTCACAGGGGCTGAGGGCCGAAGGCGGGCCGAGCTTGGTGTGGTGGTGTTCTCCACTAGTGCTGTGGTGTGTGTGTGCGCGTGAGCGTGTGTACCCCGGTGTAACCAGTGTGAGGTGTGGTGTGACCTAGTGTGTCCCTAAACCCCGCTCTCGGATCTCAGCTCCTGTTCTTTCTTTGGCCTATTTTGAGGGGCTTGTTGTCTCAGGTTGCTTCGGGTGGTACTCTTCCATCATAGTCTTTTCTTTGTTTATATTTTATATTTCTTTATTTCCAAGTGATTGTGTGTCCGAATCTTTTTAATAAAAGTATATATATATTTCTACGCTCACGTCTCCTGCCGCTTCCTGAAGTGAACCTGTGTGCTTTAAATTATAAGAAGCTTTATTTTGGTCCCTGGCAAGTATCCAGGGTGGCGTAGTCGCTCCCTTTTTTTTGTCGATTGGCGTCAGGTCACATTCGGAAGCTGAGATGGCCATTCTTTGTGTTCTTTTTCAAGAACTTTCGGAGCCTGATGAAATTGGTATAAATACATGTTGAACTGCAAAACAAATCTCTCCTACTATCTTCAATTGTTGCGTATACTGAGCTGCAGCAGACACATTTAAACGACTTTACTTGGACCCATTGTGCGAGCTGTCTCTTTAATACCACGTGGGTTATATACAAGTTGCTGCTGATTGGGCTGACATTCTTGACACACACACCATCCATCCATCCATTTTCTACCGCTTTTTATCCGAACTACCTCGGGTCACGGGGAGCCTGCGCCTATCTCAGGAGTCATCGGGCATCAAGGCAG
The DNA here is from genome assembly GCF_015846415.1 of Triplophysa dalaica. Lineage (NCBI taxonomy): Eukaryota > Metazoa > Chordata > Actinopteri > Cypriniformes > Nemacheilidae > Triplophysa > Triplophysa dalaica. The sequence continues at coordinate 11,537,970 of NC_079558.1, read as the reverse complement.
GATACACCCAGGATACACACACACCAAACAAGAGAAAATGTATCTCAAACCCTGTGCCACACCGTTGCAAACCGTTTCCAGGAAACATGTCGTTCAACCCAGAAACCGTAGCAAAACGTTGCGCACCGGCTTGAGTTTGAACATGCCCCTGGTAATTTCTGTTTTTATAGAAACTAGACTAGTTTGTCTTTGGTAAAATGTCATAATAAAAGCCGTTTTTCATTGTTACGGTAAGGACTCAAAAGTGTGGGACAGTCTTCGAATCACCTGGAATTTAAAGGGTTGAAACGCAAGATACCACCGGGTGATCTGCGCGTTGGTATCCTTCATGCGGTGGAGCCATTGGAGGGGAGCATGGTCCGAATAGAGCGTGAACTCGCGCCCCAGGAGATAATAGCGGAGGGTGAGGATGGCCCACCTGATCGACAGGCATTCCTTCTCAATGGTACCTCCTCTCTCTCCTAGAGAGCTTACGACTGAGGTAAAGCACCGGCCGTTCTTCACCCTCCGTCTCCTGGGACAAAACCGCCCCCACTTCTCGATCCAAGCAAGAGGGCTGCAATGAGAAAGTCATGGAGCAATGTGACACGAAGGATCGGCAGATGGTTGGCTCACCAGCGTACGGAGTCGGAGGATTGAGACAAAGACGTCCTTGCCACGGCATGTTGAGCAATGGCCCAGCGGATCTCTAGGTCCCCTGCTGAGTCCATGTTTGGTGGGTATGTACAGAAGGACTCAGATGCAGGATAGTGCCAAAAATATAATTTATTATAAGCAGAAAACAGAGAAAAACAAAAAGATAACAGAAAATGTAGAGCACACCGAGTGTCTGCGTCTGAGTGGGTGCGGGTTGCCGCAGTTAGCTAATAGCTGCCCAGCCGTGGGAAATAAACAAACATTCACGGAGCGTGACACCGATACATAGTGCATCAAAATGCAGTATCATCAGTTTGTCTAAAATAATAAAGAACATTATGTGATGTTTTACGCACTATTTTACATGTGGTATGGAGCAGGCATATTTTTTTTCGTACCAATTAACATCTTGAAAATAAGAACATTTTCATGAATCCGAAAATTTACTTCAAAACAACTTTACGAACAATTTTTAAAGTCTATGTAAAATATAGAACACAATGGACATTGTGAAAGGACAACTCACCCATCTCACCGCAACAGCTGTCGCGGTTGACATTTTAAAGTTCTGTCAGTCACCTCCGTCATATTGCAGTCTTGACTCATATTGGCTGTCATGAAAGTACCGATGTCATCATCCCGATTGAAAATCCTTATATCAAACATGTTTGATATGATCGGGGTCATCCCGATATTTCTCAGAGTAGATTGGGAGGTGTAGGATTTGAGGTATTGTCTTCTGTTAACTCACGATCCATTTTCTCTTAAATACACTGTAACTCACATAAGCCTCATGCTGCTTGTTATTTGTCAATACAATTAAATACCGTTATGTTTAAAAAAGCTGAATTGAAGCTTACTGTTAAAAGGAATAGTTCACCCCCCCAAAAAAATGATGTAATCATTTATTTTGTCAAACCTGTATATTACTTTTTTCTACTGCAGAACACAAAAGAAGATATTTTGAGACATGTCTCAGTTTTGTTTGCATTTGAAGTCAATGTTGCGTGGATACTAACAATCTTCAAGATATCTTTTGTGTATGACTGATGACACTTAAAATAAGCATAGTGATAATAATATGATATTGCTGTTAAATATAAGAGTTATAATTCAATTTTTTTTTAAACTTTTTCTTTGTTAAAGAAGTTTCTGCTGTTTAGTTATTATTGCATGCATAACAACTGAAAAAAAAGCTTTTACAAAAACAGCATTATCTATCCAAAATAAAGGAAGTAGCTTGCATAGTAAACAAGTAAATTTTAAAGTATATAAGAAAACTTGCCAACATTAACCAATTTACGAGACAAAACTAAGCCATTCCTGTCAAAATAAACCAGCATTTGTGTTGATAAATGAGGCCATTATGCTGGATTCAATGAACAACCTATATTTCAACAGCATTTTCAGTGAAAAGACTTGGCAATAGTAGATAATTGCAATATTCTCAGGGAGGTCTTGCCAAACATCCGAAGTCAAATTAAATAATTTTATATGGTTAGAATGGGTAATTGTATAATATAGGGCGCCGTATAGGGGTGAATAGTTAGTAAAATTTCAAGGGCCCATGACTGACAGGGACCCGAAAATAGGTAAAAACTAATATAAAATTATTAATCCATCATCATTCAGTATATATATTTATATAATAATATGTTTATTCTTTTTTTAAACCTTTCATTAATAATTATAATAATAATTAATAATTATAATTAATATTTATTTTGTTAAGAGAATTATCCATTTGGGGGGCACGGTGGCTTAGTGGTTAGCACGTTCGCCTCACACCTCCAGGGTTGGGGGTTCGATTCCTGCTTCCGACTTGTGTGTGTGTGGAGTTTGCATGTTCTCCCCGTGCCTCGGGGGTTTCCTCCGGGTACTCCGGTTTCCTCCCCTGGTCCAAAGACATGCATGGTAGGTTGATTGGCATCTCTGGAAAAATTGTCCGTAGGGTGTGAGTGCGTGAGTGAATGAGTGAGTGTGTGTGCCCTGCGATGGGTTGGCACTCCATCCAGGGTGTATCCTGCCTTGATGCCCGATGACTCCTGAGATAGGCGCAGGCTCCCGTGACCCGAGGTAGTTCGGATAAGCGGTAGAAAATGGAATGGAATTATCCATTTGGTCAAATTTTACAATAAAAATACATTGAGACTGTAAAAGATGGCCTTCAGCACATGTTTTATGTTTGCATTTAATCTTGCATCAAATAGTGAACTGTATACTATACTTGCATGCATGTACAAATCACCAGCAGTAAATATTGTGCTTGTACTAGTATTGAACTACAAGAAGCAAGACAGTTGCAAGTCTTTAATTAGAGTTTTATAAAGCTTCTGATGGGACAGTATTGGGACAGGGGCCCAATTAGATTTTTTGTCATGAGGCCCAAAATTCCTGGTAGCGCCCCTGAGTATAGTCCTGCTGTTGAGGAAAGAAACAGGTTACAGATGTATGTAGCCTTTTTCAGTCCCTGTCAATGGAATTTAAAGTCATCAAATCTCTATTCTATCCCTGTCCTATACTTTTGAAATTGACATCAATTTGTTAAGTCACAACGTTTCAATGGCTTTCACTTAATGGTGTAAGTTGCATTGAAAGTCCCTTCAGGCACTGTGTAATTACTGAAAATGTCCACATGTTCAAAAAGAGTCAAACAGACTGTATAAACAAAAATCCCCTGCTTTTTAAAAATGTAATCCCTTTAGGCCGACTTGACATGTGACAGGCTCACAACCTTGTGTGTGTGAATCCTGGCCACACACAGACAAACACACGGTGCATTTGCATTCATCTCATTATACATTTATTTTCTGATTCATATTAATGGCAGCTAATAAATTATTTAGACAGTTTTTTTTCTTTATTCCTCAAGGGTCATATCAAAGGCCATTTCTAAATCCTTCCTATTATCTATTCCGGAATAAATTGTCTCTGTCCCAGCGGTCCCTCTTTGACCTTCCTGACTTCCTGAATCAAGTGTTTTTGGTGCACTTTTTCCAAAGTCCAAATAGAGTTTTTAATGACCTTCTCAAGTCGAAAAAGCACAGATGAATGTCAAAAACAGAGATCATCTTAAAGAATTTTCTATAGTGATGAGACTTGAGGGCAGTCTCTTGTATAAAACGTCACTTTAGTGATGACGATCGTGTGCCAATAAAATGTCACTCTGCGGTTATTATTTCTCAACAATGGCACTGTAAATAACAAACATGACATCTAAGGACTTCTTAGGTATTGTTAGCTTTCTTTAACTGTTCTGTTACTATTGTTTGCAGTTCCAAAGAGGCACTTGTTGTACCGCACTTGCACACTTTCAAAAACTGCTGTTTTTCACATAAATTTGTAAAGCAAGTTTTTCTATAATATAGAGTTCAGGCATTCACGTGACCTTTTTTGTTTACTCAGCCATCCTGGCAGGCAAGAACAGGCGGGAGCGAGTATGAAATGAATGGCGACAGCATGAGTTTCAAGGCAACAGAGTTCAATTCACTTTAATTCAAAAGATGTAGACATGTGTATAGCAAAATTTAGTAGATTAAACATAACAGATCCCTATAATGCCCCCGGGATGCTTTTAACGCATATCAATAAAGAAACAGATCTGACCTGCATGATCCTAATATCTACAACTACCTCATCAACTTTTCATCATCATCAGAGACTCTTTAAAAGTCTGGAGTGGTTAAAATTATTTTGAATTTTGTAATGGATATTCAACTTTGGAGTCTGCTGGCTTGAACCTGCTTGGTCGTCATTGGTAGGGTTAGTCAACTGTATTGTTAACTAACGTGATCTACCTAGCTGTCCTTGTTTGTTGGTAGCCAGCATAGCTTTATCACTGATCTTGCAGCTTAAACATTCCCATAAAATGAAATGACCTTCCATTGAAGCCATGGGTGGTGGTCAGACACGATGGGGTTTTGTTAGGAGCCCACTACGATTGCACAGCTGGACTAGGCGAGTGCTGCTCTCATGTGTCTAGTTTAGTATTTGGCAGCAAATTGACATAGAGGGAGATATAGCCTTGACATGTGTTGGGTAGCACATTCTACCAAGTTAACCATTTAATCATCTATCTGGGATTCGGGATCCTTAGGAATATGATTTGCACTTTGCTTTCGTTCACTTGTTACAGCATCCAGGCACAAAGCAGCTGTGCATCATGTTAAAATAGTATGATTTGTAAAGTCTATACAGCCTTGTTTTAAATGATTGTTTGACCACTGTCAATGCTAATGCTACAGCCACTCTAGCGCTATCCTGAATACCTGCCAAAATGGCAGAGTTCAGATTGCTTTACGTTAAAGCGGTTATAACACACGGAGTTTCTACCAATCTCATATTAATCTTGAGTACCTAAAGAGTAGTATTGCATACTTCGTATCTTCGAGTATTTAGTTTGATCACATTTATAAAAGATAGATACAGCTTTACGATTGTTTCCGAAAACATACGCCGCGTGCGCGAGGGAGGGGTGGACTAAACCAAAGCAAGTGAGCACACATTGTCAAAAAAAAAACCAGTTTCACTCATCGCATTCGGTTCATGTCTGACATCTTTAAGGGCTGGGACGGCTCCATATACATTTGAAAGAAAAAGTATGTGAACCCTTTGGGCTTACTTGGATTTCTTCATAAATTGGTCATAAAATGTGTTCTGATCTTCATCTAAGTCACAACAATAGAGAAACACAGTCTGCTTAAACTAATACCGCACAAACATTATACGTTTTCATGTTTTTATTGAACACAACATGTAAACATTCATAGTGCAGGGTGGAAAAAGTATGTGAACCTTTGGGTTTAATAACTGGTTGACCCTCCTTTGGCAGCAATAACCTCAACCAAACGTTTCCTATAGTTGCAGATCAGACCTGCACAACGGTCAGGAGAAATTTTGGACCATTCCTCTTTACAAAAGTGTTTCAGTTCAGCAATATTCTTGGGATGTCTGGTGTGAATCGCTCTCTTGAGGTCATGCCACAGCATCTCAATCGGGTTGAGGTCAGGATTCTGACTGGGCCACTCCAGAAGGCGTATTTTCTTCTGTTGAAGCCATTCTGTTGTTGATTTACTTCTATGCTCTGGGTCGTTGTCCTGTTGCATCGTCCATCCTCTGTTAAGCTTCAGTTGGCGGACAGATGGTCTTAAGTTTTCCTGCAAAATGTCTTGATAAACTTTGGAATTCATTTTTCCATCGATGACAGTAATCCGTCCAGGGCCTGAGGCAGCAAAGCAGCCCCAAACCATGATGCCCCCTCCACCATATTTCACAGTTGGGATGAGGTTTTGATGTTGGTGTGCTGTGCCTTTTGTTCTCCACACATAGCGTTGTATGTTCTTTCCAAACAACTCAATTTATGGTTTCATCTGTCCACAGAATGTTTTGCCAGTAGTGCTGTGAAACATCCAGGTGCTCTTTTGCAAACTTCAAACGTGCTGCAATGTTTTTTTTGGACAGTAGTGGCTTCCTCCGTGGTGTCCTCCCATGAAGTCCATTCTTGTTTAATGTTTTCCTTATTGTAGATTTGTCAACAAAAATGTTAGAATGTGCCAGAGATTTCTGTAAGTGTTTAGCTGACACTCTAGGATTCTTCTTCACCTCATTGAGCATTCTGTGCTGTGCTCTTGCAGTCATCTTTACAGGACGACCACGCCTAGGGAGTGTAGCAACAGTGCTGAACTTTCTCCATTTGTAGACAATCTGTCTTACCGTGGACACATGGACATCAAGGCTTTTAGATATACTTTTGTAGCCCTTTCCATCTTTATGTAAGTCAACAATTCTTCATCGTAGGTCTTCTGAGAGCTCTTTTGTGCGAGGCATGGTTCACATCAGACAACGCTTCTTCAGAACAGCAAACTCAAAACTGGTGTGTGTTTTTTATTGGACAGGCCAGCTTAAATCAACACATCCAATCTCATCACATTGATTGGACCCCAGGTTGGCTGACTCCTGGCTCCAATTAGCTCTTGGAGAAGTCATTAGCCTAGGGTTTCAAATACTTTTTCCACCCTGCACTATGAATGTTTACATGTTGTGTTCAATAAAAACCTGAAAACGTATAATGTTTGTGCGGTATTAGTTTAAGCAGACTGTGTTTCTCTATTGTTGTGACTTAGATGAAGATCAGAACACATTTTATGACCAATTTATAAAGAAATCCAAGTAAGCCCAAAGGGTTCACATACTTTTTCTCTCAACTGTATTAGTTTCAAACAATCTTCAAATCCAGCATTATATCCACAGTTTATATAACATTCATCATCCAAATGCAGTGGATAAACAAACATCTGAACTTCGCGAACGTATTCTCTCTCTCTCTCTACTGCTTACAAGTGAAAGTGACGTCTGCACATGCTTCTCCTCCTGCTCTCCTGTGGCCATGCCACGTGCTTTTCCAGAGGAATTGTCCAATAAGGGACTAAGAAAAGTTGTTAAGAAACAGTTTTATATGTTAAAAAAAATCTGAAACCTGTAAGATCGCTGGGGGAGTATATTAAGCACAGAAATACTACATAATATGCCCAACTCGTTATTTGAAAAGTTGACCATGTTAAGCATGAGAAGACAGAACGTTTAAGATTATAAAGAAGTCAGAATACATAACACATCGTTGCAGGGCCACTTTAACCTCCAGAGCTGGTATGGTAGTCGATGCTGGCCACGAATGCTTCTGTTGAAACTTTGCAGACTGATGTTTCCTGTGTTGATTATTTCTCTGCGTATTCCCTTCGCTACTTTTACCGTCTCCGGCACTGAGACGGTAAAAGTGGCAAATCCATTAATCCAGCCACACTACATGAACCCAACTACAGGTTTAAAATGCTTAGGTCTGTGGTTTCGAAACACTCAAATGGAAAGTGCCTGGACCCAGAGTGTTTCATTAGAATTGTAATTAATGGACTAAATTAAATGGATCTGTTGTATTTAAGTGTACCATTTTTCATATACTTTCTCACTTACAACAGTAGAGGGGATTTATACTCCATCCGCCCACTCCAATTACAAAAAAACATATCTCCTTCAGTTCATCAATAATTCTCCACGTCTATCTCTGTTCACTCTCACTATCTGTACAGTTATCAGAGCACTCAGTGAGTAATCAAGTGTGTGTTCTTTTGGTTCTTTGGATTCACTCTGCGAATGTTGTCGTGCATCTTCAGAGCACTTTGATTGCTGTTGGAAGAGGAGATTACCCTTAATGAGTCTTCCTGTGAAAGAAATAATCAGTAATTATGGACACTGAAGTACACACTTCATGCTGAACGCAGAGGCATCAGTTAGGATAACCAAAGTGCACATAACGGAATTAATTACGTTGCAATTCAATGGAGGAAATTAACAAATTTTTCTCAATTTTTTTAATTTTCTAAGAGTGAGCCTAATGTTTTGTTGTTTTAGACCCTTGACAATGTGGATGAAGATTTTACATAATGCTTAACATTGTTTATGATGACATTATCAGCATTGCAATTTGAGTAAAGGGTAACAGTAAAAAATGAATACTTATTTTGTAATATCTAGTGTGTTAAGTGTTTAGTATGTTCCATTTTTACTTTATAGACAGCACAAACTCAAACTGGCATGGTATGTGTATTTGGGGAAGACCAATTTTTTTCTTGTACAATAATTCTCAGGGTTATCACTTATACATGTAATTGGCTTTAAAAAAATCAACACATCACTTCTAGCTTCAGTCCATTAACACCCACCATCCACCCTGGCAACCCCTACCCGAAAACCCACTGTTGCGGTAAACAATATCTCAGCTTCTTCCTACATCTCACAGCTGGGGCATAATGGGAACGCTGTCAGTCACTGGAAAGTGAGACCCTGCCTTCATCCTTCCCCCTGGACACCGACTTCCCCCCTGCTTCCTCAACCAGAGGACTCTTTCATTTCAGAGGGGTGGCATGCTCATAAGAGAAGCAATACTTCAAAACGCCTGCACAGGGGCTGCAGATAACAGAGCTCAGCCTGAGGAATAATAGACTTGATTGAATTAGCCATCCATTTCTCGCTGTGGTCATAAATCTGGGATGCCTTGATCTCACTGGCAGCCAAAAGGGGCCTGGATTGAAAGAAGAGGCAGCCTCTCAGCCATGGCAATCACAATGTGACTGTGCCCATAGAGAGCCTTGTGTCGTGGAGTTAATGCATGGCTGCTAGGACTGTATCTAAAAGCGTCTCCCTTTAATCTGGAACAGGAAGGACAGGGACCTTACCCTGCATGATTGGGAGATGGATGGATCGTCAATTCGCAGAGTAGCTGGATGTGAGAGGATTGGTCATTAGATTGTGTAAAGGAGATTCAGAATAGCACAGACGTCGCAAATGTGATGAACAAATATGCTCACGACAACACAGTGAATGCACAGAATGTGATATTATGAGCTTCCAACCAATTGAAATGTCATCATCATTGTCGTCATTTACTCACCATCGTCATTTCAAACCTGTATAACTTTCTTTTTTCTGCATAACACAAAATAAGATATTTTGAAGAATGTTGGAAACCAAACAACGATGGAATCCATTCACTTCTAGTTTATGAACCCGAAACCAATGCCGGTGAATCCGTGGTTCGGTTACCACCATTCTCTAAAATGTCTTCTTTAGCATTATGCTCACAAAATAGTCATTTACGGGGATGCGTTCTCTGGGAAACTCACCCATGACCTTTTCACGCAGCTGACACAAAACACCGCCAGATGAGCTATCCGAGGTGAAAAAGGTATTTATTTCAACACACTAATATTGTACTTAAAGGGGTCATTTGGCGCGAATTCCTTTGTCCTTGGTGTGTTCTAAATTGTCAATGCACGTATTAGACACATAAATTGCAAAATTAAAGTGTAGGAAGAAAAGATGCATTCTAGCTGAGAGCAAATATTCACCCTGACATGCCATTGAAGTTCGTGGTTTGATTTCCCAAATGTATATGCAAGTAAGGTGGTCGTACCTGTCAGAACAATTGCTTTGGAACCTGATGTTCCAAATATGGTAAGAGGCCTTACATTTCCATCACACGCTTGCAGTATTCGATCAATCACTATGCTCTGGTTACCTGGCCAATCAAAGCACACCTCACTTTTAAGAGCAATGAGCTCTGATTTTGTAAAAAATCTGTGCGTTTCAGAGAGGCGGGGCAAAGAGGAGAAACAAACATGCACAGTATGTGTAAAATCTTGTATACACATTGCATTACATCTAAAACAAACGATAATATTCTTTTCAGCCCTGTCATTTGAAGGGCCGCTATTTCAGAAAATCCACTTTCAAATGTTTTTCTTACAGAAATTGAGTTTTTTAGAATTGTGTAGAAACAACCTGTAATTATGCAAATCCATCTATTTCTCTTTTCGTAATCTCCTTTAAACCATAACAGTGACACAAAACAGGCTGTTGGCGACCCTCTATCAACCTGATGTCACATTGCTTACGCCTGCCCATGACCGCTCACAGACTCCGCCTTATGAGCGCGTAGCTCCACCTTCCGCCAGAGACACACTCTCAGCCATTTTCAGGCAAGAGCAGATGTAGCACTACCCAGCGACAAAAATGTCAAAAAAAATTACAAAGGTGTACTATTATTGGATGTACGTGGGACCCGGAGTTATTAATGATCGAAAGTCCCAGGCTTTGATGACTTAGGGTTCGGGAAGAATTAACTTTTTTTCGTATCGACAAACCAATATTCACCAATCCGTATCTCCGGTATGAAAAGACGTAGAGAAACGAGGCAGAACTCGTCGGAAAGGTCTCCACCGGGGTGGAGTCGCGTGTTGATGCGACCCCTAGGTCGAGAGCTATAGCTTTCGGAAGGTGGAAAGGTTGAAAAATCTAAGCTCCAGGACCCAGTGGCCCACCGGCTCGAGGCACAGCGACCCCGGCTCACTGGTCGGGAATGCCTGGAAGACCAGGCTCCAGCAACTCGCCTATCGCTGAATGTATCTCCCGTTTTTAAATCTCCTTTCTTAAATAATGTGTTTAGCATGTTAACGTCTGTTGTTTATATGTTCGGGGCTAAACCTGAGACTTTACATTGGTCCAAAGACAGGTGTTGTGTCGTAACGTTAGTGGTAAAACGCATCTTGCCCATTGGTTCAGAAGACTTGTGACCAACATAATTTAAAACGAAAGAACGTTATAGCAGTGTCTTTCTCATTGAGTCCACTGTTTTCTCGTATGTCCTAAGTGTGACAATACTTAGAGCGGATAGAAACAGAGTGCGCATTTGTAAGAACATGAGGTTAAGCAGAAATTGCTACTCACAATGTAATAACACCTGGTTGCTGATATTTACATACCTGTCTGTCAAATACAAGATTGAATGTTTTTGCCTATATCTGTGTTTATGTCTGATATTAATATGCATACACATTATTAATCATCCATGGCCAACATTTCACACTGCAAATGGTCAGCATATGTTGTTCTATCTATGTTTTTGTCTTTCCCATTTAATTCGTATTTATGAACAAGGAATTACGGTGATTTGTATTACAGTTAGTGTATTGTTTTGGTTGGACAGGGCATTACAGACGTAATTGCGCTTTCCGCCATATTGCTAATCTTGATGTCATCCAAAGCACACGTGTGTAAGCGCTTTACCTCCTATTTTGCATACAGGGAAGGGAGCAGATACTCATTTGCATTTAAAGAGACACACACAAAAACGGCGAGTTTTCCATTGCAGCCACAAATGGCCATGTTCAACATATTCAAGTGTCCCTCGCCCAAGCAGTGGTTCCAGCATGTTTCAAATCCACCTCCATTGTGCCCATTCCAAAACATTCCAGCCCGACATGCCTGAATGACTACCGCCCTGTAGCACTCACACCCATTGTTATTAGGTGCTTTGAGAGGCTGGTCCTGTCACAACTGAAAGACTCTTTACCATCCACACTGGACCGATACCAATTTGCCTACCGTAGCAATGGGAGCACAGATGATGTGGTGTCCATGGCGCTGCACTCCGTGCTCACACATCTGGATAATAAGGACACTTATGCACGCATGCTGTTTGTAGACTTCAGCTCTGCATTCAATACCGTCATCCCTTCCAAGCTAATCATCAAACTTGGAAACCTAGGCATTAACAATACAACCTGCAACTGGATTATGCACTTCCTGACGAACAGGCCTCAGCTTGTTAGGTTAGGCCACATCTGCTCCACAACCATCACCATCAACACTGGTGTACCACAGGGCTGCATACTGAGCCCCTTTCTCTACTCCCTTTTCACACTCGACTGCAGACCTGGGAATGGACCTAACTCCTTCATCAAGTTCGCAGACGATACAACAGTGATTGGTCTCATCAGCAACAACGATGAGACTGCTTACAGGGAAGAGGTACGGCACCTGGCCACATGGTGCTCAAACAACAACCTGCTCCTTAACACCTCCAAGACAAAGGAGATCATCGTGGACTTCAGGAATGCGAAAGGAGGCACACACGACCCCATCCACATTAACGGGGCGGCTGTTGAACGTGTTTCCAGTTTTAAGTTCCTGGGGACCCATATTCCGGAGGACCTGTCCTGGACCACCAACACCTCATGCCTGATCAAGAAGGCTCACCAGCGTCTCTTCTTTCTGAGGACACTGAAGAAAAACCAACTCTCTTCAACTATCCTGGTAAACTTCTATCGCTGCACGATAGAGAGTATCCTGACCAACTGTGTCACAGTCTGGTACGGGAACTGTTCTGTTGCTGAGCGCAAGGCACTGCAGCGGGTGGTGAAAACAGCCCAGCGCATCACAGGAACTACACTCCCTTCCATTGAGGACATCCAGAAGAAACGCTGTCTGCGTCGAGCTCGCAGCATTATCAAGGACTCCTCTCACCCCGCTCATAGACTGTTTACTCTCCTGCCTTCTGGTAGGCGCTTCAGGTGCCTCCGGGCAAGAACCAGTAGACTAGGAAACAGCTTTTTTCCCAGAACTGTTTCATTATTGAACTCCGCTCCCCACTGATTCCACTACCCCTCATAACTTTAACTGTAATGCTGCTATTACATTGTTTACATTGCACTACAGGGCTGCCATGCATGACTGAACTGTACACACCAGTACTTCATGTTATCTGCTCTACTGGACTGTTCACACACACATAGCATCATTTGCACTCTATACTGCTCACTTGCACACCAGGAATATTACACTGAATGCTCATTTGCACTAATGGACTACTCTCATAACTGCATTACCTCATCTACTGCACTGTAACTTTCATAACTGCATTACCTCATCTACTGCACTGTAACTTCAATAACTGCACCAACTTCTCTACTGCACTATAACTCATCTATTGCATTACTGCATCTATTGCATAACTAACTGCATCTACTCATCTACTGCACTACAACTTCAATAACTGCATTAACTCATCTACTGCACTGTAACCTTAATAACCGCATTAACGCATCTACTGCACTGTAACTTCAATAACTGCACTAACTCATCTACTGCACTGTAACCTTAATAACCTCAATAACGCATCTAATGCACTGTACCTTCAATAACTGCACTAACTGCACTGTAACTGTATAACTGCATCTACTCATGAATTGCACTATAACTTCAAAAACTGCATTAACTCATTTACTGCACCGCACCTTTATTAACTGCATCAACTCATCTACTGCACTGTAAACTTAATAGCTAATGTCTGTAACTAATGCACACTCAAGTCACTTGCACTATTGTATAGTCTATATTGTTATCTGTTCATAACCTCCTGTACATTAATGTTCACAGTATATAGCCTTCTGTTTATATTGTTCATAATACATACCGACTGTCATATTTTTTATAGTACATGCCCATTGTAAAGTATTTTCCTAATATTGTATTCTGTAGTTACACTGTATATCCTGCGCTTGCTAATTGCACTTCTGGTTAGACCTAAACTACATTTCGTTACACTGTACTTGTATATGTGTAATGACAATAAAATTGAATCTAATCTAATCTAATATTGAAATGAAAGATGTGTGGTGTATTTTTAGCTTAACTTTACCGATACATTCTGGGGATACCACTGACTATTTTTACATGGCAGAAAACAGATGGATTAGCGGCCCCTTTAATATACAAAAATATTAGTGGTGGGCATAGATTATTTTTTTTAATCTAGATTAATCTTGGAATTAATTCAGAATATGTATGCTACCCAAATAATGACTAAAAGTTAGTCTTTGAGAACGGGTGTCTCAAGCCAGGTGGCGCATTAGACCAGGGGCTCATCTCCTGTTTCCAAAATGCATCACAAACTGCTTGAGAAAGCTGTTCTACTATGATAATTGGTGATGAAAATAAATTATGTTCAATAAGATGTACTTGTGTTTACTGGAAGAGGTCCTACAGTACATTTACATTTAGTCATTTAGCAGACGCTGTTATCCAAAGCAATTTACAAAGAGTTAGGGAGCAACAAGCGATATGTCATACAGGAGCCATAATACATTAGGTGCCAATACAAATTTACCGGTTTCAACTAAGGCTAGAACACTACCTGTTGAGAGAAAGTTTTTTTTTTAAACCAATTCCGCATTGCACAAGGTGCAAACAACCTTAGTCTTGTCGATGTTTCCAATGGGAAGCTTCTTAAAAACTCATTTTCCCTGAAGCAACCCAGCGGCTTCAAAGCTGCATACATGTTAGCACGTCACGTTTGATGTGGTAATTTCACAGTTACGTTATGTTGTGTTCATACCAAACGCGAATGGCGCATCAAGCGCGAGTGTATGGGATCAGAATCCCGCCACAAGTATTGCGGGCATATTTAAAAATATAATAAGTAATTGAACTTAATAATATCGTTACTGAGTGTCAGATACACTTCTGTTATGAATATGATCTGCCAGGTTTACCTAGTAATTTGATGTCCGATTCCACCATATAGTCCGATAAGTTAACATACATGTGTCCCGTTAGCTGGGTTTTGTCAGCGGTGCTATAGTTTACAGTTACTTTATTAAGTTATTTAAAATTATTGGCTGTGTATTTTGAAATAAATACTGTAGTGTTGTAAATGTGATGATGTTGCTAGCTCGTGACAATGATAATGCCATGCGAATCTTAACTCATTTAGACGAGCACATGATTCAGCGTCTTATCTCACAGTAGTGCATTAAATCAGTAATAAGTGCTAATTAAACGTAGTGTTACCGGGGAACAGATGTGTTTTGTCAGTTTTGTGAATTTTGCTCCAATGCAAGGAATTATGTCAACGAGCATGGTACTACACTAGTGTGTAGGAAACTATTTAAACATTTATGAACATAATTGAACATAATTAAATCATTATTGAGTGTCAGACACACTTCTTATATCTGTTATAAGTACGCTGAGTGAAGATTGAATTTGTGTAAATGTGTGTGCTGCTACCTCATAACTATGATTATGCCATTCGGAACTTAACTCATTTAGACGAGCACATCGTGTAACATTAGCGTCTTTTCTCACGCTTTTCTGGGAGAAGGTAACATTAGTTGACTACTGTTGAGACATTCTGGCTGCTAACCATCTATCAGTAATAAAAGTTATCCAGGGTAACTGCCATTTAAATGTTTATGCAATGGTTTCATAATTAGACCCATTTTAATTTAAGTTGCAGTCTTGTGCTGTTTACAACACTTGTTACAACTAAAACACATTCAAAAGATATTTATTATTAGTTTTGCTTTGTATGATTCATGTTACTTGTTTTTCTCTAGGAAAGCAGTTGTTCCCCATGTAACATTTTGAGTTGCATCAGTGCTAGGCCTCTTGCATCAAGACATCCTCTTTACGGTTTGCTGGATATGTTAATGGACAGGATCTCTGCAAGAGACAACACAGTAAGTTACATTTCTTTACCAGCATTGTCTTTTTTGAACACATTTGTAATTCTGTCGACTTGCATTTTGCTAAGCTAACAGACAAAGTTGAAACTTTTTTACAAACATTGATTGATTAAACTTGTCTGGATAACTTGAATGGACAAATGTGAACTTTTGAACCACCAAAAAAGACAATTCTGTTGCGGCTGTAATACTTTTTCTCATTTTATTATTGTTTTTAGTATATTGTATTAAAGTTCTCTATTTAACCAGTCTCATTACGTTCCTGTAGTGATGTTTGCTTTTTTAATCACCTTTATAATGGTGTTAAATGACATAAAAATAAAACAAATTACATTAATAATAGTCTGATGCTTTAAGATTCAAGTTGCAACGGACTGCGTCACAAAATTGAAGTAAATATCTCTGATATGTAATATTGGTTGTCATGAACTGAGCCATATCATGATAACATACACTCCATCTACATGAGGGACTGTTACTAGTGTTTTTGCTCCTCCAATGAGTCCTCAAGCGCTGTCTTACTCCAAAAGGTCCTAGGATAAAAAATATACAAGTTGAAGTATGCATTGTTCTGTGCATTTTTAATCGTAACATGGACACCTGGTTTCAAAGCTGATTGGGTTAGGATTCTGCTTTAAACAATGGCCATCTTTTTTACATACTTTGTCTATTAAGAAAGACCGTTTTAAATGTTTAAATAGTTTCCTATGTACACACTAGTGTAGTACCATGCTCTTTGACACAAAACACATCTGTTCCCCGGTAACACTACGTTCAATTAGCACTTATTACTGACTTAATGCACTACTGTGAGATAAGACGCTGCATCATGTGCTCGTCTAAATGAGTTCAGATTCGCATGGAATTATCATTGTCACGAGCTAGCAACATCATCACATTTACAACAATACAGTATTTATTTCTAAATACACAGCCAACAATATTAAATAACTTAATTAAGTAACTGTAAACTATAGCATCGCTGACTAAACCCAGCTAACGGGACACATGTATGTTAACTTATCGGACTATATGGTGGAATTGGACATCAAATTACTTGGTAAACCTGGCAGATCATATTCATAACAGAAGTGTATCTGACACTCAGTGACGATATTATTACGTTCAATTACATGTGGACCTTGTCCGGGATTTGCAGATGACAGTTATAGTCCACCTCCAAGGATATGCCGCGAGACGCGTATGAAGTGACGTCAACACCATCTTCGTCTGATTAGCTAGAGGAGGAGCTGTCAATCTAGAACTAGTGGACCAATGGTGACGCAAAAGCCCGCACTAATTACCATGAAACTCGAACTGCAGTTTTTGGAAAAGCAAGCGCAGAACGTGGAAAAACAAGCAAGGTAAAAAATAACATATGCGTAGAAAAAGTTTAAATATTAGCAGGAAATATCAAAGGACACGAAAATGAGTAAAAAAACAAAGGAGAACATTATTTTGGTTGCGACTTGAACAACTTTGTCTTTATATATTAAATTTGTCCAATATCATTTAAAATATGTTTAAAGTTCTGATTCACGGTTTAAATTTTTTGATTTACACTTATTATACTTTTAAATATGCCCGCAATACTTGTGGCGGGATTCTGATCCCATACGAGTGATTTGCATGTTAAGTCAATGCAAAGACGCGATAGACCTACTTGCGGCGTGAATTGCGCGAATGAAGCCCTGGTCATGAGATCACGAATGACGCGAATTGCGCGAATCACGCGACTTGAAAAAATCTCGTTCTCGCCCGGTACAGTGCAATTCAGCTAGGTATACATCCGCGCTAAAATATCAAGCTGAAAGTCATCATAGCTTGCGTAGTATAGACCCAGCTTCCAACCCAACTTTGAGAATAGATTAACGGCGAATTTTTATTATCGCGCGATAAGAGTCCCACGTTAACGCAGCACGTTAACGCCGTTAACGGCCCACCACTAAAAAATATTCTTTAGTACTTTTTGAGATCTTAAAAAGATCTGAGTGTACTAACTGTGGTATTTTGAGACACTTTGAATAGAAGTACTTAAAAAGAGTACTTAGAAGTCCCCCTGTGGTCGATTATTTTATCCCTGACGCCCAGTTCAGTCCACCAGCAACTAGCAGCGGCAGAGTGACTCGATCTCATTAATTTAAATAGAGAGCCAGCGACTTTACAGGCTTTAAAAGCTAATCTTTGTACATCAAAATAAAAAAAAAGTTTTCTCTTGTGAAACAAAATTTTCCTTTCTTAGAATAGCTTGAAAGAAATTCTACACCTTAGCTTCATTAAGTATACGTAGAAACGTGAATATGGAAATTAGCCCCACCCCCCCTCAATCACACTCAGCACTCCCAGACACTGCTAAAACTGAAAAGTGAAACTGAGAGCTGACACAGCAGTGTAGCTATTGTTTCAGCCCAAATCTATATGTCATCTTTGCATATGTATGCATCAAACTGCTGATCCACAGGGGTCAAATGAATTGATGTGACTGGTTACAGGTTTATGATGTCATTAACATGAGCACTTTCAAACTGCATTTTCTAAACTGTCTTTGGTAAACTGCAGTTTTTATGAAGAAAATACTCAGCAATGGTTCAAAATTATAAATTTGCACATGGTTTGTCTTCAAGCACATTAAAAACACCAAATAAACAACATTAAAAACTTGATTTTCACCATAGGGACTCATTTTTTAGTATAGCAAGTTTTCTAAATAAATGTAATTAAATACAGTGTATTTAGTGCACTGTTTTTTACCTGGGGTGGGAACAAAAAACTTCTACACTCTTAAAGGTGAATGTACTTTACGATGCCATTGAAGCATCATTTTTGGTTCAATGGTTTCATATAGAACCTTTAACTACTGAAGTAAGATTGTTTGTAGTGATTCTTTGAATTTTGTGTCACTTAATTTTTTTCTAGATTACATTTGTTTAAAAAAAAAAGGAGGTTCTTGGGACACCAAAGGTGGTTCTTCCAGGGCACCACTGTGAAGAACATTTGTAGCACCTTTTTAAGAGCGTTTAGTCGTCAGGAAGTCGATCTACGAATGGCTTACTTATATTCATCTACGCGTAGGCTGGAAGAGGAGAAAATCTTTATGAGAGATTGTGCGAGTTAGAGAATTCTGATGCCGTGGCCAGAATTGTTTGCAGCCAAAAAGATATGTATGTAAATGAAAAATGTATCATCTGAGCAACAAACAGCAAAACCATTTTCTTGCTTGTTTATCAGGAATGTTGCTGATTTTTGATCCAGTGACCAGTTGACCATGAAGAACTAAAGTGCTTGAGAAAGTCATAATAGCATGCCTTTTTTAAAAACAACATAGCACTCAATCCCGTTGGGCCTTTTAGACTTTGTTTCAGAAATTCTGCAGGCCTATCAATATTATTGTCTTACTGTGCCCTTTCATGAAGGCCAAGTTGCAGGAGCTACACATAACTGGGGAACATACTAGAGGAATTTTCAGAAACGCGATCAGCTAGCTAAGACCCTCGCAATAGTGTGAAACTATGCCTGCCAATGACAATTTTTTTAACAAAATTGTTCAATAATGTCAGAGTTAGGACATTATGACGGCATGAATGCAGTAGCACAGTGGGAAGAGCCATTATGTTACTGTGCTGTGCTACATCATAAAGTCAGTTAGTTTGTCATCCATTTTGTTGGTTTAAACCGGAGTTTTTGGTTATAATGCGTGTTTGCCCCACACTGTGAGGTGGATGGCGTGTATCAGGAAAATGTGCACTGATAATTACAGGGCCCTGGGATGACAACGGTTCAGTTAATTGCTCTAACACAGCTCCCAGTCTGGCAAGAAAAGGTTAGAGATGAAATTTGGCTTCTTGTTGTTCAGCGTCATTGATTGCTTTATTTGCTGATTAATGCACTGTGTAATGTTATCCACACTTGATAAATTGCACGGAGGCATGATGCTCGCAAACAAAATCAAATCGTCATAAATCAAGAATGGGAACGGATACACAAAGACTTAAATGGTAGGGAGGCACTGGTTACAAGCAGGATTTAGTTGCAGTCAGTATTGGGTGTAATGGGTTACTAAGTAACTAATAATTGCAGTTAAACCTCTTATTATCTGAGAGTATGTAAAGTAAGAATTATGCTTAACATCAAGAGCGAATTTATCTATTTGCAAGGAAATTACATACAAAATCAATGCAAAGACACAAATAGACGTGGGCAGAATGACTGCTGCAAACACACAATATTTACTTCAATTGTGTCTTCCCCACAAATTGAAAATTGCCACTTGAGCAGCATATTTGTGTGAAGAGCTTATGTTTCCCGTGAGGTTTTTATTTGCGCAAGTGATGTGAAAAACAAACAATATCACAAGTAATATAAAGCAAGGAATGCAATGTTTTGCATTTAGTGCTTACACATTAAATATGATACTACACAGACACACACGGAAGCGTTTCAAAGTCTATCAAGGTCAAAATCAAATTCATGCTAGGAAAAGCCTCTGCAGTTTGTTCATCGTATCGAATTACAAGAATACACCGTGTTTGGTGCGTTGCACATCCCGAGTGCCCACACTGCTGATTGCACTTCATAAGCCGCCAATGAGACTAACGTGAGGACAATGCTGGAGCCATGCGGACATCAATGTTACGTTTACGGTTTGGATTATATTAAATTTTACCCTGCTGTAAAAAAATCTGACAGTGTAGGACAATTCGACAGAACACCGGCACATGATGCTATGATGCTACACGTGAGACCCCCTTCTCCCTTGCTTCGAAACGAAGGCTCACACACGTTACTTTATTGTGCATTCAGCTATAACTAATGGCACAAAATAAATATTTTGGTTCTTGCTTTACTTTTATTGCTTTTCAACGCTTTGGATTCGAAACTAAGAATCGGAATCGATAAGCAGAATCGAATTTGGAATCGGAATAGATCAATTTGAAATGATGCCCAACTCAAGTCCTGAGGGGGTTATTAAAGAAGTTTTCCAATCGTCACCGGGCTTGATACGGATGAGGTTGTAGGCGCTTCGCAGATCAAACTTGGTGAAGGTGGTTGCATTACGGAGTTGTTCCAGGGCAGCAGGGATCAGGGGAAGGGGGTAGGAGAATTTTCTGGTGTGGGAGTTCAGCATCCGGTAGTCAGTACACAGTCTAAAACCTCCGTATTTTTCGCCCACAATGAAGAAGCTGTAAGCCGCAGGGGAAGGACAAATAAAGTTTCGTGCCAGTGCATCGCTTACATTGTCATCCATGGCCTTGGGTTCCGGGATCGACAGGCGGTTAATCCATCCTTAGGGTATGATGGCCCCAGGCAGCAGCTTAATAGCGCAGTCCCATGGCCTCTGAGGGAGAAGTCTGTTTGCCAGCTGTTTCGAGAACAGGTCCTGGAATTTGAAACCTTAAGAACGCAGAATGAGATTGTTTCCATGTGCGCCACCCATGGTAGCAAACCCGGCCACAACCCGACGGTTTTCGCAAAATTATATTATTATTATTTGGCTGTTCGCTTCCGAGGTAGATGGAGAGTGTTCAGCATAGCAAGGGTCCAGAACTGAATGGCGTAATCCGCAACCAAAGACCGCCCGTGCTGTAACCGGAGAAGTTGATCTTGCAAGGCTTGGAAGGGTGAAAGGGTGGCCATGAGAGGACTGGTGTCTTCCCAGACATTCCTAGCCCAATTGAGGGCCTTACCGTTTAGAAGGGAGATGACATATGTGATCCTGGAATTGTTGGTCGGGAAAAGATTTGGTTGCATCTCAAAAAATAGCTTGCAATGCAGAATCTCCAAAGTAATGGCTGGATGAGGCCATGGGGCTGGTAGAGGACATGTGTGAGTAGACAGTAGAGGGAGAAGGGAGTTGAGTAATCTGACCAGTTCTGCGATGGGGTCTGGGGATGGAGACGTAGATGTTGATATAGTGGACATCGTTATTGGTGGTCAGGTCTTTTCTGTCACTACACATGGCAGATGCACGATAGCACACAAGAACGGAACTGGAGATTTAATAAATGAACAGGTGCACAATGGATAGGTTACATCCAGAGGCAAGTATACTGTGGAGAGGTGGGCGTGGTTCAGCACGGTCTGCGGGGAGAGAGAGAGCCGGGAGAAAGACGGTAAGTAGGCAGATCAACCACTTAGTGAAATCACCTGCTTCTTGTTACAGTAATTGGCGAGGAGACGCTTCAAAAGGAACCGACGGGTCGGCAGAAAGGCGAGAGAGAGCGGCTGGGAAAGTTGTCACACAGGAGCCAAGTCGTGGCCAAAGAAGCAAGAAAGAATCTCTGTTTATGGTGAACCATAGAAGCAGTTTATTTAAGAACCGGAAGTGTATGAAACCCGGAAGTAAAAAGAAATAAATTCTTACTGCTTTCCCAGCCACGCCGACCCCGACTCCTTTCTTCAAGTCCGAAACGAACTAGTTTACATTGGTGCCGAAACCCGGGAAGAAAGGAGCAGCCGCCGTCAATATGCAGACTCCGCCAGGATCGCCATTTGCGGAAGTCATCACATCGCTCGCGGGACTTCACCAGCAACAACATCAGGCTCTGCTGAGTCTGAGGGAGGACCAAGAGCGCCGTTTCCAGGCTCTTATCCAGGCTCAGCAGGAATCCCGCGAGTCGTTCCGGAGCTGGGTGAGTCAGGGAGGAGCCGCGTCCGGGTCAACGATCGCGTCCCCCAACATCCCACTCCACAAGATGGGCCCCCAAGATGAGCCGGAAGCCTTCTTGGAACTATTCGAGAGGTCCGCGGAACTATCGGGATGGCAGCCAGACGCCTGGTCAGCCCGTCTAATCCCCCTGTTGACGGGCGAGGCCCAGATGGCTGCCCAACAGCTGCCCGTGGCGAGTCTGCTTCAGTACGCGGACCTCAAGAAGGCGATCCTTGAGCGGGTGGGGCTCAATCCGGAACAACATCGCCAGCGGTTCCGGTCATTGGAGATGGGGGATCGCGGTCACCCGTTCGCTTTTGCTCACCAGCTCCGGGACGCCTGCCGCAAATGGCTGATGGCCGACGCCAGCACTATCGACCAGGTAGTGGACAAGGTGACACTGGAGCAGTTCGTGGGTTGACTCCCCAGGAAAACTGCCCAGTGGGTCCAGTGTCACCGACCATCATCGCTGGCCCAGGCCATCCAGCTGGCGGAGGACCAGTTGATGGCGTGCCCCGGGGTCGGCGTACCCCAAAATTCTACATCTCTCTCTCTCTCCACTTCTCCTTATTCTTCTCCTCGCCCTGTACCCTTTCCCAGGACCCGGGGGAGTTTCCTTCCCCGTCCAGCTCCACGGACCCGGATGTCGCCAGAGATGGGAGTGACCCGGACTGTCGAGGGAGCCGGGAATCTACAGGGCCAGGGGCACAACACCCCCTTTCCCCCGTCTGCCTCTCCTCGCCAATTCGGGGGTCTGCCTCCTGCCGCTAGGGCGGCGGGGACTTCTGGGCCGGCCTGTTGGCGTTGTGGGGATCCCGGACATTTTATCGACCGATGTCCAATGATGGAGGTCGGTATGATGATCCGGGTGCCCGACAACCCATCGGCTGCCCTCGGTCAAGACGGGCTGTACCAAATACCTGTGAGTATAAGAGGGGGTACATACCAGGCTCTGGTGGATTCAGGATGTAACCAAACCTCAATACACCAAAGCCTGACTCAATTTGTGGCAAGGGATATGGGCCGTATGGTTAAAGTGAGGTGTGTACATGGGGATGTGGTGAACTATCCGTTGGTGCCGTTAACCATTAAATTTAAGGGGTTCAAACATAGAGTAGAGGTGGCTGTTAATGAGCACCTCAAACATCCGCTAATTTTGGGGACTAATTGGCCATTATTTTCGGTATTATTGGGACAACTATGCGCGGATGTTTCTGGGCGCAACCAAAAGCAATGGGGGGGTGCGGTCGCTCAGTTTGGGGAGGTTGAGCCGGGATCACTGACGTCTGACTCAGAGGAAAGGAGTGCTGGGGAGAAGATAAATCTTTTCCGGGGCGATGATTTTCCTCTGGAACAGAGTCAGGATGATTCGCTCAAAAATGCGTTTGATCAGGTCCGTTCCATCGACGGACAACCTCTCCATCCTGATCAACCAGTATCCTACCCATATTTTGCTATTTTAAAGGACCGGTTGTATCGAGTGACCCAAGACACTCAGTCAAAACAAGATATAACCCAATTGGTCGTACCTAAGAGCCGTCGGGAAATGCTTTTCCAGGCGGCTCATTGTAATCCAATGGCAGGGCACCTAGGTCAAGCTGCAACTGTCAATCGTCTAACGACCCGTTTTTTTTGGCCGGGCATTCATGAGAACGTGCGCAGGTGGTGCGCGTCTTGTCCTGAATGCCAGCTGGTAAACCCACCGGCCACTCCACGGGCACCATTATGCCCACTCCCTCTTATGCAGGTCCCCTTCGAACGAATTGGTATGGACCTGATCGGGCCGTTAGAACGATCCGCACGAGGGCATCGCTTTGCATTAGTCATCGTAGATTATGCAACACGATACCCGGAGGCAGTGGCGTTACGTAATATCTCAGCAACCAGTGTTGCAGACGCCCTGTTTCGCCTAATCTCCCGGGTGGGAATCCCAAAGGAAATTCTCACCGATCAAGGCACGGCGTTTATGTCACGGACACTCCGCGAATTGTACGGATTATTGGGGATTAAAACGATTCGGACCAGCGTCTATCACCCACAAACGGACGGGCTGGTCGAACGTTTTAATCGCACATTAAAAACGATGATCCGGAAATTCGTCCACGAAGACGCCAAGAATTGGGATAAGTGGTTAGAGCCCTTGTTATTCGCGGTCCGCGAGGTCCCCCAAGCCTCCACGGGGTTTTCCCCCTTCGAGCTTCTCTACGGTCGTCAACCTCGTGGGGTTTTAGACGTCCTGAGAGAGGCTTGGGAGGACGGACCTTCCGCGAGTAAAAATGAAATTCAGTATGTCCTGGACTTGCGAACAAAACTCCATACACTGGGACGGCTCTCAATGGAGAATTTGTTACAAGCCCAGGATAGACAAAGCCGACAGTATAACAAGGGCGCTAGACTGCGTAAATTTGCACCGGGAGAAAAGGTTCTTGTATTGCTCCCAACGTCTAGCTCCAAATTACTCGCCAAGTGGCAAGGACCGTTCGAGGTCACACGACGAATAGGGGATCTCAATTATGAGGTAGTTCGATCAGATAGGAGCGGAGCACATCAAATTTATCACCTCAATCTCCTCAAAAAATGGAGCGAGGCGAACACTGTGATGCTGGCGACGACAGTGAGTAGAGAAGATGATCTCGGGCCGGAGGTTAACACCAAAGTACAATCCCTCGCTCTGGCCCCAGGGGGAGATCATCTCTCATCCTCCCAGGTCGCAGATGTTGTTAGATTACAAGCAGAATTTGCAGATGTTTTCTCGCCCCTACCTGGTCGTACAAATCTCGTAGAGCACCACATTGAGACCAAACCAGGTGCGATCGTGCGAAGTCGCCCATATAGATTGCCTGAACACAAAAAAATGGTGGTTCAGAAGGAATTAGAGGCAATGCTCGAGATGGGAGTAATAGAAGAGTCCAACAGTGATTGGGCGAGCCCGATAGTCTTAGTGCCTAAAACCGACGGCTCCGTCCGGTTCTGTGTGGACTATCGAAAGGTGAACGCAGTATCGAAATTCGATGCTTATCCAATGCCACGAATTGACGAATTACTTGACCGACTAGGTACTGCTCGTTTTTATTCGACATTGGATTTGACTAAAGGATACTGGCAGATCCCTCTATCTCCCTTATCCAAAGAGAAAACAGCTTTCACCACGCCGTTCGGGTTACACCAATTTGTGACACTTCCGTTCGGGTTATTCGGGGCCCCAGCAACCTTTCAGCGCCTCATGGACCGCATACTCAGACCACATGCTGCATATGCCGCCGCATACCTAGATGACATAATCATATATAGTCATGACTGGGAACGACATATGCAGCACCTGAGGGCGGTCCTGGCTTCGCTGAGAGGTGCGGGGCTCACGGCTAACCCGAAGAAGTGTGCGGTTGGGCGGGTGGAAGTAAGGTATCTGGGCTTCCACTTGGGTCATGGAGTGGTGCGTCCCCAAATTAATAAGACAGCCGCAATTGCAACCGCACCAAGGCCTAAGACCAAAAAGGAGGTGAGGCAGTTCCTGGGGCTGGCGGGATATTACAGGCGGTTTGTACCCAATTATTCGGACCTCACCAGCCCGCTGACTGACCTCACTAAAAAAGGGGCACCAGATACCGTCCAATGGTCGGAGCAGTGTCAGCAGGGGTTTACCCAGGTGAAGGCTGCTCTGTGCGGCGGGCCGTTATTGCACTCTCCCGACTTTTCTCTGCCCTTTCTTTTGCAGACTGATGCATCGGACAGAGGCGTGGGGGCGGTGCTGTCCCAGGAGGTGGGTGGAGAGGACCGTCCGGTGCTGTACATTAGTCGGAAGCTCTCACAGAGAGAGACAAAGTACAGCACCATTGAAAAGGAATGCCTGGCGATCAGGTGGGCGGTCCTCACCCTTCGCTATTACCTCCTGGGACGGGAGTTCACGCTCTGTTCGGACCACGCGCCTCTCCAATGGCTCCACCGGATGAAGGATACCAACGCGCGGATCACCCGTTGGTATCTCGCTTTACAACCCTTCAAATTCCAGGTGGTCCACAGACCGGGGACCCAGATGGTTGTGGCCGACTTCCTCTCCAGGAGGGGGGGGGAGGCTGCAGGCCGGATGGAGCCCCGGCCTGAGTCGGGCGGTGGGGGTATGTGGAGAGGTGGGCGTGGTTCAGCACGGTCTGCGGGGAGAGAGAGAGCCGGGAGAAAGACGGTAAGTAGGCAGATCAACCACTTAGTGAAATCACCTGCTTCTTGTTACAGTAATTGGCGAGGAGACGCTTCAAAAGGAACCGACGGGTCGGCAGAAAGGCGAGAGAGAGCGGCTGGGAAAGTTGTCACACAGGAGCCAAGTCGTGGCCAAAGAAGCAAGAAAGAATCTCTGTTTATGGTGAACCATAGAAGCAGTTTATTTAAGAACCGGAAGTGTATGAAACCCGGAAGTAAAAAGAAATAAATTCTTACTGCTTTCCCAGCCACGCCGACCCCGACTCCTTTCTTCAAGTCCGAAACGAACTAGTTTACATATACATCTACAGGTAAACATATATCCACAGATTTACATCCACTCGTTGGCAAACATCCACAGGTTGGCAAACATCCACAGGTTGGCAAACATCCACAAGTAAACATCCACAAGTAAACATCCACAGGTCGGTAAACGTCCACCGGTAATAAGGGTCGGTACACAAGCTTAGTAACAACAGACAACTAGACAACAAGACCTGAAAACGAGTGAGAACAAACACAGGGTATATGTTGAGTCCAAGGGAATGTGAATCAGGTGTGGGTGTAATCATGGTGTAAATGGGTGCAAAGGATCACAGGGAGTGTAGTCTGTGAAATCAAAAGTCCAGTGAGAGGGAACGGGAATAGGCAGGAGAAGGCGCTGATGCAGGGGACGTGGCTTGCAGCGGGGTGAACTTGTTACAGTAGTTTGCTTTTGTTGTCAAATATTTGGTGACTGGTCCAATCTATTTATTAGAGATGAGAATAATAACTGTAGAAATTTGTTTTCCCAGTTAAAATGCATGAAATTTCTCAAGACCACAAAATTAAAAATATCAAAGTGAATAAAGATGAGGTAAATAGTTCTTAATAGTGAGTAAGTCTTAACAATAGTGCCAGTAACGGACCACTACAAGGTCCAGAAATGTCCTCACAAGTACCAATATCCATTAACTGGCCACCAGGAGAGCTCTTTAAACACTGGTCCATTTTTAGTTATAAGACAGAGTACAAAAAGAGACTGCTCTTGGCTGTCCTATCGGGGTGTGGGAAGCACTACACATTATTATTCTTATCCACAGAACATATTAAATGCTACAGTGAAGAGTTCATGCTACTCAGAGGACAAAGGTGATAGATGGTACATCTGCATTGCTGTCAGTGGATATATTTAACAATTAGACATCTCCAGGTGGTGTGTGAGCTTGGTGCTGCAAAACAAAGCAGACTTGTCTTTAGGAGTAAATCTTGTTTACCACTGGCTTACTTGAGTGTCTGACAGTTAGGTCTCTCATAAGTGTTGGCTGAAATCTCATTATGCCAGACCTTCGCCCCTTTTCCTGATGGGGTTTACCACATGTCCTTGCAGGGGTGCAAACTCATCAGGGTGAAAACAAGGTGACAACAGATGAAGCCTTTAACCATAGTAAAATATTTAAATTTAACTCTTTCCCCGCTAGCCTTAAAAAAAAAAGTTGCCAGCCTACGCCAGCGTTTTTTTAACATTTTCACCAAACTTTAATGGCTCACAGTACATTTTCTGTAAAGAATATATGGACAAACAATATGTCCAATGAAAGAACAGAGTCTCTGGTTCTAAACAAAGAACTTCTTCCCCCTTATACCCCATTTTCAAAAACTCATCGGATCTAGACAAATCACAATAATGACTTATTCCGGATCCAAAACGGCGAATTTCACTGAAACGTGACAAGTTTGCATCCCTGACTTGACACACACACACAATAATATAGTCGTGATTGCCCACTTTGCAGACCGACATGGCACAAATGTGGCCTCAGGATGTCACTGCTGGCGCACTACCTACACAGGCATGCAAATATGTCAGCCAAGTGTGGGAGAGATGTACTGGATGCGAAACGGCAGACAACAGTTGGGCTGGTTGTGGATGGGAGGTATGTGGCCGAAGATCAGTTTAGTGATTGTGGGCCACAATTTTAATATACAATTAATAATTATAGAAATTTAAGGATTTGGGATGTCTAAACATTTTGAGAAGAGAGAGAGAAAGAGAAAGCTATATTAATATTATCTGATCATCAATATCATGTTTTTATTTTTACTAAAGAACATTTTGGACGATATGGACGTAGGGTCCGTGACGTCACCCATAGGTTTGCGAAGAGTAAAAATTAAACCTAAAGTAGGCGGAGAAGCTTGTCGCCATCTTGGCGTCACGTCATCGCACATCACTCCTAGATAATCGAAAATGGGCGGGACGTGGTTAGAGGTGAGGCGCATGGTTTGCTCAACCAAGTGTGGCCACGCAACTAATGTGCAGAATTTAATGATATAAGTTAAACGGGTAAGTTATAAAAAAAATCACCCTCCTCACAGTTGTCATGAAGCGTAAAATTAGATACCTAAACCAAAATATTTTTTTGTACCAGGCTGTAAACATGTTTTTTTCTGCTGTAAAGTTGCCCATTTTAACATTGAGCTCAATGAGATTCTGCTCTCTTTTGGAGCCAGCCTCTAGCGACAAGTCGATAAATTGCAATTAAAGTCACTTCCGTGTTGGTTTCACGAGAGAGACCGGAAGATTGCCCCTTGGTACAAACCAAAACATCTCTCTCTGACATTCATGCGCACACACATGCACGTACACAATTATTATTGTATTTTATATATATCTTTAAATTACTATTTTATTACTAATAAACTAATTATTATTACTAAGATTACTAATTACTTATATTATCGAAATGTGTAATTTTAACTGTAATTTAGTCGCCCTGTTAGAAACACCACCTTAAGGCTAAAATACATTTTGGCCATATTTTAGCCTCGACTTGTTTTTGAAAGTCTGTGCCAGTCTGCATATTTGATCAGTTGGTGCATTTCTATCTGAAACTTTCAAAAAGTCTGCAAGTTTATGTCTAGTTAAAAAAAATCTCTTCAGATTTTAAAAGTCTTGTAGTGTATTCCACCCATCATTGTGCTTTTTGAAATGAGATGTAAATAAAATTTGTCATTAGAAATTGCACAATTTCCATGGTAACAGTGGCTTCTCATCTGATTGGTCGATGAGGTCACGTGAAGTTCGAATTATGGGATATCCCTTCTGAAGATTTCAATCTTCATTCTGAGCCAGGTAAGTGAAGCTATTAAAGTTTGTACTTAACGGTAGATATAATACATAGCTAATGAGATGTTTTATCTGATACTTGATATAGTTCGCAATAGGCAATAGGCAATATTTCAAATAAAGATTGACCGGGGCGAGATGAGTCTTGAAGGATGTTTCTTGCCTTCTTGAGGCAACGAGAACAGGGGGGTGTTGTGCAGCTGTTTCTATTGCTCCACCTCGAAACGGACAAAGAAGAAGTTAAGCTCCTGCTTTGTGTTGTTGGTGTTAAAGTTGTCCTCTATCTTCCGCCTATATTCCACCTTGCCCCTCTTCAGTTTGGCTCTGGCAGTGTTATATTGTCGCCAGACCTGAAGGCTGTATTTCTCTCACGCAGCAGGCTTTTGACATCTCTGGTCATCCAGGGTTTCTGGTTGGGATAAACCCTGATACGTTTGTCCACCGTGATGGTCTCTGTGCAGTGTTTTATATAGAATAGAACAGCTGCTTTATGTTCTTTATGTTCTTCCAGTTCCAAGTGTTCCCAGTTCCCAGGTCCTGCAGCTGGTGGGAGGCACCCTAAGGCCAAGTTTTAATAGATTTTGTTATGATAAGAGCTTGTTTCCTCAGGGGGGTGTATACTGGTACTAAAAGCAGGAACATATGTCTGACTGGCCCAGGTGTGGAAGCTGTAAAACCCTGTGGCCGTGTTTGATATTAAAGTAGATCTTGTCCAGTGTCTTCTCTCCTCTGGTGGTGCATTTCACATGTTGGTAAAATTAAGGGAGCACTATTTTTAGCTCAGCATGATTAAAATCCCCTGCAATAATATGCACTGTGCAAGATATTTGTTTTGTTGGCTGCTAGTGATGGTATGTAAAACCCCCAGTGCTGAGTTAGCATTAGCATCCGGCAGGATGTACACAGCAGTTACCATGACGACAGTAAACTCTCTCGGTAGACAAAAGGGTCTGCATTTAACAGTAATGTACTCTAAAACCGGAGAGCAATGACTATCCACTATTCTAGAGTTAGTGCACCAGCTGTTGTTTACATATATTCATACCCTTGCTCTTACAGGGGTCCTTGTTTCTGTAGTGATGGTGTACAGTGCAGCCTGCTAGCTCGATAACCTCGTCCGGTAAAGATGAATGAAGCCAGGTCCCAGTAATAAACAAAACTCAACAGTCCTTAATGAGCCTGTTTGTTGCTGCGAGGAGCCTTGGTTTGTCTATTTAGTTGGCAAGGGATCTCGCAATTGCAAGAAAGATGCTAGAGAGCGGTGGCTTGTTTTGGTTCTTACGCAGCCTCACCAGCACGCCAGCTCGCTAGCCTCGAATTTGTTTTCTATCATTACGCCGCCTCACTTCTTCCCCACAGGAATAATAATTCATGGAGAGCTAGGGATTCAGGCTATATCCACCAGTATATTGTGAGAACGGAAAAGTTGTCTGTAACCGCTTGTTTACTTTGTAGTCCTGTCTTTAAGAGATCTTGCCGTCTATATTTGTTTTTTTACTGGCCGAAGGTGCACATAATGAATAACAACACATACACAAAAATCAAAATAAAACACTGAAGCAAAGAGCACTGAGCCGTTACGTCTATGCCCAATGCGCCAAGAGAAGCTGGGCTCTACCAGAGATACTCTTATTATATAAGTATCTGAAATACTTCCAATTGGAGAACCAGTATCGGCTAGCAAAACCCATTTGCTGAATCCAAAATGGCATACTTAACGAGGGCTAATTGGTTACGCAGTGTTTTGCCTGAATGGGTATAGTATGAATGCGATCCGGCCGTCATAAGCCATATTGACGTGATCATGTGGCGTGATACTTCTACTGTTATTTTTCAATGCCCGGGTGGCAACTCAAGTTTGAGGTGCATATCCGCCACCTACTGTACTGGAGTGTGGGCTAGAGATTAGCCATGTGATGTAATAACATGTGATCCACCCTTCTCATTGTGAAGAATGATTATGCCAATGTTGTTAGATTCATGTTAAAACTGTCTGTCGTGTGTAGTTTTGTTTTTGAAAATTCAAATTTATGAATTCAGTTTTCTTGTGAAAGATTTGTTCGCAAAATTTGGGCATGATTTTGCCGGGCTATGGCTCAGTTCCGGGAGTTCTGGTTAAAAGCTGGTATCAATGTGGTTAACTTATGGCAGAGATTTGGTACCCATGTTAAAACCTCTTCTGGCCTAGTTCAGTGCCAGTTACGGCCTTTTATTTGGCATGTATGGCCCTTGACTGTAATACAGATTCTGGGCCACCCTAGGGCCATCGTGCTTGTGTTGCATGTGGGCAGAGAGAAAAGGGTGGACCGGAGCTGGGCCAATGCAAAACTGCTATGTGGGTACATTGGGTGGCGTGCATTTTAATGCACAGTCCAGCTCATTCAAAACATCTTGATCCCTGGGTAAACCAGAGTTTGTGAGAATATGAATGCATATAACAAATGCCTTTTGTCATTATCATACTTATGAAGCGATTATTCATGCTCAGATTCAGATCCCCTAGTCCCCAAATAAATGAAAAGAGCTTACCACCGCAGACTCATTAAACAGACAGCAGCTAAAACGATTCGGAATAGATCAGTTCTGCACTAGCTTATCTAACTGAAGTTATCAAAGCAATGGTAATGTGTAAAACTGCTTCAATCCAATTAAATCAAACGTCTGCGCTGCATTCAAGGCTAAATAAAATGTTGGTGGCTCAGAATGTCTTTTTATTTCAGCTTTCCTGTTGCTCAACTGACAGGTCATGGGTTCGACTCACAAAGAGAGGACACATGCATAAAACTGTACGCAGTATAGTATGAATGCTATTTATTCTAATACACATATACAAAAATAAAAGGCAATTCGCTTTTCTAACTTTATCCACCATATTTCTCTCTCTCTTTTTTATACGGTCCATCTGTTCCACTTTAAAATGTCTCTAGAAAAATGCCACTAAGGAGTAATACCAGAACTTTATGCCCTAAACTGAGATGAACAGACACGAAAAAGGTTTTTGAAGATAAGCCCAAGTATATTTTTAAACTATAAAAAGCAATTTTCCTAAAAGAAAATAACTCTACTCTGACCCCATAACACTAATCTTATTTGTCCTCTGAAACCTGCTTTGATCCAGCTGAGTAAAGACGTAAACACAGAATGTCCCTTGCACAAAACCAGGCAAGTAAATCTGTTTTGGCCCTAAATGTATTTTATTATCATTATTTATATTTTCCCACACACATAGTGACTGGTAAGTGGTGCCGCAGGCATGTTATGTTCAAAAGATAAGAAACTCATAAACAATCTGTAAGGATAAAACAACAACAAAGAAATAAAAGATGATGCAAAGGAGTATTTGGTGCAATACTCAAAATGAGAAATTCTCCAGTCTCTGCTTTTCTCAAAATTCTGACAGTTGAAATCCCCTTAACAGAAGCAGTTGTCTTGTTTCCTGAGGGAAGACATGTTTTGAGTTTATAATATAGATTTAAAGGCCATTTCTGTAACAAATATTTCATGAGAAAGCATGCAACATTGAGTGTGTGGCAAAACAGCAACATAAAGAAAGGTAAAAAAAGTTTTAATACCAAAGAGATCATTTCAAATGATCATGGAGAAGCATGTAATGGTATGTAACAATTCTCTCCTAATTTGCTTACGGCATCTCAGATATATATGACTGTGTTTCTTCAGTTGAACATAATCAATGTTTTTAAATTATAATGTTGTCATGTTGTTTCAATCCAAAAAAAGAGACATTTTAGAGACATTATTTCAAGGTTGAGAAACTACAAAGTGTTGCTTTAACCTTATTTAGCGAAACTGAAATGTAAACAAGCAAATCTGAGAGCTGAATTTCAATATGGTGGCACATCAATAACGTTGAATTTACCCACATACAGGCAGGGAAAATTTGACAAAATGGAAAAATCTTTAAATAAATTATTGTTATAAATTATTATTGTAATTATTAATGAAAGATTTTAAAAAAGAAAAACGAACAAACTTAAACATATAATAACTTTTCAATCACAATAAATTAACACCAACCTCTCAAAACAATAAAAACAGCAGATTTTTTAACTTAGCTGCACATATATGTCAACAAGAAAATAAAGTGGACATGTAAAATGGAATTTCCACACCAGGGTTATTATAGTGCTGAACATGAGTGATTAAATGTAGGCTAACACTAGTCTGTTGGTGATCTTGGTGAAAAACTGGGTTACAGTTTGACACCCTTTCCTTTGTCTTTCCTCTCTCTCGTTTCTCTCTTTCCTTTTTTGAAAATCAGAATTTGATTTAACGTTACTAGGCAACATTGTGGTCACTGTAGTTCTGTCGCATCTACTGACTGCAACTAAACAACGTCACTGAGAATGCTAAGGCAGGACCAAACCATTTCATGCAGATACAGGGGGGTGGTCGGTCAATATGGATGTTTACTTTTTGGTTAATAGGGATTTTTTAGATTAACTGCCAAAAACAAAGAGATCATTAATTGTATTATTATATAAATATATATACTGAATGATGATGGTTTAATAATTTTATATTAGTTTTTACCTATTTTTGGGGCCCTTGGAATTGTCCTAACTTTTCCCCCTATACGGCGCCCCTGCATACAGGATCATAAACTGGTCATGCAATCCTTGCATTCGTTCTGAATGCAATGATAAGATGTCCCACTGGTCCTTAAAATTTTGCGTTTGCATTCCATAGTAACACCGCCCGCCCTATGCTCAATGCTAGCTTGCTGTATTGTAAGCCTTTTCAAAATCACCTACCCTTCCTTAAATATGAGGACACTTTTCTTTTATTTCTCACTGTGGCTGTTGACATACGTTTAGTGGATATTTGGATGATTCAAAAATGTTGTATGCTGCATGATCTGTTATTAGCAGTCAAATATTTAGTATGCCTCCCTTCCAGAGATGAAGAGAGACTATTTACATGATAACTTTACAGGATAGAAATTGATAACCGCTCCATATGATTGCAGTGGAAACTTAAGGAAAGACTTGAAGTCATATTAAATTAATTACGTGTGGAAACACACTACAGAATATATGTCAGAAGGCAAAGGCCACCACTACTATGTGTTGGATGGGTCTAAATCAATAGAGATCCAGCTTAATGCCTCGTGTGGGCCTCTTTCACATATATTCCCACAGCATGCAAAACAATAACCAGGAATTATGAGAAAAATCATAATCACCACATTGGACGAGTGAAATCTTAGCACGTGTGCCTGCGAGTTCAGATTAACCTGCCATGTGATTATCTGTTCAGCGAGATAAGGCCAATCTCTTTTTCTCTCGTCCAGCTACAAGCTTTGTGTTTATCTTCACTAAATCAAACGCGTGGGGATCAACTTTTGTGTGTGGGTTGAACAGGACAGGGTTGCACTTGATGCTGCTCCAGGGTGGGAAGCTACATTCTGCTACTCGCTGTGAACTGAACACATGTTTTAATCTGTTTTCCAGTTTAATCGAACCCTTTTCACCTGGTCCTTGCCGAAGAAAAAATGGGTATGAGCATAACTATTGATGTCATGGAACACCAGCCCCATTGTCTTTTAGTGCAATGAAAACACGTAAAATAGTGGCAAGCATCACACCTGTCAGATAAGAAAAATGGGTTTCGCACCATGAGTACATACGTACAGCAAAACAGCAAATTCAAGCGATCGCATTCGCACCCTGACACTTTAGTTATTATTCGAAGGATTGCTTCAGCAGCCACACAAATCCCACAGAGTAAGCCATCATTGAGACGGATAATAAAAAAACAAATTAGCCTCCATCCCACACCATCTTTTCCCCCGAATTACTGCGCTGTGGTTGTGGCTGAACTGATATTGAATGCTCGCAGGCAGGTGATGAACAGAGTCCTCTTGTGTAAACTGTGATTATTGAAGATGAGAGCGGATTGCATGGTCATCCTAAAAATAAATAGCATCGTGTAGAAAAAGACTGCAACTTATCTGCATTAAATAAACACATTACAAAAGTACTTTAAAATATGCATAACAAGATGGCTGTTTCTTTTTTATGGATTACATGATTACATATTGGACTTCCTACCAGCCTTTAATCAGTTCAAAGACATAAACCAGAATAAAATTTACTGATTTTAAAATTTTAATTTTAAAAATGGTTGTCTTTTGATGTATCAGCACCAAATTATAAATGCGTCTTCAAGTCATTTCTAAAGAAAACAGTTCACTACTTATATTGAAGATATATATATATATACACGTGTCAGGACTGCAGGTAACTACCGGTCTGTGTTTGGCTGGTGTCTATTTATTTATTTATTTATGTTTAATAATGCCTGTCCAAAAAAGTCACTGTAATATTTTGTTGGACCGGTTTTAGCTTTGATTAATTCGCTGTGGCATCGTTTCGATACGCTTCTGCAATCTCCAGAATGTACATTTTTTCCCGTCCAGAGTTGCATACATTTTTGGCCAAGATCTTGTATTGATGATGGGAAAGTCCGACCGCTGTCAAAGACTTCTCCAGCACACCCCAAAGATTCTCACTGGGGTTAAGGTCTGGACTCTGTGGTGCCCAATCCATGTGTGAAAACGATGTCTCATGCTCCCTGAACCACTCTTTCGCAATTTGAGCCTGATGGATCCTGGGAAGAAATCAGGGAAGAAAGAACCCATTGATGGAATAACCTGGCCATTCAGTATATTCACGTAATAAGCTGACATCATTCTTTGGGCACATATCGTTGCTGAACCTAGACCTCCAATCCAGAAGGAGGCTCCTACCTATTTGCTTAATTAAATCCAGGTGGTGACTTTTTTTGGGACGGGCAGTGCATTATTTGTTGGTGTAATAGTTGTATAAAATAAACGATTTGTTGAATTTTGTTGTATGTTTATTTTATTAAATATAAAATTTGTTGAATGTGTACTGTCGTTTGGTCACATTTGAAGAAACCGTATGGTAAATTTCACATCTAGAGTTGGAGCTTGGTATCGCAGTCTAAATTTAAAATATTGGAGAGACAAGTATAGTCAATTCAATTCAAGTTTATTTATATAGCGCATTTCATGTACGTTCATGCGCAATGTGCATTGTTCCAAAGCAGCTTTACAGGGGCAAACAGGAAAAACAGAAAAGGTAAAACACAGCACAGTGCATGTTGTTTATAGAACGAGCAAGATCAATCTAATATACAGTATAATATTTAATTAATAAATCAATAAATAAATGCAGTCTCCCGGTGAGCAAGCCAACACTGCCCTGCTGTGGCGAGGAACCCAAACTCCAATGATTGATTAATGAAGAAAAAAAACCTTGGGAGAAACCAGGATCAGCCGGGAGGGCCAGATCCCCTCTGACGTGTCATAGCTGCAATCACTGACCCCGACCAAAAGCCACCGAGCAAATTTCCACGTGGAAGAGGGAGAGCCCACCATCCGCAACCCAGAAAATCCCACTCGCCGAAAACCGTGCAGGTTCAACCCGGTCCCACTCCACGATCGACACCAGAAAACAGAGGAACAACCAGGGAAAATAGTAATGGCATGTTGTAACTTTATTCCCCTGTTTACCGACATCGACCACAAAACAAGACCAAACGGGACCCACACAGCCCCAGCAAATGAATCCCCCAACCACAACCAACGAGCCCCCCCACTCCCCACAAACACCCACCCAGGAACCTCCAATCAGGGCCACTGAATGTAGCTATAACTTCAAACTTACTGGCATGTGATGTAAATTTAGCATTAAATACCAAATATTGTAACTTCAGCATTAATGTGACAAGTAGTCCGTCTTTACTCTTAGTTGGGGATTGAGTGGTCAGAGCTGGGATAGTCAGATGGTTGTATTTCTCTTGGGTGGTGGTGGAATTGCCTTAGATGGAGCTGGGATGGTCAGTCAGTCTGCAGCTGTAGCTGGCGTAATCTCTAGTTGGGGATGGACATATGTCGATCGTCTGGACCTGGCGGAATTTCTCCCTACCTCGGGATGGGCATCCTGAGGCAGAGGCAGAAAGAGAATAATTAGCGTAGCTGCTGTTCATTAACGGTGCATTAAGTGAAAGCTTGGCTGAAAAGATGTGTCTTTTTTTATATATAAATATTTTATTTTCATTTTTCAAATTGAACAAACAAACAAACAGGGCTCACATTCAGCAATGACCAGTTATTACAGTCACATTTGATACAGCGGTAGGAGGAAAGGTTGTTGACACAGGAACTCTAGTTTACTGTATTTTACTTTTTTCAAATTGTGTTAGGAATGGATTCCAATAACGGGAAAAGGTGTCCGTTTGACTGGTCCAGAGTTTTTCCATTTGTATTATGGTTAGTATATCAGTTATCCAAGCCTGAAAGGAGGGAGGACAGGGAGACCTCCATTCTCTCAATATCAGTCTCTTGGCAACTATCAATCCCAGTTCCAATGGTTGCTGCATTGTAGATGGAATTGTCCTTGTAGTTTGTGAGTAACCAAAAATAGCAAGTCCAGGCTCGGGCTGAAGGGGCCTCTGATACGCTTGGGAATGCCAGTCAAATCTTTTTGACCAGAAGTTTGCCAGTGAAGAGCCGGACCAAAAAGCATGGGACAGTGTACCCACTGACATTTTACATCTATCATACACTGGGGAAAAAGATGGGTATATTCTGTGTAATCTGATTTTGGAATAATGTAAGTGATGGACGATCTTAAATTGAAATAATTGGTGTCTGCTGTTTATAGAGCAGGAACGAATCTTAGACAAACAGGTGTTCCACATGGATTCAGATAAAAAGATGTGTCTTTAATCTAGATTTAAATTGGGAGAGTGTGTCTGGCCCTCGAATAGTGTCAGGAAAGCTATTCCAGAGTTTAGGTGCTACGTAGGAGAAAGCTCGACCCCCTTTGGTGGATTTAGTTATTCTAGGTGTTATCAAAAGTCCTGAGTTTTGAGATCTTAGAGAGCGTGATGGGTTGTAATGTGATAAAAGCTTAGTTATGTAAGTAGGGGCTAAACCGTTTAAGGCTTTTTAAGTAATTAAAAAGAATTTTAAAATCAATACAATACTTAATGGGTAGCCAGTGAAGCGATGATAAAACTGGGGTTATGTGATCTTATCTTCTTGACCTGGTAAGAACTCTGGCAGCTGCATTCTGAACTAACTGTAGTTTGTTTATTGATGATACAGGACAACCGCTAAGTAGAGCATTACAATAGTCAAGGCTTGAGGTCCAAATGCATGAATAAGCTTTTCTGCGTAAGCAGCACATAAAATATTTCGTAATTTGGCAACGTTTCTAAGGCGGAAGAAGGCTGTTTTTGTGATATTTGAGATGTGATTTTTAAATGACAGGTTGGCGTCTAATATAACGCCTAAGTCTTTAACTGTATTTCTTGGAGTAACAGTGAAGCCTTCAATTTGCAGGTTGTAATCTGAGATATTCTGTTTACATGTTTTCGGTGCTATAAGTAATATTTTTGTTTTGCTAGAGTTTAAAAGAAGGAAATTACTAGTCATACAATGCTTTATGTCTTCGATGCACTCTGCCAGTTTGGATAGCTTGAAGGAATCATCTGGTCTTGATGAGATATATAGCTGAGTATCATCTGCATTACTGTGGAAGCTAATTCCATGTTTCCTAATAATGTTGCCAAGGGGCAGCATGTATATGTAGAAAAGCAGGGGTCCTAAATCCGATCCCTGAGGTAATCCATAATTTACTTGCGTGAGATTTGACGATTCCCCATTTAAATGGACATATTGATATCTGTATGATAAGTAAGATCTGAACTATGTAGTGCCTGTCCCTTAATACCGTATAATACTAGTATAATTGTGTAAACGATCTAATAGTATTTTATGGTCTACAGTATCGAAAGCAGTACTAATGGTTCTTCTTGGCTTCTTTTGCATGTTCCACGAACACACTCATGCACAGTAACGTTGTTTATGTTGTCACTTTGAAACTATCTATACATAAACTGTCAAGAACAACCCCTGACTTCCAAACTTTGCTGGTTTACTTTACATGTGTACTGGTTTTATTAAAGCAAGCGTAACACACAGGGTTTCTATAAAAAGATTTTTAACACATAACTGGCATCTGCAGCAGAATGATTTTGATCAGAATTGTATTGTTGATAGCAGAGGGCTCGACTAATACTTACAATTTGTCAATGAATATGATTATAAGCTTATATACGCCCTCCTGAAAAAAAAACCACAGAACCCTGTGGCCCCGCCACATAACAAATCCCAATTCAACCCCTGGATGAACCCGACCAATGGTTATAAATTAACCCATGTTGGATTGTTTTAAACCAAAATGCTTGTGGGGTGAAATATATTAGCCTCATCCCTTTTGACCCAACGCTGGGTTGAAAATATCACAGCATTTTTTAGTATCAGAGTATCAAAGTTTGGAAGTAATCAATGCAACATTGTAAATGACCGTGGAGACAGCATCTTACTAAAAATGAATGACACAAAGAAGCAGCAAACTTCGACCCAAGTGGACCCAAGATAAGATAACTTCCTTTTTCACTCTTCACCTGCAGCGTCAATAGTCTGATCCAGAAATTACATCCTTGCCGTTAAACCATTCTTGATAGGCTAACTACTATTTAATGCAGTACTTTTCCCAGGGACCATCTGATTCTTAAAATTACTTTTTAGAGTTTGTCATTCATTACATAAAATATCCCCAAGTCCTTAGCGCAACTTCACTGTAGGTAAGAGGCGGAAAGAAGCGGAAGCAACGGTGCTTTTGATAGAAGAGAATAGGGATGTCTGCTAAAATGCTTGGGGAAGCTCAAGCGTGTCAGGGCTTACAGATCCTTTGGGAAATCAAAACTTGGAAGGAGGCAGATTCTCTGGAAAGATCTCCAGCTCTAAGTACTACGATCTGACATTTCGAAATGTGAAGTTTTCGACCACCTGCTGTAAATGGAGGTCCGTTCTGAAGCATGATTAGAAAGAGCTGTGAAAGATCTCATTTGTCTTGTTACATCTGGTGTTTGGCTCTGATATTCTTCTAGCTGAGAATGTCTCTTGTAATGAGAACAATCCCCAAGCTATCACTGTGTGATTTCAACGTCTTAATCCGTCCTCCGACTCTGAATTATTCAGCGCAGACCTGTTCTGGACCAAAGCTTTTCTAGATAAATAAATATTTGACATCATCCTCAATAGACTTTAGGACACTTGAAGATGTTGAATGCCAAATCCAAGTACTTTTAGGCGGGTGCGTATGCGATTATGGGCAATGACAGAAATGTGTAAAGATGGTGAAAAAGTTTTAATACAACTTTACTAAAATGAATATGCTAATAAAACAATGTATTAAAGCTTTAATACGATCATGTTTAAGAAAAATTCTAATTTAAAGAGTTGTTTAATAGCATATTCTATTACCAATAATTATTACAACATCTGACTGATATTAACTATTGCTATTGTGAATCTTAATCATAGCATCAAACAAAATGGCAGCTCTGTCTCTGCAATGCAGAGGACAAAACATTTTGTGTTTCCTTCGTTTAAAAGCTGTACCCTTAAACATGTTAAAGAGTAAACAATCACTGACCATGTCTCCATTTTTTCTTTGGCACATAGCTTGCACAAATCATATCACTCACACATTCAAATATGTGTTTATAGTGAACATCTTAATAAGGCTTTCCAGCACAGCTTTATATCTTTCACTCTATCACTTTGTGTCACCCTATGATCCTATTCAGCATTAGCATCCGTCAAAATGAAGAACAGCTCCTCTGAAACATTTCACAAAAATGCAGTCATTTAAATCTATTGTCCCCTGGACATAATTATTTCCAACACATAATGTGGCCCCTGTCAAAAGATTGTCTCCTCTGGCATCATCGCTCTGCCTGGTGGATGCAGATTTCTGTGGGAATATCTCCACTGTGTGGTGGGAAACGAAATTTCACCTTACATTTTAATGATCACATTTCTTAAGGAGGTACGTACGGGAGGTTTAAACGTTCTGTCATTTACTGATTGTAGGAAAATAAATATAATAATGCTCGTTTTGCGATCATTCTGTGTTGAAGTGCAAGAAATCGTTGGATTAAATCAAAACGCTTGCCTTTGCTCGCAGCTTTCAAAGATTAATAGCGCCATCTGCCGGTTTCACAAACCTCCTAATATATGTGAGCAGAGAATGTACCTTAATCATACATTCCAGAATTATTTTTCACTTTATTATGGGTTAAGTTTTATCCAAGTATATAAGCAAGTTTTAAAAAAAAATTAGTAGCCACCACGCCAAGGGTTTTATTTTAAAATACGCTAAGACACCGAAAAACCTGTAACCTGTACATTGCTTTAGTGTTTTTAAATAATATATAGCAGCATATATATGTATGCTAAAATGTAGTTTCCGCCATTACATGTTGCTGTTCGACTGATGTTTGTAGTTAACGACTGCGCGTAAACAGGCCCATAGCAAAATTTGTAGATATTTAATATTCTAAAAAACGATTTTTTTTCCCTAAAAATGGGTAAAACTATTGAACAACTAGAGGTGCAAATAACTAAAATCAATGCAACACAAAACTCACGTGAAAACCTGTAAGCGTTTGTCCACAATCCTGTTCAAAACAAAAGCGCGTGTCAAAACGCGCATGCGCACTGGCACTATTGAAATCCGTCATGCACAAGGGCGGCGCTACCAGCAGGTGAATTTCCCAGGTGTTAGAAAAATAAAGAAGCTCATTTTCCCGAGCCATTTCATGCGGGCTCACGTTAACCATGGCCCCGAAGTGTATTGGGGGTTGTGCTGGATTATTTGTCCTCGGGGTTGCATTTGACATCATCGGTTTTGCTCTACTGTTGATCGGCATTTTTGCCAATCTGCGCCTGGATGGCAGATTTTACGGAGATTTTCTCATCTACACTGGCTCATTAATAGTTTTCCTAAGTCTGATTTGGTGGATCATGTGGTACTCAGGGAATATTACAGTTTCCCCTGAGGATCGAGAGATAGTGAGTTTTGATAACATTGCGCACTGGGCGCGCAAGCTCTCTGAAGGACTATCCAAAAGCGGAGTGAAGTCACTGGAAGCAGGAGAGTGCATTGGTAAGGGTAAAAAGTCAATGAAAGGCGACGTGACCCCTCATGCTCCATCTCGGATAACTTGGGAAAACTTGGGCACTCCTGGGTGTGTCAATGAAGCTTACGACCGAAGTTTGGACGAACAAACAAATAAGAAAACCGTGGAGCTGGAGATACTGAAGAACTCCGAGGTGATGATACTCCAGAGCACTGCGAATGGAAAAGCAGAACGATTCCTCTGACCAGGTATACCTGTACAATTATTTAACTCCAATTAATGTTTTGAATTACCATAATAATTTTAAGAATTGTGTTCTTCATGTTGCGTTCAGTGGTCTCGTGCGTATGGTATTAAATGCGGACTTGATGTTAATTAAAAAAAATTGGGGTTCTAATAATTTTAACTAACTATCATAATGACAACAATGGATTCATTTGATAGTATTTCTTATGTTTTTATGCATATTAAAACCTTTTTTATTCAATCTGAAATAAAAACTCAAATAAAAATGATCACTAGGGCCTACTATGTTGTTATCTCTCAAAGAAACCTCTGTAATATTGCTATTATTATTAATAATACAATAATTGTTAATATTACTTTATACATCTTGCCAATGTCAAACTGTATACGTGTAGCCTCTGTTGTAACAGTAAAGTGTTTCTGTTTGGAATCTGAAACCATTTAAATACTTCTGATCAACTGAGAGGTACATTGGACACAATGCTTTCATCCAATGATTTGTCTTTGAAACTTTATGCCATCTTGTGTGGCAGTATGACTCAAAACATGTTTATTGTCTGTCCTAGGTGCACTTTGGTTTTCGATTCAATACAGTCTGGCTAAGATGTGGTAAAGCACCAGTAAAACTGGAATTTTCAAACCAAGCCTACATTTTTTGACTGTTTGTAATATAATCAACATTTTTAGCACATGCATTTCTAAAGCACTTTGCACACGTGATTATTGTTTTTACTTTTAGATTGTTTAATGTTTAAAACATCTGATTTTATGAAGGCAATTTTTTATCTTTATCAAATGAAAGCTTTTAGAAAGTAAAAGTTATATATAAAATTTTCTTGTATTAGTTCACAGTCTTTATGTTTTGCATAAATAGTACAAAAAATTTTAAAATAGTACAAAAAGATATGTTAACTGAATGATCCATAAGATAGATACAGTATGCTTTCTTTTACCACTCATGTGTAACTGCAATGTGAACACAAGCATAGTCCTTTACAAACTTTTAT
Source organism: Triplophysa dalaica (assembly GCF_015846415.1). NCBI lineage: Eukaryota > Metazoa > Chordata > Actinopteri > Cypriniformes > Nemacheilidae > Triplophysa > Triplophysa dalaica. The sequence goes on along the minus strand of NC_079558.1, from coordinate 11,494,230 downwards.
TAGGATCAAAGTCTTCTTCCTTGCTAAGGAGCCAAGACCCTGCGTTTTTTTGCTATAACAACCTGAAGCTGTCACACCCATTCTCCCATTTTGTCTAACAGGAAAGCTTTACAATTACCTCTGAAACATGTTTACCAAACAGAGGGAAGCTGTACATAAATATCAAAACCCACACCAAACTAAGAAGTAATAGCATTTTTTAACAAACTATACTTAAAAACCCAGTTAAACCTGCTTGTTAATTTACAGTTTAACATGGTTAAAGACACACCCTACTGTGAATGTAGACATTTGATTCACAAATGCGTGAGTTTACACAATGACATTCAACGGACAATAAGAGGTTGTAACACTATAAGTCTGAAGAACTATAATGTCTTTGCCTCTCTGGAAATGTAATAAAAATGATTGTTGTTCAAAATGTGCAAAATTGTGTATTTTTTATAATGCAATATAAAATGCATATCCATTTGCAATTGGACCTCATGTAAGCTCATCGAAAAATTTAACCTTTAGCAAGCTTCAGTTTCAAAGGTTCCTGAAAGCATAACAAAAAATTAAGGCTCCTATTACTAATTCATTAAAGATGTCAAGAAATCAGACAACCTGTACAACAAGCAGAACAGGATGGCCAAGATTGTCCTGTAGGTTAAGTATCCCATCAACACCTGTGTCAGGCGAGATATCGAGCTAACTGTCCTAACACCGCTAAATGATATGACACATTTTCATATGTTGGTATACACATTGCTATTTAAAGTAAGAACAAATAACCTTCAAAACTCTCCCTGCAAACCACTGATTTTGGAAACGCTATCTAGTCAACAAACTGTTTAAATAACCTTTTTGCTATTTAAGATTTATTTTCCTCCCAGGAATAATTATAAATGTAAAGGTGGGTGTGTAAAAGTATAATTTAATTCTTTCAGGATGTCCTCTAAGGAAAATTACGGTTAAACAAGTATTTCCACTCACACACCGTGCCCTTGTTTACCTTCAAATAACCAAGGCAGTTCATTTCTGCAATGTCAAAGAAAGAATTGTGGATACTATGTTTAAAATCCGATCCGACTGGAAGAGATAATGTAATAGATTTAGAATAAATCACTCATATCAATGGAGTCACAGATGTGGCAAACACTCCCTTTAGGGCGTTATTTAACTTCCCACAGAGTGTCAACAAAGGAGTGTTTTACAATAGTGACTTCTGCTTTACGCTTGTCCCTGAATTGATACTGTATCGCCCAGAGTTATTATTTTTCATACAATGAAAGGCACAGTTACATCTCATTTCAATCTAGGTTGGTCTACAGGATCTGAGGTTTCTCTTTGGACAACTCGTAGGTCCAGATTGCTTAGAAATTGGCTGACTTGCGCCAAGTCTTTATGTAAGCATAAATATACTGTTAGCTCCATACATTTTTGGACAGAGGTGCATTTTTTAGCTGTTTACCAAAATGTATTCAAGTTACAGTTTTATAATGAATATTATCTTAAAGTACACAATCTCATCTTTATTACGAGTGTATTCAGATTCAGATAAGCTCCCCTCCTTTTCAAGAGACCAAAAGTATTTGGACAATCGAATCAAATGGACAGGTTAATTAATTTACTTGTTTATCACCCGGTTTTCGAAGTTTTGACTGTTTTTGGGGGGTGTTTAACAATGGATGTTCATGTTTCCAGTTTTAAAAAAACTCTTTATGTCACCCAGGTCTTTCTGACAAAACGACTGGATTTCTTCCGGTTTCTTCAAAGTCCCGCCTTCCGAAATGTTCTGATTGGTAAAGCTGACCAGTTCTGTCGTGATTGGTTCCCCGCTTAGAGTGTGCGCGTGTGTTTGCGTGCGTGGGTGCGTGTGTGTGAAGATGTCCCACCCATACCATATCAGCGAGTTACGCTCCACAAGCTGTTGTGATTGGTCGGTCCCCCTAAAAGCTTTGGTTTTTAGCAATAAACAGTAACAATGGTGTCAACTTCACCTCATCCATTAAAACATGCGGAACGATCGAAGTGTAACCGAGGTATTCCAGTGCACACGCAAACGTCAATATTTGTTTGTGATTTATTTCTACTATGGCGAGGGAAATGACACGGGACCGGGTGGCGTCAGAGTGGTTATATTATCACTAATAACAGAAGCGTTCGTTTTGCTTTTTTATATTGGACCCGAGGTGGATAATAAAACTAGCAGATTGACTAGCAGACTGCAAGCAGGACTTCAGAGGACGTTTCATAAAAGTGTTTAAGACAGGTATGCGCACACAAACACAATATCAGTGTGTTACCCAGAACAGCTTCCACAGCCGATGTTAAAGTCATGGAAGCTGTTACTTGACCGTTGGTTATCTTAGAATGCGTGTAGCTGAATTCTTATTACCAGCTGTAAGACTGTGATGAAAGTGAGAGTAGTTTAGCGCGTAGCTCAGTCAAATGTTTACAATCTCTGATAACCAAACACTACTCCGCGGCTCTTCCACTTCTCTGAGGAAGGCCTCGACCCTTTTTTGGCGTATTCCTTTGGGCGGAGGATATTAAAAGCACTCGAAATAGTGACATCGTGTACCCAGGAAGTAGAGTGCAGTAGTTCGATTTCAAAAACACAACAAATCTATCAGAAAGATCACAGGAACATTAAGAGTGGCCAAATCAACAATTCGGTACATTCTGAGAAAAAAACACTGGGGAGCTCAGCAACAAAAAATCTGTGACGTCTATGTAAATTGTGGTGGATGATGGCATTATCATCTCCATGATAAAGAAAAATGCTCCTTCAGTGTCCAGATAAGTGATAAATTAACCCAGATGTCTCTGTCTTCGGTTACATCACCAAAAACACCGGTGACTCAGTGCCTTCGAAAGCCATGCATGGAAATAGAATCTCACTGCCTGAACAATTTTTCTGTAGATGTTGTCTGCTCATATCATGAGATATTCCAAGCCTTCTAGATTTCCTTCTCATAGTTTTATTCCTATTAGTCTTATGCAGGTTGATGTTAGTTTTATCTCTCCAAAAATGCTTGTGTACAGGTATTTTATCAATCTAATTTACCCATGTAGTCTTGAGGCTTTTGCAACTTGATGTGAACCCTCTGTAGTTGTCCTCGTCTTCTCTTTATTGTTTAATTCAATGACATCTTTACCTTTTGGAGTTTGTTCCTTATTTGTCTGGACGTTGTGAAGAGAGTTTTCTTTATCATGGAGAGGATAATGGCATCATCAACCACTTTTATCTTATATGGACGCCCAGGATTTTTTTAGTTTCTGAGCTCCCCATTGTTTTTTTCCCCTCAGAATATACCAAATTGTTGATTTGGCCACTCTTAATGTTTCTGGCATTTTTCTGGTGGATTTGTTGTGTCTTTGAAATCTAACTATGGTCTGAGTTGTAACTATGGCTTTTGATTTGACTGTCCAATTACTTTTGGTCCCTTGAAAAGCGTGTGTAGCTACACTTTAAAGAGCTGTGATTCCAAAACCCTTCAACTAATCTGAATGTGAACAAACTCTAAATAAAGCTGAGACTGTGTACTTTCCAAAAATATTCATTATAAAACTTTAACTTGAACATCATGGTACTACACAGCTAAAATAACAAAAATTATACAATGGTCTGTTTGAATACTGGATTATGATTGGCTGGAATTAAAAGCCATTAACGCATGGGTAGCTCCAGTCAGTTTGACTACATATAATATTGACTCTTATAACAATTTACATCTGTTTGATCTAAAATGACAATGTAAACATCCAAAAAGCTTAAACTTGTCAAATAACCATGGTATAAGCGGGATAATCCACGGCTAGCCGTGTATTAAAGGATTTAAATGCACTTCGCGGAGGCAACCACCCTCCACTTGGCGTGGGGCTTCGCATGGATTATCCCTTAAATGTCCCTTAGACAGCTACCACACAAGAAACTCATAAGTCAGACCCCTCATCAGCAGTCAAGAATCCAGAACAGAAGTGATGGAGTTTTTAATTTAATTTATAAAAAATGCATATACCCACTGAAGCTGAACAACATCTACCACTTATTTTTCCTTGTGGAACATGTACTATCCGTGTAGTCTTTCAGTTGCTTGAACAGAATAAAATAATATTAACAGGCAAAGAGACAACTTTAACACAAAGATAACAAACACAGCCAACGACATACTGAATATAAAGGAAATAAAAAACAATAGGGAGAAAGGGAAACAACAACAAAAAAAAATGTAAGTGCAGCAATGATCCCAAATTTTATAAAATATTAGTTAGCTTTTTTCATTCGTCTTCTGCAGTTCCCTTAACAGGAAAACTAATCAGGTACAGCACATTTTCTCAACAAGTTCATGCAAACTCATATCTTTGAACAAAGTACAATTTGAAATATAAATCTCATAGGTTATTGGTTAAAATATGAAAACAAGAGGATGCAAGTAATCATCATTTTGATTCAATGTTATAGCAAATAACTCAAACCCTCAATTAATAGTGTTTTTGGAACAAAAAATGAAGAAACTACATTCATTTCCATGACTAGGAGTCTACGTCTTTAAAAAAAAAAAAACCTTGTGAAATAAAAATTAAGTACAAAAAATTGCCAAATGACCTCAGCACTGCCTGTTTTTGTTGGGTACTTGTGCCTCAGAAAACGAACACACACACAAATAAGATCCTAATGTACACATGTACGACAAAATACTGCAAATCTACTAAAGACTGCATTAGGTAGGTGGACATGGTAGCTAGCTGCCATGATACATGAAAGAAAACTCCCGACATTTCTCTTCGCCAAAGAGAAACAAGCTAATTTTCCATTGGTGAATATTTAGCTGAAATGATGAGCAGGTTCACATTTTTAAGAGCTAATCCATCTTAAATGTTTTGGCAAGTCCACGTTTGACCTGTCTGAATGTTTCAGTCTTCATCAGGTTAATACATATGTTAAAGACCTCTGACGGCGGGGGCAAAGGGGGAATCGTGACCACACATTTGATACGCATGCGTGTGTGCGTTTCATAAATTTACATACGTCATTGGCCGGTTGTTTGTTTGTTCATAACACAAAGGGGTTGTCTTTTTGCCCATACACCATGCTCTTCTCTCCATTCACATTCGGCCCAGAGATACTAGTGATGGAGACCTTCTCTTCTGAGTCACACCCAGTTCGAATCTAAAATACATTTAATTTCTTAACTTCAAGTAGGCTATATTAATATATGTGTACATATATCTGTGAGTATTTACCTATTTATGTAAAAGGACCACTGCCCGCCTTCCTTCACACCTTCAACAGTCTTTCACGAAGTACAACAGTATCTCTATCGTCTCCTTCACATCCTGTATCCACCTTTTTACATTTACCCCTAATCATTAGACCGCTCCAAAAATCCGCTGACGTTTCAGCTCACCTCACTTTTTGGCACCTTGGGTTCACTGACAGGTGATGTGAGTATAGCCAGTGGGTGGTGGGGGGAGAAACAAAAAAAGGGTTGAGGTCAGAGGTCAGAGGTCAAAGGTCAAGACACGGCTGCTCTAATCAATGGTGCTCTGCTTGTCTCTCTCCGCTGGGAAAGGGACAGCTCCGTCTTCAGTTTTGACCCTTTTGGTGTCAGGTAGCTCCGCTTGGTCTCCGTTCTGACGTTTGGTGGGCAGGGACGCCGAGGCAGAGGCATGGGTTGCCAGCATATGGAGAGGACTCGCTGATGTGCATGACAAGGAATACAATTTGATAAATTGAATGTCTTGGACAGAGATTGACAATTGCATCTCATAACATAGCATTTGGCAAATTTCTCTTTATCAGAGACGATACTTAACGTTACGTCATCTTTAGCGGTGCCTTTCAAGGGTGCAAAAATGACATTCAAAACGCACTCTTTGTGACGTATCTGCAGACCAATTACCTGACGTTACGGTGTTTAGAATTTTCTAAATATGGCACCCAAAGACTTTTTACAAATTTCGCAAATCACAAAAGACCCCACCCTCTCCGGGAAAAAAAACTCTTGGGATCTTAACGATTCACAAGAATGGAATATTTGGACTAGAGTCTAGTTAGCATGTAAGAAATCTGTATCATAAATAGTAAAATATAATCCAAAAAATAAGTCCATATCCTCACCTGTATTTCCTGACCCTTGGATAGCAGCAACCACATGAGTTCCATTCTGTGTGATTGCCTTAACAGGAAGCTGATGTTGGCCTAATGGTGCCTGATGCACTATAGTAACTGTCTGTATGGGGCCGGATTGGGATGTTTGAAGGATTCGACTTGTTCCACCTATAGAAGTGGCAGTGATAGCAGGCACCGGCTCCACTTTCACTGAGAAAAACATTACAAAATTAAAAATAAGGAATTTAATTTTTAAACAGGATACCGTAAGTTCCACATTTTAATAATTTGTGCACCTTACCTTTGACCCCCTGATGGTCTCCGTTCTCATGTGGCTCTGCTTTAATGGTCATAGCCTGAGAGGCAACAGCCTGGGCTTGTACAGCCCGCGTTACGGCGGCAACAGAAACGGCAGGGATCTGGTGCACAAGGTGGACAGTCTGCATGACAGGCTGGTGGGATGAGGGAGTGGACACTGGGGTGGCTACTGCGTAGGTGACGGGTTTGATGGTCTGCTGTAACTGCCGCTGGACTGTGATGAGTACTGGTTGGGTGTTGAGAGTTGAACCTGTGAAGAAAAATTTAAGTTAGCTTAACAAACCTGGAGTGAGAATGTGTGTTTTTAAAATATTTAAAGCAAACATAAACTGTGAGATTGATTCTGATTCCTATTGATTTGGGATCTTTTACCTGTTGCATTTTGTGCAAAGCAAGCTTCTTGTATGACTGCTAATTTGGGCTGGACAGTTGGAGCAGGAGCGGAGGCAGGGGTGGGCTCGGGGTCCATGGGAACAGGTGAGCCTTCTCGTGATAGGCTATCTGGGGTCTGTACACCACTCGAGTGGGCTGACAGCGCCCCCGTGTGGTTAGGTGATGCTGGGGCACTCCTGAAAGGACAAAACAAACTGTGAATATATTCAAGAAATATTTGGATTTAATTTTTGTAAGAAAAAAAACTAAATGGATTGAACCCATCACCACAACACCATAACATACTCAAACCAATCTTGTTAATATTTCATGACAACTGTTTTTAAAATAAGGATTAGACTATAAGATCTCCTGAAGCAAATATGATGTATCTTTTTTTTATTTTGTTCAAATTATTGTTTAAACTGGTTGAGTGAAACAAATATACCTATCCTGGTATTGGATGTATTTTGAAGTTAGATCCAAACAAAGTGAATGCAAATTACAATTACTTGACCAATTGGCTACAAACACCTAATAATGCTGTCAAGAAAAGTAAACATAGGACGTAAACAGGTTTAACATCGCTTTACATTATCAAGTAAAATTCGTCGGATTAACAGCAAGCAGAAAAAAAACATCTTTGCAGAAAGCTGGATGCTTTGGTTTTATTCCGCTTGTCAAATTAGCCACCGGTTTATGATGGACAGAAGTCATTCTATTGTGGATTTGTCAATGCAATACAGAAACACTTCTGATTATATAGAATTTATTTATTTGCTATCAGCCTCGTAAAGGCATTTAAATAACCGCAGGTGAGTTTGCAAAAAATTACCTTGAAGACAGGGGGCCTAGTGGGGTCCTAAAACACGGCACACCGCGTGGCCTGCGCTTGCGGAAAGCTTGTTCAATGAGCTTGCCCTCAGATGAGGGGTCTATCCTCCAGAAAGAGCCTTTACCTGGCTCCTCTTGTGATCTGGGTACTTTGATAAAATAGCGGTTTAGGGACAAATTATGGCGAATTGAGTTCTGAAAAAAAGGACAAAAAACTTCAAGTCAAATTTAATTTACCACTAATTAGAAAGGAGATAAATAAAAAAAGAAATGTTCACATCTGGGAAGAGGAATGTCGCATCACAATTAGCCTGGCTTAAAGCAGTAAGGTAACAAGGACAACATCTATTAAGTTTAAAAATGATTCGATTTCAAACCACAATTATAGTGATACAGAGATGCAGTTTAGATCACATTCAGAGTGATTTTTACCAGTTTATGATATGAAAACACAGACAGCCAATCAAAATCCATTCAATGGGCTGGCGCATTTAAAATGTAAAACTATCGCGTGAGCACAGAATAAACACATTATTATAATTACATTATATTAAGTTATTATTCTTTATGTGAATGGATCTTGAAGGGAAAGTTCACCCAAAAGTAAAAATTCTATCATCATATACCCACCTTCGAGTTGTTTCAAATCTGTAAAAATTTCTTTTTTTCTGATGAACACAAAATAATATATTTTGAAGAATGTAGGACAGCAAACAGTTCTGGGGCACTTTTGACTACATTTGTAATTTTTCCTACAATGTTAGTTAATGGTGGCCAAGAACTGTTTGATTACTAGCATTCTTTCAAAAAAAATTCTGTGTTAATCAGAACAAAGAAATGTATACCAATTTGGAACAACTAGCGAGTGAGTAAATCATGTCAGAATTTTAATTTTTGGGTGGAGTATCCCTTTAATTCTTACAGCACTTTATGGAATTTATAACTGTCACAGTTGTATTTATTCCTAAATTACTTGTTTCACGTCTTTCCTGCCAGTTGTAACATTTTCCTATTTCTACATGATTCTGATATAAAAAAAATATATCCTGTTTCTTATACTAAAGTTTTCTGTAAAGCTGCTTTGTGAAAAAGTCTATCTATATAGTCAGTCTATATTAAAAACAGAAAACTTTTGCGTCGGACCTACGCGTAGGCAATGCGCCGGATTTCGTTTGTACTTGTGCCTCGTTGTCCACGTCAACATTAGGTGTCAGTGTCCACAGGCACGTTGCTTGTGTAACCAAGGCAAGACCCGAAGAAGCGAATAATTGTGTATGCTGTATTAGAAGCTTTAGCATTGATAGTGGCAAGTAAACAGTGAAATGAGTAACAAAGCTAAGTGCCGCTTGCCGTCATGTCAAATAAAGCCTTAAAATGCTTCATATTTCTTAAACAACATCTTAGCAATGTCTGTATTACACTGGGACAGCATCACAAAACAATCCACTTAGACAAGTGGCATTCAAATTGATCAGACTGTTCAAAATAAACCTTTCTAATATTGGGACCCTTTAGAAAGCTATTCAGAGTAACAAACACTAAACACGGTCAGATTCATCACAAGATTGGATCATTTCCCTTTGTTTAACTCGAATTATTTGTTATTATGGTGTTAAAGAATGATCCAGTATCGTGACCAAAAGGTTTCTCATCACCCAACAGACATTACTGACACGTAAATGTGGATGGGCACATATTTATCTTAAGTCAAAAACAGTAAAGTTCCTTTTGCAGCCATTTCATTAATATTCACATTTGCATTGTCACTTTTTTTTTTAACAGCAAAGCATATTTTGATTCAGATTTGATTTGATTATTATATATTTCTTTGTTTATTTGTTCACAACTGAAGATATTTGTAAGAATGTCAGTAAACGAGCAAATCTCGCCCCCCATTTACTGCAATAGTAGGGGCGAGATCTGCTCGTTTACTTAATATTCTTACAAATATCTTCATTTGTGAACAAATAAACAAATAAATATATACAGGTTTTGAACAATCTGAAAGGGAGTTAATGATGACAGAATTTGGATGAACTATCCCCTTAACACATTTTGTCATGTGTAAATCCATACCGCAAAATTATTCATTTCTTAAAAATCCCTGTAGAAAATGCAGAAAACCACAGATCCCATCTGGGCCTGATCTTGGGCCAATAGATTCATCACATCTGAACACAAGCACAACAGCCCTGCAGAATGACTGAATACACAAACACACTCTGACTCCAGACACTGAACAAACAACAGAAATACACTCACTTGCCAGCCCTTGTCTGCTGTCCTGTAATATGGATAATTCTTAGTAATGTGGGTATATATTCCATTCAGTGTCAGTTGTTTGTCTGGTGCCATTGTGATAGCTTGGACAATCAGCTGCGCATATGAGTAAGGAGGCTTGGAGTCATCCTGTTCAAAAAAAAGACCATTATAAGATTTTACATATTAATAGAACAATACAGGGTTTTTAGGAGGATCTATTGACAGAAATGCAATATAATATACAAAACTTTCTTCAGAGGTGTAGTAATGAACAGTTATATTTGTAATATCTTAGAATAAGCTATTTATTTATATCTACACGTAGAGCGGGCCTACATACATTGAATTTGCCAGCATGTTTTGAGCAGCAGCCCTAAACGGACAAACTACTCTACAACTCGCATTTCCTCTCCCTCGTGGTAAAGTGGTGAAATGGATCACGGATGATCCGTACGGATCATGTTCTATGGTTCGGAACGCATGTGACCCGCTGATTATCTGTAAGATTATTCATTGAGTAAAAGAGTAAATCCTGTTCTCACTCTCTCCAGTTTTAGCGTCAACACACTCACGCTCTCTTTCTCTCTCTGCAGTATCTGGCAGAGTAAAATAGTTAAGCGGTTATCTCCATTGAGTATCTCCAATTAAAGCCTTATGACTGCAGGTCCTAACCTGTCTATGCCGGAAAGTCTTTATAATATTAACACAGGACCTAGCTCCTGCCTGACTTTTATCCTTCTTTATATACTTAAAATCAACAGACCTTTTATTTTATGCAATAAATGTGACCCTGGATCACAAAACCAGTCTTAAGCACGGGAACATTTTAAGTAAAAGACAAAAATACATTGTATGGGTCACATTGATTGATTTTTCTTTTATGCCAAAAATCATTAGAAAATTAAGTAAAGGTCATGTTCCATGAAGATATTTTGTAAATTTCCTACCTTAAATATATAAAAACTTTATTTTTGCGAGTGGATGGCCTGCTGCAGCGCCTCTGATCAACAACTTTAAAGGCAATTTTCACAATATTTTTTTGTGCTCCCTCAGATTACAGTTTTAAACTGTTGTATATCCGCCAGATATTGTACTATCCTAACAACCCATACATCCATAGAAAGTTAATTTTTGACACAGTGATGTAATAATCTCAATTTTGAAAAATGGACCAATGAGACTTGTTTTGTTGTCCAGGGTCACAAATAAGACATCGCTCTTTCTGCAGTCTTTCTAATGCTTGCACGATCTCAGCCGACGACATCTTTTTGTACTGTGCTGGCCACTGTCGTGTTTGGACTGTGAAATTCCTTGCAAATATATAGTATAATGTTAGCGGCAGCTTTAAATAAAAAACTAAGCCTTTAACCATGAAAAATCAATGTCAAATTTGCCTACATGTTGATAAACAGCACATAATCTGTAAAATCAATTTATTGTGAGCATTATCAAAATATCCCATACTTTTGGACTGTCTCCCCCGGAAGCTTCCTTGTCATTTTCAGATTGAGAATTCTCATTGATGAGTTCAGCTGTGAGACCACGACCCATCTTGTAACTGGATAGCCCTGCCCCTCGAGGACTAGATGGGCATGAGTTGGCAGCACTGACAGGCAAATATATCCAAATTATATCAGAATTTTCAAAGCTGTAATACTGTAAGCATGCAACTTAAAAAACTGTTTGGTTGAAATTTTGAATGATCAGCTTACCTGATTGTACCTGTTGGAGATGGTAGTGGACTCATCAGGTGGGCGATGTTGTCTGGAATGTTGATTGTCAGCGGTGAGATCTGGGGCTGGACCGCCTTCACAGGAGACTCGGGAGCGTTCCTGCGGTCTCTCTTGTCATTGGACAGGGCAGTGAAAGTAATTTTAATATTTGTGCTGGGAAATCTGAAGCAGCACCTACACACAGAAATAAAACAAATCTGTCAAATATATTGCAGATGACCATTTAGCGTCAAAGTGCATTTTGAATTATACAGCTGTACAGCAGACTGCCAGGAACTGTAGACAGAAGTAGACCTGATTACATGACAGATATATATATTTAATCAGAGACATACTTGAGTCTGCTCAAAGACAATGACCTCTCTGTGTGCATGCTCTCCAATGGTGTTTTTAATTTACTACTTGGCCCCCAGGTGCACGTGAAGTACTTGGCAGTGCATGTTTATAATAATGCCAAACCTCTTATCTTTATAAGTTAACTCTGAATGTAGTTTGATACAAAACCACTTCTATACAAGAATAATACAAAGGCACACACTTGGTGCATATGCCTTATAAATAGAATTAATGAATAAAAAAAAACACTATACAATTAAAACATCCTATGATCCTACTGACGTTCATTTCAGCAATGGATGTAACCGCAGCTTCCAAGCAAAACACACACACTTACATTAACTACCTGCATATATATAATTTTAATGCAATGTGTAAATAAAACTCTCTCCGCGAAAAAACGATTAGCATGTATAAAACATATGTTTTGTTCATTAGACTTACTCTTAACTACAATTTCCAATTTGGCAATTCGGTCATTGAATTATTGTGTGCTTGGGGGCAGCAAAACTCAGTTTAATCAATTCGTAGACAAGGATTTTAAAACAAAACTTGAAATTGGGGAAAGCACAGTGACCACTGGATTTGTTGTGTAAACAGACCGAGGTAAACGATTAGCCGGTGTGCTTATCAAAGGTTGCGGTGCTAGCAGGCAACATGAGACCTGCGTTAGTAGCGGTTGTCATAATCAACACGTGCTGCCTTGCGAAACAAAACAAATGCAGCACGCTTTGACCGCAAACGCATCTACTTCACCGCATCGCAGGCGGTGCTGGTAATTCCTAGCAAAGATGATGACCTTACATGCGGGGAAGCTGGAGAGGAGGAGCCCCTCGTCTTTGAAACACCCCGTCAACGAACACCCCGTTTTTGCCAAGGCATCGAAGGTAGAAATCTCCGCCGCCCGCTCCGTCTTCGCCGGCGGAGAAGATCTCGAGGTGCCTCCGTGAAATAAAGCTCGAGTGGCCCATGCTAACGTCCACGGAGCCTTGTGACGAATTCCGACCGATGGTGACCGAGCGCTTCTTCATCAGATATTCGAATTCTCGGCCCTCGAGCCGGGCGACAACCGACCCTGACATCCCGCTTACCGCCATCTTTTTACGAGTATTTCTCTTGACGTAAATTTCAGACTATCAAAATGAAGGACCGAACGACTGTTTGTCAGTCGGAAGGCCTGGTTGCAAAATTTAGTGGGGGGATCTAATCAAATGATGAGAAATAAATACTAAGGAACGTGCAAGCCCAGGGACGGCGGCTCCAACCCACAGCCGCGACAGAGAGAATGAGAAAAGGATAAACTCTACCAAACAAACAGAGGAGGCGGGGCTGGGATGAGCGACATGGAGGACGGCCAATGGGGCGTTAACTTAGAAAGTGAGAGAAACGCTATTCACCAATCAGCGAGGAAAAGAACAAGCGTGTAGTGTTTAAGGTTGGTTGCACCGTGGGCTGGTTGACACGCATGTAATTGGTGTGTGTTGTAAGAGAGGGATTGGGGTCTTGGCTGGCGATGCGAGGAGCTTAGGGTAGTGGTGCTGACACGCTCTGGAGGGGTTACATAGGCAGCAGCGTACTAACATTTTGATGACGAGCTACAAAATATCTGAAATTTTGTTACATTGACCCACTAATAACCTTTTGATTTGATCGCCCTGACATTGATTGTGCGATGTAACGTTAATAAAATGTTTAAAAAACTTATAGCACCCACCTTTAATTCACCATAGCCGAGTAGAACATTACGGCAATGCTGATATTAAGGTCACGTGCCGTTGCGATGATGCTAGTATGTTGCATTGCACATTCACCATGACATTATAATACTTATCATAGAGTTAAACAATTAAAGAGAAGGATAAGCTGAAGAGAGAATCTGCATGTAACATAAATACTAAATGACAAATGCAAGTGAGTAATTTCAGCTCAGGTAGACTTGTATGTCATAGTGTCAGCTTGGAGTTCAAAAGAAATGATTTTCCATTCTTATTTGTACAATCTGCTTTTAATCAGTCATATGTGGCTGATTTCTGTGGCCATTCCTTCAGGTCTCACAGTCAAACAACATATGAACATCATACTCTTAAAATAAAGCAACAATCACTTGCACATTTAAGCATTAAATGAGTAACAAAATTGCTTACATATAAATTTCAAATAACAGTTATGATTAAAAGAAGAATACATTTAAAATACAAAATCATTACACGATTAGACCAGGCACACTGTTAAGTGCAATAGTGAGGGAATTTAGTGGTTTGATTTGGTATGAAAAAGTATTGTTACTAACATATGAAGTGCTCATTGTGGTTTGTGTTCAGTTCCAACCACTGGATGCATCTAATTTACATCCAGACAATTGTTTACATATAACCTTGCAAAGCAGTTATTCTCGATTAGTTTTCGGATGAGAACCTATATTTTTATTACAGTTTCGTAGATTTCATTTTAATTAATGAGGACCAAAACATATGCATGACAAAATTTTAATTTTATACCCTTTGTGTTTGTTTTAGCAAATTGGCATAAAGAGATAGTCCACCCAAAATTCTGTCATCATATTCTCACCCTCAAGTTGTTCCAAAGGTGCATACATTTCTTTGTTCTGATGAACTCCGAGAAAGATTGACATTTCTGGGACATCATTGACTACCATAGTAGAAAAAATTATTTAATTCATTTTTTTGTTCCGTTAAATGCAAATTTTGAATTTAGGAAAGCAAACCGGGCACCGTTGACTATCATTTTATTTTTTTTCTACTATGGCAGTCATTGATATCCCAGAAATGTCAGTCATTAACATTTTTACAATTATCCATTGTTGTGTTTATCAGAACAATGCAATGTATAGATGTTTGGAACAACCAGGGGGAGTATCCCTTCAAGTAAAACGACAGAACTCTTTAGAGGAAGGAGAATACATCTCTTCCTCTTAAAGTTCAACAGCAACTTGCAAAAAATAAATAAAGAAAACTGCATTACAAGAAATGAGGAGCACACGTTTACACAAAATGTTTTTGTTAAACTAGTCTATACACTGAAAGTCTGTAGTTACATAATTTTCAATGGTATTTTGTGTTCATACAGCATGTTAAACAATACCTAACACTACTAAGTAGTTTGTAAATACATACTATAAATGATGCTCCTCTCATCATTAATACAGAGGCACTGCATTAGATTAGGTTTCTGTTAGTGGACAAAGAAAATCGCTCTTGCTACCTAGCCAAGGACATCCAACGCTTTAAAAAAAATCCCATGGAAGACGTTTAAAAACCAGTTTTCCAAAAAAAAGATCTCCCCTTTCTCACAGTACTTCAGTCCTGTGAAGTCCCATTTATTCAGTAATCTCTCTGATTTTTCAGGTCTCTTATAGTTTGAATGAAGAGATCATTGAGAGTATCTTTTGGTCTCTCCTCCAAGTCAGTGACATGATGATCTCCAAAAAAAAAAGGAGTCTATCACATGAATGCCACACGAGTCCTTGGATATCCTTTAACTTGGAGAAAAAACAGAAACGTATAAAGTGAAGTAGGGTTGACACTCAGATCGTCTCGTCAGTCATTTCCAAGAACTGTGCATAAACATCTCTTGAGCACTCCCCTTTCTGGTTGAACAAAAACTTGTAGTAGCTGCCATCAGCACAAATAGCTTGAAGGAAGAGAATGATTTGGTGGAAATGTTAGTTAAATGATAAATTATTTATATTGAACAGTATTGTCATATGGTTGTATGAATATTACAGTCTAATAAACAATTTCTTTGACCATCCATGCAAAAACGCTTACAATTGCACTACCAGATAGCTAATTGTTAACCGCATGCTATCAAAACCATAAACTTCAGTCTACCTATAACAGCATTTGGTTCTGTTCCAAAGGCACAGACACATGGAGAACCAGATGGGACCTGGAACTTGGAGAAACTCCATTTGGAGCTGAAATACTTGGGTAGAAAACTGGCTGATGCCAAGCTGCAAGAAACAAAATATTTATAAACACTGCAAGCAAAAAAATAATTACTTAAAATCTGCTTAAATCAACGACAATTGATCATCACAAACCTGGATTGCCTGTTTCTTTTGGGATCCTCTGCAGCGAATATATGGATTGTTCCATGATCGCTGGATACGCAGATAAGAGATGCGTCCTGATTGAAGTTGATGCTGAAAGACACACAGTTACATACACACATTACACATCTGGTAGAATATAGTAGATGGTATGCACATCAAGATTTACCAGTATATGTTGGCAGTTTGTGATCCTCTTCTTAGCTCCTGAATAAGATGACCTGCTGAGGTGTCAAATATTCTGATCAAAGTCCCCTAAAGAAAAAGACACTTTCTCTATTATCCAATCACATATGCATTCGTTATTAGTCCTAGAATAATCGAAGAGTGAATCTCAACTCAAAACTCACTTTTTCAGATGCTGTTGCTATTCGGGTGCCCTGTAGGTTGAGGGCGATGCAGCACAGAGCCCCCTCGTGGGCAGGAATATCAACAGGCGGTTTCTCTGTGTTGGCCAGGTCCACAATCTGAACATGTCCAGAGTGAGTTGCAGGGAATGCTAGCAATGAATTGTTGCTGTTCGGGCACAAGACACACAAACCTGCAGAGAAAATCAAAGATATAGGTGTTTTTTGTAATTTTGTGAATAACTTTTGAACAATTTGTATTAAAAGTTCAGAATGCAAGCCGGTACACTGAATTCATTTCATTTAATACTTTGTGATGGGGTGTACAATCTACCTTTAGGGTTATAGCATGTTTCAAAGACATGCAGCTGATGAGGATTGTGTGTAAATGTAAAGACTTTGATCATGGAATCCAGGACGACCACAATTCTGCAAGGCAAACAGTATGCCTTCAATGATTTTCTAAGACCTATACAGGTTGAAGTTTAGGCTAAATGAAAGACTAATATTTGACACAATTTAAGACACAGTTAGTTCCCTTGAAGATGATAAGGTGACACAGTAGGTGACAGTATTTTAGAGTAAAATTATTTGTTTGCGTTTATCTAAACGAAGGGAGCATAAAGCGATGGCATTTAGGTGAGTAAATTATGAACCCATTTTTAAGTTTGGATGAACTATTCCTATTATGTTTATGCACAAATACTTTCTAGATCAAAATCTAACAAATATTAAAAAGAAATAAAAACATCAAGAGCATATAAGGGTGATTATAACTACCTGTCACGTCGTAGCTTTACAGCTTTAACCTCTGTTGAAAACTCAATCTCGATCACAGTCTTTTTCTTGAGGTCATCCCAAATCATCACTTACACAAAAAAAGAGGAAAATAGTTTTACATGTGTACTTGCATCTGCATGATAAAATTATTTTACTGTGAACCCTAGCTCATCTACTGAATTAAAGCATGACGATTCATTATGATCTACATGTATGTGCTTCTCAATATGTGCTTCTCAATATGTGCTACATATAGAGCAATTTAGACCGTTGTCTTTGAGAAAAGTATACCTTTATTGGGAGGATATTTGGGTTTTTTTCCACCACCAACAAGCGCAAGATAATTGCACCGAAAAAGCATCTCCACATGACCAATTCCTCCCTCAAGAAACTCTGAGAGCAAAGACACAAAATAATGAGACACCTACAACATAATAAAGCCTAAATGTTCAAAACATTGATACCATTGTGTGGATGGTGACTGCAAAACAGACGTTCTCGTGTTATAAATGTAATGATAGTTACGTTTTTGGTGTGGTCTCTATGTGTATTTTTGCTTTTTCACCACCCAAAAGTTTATTGAATGTTTTATTTGTTATATCCATGTTAGTATAACGGTCTACGATAGACACACGCTTTTAAATATTGGTTATGTATAATATAATATATATGTGTACATAATGCAGAATGTGAACATATGGTGTATAATATGTATTGATAACTGTTAGTATGTCTAATAGTACACTGTGTGTACGGAGTTTATGTATGTGTATATTGCTCACTGTCATCTGCATAAGTCTGCAAGTATGTAAATAGTGTCGTCTATATGTAAATTGTTTCTGCACTTTCTGGAGCATGCTCTCAAGAATTTCACATACCATGGCACTTGTGCTGTGGTGATGTTACAGTAAAAGTGATTTGATTTAAAAAAAACAAGATCTTCAGATCATTAAAAATGCATGCATTGAAAAATCTATGATGTGTCATCATGGATTTATAACAAAGAACTTTTGCTCAGCTAAACATGTTTAAAATATTTACATGTATTAATAAAACCCACCTTGTTTTTCCTTTTCTTTGAGGGGATCGGCGTTATATACCCTGAATCCATTCTCCATTCCACATGCAAAACATCCTGGAAGGATAAAATCAAATATAAAAAAAACTAACTGTAAATAAAGAATCCCTGTCTCAACACTTAGATTTCCTTGCTGCTCACCGGCAAACTGCATAACCTTTAACAGGACATTCCAAGGACATCCAAGGTGCCCGCCCGCATAACACAGGGCTCAACGATAATTCTCAGGACAGTTGCTGAATATGTGACTATACCGATCAAGGAAGTGCTTCTATCAGCATGAAATGTTATTATTAGCACATGTTTTAAGCTTTAATACATTCAAGTGCAAAAATATATTAAACAAAACTCAATTTGATCCTGTGAGCCAAAAAAATAATGCATCGCATGTTTACAGTTTGAAAGTATGTTATCAACATATTGGGATCTCTCCCAAGATCTAAAACATTCTGTCAGGGGTGCCACGTAGGACTGGGTTCTAAATGAATTATATCTCTTCAGGTAGCACTCGCTCAGGTAGAACTCGCTTACAAGACGGATGGAGACGACTGCTCTAGACCGTGTAAACAAACCATATGTGCATGTCGCATGCCATCATGAAGGCTTGTCAATATTCAGGCCTGTTTGTCTTCGTTATCATCATTATATCAGAACATAATGAAAATCTAATATATGCTTACTAAGTAGAATGTTTAAACTTGTACCTTGGCATTATTTGCTCTCAAGGACATGTGACAATATGTACGTTTTTGTGGCAACTTTTGAAAGCTTGACGTTAGCACATCGGTCCTGGTGACAAAAGTGCAGACCTTCCTTTAGCAGCAATGATGTTGGTCCTCAAGTAGTGCAACAAGTAGTGCAATAAAAGGCTAGAGCAAAATGTAAATTAAAATATGACATTTAGCGAACTGCACGAACGATCCCGTTAAGATTTGGGGATGCGTCATTAAAAGCTTATTTCGAAATAGTTACCCAATCACACTTAATGCTCACACGATGATATGTTTATTGTGGTACAATCATATAACGTAAGTATAGTCGAATGTATTGAGTATTCGTTATCAAAATGATCATATCGCAAGTCACAAAACAGTAGCGAAGATAGCTAGCTAGCATTGGGTTAGCTTGGCAACATCAAGGGAATTGCGGTCTTTATTGAATTTATAATATGCCAAAACCGTATCTTTATAACAACATTGTATTTTATAGTCAAACATGCAGCTGGGGATCAAACAGAACAAAAATGAAAGAATAAAACAAAATATTGCTGACCCCAGCCATTAAAGCAAAACACTCATGTGACTACATCCTTGTTGCTAACCAGCTCTTAGTTGGCTGTCTGTTTGGGTAAAACAATTAGTTAACTTCAATAACAAACCTTACAATTAAATGTATCATCCACATCAAACCCCAATTATGTTTATACCGTGATGAATAAATCACAGCTCACTGGCGTCGTACGTTTTACGATTCATAACGGTAACGTTAGCTGTGAATTTGTGGCGTTAGCTTGCTTTCTAGTGAAGAGTAACTTCTTACCGTGATCCTGGTTAAATCCAGCATGAAGTAATCCATTGCCGTGTGGATTGGATGGTAGTAAATTCATTGTGCTTGCTGAAATGTGGGTAATCTAAATGGGAAAATATATCAGCCTAACTAAATGACAGCATTCCTCTAGCCGGCGAGGAAGGCTAGAGTATGCAGGCTAATGCTAGGTACATTGGATTTAATATCAGGATTGTCTCTTCAGCCAGGAAATAAAGTTGGCAAAGCGCCTGTTGTTCCTCCTATATCCTATCTACGGACAAATTGCGGGAAGGGTAACGTAAACATTAAGAGTCTGGTTCCAATACGCACGATGTTCACGCTTGTTAAGGTCTTCTATCAATCAGGGCGTTTTAAAGAATCAAGGCGTAACGTAACGTAAAGTCATTTACAGCGATCCCCAACATACGTTGATTTATGCAACTGGAATTCACTATGCAAATAATGGCTGGGAAAAACAATTTTTTAAAGTTGTTACTCCAGAAAATAAAGTACATTATAAAATATTATATTAAATATTAAAATTTGGCTCATGATTGACTACAAAGTGATTTTCCAACAATTCAACGTGGCCCCAGTGGCCTAATGGATAAGGCACTGGCCTCCTAAGCCAGGGATTGTGGGTTCGAGTCCCATCTGGGGTGGAGCGTTTTTGACTCATTTCAAGTGTTGGATTTTCAGTAAGATTCTTAAATAGGCATCGAGATTCTTTAAATTTTAAAGGGCCGTACAGGGATTGATTGACTAAATCTAAATTGATTGTGAAACACGTAGTATTTGTAGAAATACACCAATTTATTGAGACGTTTTGAGTCAACAGGTTCCATGGTGTAATGGTTAGCACTCTGGACTCTGAATCCAGCGATCCGAGTTCAAATCTCGGTGGAACCTTACTTTTATGTGAAGGATTACGTTTAACCACTGCCTTAGGTAAGTAAATAACGTGATAAAATAACTGATTGGCAATGAAACTTTTATAATCTGCACAATGTAAGAGAAGTAAAAAAGTAAAACCCCGACAAATAAAACAAGCTGAATACTATAATTCTTAAAATGGATACAAGTAATTTCGTCCATTACAAACGTTTCTGAAAACACACAGGCTGGTTTCAAATACCCCACTTGCGGTCTTGGCCACTTGATAGCGCATGTACGCGACAGGCAGGAAGAGCGCAAGTCTGAGGAAGTACATTATAAAGTTTGTTCGTTAGTTTTCTTCCGCTTATCCGGGGCCGGGTCGCGGGGGCTGCAGTCTAAGCAGGGATGCCCAGACTTCCCTCTCCCTAGACACTTCCTCCAGCTCTTCCGGGGGGACACCAAGGCGTTCCCAGGCCAGCCGGGAGACAAAGTCCCTCCAGCGTGTCCTAGGTCTTCCCCGGGGTCTCCTCCCGGTGGGACATGCATCCGGAAAAGATGCCCGAGCCACCTCAGCTGGCCCCTCTCGATGTGGAGGAGCAGCGGATCTACTCTGAGCTCCTCCCGAGTGACCGAGCTTCTCACCCTATCTCTAAGGGATCGCCCAGCCACCCTGCGGAGAAAGCTCATTTCGCCCGCTTGTATCCGGGATCTTGTCCTTTCGGTCATGACCCACAGCTCATGACCATAGGTGGGAATAGGAACGTAGATTGACCGGTAAATCGAGAGCTTCGCCTTGCGGCTCAGCTCCTTCTTCACCACGACAGACCGGTACAGCGACCGCATTACTACAATCTCTCGTTCCATCCTTCCCTCACTCGTGAACAAGACCCCCAGATACTTGAACTCCTCCACTTGAGGCAGGAACTCTCCACCTACCTGAAGTGGGCAAGCCACCATTTTCCGACTGAGAACCATGGCCTCAGATTTGGAGGTGCTGATTCTCATGCCAGCCGCTTCACACTCGGCTGCAAACCGTCCCAGTGCATGCTGAAGGTCCTGGTCTGATGGGGCCAGCACGATGACATCATCCGCAAAGAGCAGAGATGAAATCGTGTGGTCCCCAAACCCGACGCCCTCCGGCCCCTGGCTGCGCCTAGAAATTCTGTCCATAAAAACTATGAACAGAACCTGCGACAAAGGGCAGCCCTGCCGGAGACCAACATGCTCCGGAAACAAGTCTGACTTACTGCCGGCAATGCGAACCAAGCTCCGGTCGTACAGGGACCGGATAGCCCTTAGCAAAGGGTCCCGAATCCCATACTCCCGGAGCCCCCTCCACAAGATGCCGCGAGGGACACAGTCGAATGCCTTCTCCAAATCCACAAAACACATGTGGATTGGATGGGCAAACTCCCATGAACCCTCCAGCACCCTGGAGAGGGTATAGAGCTGGTCCAGCGTTTCATGCCCGGGACAAAATCCACACTGTTCCTCCTGAATCTGAGGTTCTACCATCGGCCGGATTCTCCTCTCCCTGGCATAGACTTTCCGGGGGAGGCTGAGAAGTGTGATCCCCGATAGTTGGAGCACACCCTCCGGTCCCCCTTCTTAAAAAGAGGGACCACCACACCGGTCTGCCAGTCCAATGGCACTGTCCCCGACCGCCACGCGGTGCTGCAGAGGCGTGTCAGCCAAGACAGCCCCACAACATCCAGAGACTTGAGGTACTCAGGGCGGATCTCATCTATCCCCGGTGCCCTGCCACCGAGGAGTTTCTTGACTCGTATCCAACTCACCACCAGGTGGTGATCAGTTGACAGCTCCGCCCCTCTCTTCACCCGAGTGTCCAAGACATACGGCCGTAGGTCAGATGAAAGAACCACAAAGTCGATCATCGACCTCCGGCCAAGGGTGTCCTGGTGTCATTTGTACTGATGGACACCCTTATGCTTAAAACATGGTGTTCGTTATGGCCAAGCTGTAACTAGCACAGAAGTCCAATAACAGAACACCACTCGGGTTCAGATCAGGGGGGCCGTTCCTCCCAATCACGCCCCTCCAGGTGTCACTGTCACTGTTGCCCACGTGGGCGTTGAAGTCCCCCAGCAGAACGACGGAGTCCCCCGTCGGGGCGCTTTCCAGCACCCCTCCCAGAGTCTCCAAGAAGGCCGGGTACTCTACACTGCCGTTTGGCCCATAGGCGCACACGACAGTGAGAGACCTATCCCCGACCCGAAGGCGCAGCGAAGCGACCCTCTCATTCACCGGGGTAAACTCCAACACATGGCGGCTGAGCTGGGGGGCTATAAGCAAACCCACACCAGCCCGCCGCCTTTCACCATGGGCAACTCCAGAGTGGTGAAGAGTCCATCCTCCCTCGAGGAGTGTGGTTCCAGAGCCCAAGCTGTGCGTAGAGGTGATCCCGACTATCTCTAGTCGGAATCTCTGAACCTCACACACAATCTCAGGCTCCTTCCCCGTCAGAGAGGACGAATTCCATGTCCCTAGAGCTAGATTCCGTGTCCAGTGATCGGGTTGTCGAGGCCCCCACCTTCGACTGCCGCCCGATCCACTTTGCACCGGCTCCTTACGGTCCCTCCTGCAGGTGGTGGGTCCATGGGAGTGTGGCCCCACGTCGCTCCTTGGGACCCCATGGGGGGAGGCCCGACTGCCAGGCGCTCGCATACGAGCCCCAACCCCAGGCCTGGCTCCGGTCCTTGAATTGGCGACGTCACGGTCCTTGAATTTTTTGTCGTCATACGGTGCTTTTGAACCGCTCTTAGTCTGTTACATTATAAAGTATTTAATGATATTTATCCTTCCTTGGAATTTCTTAGATATAGGTTTAATATTAATTTAAACAACAGCACATTTTTCCAGTTTTAAGTTCCTGGGGACCCATATTTCGGAGGACCTGTCCTGGACCACCAACACCTCATGCCTGGTCAAGAAGGCGCAGCGGGTGGTGAAAACAGCCCAGCTCATCACAGGGACTACACTCTCTTCCATTGAGGACATCCAGAAGAAACGCTGTCTGCGTCGAGCTCCCAGCATTCTCATGGACTCCTCTCACCCTGCTCATAGACTGTTTACTCTCCTGCCTCCTGGTAGGCGCTTCAGGTGCCTCCGGACAAGAACCAGCAGGCTAGGAAACAGCTTTTTTCCCAGAGCTGTTTCATTATTGAACTCTGCCCGCCACTGATTCCACTACCCCTCATAAATTTAACTTCAATGCTGCTATTACACTGTTTACATTGCACTACAGGTCTGCCATGCATAACTGAACTGTACACACCAGTACTTTATGTTATCTGCCCCACCGGACTGTTTACACACACATAGCATCATTTGAACTCTATACTGCTCACTTGCACACCAGGAATATTATACTGAATGCTCATTTGCACTAATGGACTACTTTCAAACTGCATTTACTCATCTACTGCACTGTAACTTCAATAACTGCACTAACTAATCTACTGCACTGTAACTTCAATAACTGCACTAACTTATCTACTGCACTGTAACTCTATTAACTGCATCTACTCATCTACTGCACTGTAACTTCAATAACTGCACTAACTTATCTACTGCACTATAACTTGAATAACTGCATTAACTCATCTATTGCACTATAACTTCAATAACTGCATTAACTCATCTACTGCACTATAACTTCAATAACTGCATTAACTTATCTACTGCACTGTAACTCTATTAACTGCATCTACTCATCTATGGCACTATAACTTCAATAACCGCACTAACTAATATACTGCACCGTACCTTTAATAACCGCATTGACTCATCTATTGCACTGCAACTTTAAAAGCTAATGTCTATAATTAATGCAAACTTAAGTCACTTGCACTATTGTATAGTCTAAATTGTTATCTGTTCATAACCACCTGTTCATTAATGTCCACAGTACATAGCCTTTTGTATCTGTATGTATTGTTCATAGTACATACTGACTGTCATATTTTCATAGAACATTCCTTCTGTAAAGTATTTTCATAGTACATGCCTATTGTATAGTATTTTTCCTAATATTGTATTCTGTATTTATTCACACTGTATATCCTGCACTTGCTAATTGCACTTCTGGTTAGACCTAAACTACATTTCGTTACACTGTACTTTTATATGTGTAATGAAAATAAAGTTGAATCTAATCTAATCTAATCTAATCTAATTTGTTTTTTAATTGTCAATACAGTAGAGCTTTTTGGTGTGATTTGTATGAGTGGCTAATGAATTCAATTGATCTATTGGCTTTTTCCAAAAGGGATATATTTTTTGGAGTTATTATAAAGGAGTCAAACTTTGGATTTTTGATAAATAATTTCCTTATTTTGGGAAAATTCCATATTCATAAGTGTAAGTGCCTAAAAATCAAAACCATTGTTTTCGTCAAATTAAATCGAAAGTCGGACGAAAACTTTTGAAATAGGTTGAAGAGTTTGAGCTTTTAGAAGACCCTGATGTTATGTAGGTTATTAGAGTTTCATTTTAATTTTTTTTCTATCCTTGTGTCTTATTTTAATTAATTTATCCTTTACTCAGTAATTGTATGTTTTTTTTCTAAATGTACATTCTTTTTTGTTTTATTTGTGCTCTGGTCTTTCTTAGAAATTGTATTGTCAAATTTAATTGCCTTATTGTAATTGTTTCTGAAGCATATTAAAATATATATATATATAAAAAAATGTCTCAAAAATGCCAAAGGGCAGTGTGTACGTCGCTACCCGATCCGTCCCGGAAACACGATAAAAACAAATCGCACACTAGATTGAATACCGCTTCGGAGCGGTATTTAGGCAAAGCGTATCCCATCATGCATCATGTTCTGGATAGGAATCCTGAGACTTTTTGCTCGGGTCTCTCGAGATGTTGCGGAAAGCTTTGTATGTATACTACTACATTTTAGAGTTATATCTTTATTTATTCTATGTTTGGCTAACATATGTTTTTCTTTTGTTTTTTTGATACAATAAAAATAAAGTGCTATATAAATACATTTGACTTGACTATATAATTCCATATTACAAATAATTTCGTGGAAAATCGTAGTGTTACATATTTTATTGGTGAAAACTCTAGGATTATGTATTTTGTAAAACTTCTTTTTACGTCATAATTAGAAACCCCCTATTAACCAACGTTATATGTTTGTACTTGCTAAGTATCCCATCGGGTTAGAGATACTACTTGCTCACTCGGGTTCTTCACCCCCACTAGAACACTAGTGCCAAAAAAAGGAAATACGTCATGAAAGTAGTCAAGTGGTCAAAGGCAAAGACCGCAAGTGGGGGTATTTGACACAGCCACCCTTTTACTTCCAAGTGCACTAGGTAGGAAAGCTGCACGTGTGAATCATAACAGTGCGCAACCCGGATGTTTCTTCTTGACAGCCAAATTACAACATGGCGGCATCCGTAGTGAAAAGTGTGTGTTCCTTACGAGTGTCTAGTCTGCCTTTTTCGATGGATATGTGCCGTCGTTTGGTAAACGTGTTTAATAGTGACAAATTACGAGCGAAACGTTCTATAGCAAATAGTCATTTGCACATGCATAAATACCCACATTCAACAGAGGTAACATTTTCTAATTCAGAAGAATAATCGTTTTACTGTAACGTATATGGTTATTAGTAATGTGCAAAAATCGCGTTGCAAAATAATAATAAAAAAATTCTGTTTCATTAGGATGGTCGGCTTTCGCACGTCCCAATCGGTAAAATGAAGAAGAATAATTGCCAGGATTATAATGTGTACGTAAATGGTATGGTTCAGCCAATACAGTAAGTATTAAAACTGTCTTCCAGATAAACTAAAGATAACGTATAGTCGGAGCAGCGGACCAGGGGGTCAACATGTCAACAAGGGTAAATTATAAATCACTTTTTTTCATCATCATTTGTTGTTGATGACATAGCATTTCAAAAACATAAATTGCATGTATTATGCAATATCTGTAATTTAGCACAGTAATTAATTTGATCGATTTATATTCTGTTGCAGTCAGTACAAAAGCAGAGGTCCGTTTCCACGTCCAAACAGCGCATTGGATTCCTGAAGAAGTAAGAAAAGGGATTATTTTGAAGGTAAAAAAAAACATTTTCTTTAAAGACTACAAAAATAGGCCTATGCATTACTACAAATACATCTAAATACTCATGTCAACAGAATACAACTCGTGTCAACAAAGCGGGGGAGTTATTTGTGACCTCCGAGATTAGCAGAAGCCAACAGAGAAATTTAGAAGACTGTTTACTGAAGATCTCAGAAATCATTACTGAAGCTAGTAGGCGACCACCTGAGCCATCAGAGGAGGATGTAGTCCTGAGGGCTCATAGGTCAGAATGCATAAAGGAAAATGTTGTCCTTATTAAATATTTAAGATGTAATGTGGCGTCAATTTTCTCTAATACATATGTTTTTTCCAGGTTAGAGAAAAGAAATTTGATGAGACTCAAACAGAAGAAGATAAATTCTTCAACAAAGCAAGCAAGACGGGTTGAATTAGAATAAAAACAAAAAACTTGCAGTTTGTATGATATTTTTTTGTTTACCATTCATTATACAGTATTATTATATACATGCTTAAACATATTAAAAAAAGTTATGTTGAGCAAAAGTGCTTGTAATTATTGCATGATGCTTTTTAATGATAAAGTGTTTACCATGTATTATACAGTATTATATACAGCACGCTAACATCTATATAAACAAAAGCTATTTTGAGCAAAGGTGCTTGCATTTGTTTCTAGATGTTATTTTATTATGAAAAAACTAGCAGAGGATGGTTTCGATCCATCGACCTCTGGGTTATGGGCCCAGCACGCTTCCGCTGCGCCACTCTGCTGATACAGTAATGTGCATGTCATACAATATATACTAACATGGTATGACTGTAACTGAAATTGTAGAATTTCTAATGGATAACACACATCTGTGCGACTTTAACATTGCCCTTTTATTGCTTATATGTAAAACAGAAGAAATAACTGAAAAAACCGACCACGAAGGGACTCGAACCCTCAATCTTCTGATCCGAAGTCAGACGCCTTATCCATTAGGCCACGCGGTCTACGTATCGAAAGGCATGTTTGTAACAGTAAATTCATGATACTTCATAATTTATAAGCGTGTTAGTTTTATTGATATCACGGCCTCGTGAAAGTATTATAAAAAAACGTCGTCAACGCGCCATTTTCAAGTATTTTTTTGTCGTAAACACACGACGTAACGTTACTTACAAAAACGTATTTGCTCTTTACTGAGCTACGTCAGTGTTACCATGGGGTTACATTAGTTAGTTAGACAAATTAACGTTAAATTTAGTAAATGTGCAACAAAATAAATCATACAGTTAAGAAAAACACTGTTTATTTGAAACTATATACAGAAAAAAGAGAATCAGTTTTTTAGGTAATGAATACATTACATTCACTTAATTTCAGGTTCCGCAATGGCATACTGACAAACTAAGTTAAAAGAAATGTAATAAGATTTTACAGACTATTAACTCACGCAGTTTGAACAGACAACATGTTCTCAAATCCATTGTGGACTTGATGATTACTTCAGAATTGGATAGAATATAGTTGTTGAAATTTTATTCAGCTAAATAGGTAATATTAGAAAAGTTAACTATCGTTTTCTTATTGCTTGTCAGCAAGTCTCTGAAGTAGAGCGATAATGGTATCCTGCTTGGATGAGATCAACTCCAGTGCTGTTGCCACCCTTCCCATTTCATCTGCCATCATGCGTGCAATCTTTTCTTTGCGCCTTTCTCGTGCATCTATCTTGCGTTGACGTTGCTTCTCTACGCGAGTATGCTCTTCTTGACTGGTGAGAAAATTACGAAGCAATGAAGTGCGTTCCTCAGCTTGGCCATTCTGGTGGGCTGCACGCGTAGCCATTGAGTTGAGCCGAAGATGCCTTAATTTCCGCTTCAGTGGATGACGGCTCATCAGTGAAGCTGGCCTGGTTGAGATGGAGGACAAAGGTTTGTCTGTGCTGAAAGAGGTACTGGGGTTTGTTTTTGGGGTAACTTTGCACAGCACTGGGGAAGTCACCAGGGTAGGGATCTGGGAAGATGTTGTGATAATGCCACTGGGAAGTAGACATGGAGTTGTCATTGCAGCCACTGGCACGCTGTTAGACTGACATACATCTGACTTTCCAGCGGCTTTAGCTGTGGTTGCAAATCCAAGAAGAGTGGCCGAAGCAGGGGCTGTCTGAACAAATTTGGTCTTTCCTAAAATATTATCCATCATCTGTAGTGGAAAAAAAGCATATAATTGGGTGTTTAGACTATGAAATGGTCGATTAAATCAAAATGGAATTCATATAATCTTTCCACAATTCATACATACTTCAAAGTACTCCCAGGCAGTCTTTGTTGGGCCTCCACACAATAAACTGCGATCTTTTACCCGTTTGTACGTAACAATGAGGTTATTCCATTTTCGACGAATCTTTTCTAAAGGTAAGGAATAACCGTTGCTCTCCAGTTCTTTTTGAACACTCTGGAAGAGAAGTGCACGCTCACGTGAACTGTAAACATCCCAGCACTTTTGCATTGCTTCAATGAGGTGCACAATGGCACCATGGGTAAACTCAGATGATGTCGAAACTGCCTCAGTTCCTTGCCCACCTGTAAAGTTTTCAGATATTTTTAGAGACTGCAATACAATCACACATGAGATATATTACCACTAAAAGTTACTCCTAAGTCTTTTATAATTGTCTTTAAGTAAAAATTCAGAGCAACGTGTTGAATTAAACACAGTGTAACAGAACTAGCATATTACCAGGAAGCAACCTGAGTGTCTTTCATAAATAAGTGAAAAGCAACCAAAATGCATTAAAACTCTTTCAGAAAGCAAAAAAACGCACTCACAGAGTAAAACAGGAATCGGGGCCTTCATTTGCTCTCCTTGTTGTAGAGCTCGTGCAGAAGACAAGATTGCAGTCGAGTCGGTTGCAGTTGTGAGGTCATCGCAACTACCTGCAGACGGTTCATTTCTAAGAGGTGTGCCCATTATTACACGACTATTTGAATTAATATCAAATCAAACCGTCTATGGGATAAAAAAATCCACAAAACGTAAGCCTCCAGTGGCACTAGCAAACACGCTAAACCTTGTGAGAAAACCTGGTTTATAAAGTTTTAGAACTTTCCTGAGTAGAAATCAGTAAATATTCCGCCCTAAATTTTAGCTAAACTCCTTATACATAGACGAAATTTTCACAAAAAACGAGTCAATGTAGTCCTGCGACGGTTTGTAAAGATTTAGTACCAAGTGTAATGGCTGCGCTCCTCACATTGAAACTGCGCAACTCTGATGCGCATATGTGTCTTGCAATTGGTTGCTGTTTGTCTGCGTCACACGCAGCAAGCGCCCCTTCGCAGACGTATACTGCAGACCTTAAACACGTTGTATTATATTTATTATATATTTTTTGCTTTCGTGCTTTCGGTGCGGCGTTACATACATAAAAAATGCGCATTAAAATTGTCATTGTATTTAATAGCGTGTACAGCTGTTTAGCATAGTAAATGACCAATGAATGTTAGTGACAGTGTCATCGATTTGATCTTTGGACTGTACAGTAATATGTTGTCTTCATCCTATTTAAAGCATACAAGTCACCGTTCTGTTTCTTTTCTTTTGTGCCATCTGTAAATTGTAAACACAGTACAACTACATAAGGTATTTTGCAGATTTACAACTTTCAACAATTGATATTTCTGTTTACTATTTGACAGTTTTTGACTTTTGAGCTTTGATTTTCTACACTTTCCAAAATAAATTATTAAACATAAAATCTATTCGTCTGAGAATCGGTCATTACACATTTTCAGTACTCCCTCTAAACACAATTGGTTCAGTAGTTGTATAAATTATATATACTGAACTTACTGTTTAATGTAAAAAGAAGCATTGATGTACCTTTGGCATAATGTGAGTGGGCACATTGTGTTATACATGGCTTAGTTACCACAGAGATATCTATAGAGAAATGTTGCTATTATTAATGATATCTGTGGACTTGTTTTTAAACCTATGAAGATCTAAACCCTATTGAAACATGTATTAATATAATGTATTACAAGTACATCAGCTGTTAAAAACTAAAATGATTTTGTAAGGTATTTATGAAGATCCAGTAAAGACCAACTTTAAACAAGAACAGCATGTTCAGTTTAGGACTGCTTACATACTAAAGCCTTTTTTACTGCTACGAAAAGTTGAAAACCATTGTCCACGTCTATTCTTTTTTTTAGCTACAAGTATGTGCTTTGTAAATTTTTAACGTTTATTTAATTTGTATTTATTCCGATTTTCTTTCAGTCTTTTTTGATAAAAGAAATGTATTCTGGTGTAGAGACACTCACCTGTTACAACCTTTTTTTAAATGTAATGAATAAATAGCTGGCAGAGTCATACAATTTTTCTTTTTTCACTCGTTTATTATTTTAAACTATTTTGAAAAGTGAAAACCAGTATTTTATTTAACAAACATATGACCTAATATTCACTCAATCTCCGTTCTAACTATTTTCTGCATTATACATATTGTTAACAAGTTAAAAATACATGTATTAAGTAAATGTATTAATTTTTACACACTATATGATATCAAGTTTTTTGAACAGGCCAAAAAAATCATATCTACAATGTAGACTTAATGATTACTTTTAGAATTTTGATTGCATTTACACTTCACAATGCAACTAAAATGAAACTTAGTTCAGCATTTAGGTAATATAAAAAAAAGAGAAAAAGGAAGGTGATTTTTTTCTTAATGCTTGTCAGCGAGTCTCTGAAGTAGAGCGATAATGGTATCCTGCTTAGATGAGATCAACTCCAGTGCCGTTGCCATCGTTCCCATAGCATCAGCCATCACACGTGCACTTTTTTCCTTGCGCCGTTCTCGTGTATCTATCTTGCACTGACGTTGCTCTTCTAACTCAGTACGCTCATCTTGACTGCTGAGAAAATTCCGAAGCATCGAAGTGCGTTCCCCAGCTTGGCTATTGTGCTGGGCTGCCCGTGTAGCCATTGAGTTGAGCCGAAGATGCCTTAATTTACGTTTCAGCGGCTGACGGCTTACCAGTGAACCTGGCCTGCTTGAAATGGAGGGCAATGGTGTGTCTGTGCTATAAGAGATACTGGGCTTTGATTTGGGGGTAACTTTGCACAGCACTGGGGAAGTCACCACTGTAGGGATCTGGGAAGATGTTGTGATAATACCACTGGGAAGCAGGCATGGGGTGGTCATTGCAGCCACTGGCACGCTGTTAGATGAACGTCCTGTGGATTTTCCAGCGGCTTTAGTTGTGGTTGCAAATCCAACAAAAGTGGCTGAGGCAGGGCTTGTTTGAACAAATCTGTTTTGCCCTAAAATATTATCCATCATCTGTGTGTAAAAATAAAATCAAGATGAAAATATTAGTTAATAATTCAGATTCTAGTATGGTATTATTGTTGTTAGACTAACATTTTAAAATATTTGGTATTTTTGGTGTAACCACCTAAATTTTAATATTTTTTTGTTTGTTTAAATTTATAAACTACAAAGCATGATAATTCTATAATCTTTCAACCATGCATACATACCTCAAAGTACTCCCATGAGGTCTTTGTCGGTCCCCCACACAATGAACTACGATCTTTAACCCTCTTGTACGTAACGATGAGGTTATTCCATTTGCGACGAATCTTCTCTATAGGTAAGGAATATCCGTGGCTCTCCAGTTCTTTCTGAACACTCTGGAAGAGAAGTGCGCGCTCACGGGAGCTATATACATCCTTGCACTTTTGCATTGCTTCAATGAGGTGCACAATAGCCCCATGGGTAAACTCAGATGATGTCGAAACTGCTTCAGTTCCTTGACCACCTGTTAAGTTTTCAGGCATTCTTAGTTGACAATACAATCAAACCTTTAAAAAGACATAGCTGAGATACTTCCATGAAAATGTTACAGTTACATAATATATTTTAAGTTAAAGACTGTACACTTACCATGAGGGACTTTATTGTCTCTATTGGTAAATATTGAGGGTGATGATATAGCACTGTTAACATCTGTGATAAATGAACATAATACTGATTAATTTCAGAACATGGCTTGGCTCTTAAAATATTAAAGCAGCATCTGTGTATATATATATACCTGATATAACCTGCTTTAGCTCAATAAAGTAGCATCATTTTTTAACAACAATGGGTTAATACAATGGTTTCGTACTTCGATAAGTGATACATAACAATTATAACAATTAATATAACATTTAATATATTTTTAAGAAATTATATTACAATTATATAACACTAAACTACTACAAAGCAATGTAAATGTCGTCAATGAGTAGAATTTAAAGGCATTTAAAAATGCATTAACTCTAAAGAAAGAATGCAATAATTACTCACACAGCAAAACAGGAGTCGGGGCCTTTAGTTGCTCTCCTTGCTGTAGAGCTCGTGCAGAAGACAAGATTGCAGTCGAGTCGGTTGCAGTTGTGAGGTCATCGCAACTACCTGCAGACGATTCATTTCTAAGAGGTGTGCCCATTATTACACGACTATGATGTAAATTAAACCGTGTATGCGATAAGAAAAATATTCGCAAAACGTGAACCTATACTGGCACTAGCAAACACGCTGAACCTGGCAATACTTTACTAACCAGGTTGCTTCACAACTTTCCTGCGCAGAAATGTATAAAACTCCCCAAATTTGAGCTAACATCGGTATAATTGGAAGGTTTTTGCACAAAAAAAGTGTTTAAGCAATGTAATCTGTCCGACGGTTTGTAAAGATTTAGGACCATGTGTAATGGCTGCGCTCCTCACATAGCAACTGCGCAACTCTGCTGCGCATATGTATCTTGCTATTGGTTGTTCATCGCCTACGTCACACGCAGTATGTGCACCATCGCAGACGTATATTGCATAATCTTATAATCACATGTAAAATATATTTGCAACGTTTAACTGTTGTGCTTTCCATGTCTTTTGTAAAATAATAATAACTATAATTAGCATTTTGTAAATAAAACGTTATCATTACAAAAAGTAACACATGTTACTTGTTGCATGTTAAGACTGAAGGAATAGTTTACCACGAATAAAAACTGTCTTCATTTATTCAACCTCATTTCATTGAAAAACTGTAAAAAAAAATGTTTTGCCGAACACTTGAGAAGAAATTTTAAGAAAAAGGCTAATGCTTTTATTAAGTGTTTGGCTGCTAGAGATGCGAAATAACCAGAATGATGGAGCAGAAGAACCAGTATGTCACAGACATACATTTCTTTATGTTAATCCTAGTAAAATTTGGTTACATATGAAAGAATACAATAATATTTGTTTTTCTTATTATCATACGTAAAAATGCCATTTTTTGGCTTCATTTGGTGCACTGTATACCACTTTAGGGATTTATACGTCTGTACGGAGCTTTAAGCTTGCCGTACGTTAGCCTAACACAGTAATTGACCTTACGACCACCAGATGGCGCTAGGGGCCATTGCTTCACATGAGTGAGATAAAGTACAGTCCACATTGGCAGTAATGTTACTCACGACAGAAATTTTGTGCATGAGATTGCCTTTTCTGAAATACTATCTAATACACAATTAAATTATCATCACCCACTGAAAGCTTTCAGTGTTTTCCTACATGAAGTAAAAATTCATGTAGATCATATAAGTGTTATATATTGGGTACATAAATTATCACTTTCAAAAAATATACATGAAAGGTGTCATCACATTTATTTGTAGTTCTATCTGATAAGCATTGTAAAGAGCATTGAATATCAGTGACAGTATCATTCATTCAATCCTTGTTCTGTGATGTAATATTTTGTCTTCCTCCTGTTTAATGCATATGAAAAACCATGGAGACAGACCTTCATGCTGTCTGTGGTGTAAAAGGGGCTCTCTGCAGTGAAAAAACAACGTCTTTGCAAATACAGAACTTATATTTCTGTCTCCATGACTACAATGACACTTGTAGTTTGTGCTGCCTTTGGCTAGGATACAATAAGCCTCATACTAATATTGCTTTTCCCATCTGCATTTACAAAAATAAACTATTATGTCTGAACTGTTTTGTTAGTTCTCAAAATGGTTATTTTGTATTTCAGTTTCTCCTCTGAAAGCAATTGATTCATTCATTGGATAAATTAGATGTATCGAATTTACGCTGTAATGTAAAAAGAAGCAAGATAATGTGGGTGGGCACATTGTGTTATAAATAGTATGGTAGTTACCACAGAGATATTTGTTGTTATTAATGACATTGGTAAACTTGTTTAAAATGTCTTAAGATCTCAACCTTTGAAATTATTTTAATTAATATAACAATTATATCATCTACTGTTAAAGAATGTTTATGATATATTTACTAATTCTACTGAATACTCATCACACGTCATCATGTAGTTCTACTCAGTTTTTCAAAAGACATGATTTTCACAATAATGGCGAAAACACTGTATAAATAAATATACATATAATATTACAACATTTTCTGTCTTTCTACAAGATTGGGTTGATATTTACAATACAAAGATAATATATTTTATCAGTACAGTTCTATTTTCCAATAGCCCTAGCTAATTATCAATTGAATGTAGTTTATTTATTTATTTTTGTTAGACACCACACACTTTCACAGACAGAAATGTTTACTTTTATAGTTAGCACTGTTTAAAATAATTTTCTTGTATTCTTTCTTTTAAGTTGCTTTGGATAAAGGCATCAGCCAAATAATAAAAGTAAAAAAGAGTGCATGCTCACAGGCTCCCACGGAACTGGGCTAATGAGCCATCAGCAGCATCCAAGCCTCTGGGTCGTGACTAGTGTGTGGGGAAGCCGGCGCAAAGGCTTCTACACTCCCATCCAATTTACCGCAGTCGGTGCGTGTTCAAGTTCACTAGTGTATTATGTACAGACTCTGTGAAGACGTGAGCGCATATAAATACAAATAGATTTTGCATGTGATGCAATGGTGACTACAAGGAACTGATCAGTTGGCACAAAGTGGCACCCGACCGGGTGACAGGTGGAGCTGGCCGCCCCCGGCCGTTGTAAGCATGGCTCTCATGGTTTATCTCAGTGCGCCAAGCCTGGCATTGCATCTCCCTGAATGCCATGAGTCACCATTCTGAGGTCAGGTAGACATATGGCATCTTCTCGCTGCTGTAATAGTCCTTTGGTACATCTGATATTTTGCATCAATTTCCTATTCATCACTAATTTCATGGCATATTGAAAGTCAGGAAAATGTATTTGTGTGTTTAGCTCCTCCTAATTTCCCAAGTCTCCACATTGTCCTTCATCTCACGCATCCCATGTCGAGTCACCTACAAGATTCAGGGTAATTATTTAAGGTTAGTAGATTAAACCCCATAGGCTGCATTTTGTTTCCCCTAGTATTGAACTGATCCCCACATATGTATAAAGGAAAAAGACACAGATGCTGGTGTAAAATACATACATGACCAGTTGCTTCATTTCTGTGTTTTTACAGAAAACACTTCAACATGTTCTCAAATGTTCTTCTTGGAACTCTCTGTAATTTCTCTAATTGTGCCAAGCTGTTAGAAAATCAGATCACCTTCTTCCTAATCTGTGCTTGTTACGTCAAGATCCTTGGTTTGGTAGAAATAGAAACAGGCCACATTGGGCTGCAGATGTGCAACATCTCTTTTCATTTCATCAAATCGCTACTCGCAGAGAAACAGCTCTCATTTTATAATTTGGATATAGGGTGTACAATTTGGCAATGTGTGAGACATTCCTGTGTCCTTGAAGGGATAGTTCACCCAAAAATGATTGATTAATTAATCTGTCATAACTCACCCTCTTCTCATTTCAAACTTTTTTGGCCTTCTTGTTTTTGAAAGACACAAAAAATATATTTTGAAAAATGCTGATAACTGAAGAACGGCGGTACCCATTGACTGGTTTTGTGTCCATACAATAGAAGTGAATTGGGTACCGCCGTTGTTTTGTCACCAACATTCTTCAAAATATCTTCTTTTGTGAAGTTGAGTAAACAATGACAGAATTGTCATTTTTGGGTGAACTATCACTTTAGCACGTTGAGGTGGTGATGCGGAGTTTGGATTTTACTATTATCATTCTAGAAAAAAATATTTTATTTTTTATTTACTTTTAAATGTAATTTTATGATGATTTTTAGTTAATTTGTAACCTAAAATTGATTTATTTCATGCACTATCACAGAAGTGGAAGGTCAGGTTATTTTTACAAACTTGTTCCTCTTATTTCTGTAGCTACAATTGTGGAGCATTTTATTATCAGTGCAAAGACCATGTGTTCGATCTCCTGAGAACGCACATAGTGATAAAATGTATACCGCACATTGAATGCTTTGGATTAAAGCATCTGCTCAATATATTCCAATAAAATTTAATTGGCAAAAGAAAAAAACTTTTGGTGCTTATGTACAAAAAAAACTGAAACATAAACATGTGAGAAGCAAGATATGGGCATGAATGTAGGTGGTATATACTATGGGTATCAGCATCATCAATCACACTTGTGTTAAGAGCTCTCTGAACAATTTATGATGTCACAGGACAAAGGCAGCCAATCAGATGCCTCGTACCAACCCCTCCTTTCTCATTGGCTTCTCCCTGGCTCTCAGCTTTGTATACTCCAGTCATCTCTGGTAGCAAAACAGACAATGTGCCACCGTTTCAAGCAGGGCAGACACACCAATGTAACTGAGCAAGGAACACATCACAGCCTGACAGAGAAAGTGAGTACATTTTCTTTCATCCCAGCATGCCGCACTCTTATTGCATGACTCGTCCTCTCCTCATCCAGCTCTATAAATAGATCACTGCCAGGAATATCACATCCTGTGATCAGCAGAGGAAGGAACAGCATCAGAAGTGGCCTTCAGGAGGTCAGTGGCTCCATCATCTTGCGCGCCCCTGGCTTGCAGCTCAGAGATGGGCTGCTCAGCTGGCCGATTGCCCTGCCAGCCTCCGGCCTTGGTACAGCTCCCCACACTGGACCATGACTTCTGCCAGACCCCGGATGGCTCAGCACCAATGCGTGTACCCAAAGCTACAGAAGATCTCTCCACTCTAGAGCGGCTGGCCCAGGCCACCGGCGGCACTGAGAAATCATGGTACCGCTGCGTGTTTCCTTTCGGGGTCATTTCACTGGTGATCGGCATGGCAGGGACCGGCGTCACTTTCACTTTTAACACACTACATCAAACCAAAGTGGTGTCTCTGGGGCTGCTGGTGGTGGGGTTTGCCATGCTGTTTATAGCGGCCGCATGCTGGAAGGTGCACAGGTCCAGGAGGAGAGAAAAGAAGGAGGGGGGGATCTTCACTTCGGAGCAGTGCACTTTGTGAGATGCACTTTATTCATTTCAGACCCGTGAAGCACTTAAGAAAGGAAGAACAGTGTCTTCTTAAGTGTTTTGTAGTTTGACGGTGAGTCCTTAACTGTCTGTAACATCACCCATCATTTCAATGATGGCCTGGGGAAAGACTTAGTGTAAATGAGAATGCTCCCGTTTATACTTCTGTATTTTGATGAGAAGCATGAGACGAAAACGCTGAAGTATGTCACAAGATTTTTAAGACTTTAAACTTATGCGTGTAATTGTAATCCTGACCTGGAGAGAAATTGTTGGATGACACATAGGAGTCAAGATTTTATGCTCCCTGACAATGCTGCAAATTTCAGAAGATTATGCATTCTCTGGCGGCACCACACTCCTCCCCCTTAAAGGGTTATTTCACCCAATAATGAAAATTTGCTCATCCTAATGTTGTTCAAAACTTCTTCAGAACACAAAAAAGATACCAATAAGACATTTCTCATAATACTTTTGTGTTCCCGAGTAGAAAAAGTCATATACAGGTTTTGATTAACATGAAGATAGAAGTTTTTGGGTGAACTATTTTTTAACCTTAATATGGGGAGATAAAATATCTGTAAAATCGTTCAAGTCAAAGGGACTTTAACAGGGTCTTTAATGTGGGAAACAAAGATATTGCTTACATGATGCAAAACAAATGACACAAATCTCTGGGACAAGGAAGGTTAACATTTGATAAATGAACAATGATGAAGACCAACAGCTTCTTATTTATGTCTGTTATAGCAGGGGTGTCATGATTTATTTATAATTTGTACATTTTATTCATTTATTTGTTTGTTTTTGCCTTGATTTGGAGAGAGTCTATTTTCATTAAAAGCAAATATAAGCTAATGGTTGGCATGATAACAACAATATCATTTTTAGAAATTTAGGTACAGTTAGTGTGTGCACAGCATGTGTACACTTACATTCTTGTGCACGATTACAAGTATTTGCGAGGCATCAAACTGTTTGTTTTTGTCAGATATCAGACTGTTACGTTGTGCTTGAATGGTTGTGTCAAGTGACTTTGGCAAAGATAATACTGATTGTTAGAAGCTAGGGACTGTGTATGCGCACAGGAAAACATTTCTACTCGGTTATATTTATTTCTGTGAAGCTTTTGATTGTGTGTGTGTGCGCGTGTTTATGGATGTAAGCATTCAGGTAATAGTTCACCTGCACACTGTAGCTGACACTCGCAGACAGAGTAGAACAGTATAAAAGCATCAGATATTACATCTACATCTATAGAACATCTACTGATATTACAGCAGTAAATCAGAGTCTGCTGTGCTGCTGAGATCTCATAAAACTAAATGTGAATGTCAGTCCAACTGAATGTGCTGTAGTTTATGCAAAAAAAGCCAAACAAAAATATGAATTGTGAATTATATGTAGACAATGCAGCATATGTGAAAATGATCTGTGTTTGGATTATGCTGGTTCTATTTACTCTGCTTTTGTATTTCAGCTTTGGTGTGTTTTACAAAAAAAAGATTTTGTTTTGTATTTATTTGTATTTATATGGTATTTATTTTGTATTATATGCATATAGTTTGTATATGTTGTATATTTTGTTATATATGCATAGTACTTTCTCTGTGAGAAGAATTGCCAGCTGTTTGTAGCCCTTAATGTGTTATTTGAGTGCCTGTCTTTTAAAAGTAGATATTTTTGTATTATCCACCACTGGGTTTATATAAAAATAAATCATTTTCATTTTAAAAAAGCCCTTTTTTGGTCTAAAAGATGTGTTTTATGTGCAAAGTGACAGACACACCTAACATCATGTAAGTGAAATTACTACAGTCTTTTAAAGAGTGGAGAATTCTGAATTATAGCACTCAGTGAGGTTGATATGACAATGTCTGATATTTTCACATATTTAGTCAGAAGGGAATAGAGCAAGAGACAGAGATACAGAGAACAGAGAAAAATAGGTGGTGAGGCAGAGTAGAGATTGGGAAGGAGGAGGGAACCTCCAGAAGGATTCATTAAGAAAAAACATCAGGAAGCAGCAGTTACGTGCTCAGAATAATAATGAACAGGGATAGCTGTGGCACATCACCGCTACGTCATAAAATTCATCCTCAGTGGTTCTGTATGGCACAAGCTACAGCTATGAATCATTGCATTACAAATCTTCATAGTCACAAATCTAGGATTTAATGTATCTTCGTGCAGAAATTCAGAAAGTCTTGTCTGGATTCACAGGTGGCATAATGTAAACATAAAAGTAAATTACTAAATTAATATAGCATGAAAAATCACCCACACTTTAGACATTTAGGTAAAGATCTACCTCGTTCACAGGCAGATTACACCTTTAATATCTATGAACTATGTAATTTACTCAAATGCTGTTGCATGTACTGTATGCAAGATTTAATTTAAAATCTATCATTTTCCTAGACTTAACATTTGCTCTAATACCTATTCACTTAGATAAAAAACAAAATGGAAACCAAATGAAGTGACAAGATTTTAGAAGCCTGTTTTAAATTTTACTCCATTATTTAGTAATCTGTTACAGCCTTTTATTTTTTGAGCTGTCACACATTTGAGACCCAGGTAAAGTGCATATTGTTTGTGTGCATCCTATTGGCAATATATGTTTTTACAACTTCAATTTTGGACTACCGACATAACTGAAACTGTATTAAAATATAGCTGGAGGCAGTGATACGGGGCCAAGCCCCTGATGGCACCGCTAAGCAACAAAAGCAAAAAGGCAGAAAGAGAACATACATGAAAAACAGACAGAAAGAGAAAAAAAGGTGTCAAAGCGCACAATTTAGGTACAAATAAACCTGCCCATAGCTGGATTGAAACCTTTGACTCAAAAGACTCCATGGTAGTGACAGAAATACAGTGTACAGGAGAAACAGATGTCAGAAGTGACGAAGCAAGAATATCATTTTGTATAGAAATGCACAACACGGGATTCAAACCCAAAACCTCTTGGACAAGAGGCTTACTGTTTAACTGGTTGTGATACTCAGTTGACTTGCTTGATCCAGGATCCCATAGATAGCTTTAAGATACTCAAACATGGACATGGGGCAATCCCTGAAGGCACTGAAATGAGCAAAAATAACAAAAATACAATGTACAAGAGAAAGAGATATCAGAAGTGACAATGAACGCAAGAATATCATTTTGCATAGTATTGCGCAACACGTTACAAACGGTCAGAATAGTTCGATACGAGAAAGAGACAATGTCACCGGCAGAGTCAACTTTGCAGTGGTATCTAATACTAATGGCCTAGAAAGAAAAAATCAGTTCGGCCATATCCGTGCATGTCGGTAAAACAGAGCTTTGAGAAAAAATAGACAACATTTGTCAAATGAGCACCGACAAAAACGTTTTTCACATGCTTTACAATAAGTTATGAACTGAAAATAAAATAAAATTACAAACCAGGCATCAATGGAATCGGCACCGACCAGGAGAAACAATAGGGAGCTTGGCCTAT
The DNA here is from genome assembly GCF_015846415.1 of Triplophysa dalaica. Lineage (NCBI taxonomy): Eukaryota > Metazoa > Chordata > Actinopteri > Cypriniformes > Nemacheilidae > Triplophysa > Triplophysa dalaica. The sequence continues at coordinate 11,452,677 of NC_079558.1, read as the reverse complement.
CAGGTGATCTCCTGGCTTTCTATGCCATTTTGCACCTTGTTACCTTCATGTGTTTAAATATTATTCCCTGTGTCATTACACTTTATTTATTATGACGGAACTTGTATACTTAAATGTTCTGATTTCTTTGTATGAATTCAATATTTGGCTTGATGGCTACATCTGGTGGAAATTTTGTTTCAATAGCCCACTTAGAAATCCCCTTACTGATAAAAATGCTGATGTGCCTAATACTTATTTTCCTCGCCGTATGTGATGTTGTTTTTAACACAACAGTTTTCATAGTGCAGAAACATTCTATCATTTGATCCTAACTACAGACAGGTATACATTTTCTGAGAGGATTTTAAATATTTACATAAAAACATTTGGCAGACACTGTTATTCAAGCTATAAATTTTCATCACTATGTGTTTCCTAAACATCAAATCCAAAACCTTAGCGCTGCTAGAATAACGATCTACCAACTGAAATATTCTTTATTTGATTTACATTAATATTTATATCAGCGTCATAGCTCGCACTCACTTCAGAAAGATTAAGCTGAATATAACTGTAGAACAAGAGAGGAAGAAATTGAGAGAAAATCTCAAGAGAAAAATACACTGTTAATCCAGACACAGACATACCGCTTTCAACAGGCTTGTGCATCTCACATCAAACTACATCCAAGCTTCATAGAGGCAGATGACAGTCTAAAGGATTAATTAGGCAGTAATTTTGGAAACCAGTGAGAGCGTATCTACACTTGCTGTTCTCGTGGCCTCTGACTCACTTTTCTAGCATCTCAGCTAATTAGCGACCATCGATTATGGTTAACCGCACAGCGAGGGCGGCAAGAGCCAAGCCAACATCATTGCCATTTCACTCAATGTGCCATGAAGATGATTATGCAATATCTTCAGACCTAGTCCAACTTGTCCAAGTTTGAAAACCAGTGTCGAAACAGAATTCTGGAGACGTGCATTAGGTTCTGTTTAGGGATAATTCTGTAATGTTTCGAAAAAAAAATGTTTTCAGTTGGTTACTGGAATTGATCTTTAATCGTAATTTAAGATGTTTAGACTTTAGTCATCCAACTATTGTTTTGATAATTATATTTTTGTAATTTCTTTCGAGTTGATACAGTAAAACCAAAGTTAATTTCCCCTACACAATGAGATTAAAAGAAGAGCAAATAAAAAACATATTTATGTCTCTGATATTTCAGATATTTATCTGGGATAAATATAAATTTGAGGAAAAACTTGATTCTTCAAGTATGACATTTCTTCTGCTGCAGAACATAAAAGAAAATATTTTGAAGAAAATGTGTAACAAAGCACATCAGACCCCATTGACTTCAGTGTGTCCTTGTTTTAAAGCAAAGCACACAAGAGCAAACCTGAGACATTTCTCGAAATATCTTCTTTTGTGTTCCACAGAAGAAAGAAAGTCGTAAAGGTTTGGAATGATAAAAGACTGACATGATGATACATTTTTTATTTTGGTGTGCAGTATCCCTTTAAATAATACACAACTAAGAACCAGTCGAATCTTGTGAGCTATATGACAGAGCAACTTACTGAGCAATAACATGTTTCTCAAGGATTTCACAAATGTCTCACTGAACTATTGTCCTAAATGGGTCATTTAACTCAAATGCAATCTAAATGCGCTCTTTATGTGTTAAAAGTTCTTAGCAACACAAGAACTGTGGGTAAACTTTTGAGTCCAACAAGCGCCTCCTTTTTCTGTAGTTAAAACCTTTTTGTAAAGCCTAACATTTTGACACAAAGCATCTGAATGGTGCCACACAAAAGGTTAAAGTCAGATCATTGATTTTTTTCTGATAAAAATAAACATTGCTTGTTACTAACACTGTGATGGAAGGAAATGTAGAGAAGCACGAGCCAAACACAGCCACGAACAGCTTTAAATGCTTCGCTAATATAAATGTGATTTTCAGTTTTTATTAAAAGCAGAGCACACATACAACTATAACTTCTGATAATTTTATCTTGGACTATTTTAAGGATCACCAATCGTTGGATTTAACAGGAAACCTTTAACCTGGAAGTTAGTGTTTATATTCATTTTAAGGTATAACCTTTTAAAAGTTAACTGGCATACAGGTATCAAAGATGCACAGCAAAAACAGCCTTTTTAATTCTAGTGTTCAATAAAGAGGGGAGTGTCATTGTCACAGTGCAACATTGAGACATACACTGTGACCACACACACACACAGACAAACATGTAGTTACAGTCATGCTCCGTCCGATAGCAAAATTGAAAAGATATACAGCGTATATCAGTATATACACCCACCAGTTTCCATTTGTAGAACCAAACCTGTTCAATACACAACCTGCGTTTTTTATACAACACTAGCAGCCGTCTTAAATGTGACATCCTCAGGGTTGCAACCTTCCTACCTCCAAAAAGGTGAGAGGTTTTCTAGTGAAAAACAACAGAAATGCAATTATGAGAAACTGTTACTTGAAAAAGTATTGTGGTTTGCCAGCCAATCAGTGTGCACGTCAGCATGACTAGAACTAACAAATGAAAATGCCTGCTATGTCTACCTTATACTTTAAATAGTCTGGTTAACACATCATCAGTATCAATCTCAGAGAGTATGGCACTATTAGATCTCTAACACACAACCACATCCAGCTCCACCTCTTAAGATCTGTTTATGAAGTATAGTGCCAAAATTGCAGCAGCATTACTTGCTGTGTGTGTGTGTGTGTGTGTGTGCGTGGTGTAAGAGAAATTAACTGCTAGAGTGCTTTAGGATCCATTAAATTTTTTGGTCACCATGGAAAATGCTAATGCTTAGAATGGATGTTACAGATTCCTAGAATGGTTTTTTGCAGTGCTTCGATTATTCTATTAACAATAGGAATATCTTGAGCTTCCAGCATTTGCAAGGTCATTTAAGTCAGTAAATGCTTAACTATAGTATCACACCCAAAACATAAAGCACTGCCAAATAGTGAAACACTAATAAATTAGCACCATCATATCACATGGGCTGTACAAATGATACAATATAAAGGAAATCATTCCAACAAACTGTAAAATTAATAAATGATGTGTGGAACTCTTTTGGAACATACAACTTAAAAAACTGGATGACTTAGTAACCAGCCTCCACCCGAACAGCAGCATTCTTCACAACTTAAAAAAAACAGCTCAAAACTGTTCTGCATTTATTTTATTAATAACTGTCCGACTGTCTAAAAATTGTTTTGTTGTTGTTCATTCTCTACCTTGCTTACTTTAATCCTCCTAGTAGCATGGCCTTGTAAACTAATGGTACTGTTTAGTGTGTTGACAAAATGTTTATTTGCTCTCCTACTTGTAAGTCGCTTTGGAAAGAAGTGTCTCTCAAATGAATAAATGTAATGTAGCTTGGATACAATGATGGTTGACTAATGTCTGCATTTTTCTGGATGTAGTCTTAAAATAGAACATATGAAATATACACATGCAGCACTGAAATGGTCAATAGACATTCTCCCACAAAGTTAGGTAGCATACAAATTATTTCAAGTCAAAATTCACCCAGATACACAATTTTATGAAATATAGTTCCTGATCACATCCACTTTAAGTGCAAAGCAGCAGGTGGCCTTTTGCAATGTCCTTGCGATCAAAGACATAATCCTGTGTGAGCTTTCAGAAAGCTAATCAGACAGTTCAATAACCCAGCAGTACCATTCTTCATCAACCCGTAGAAACACACGCACGCACGCACGCACACGCACACACAGGTTATACACAGAGTATACTAGCGAGGACATTACATGGACTTCCATTGATTTTATATCAGGCTTATGATACATTCCATACCCTATCCCTAACCGTTCATTCAATAATCACACAAACATGTGCCCTCCTCTATTACATTTAAAGAAAAACATTATTTGAGCGAATTATGATCCTTTTTATTTAGTGAGGACCAGTTAAATGTCCTCACAAGTGGGTTAATACTTATTTCACCGTGGTAATGAGGACATTTGGCCCTCGCAAATATTGCTTAACCAGAACACACACACTCACACACACACACACAATATAGGCTAAAAAGGGACATATTTAATATCTTACATATTACTATACTACAAGTATTACTCCTCAATTGATGATATTTATTGAGAGTATATAATACAAATTTAATAAGCTTTACACTTTAAATGATATTGAAATGCAAGACCAATGTTATGCGCCTTATCATATTTATCTATCATTAATTTTCAAAGGAGGGAGAAATCACAGAAAAAGCCTGTGAGAAGAAAGCTGTGTTTGTCCGGACTGCCAGAGTCTTCAGAAATGCAAAGCAGCTCAGCCTCTGTGCTGAACTTTCTCACCTCTGTCCCCAATCTTTGTCCTCTCTGCACATGATACGACAACTCACCTCAAAGGTCACAAACACTATGGGCCATTCATCTGTGTGTTGCATACTAATATGATATGTATACGCTTTAATAATAATAATATAGTTCATCTATAAAGATTCTGACTATCATATTAGAAAAACATGAATGCTGCATTAGGGATTCTAAAACAAACACTTGACAATTGAATAAAAGGAAGCATTTTATCATGTCTTGTTAGATATTGTTGTAACATTAATATGCCAAACTCAAGTTTCTCTCTAAATGTTTGAGGTTTGTTGATAATCCTGCGCTGTGAGGCATACAGAATATGATTTCATCTAACATTATTGTATTACTCTACACATTATATTAGTGCACATGACTTATTGAGTAAATAAATGTTTGAAAACATCAATATATATATAAACATTGACAACAACACAGTTTAATGCACACATACACTATAAAATCAAATGCTCAAAATAATCAAAAAATAAGTAATGTAAACTTAATTTTAATTAACATTTACATTTACATTTAGTCATTTAGCAGACGCTTTTATCCAAAGCGACTTACAAGTAGGGTAGATAATGGAAGCAATTAGGACAGCATAAGTACAACAAAAGCATAAGTGCAATCAAAAAGAAGACTAGTCTCATATAGCCTAACACAGTATACGGAACCATTCATTCTTAATTTTTTTTTTTTTTTAGAGTAGAGAAGAAAAGAGTAGAGAAGAAAAGAGTCAGAACAGATCAGTCAGATGTTGGCGGAAGAGATGTGTTTTCAGGCGTTTCTTAAAGATGGCTACAGAATCTGCAGATCTTGTAGCAGTGGGCAGATCATTCCACATAGGTGGAACAAATCCGGAGAAGGTGCACGAGAGAGATTTTTTACCTTTATGGGATGGCACCACAAGACGTTGTTCGTTTGCAGAGCGTAGGGATCTGGCGGGTACATATGTCTGCATTAGCGATTTAAGATAAGGTGGTGCCGAACCAGTAGTAGTCTTGTAGACCAGGAGCAGAGTCTTGAATTTGATGCGAGCGACTACGGGAAGCCAATGTAGCTTAATGAGTAGAGGAGTGACGTGTGCTGTCTTCGGTTCATTAAAGATAACTCTTGCTGCAGCATTCTGGATCATCTGTAGAGGTTTGCTTGTGCAAGCTGGAAGTCCTCCCAGTAGTGCATTGCAGTAGTCCAGTCTGGCCAGGACAAGAGCCTGCACAAGGATTTGTGTAGCATGCTCTGATAGGAAGGGTCTAATTTTCCTGATATTGTAGAGGATGAATCTACAGGACCGGGCGGTGCTGGCAACTTGATCCGTGAAGTTGAGTTGATCATCGATCACCACTCCGAGGTTTTTTGCTTTTCTGGAAGGTGTGATGGTTGATGAGCCCAGTTGAATGGAAAGGTTGTGATGAGTCTTCGTGTCAGCCGGGATTACAAGCAGTTCTGTTTTTGGAAGGTTCAGCTGCAGGTGATGGGCTTAATTAAACCTAATTTTATACTTACTTAAATATTTAAAGTTCCTAAAACACAATTTTACTTTTAAGTAAAGTACAATGATTATTCTTGATTAACTTGAAGTTTTTACTAAAACTCAAAAAATATGATTTTCTCCTTATTCTATTTACTTAATTTAAACATGTTATTTTGATCAACACAATTGATCAAGAAGGATTTCCAATTCCCAGCTTGCTTTGCATAAGATTCTAGTAGGGGAGCACATTTTAAAGAATTTGAATATTTGATGTGTTTTTCAGTAAAGTTAAAGACTTGAATTTTAAAGATTTTTACATATTTTTCAGTTTTGTGGCTACCATTGTTTAGAAGAGTGGTGCATGTACTTAACGTAATTGAATCAAACCCACCAGTTTGCACAATTGCATTAAGTAAAGCACACAAATTAGTTTGTTTCCAGTGACTGTAACTGAAGGGATGTACCATATATGCTGTTGATATGTCAATCGCAGAGTAAGTGGGAATAAAACTTCTGTTCATTAATAAATTTACTGGCTTTGCATTTTAATACTTAATCGCCATAGTTAATTTAAGAGGGATCCTAATATACCCGTTCATAAACCTCTGGAAAGCACTAAAAATGTCTAAATGTCTAAATGGTGGGTTGAATTTCAGTTTAATTTATTCATATAGCACTTTCACAATGCATGTTTTCCAAAACAGCTTTATGAAATATGAACTGCCTACAAAGCCCAAGCAAGCATGCCGAAAGAACAATGGTTGTAAAGTATTTAACACTGGTAGAGGCCAATCCTTTAACTATAAGCTAATAACGGTAATCTTGAATCATTCAAGCTTTTAATTTAGGCTACATGTTTTGAATCTAAAATATGTGACATTTTGGAAACAAATTTTAAGGATTTTTTTGGTTTCCTGTAATTAAACTTCAGATTAAGGAAAAGTGCTCTTGTGAGACACAATAAACCCAATTGCTGAGGTATTAGCACATTATCAGCCAGAAACAGAAACACCCTGAGCTGTGGAGCATATATCAAACTTGTTAGTGGAAGCCTAAGCTCACATAACCAGATCATGCTTAAGCCTGTTCATGTGTCATATAGGATATTGAAATACATCCCAATACATTAAAAACATTTACAAATAAACCGGTGTAACCGGTCTAGGGGGGCCTTGCCCCATATTTTTCATGGGCCCCTCGAAAAATATCCAGCTGACAATTAAAATAAATGTAAAACTTTTATTTGTACTATCTATAATGATCTGTCAATTTAATCACAGAAAAAATGTAAAAAATTATGCATTTAATTAACTATGATTATATATCTGCCAAAGCAGAATATACAGCATGATTGTCCCCCAGCCGTGCCAGCGCAGGCTTGGGTATAATTGGAAAATATGAAGACACAATTTTTTTTTTTGAGTTTTTCTGTGTGCTGCAGTGGACTGTAAATTCAATAAATGAATGTGAAAAGAAATGAGAAGAAAAGGAAGGCATAAACTAAAGAATAGCGGAGGAAACGGAAGGGTGATAAATACAGTATAGGGACATAATAAGAATAGGAATAAATTAGCGCCCCTAATTTTACTGCAGATGTTTCTCTATTTTGTTCATTCATCTCAACATTTTAATCCTGACGATATTTACAGTCAGCCTCCCAATTCCAAATGTGCCTATGTCATTTCTCCAGATGGTTATGACAGCTATATTCTCCTTCCAGATTGTAAACACACTCCCTGACTATACAGTCCAGTTTGTGGTACCTTTAATCCTGCTTCACTTCGCTACTCAGCCTCTCTATAAAACTACAGCAATCGATCTAAAAGCCATATTGAGCCACTTCCACCCACACGTGAGTGTTTTTTATAGCTAGCTGTATCACATGGCTGGCTGGCTGCGGGGGTGGAGGGTGGACATTTCGGGAAAACGTGCCGGAAAAGAAAGAGGCACACGTGGTGGCACTGATGAAGTTAATATGACAACTATTCATTCTTAATTCATTTATTACGATTATTCAGTTATGCATAACCATTATAATTAATCATAATAGTTTAATCATTGTAATGCGTCATGAAATCTGAACTTTGGTATAAATCCTCCTTTGTAATGCCACACGAACCAGAAGTTATGATCGTCTTTATTTTTATATTGAGATGTATTCTCAAGTGAAACATAATATGGAATGAGAAAAATAGTGGGCATTGCTTATGCTTTCCACTGTGAATTGAATGTATCTAGAACAGTTGGTGTTTCATTCATAAATGGAAATCACAGCAGATTGACAGTTAGGTACATTTTCAGATTTTGATTAAGATTGATTAAGATAAGATTGTTGATATACTTGCACAAATGGATTAACCAATATTTTTATAAGAATTTTAAAGCTATGCTTTAAAGCTACGATACCAGTGTACATAATGGACATTAGCAATAATGGATATAAGCAATAAGTGATATGTAAATGCTACCAATGTATATTTATTTACTCTATTTGTAAAGATTATCATCTCCTCTAACGTTCTAAGAATGTTAAATACGTGATTTCTTAATTTAATTTAATTTATTTTATTTTTATTTCTGACATTTTACCAATAATAAAATGTTGATAAAATGCTCTTTTAACATGACTCTGTGGCGAGAGGATGTCGTTCAGCGAAAGCTGCAGCGGGAGAGAGAGCTGGGATACGCGCGGTGAGTAAGTGAGGCAAACGCAAATGACGAAAACCTGTATCTCATTGTAGTAAGTGGTGTGGGGAGTGTATAAACAGCGAGGAGAAGCAGAGCACTGTGAGAGAGAGATGGACTGTTGACTGGAAAACGAAAAAGCAAAAAGCAAAAAAACAAAAAACAAAAATGAAAACGACAACGAAAACGACGACAACGATTCTTACAGGATTTTTATGTTATAGCACCGTTATGCAGTGGTGCTCTTTATGAGTGTATTTAAGTTCAAATGAAAGCCAGCAGCAGTCCAAGCTGTCCTCATCCGTCTCCTTCATTCTTGAACGTGTTACAGACTGCAAGAGCATTTTGATAAATTTGAGAGAACAATGAGAGAGCGTTAAAGAAATGTGAATCAACACAACCAGTTTGCATGGAATTCATTATAGTTGACTAATATTTTCAAGTTGACTCAAAATTTTAAGCCAGGCAGGTTATTTTTCTTTTTTTAAGCTTACCCCCAGGATCTGGCAGGATCTGAAGTTTTGTTGACTGGGCCAGTGTTTTCTCCTAAAAGAAATGTAAGTAATCACTTTCCTGGAAACGGTTTTCAACAAGGTTTGAGATGTTTTCTCTTGTTTAGTGGGTGTGTCTAGAATGTCTGCCCAATCGGCAGCAATATGTATTTAACCCATGTGGTATTAAAGAGACAGATTGCTCAATGGGTCCAAGTAAAGTTGTTTACAAATGTGTCCGCTGCAGCTTGGTATACGCAACAATTGAAGTTATTAGAAGACTCCAAAAATTCTACAAAAAGAACACAAAGAATGGCCTTCTCAGCTTCCATAGTTAAGCTCTTGTATCATCACAACAGAGTGTTCAACCGCACTGCCGTTTCCATTTCAAAAACGTTTTGCAACGTTCTTTAACAGTCCTGCTGAGCTGGAAGGCAAACCACATAGGTAAGCATCAGACTGTTTTTAATATTATATTTTATGGTTATTCAATTATTAATTATATTTAATGGTTATTTCATGATTAGATCATTCATGAAAATCTAATTTAACAATTATTTGGGGTAATAATTGGTTAAAATGTTAAGTGTATATACATTTATGTATCAGCTGAAATGTATCAACCATTATGTACTTCTACTGGTTCAGAAATTACAATGAGCTATTTTTCTCAAATATTTTCATGCACAGGTACAACATGTATTTAGGTTTATTTAATAACAGTTGTGAGTTTGTGAGTTGTGAGCTTGTGTTGTGAGTGAACGGGAAATTTATTCCTCACATTGCTAAGCCTTCATTCATCTAAGAAGTCTGACAACTGTGTCTTGGGGCCCTATCATACATCCGGCGCAAGGCGCAACGCAAGAATTTTTGCTAGTTTCAGCCCAACACAGTTTTCATTTTCCTGTCCTGCGCCACGTTGTTTAAATAGCAAATGCATCCAAAATAAATGGATTACAATGTAAAAGATTTATATTATGTACATAGAGATAAAAATCCGGCTTGTCCTGGTCTGCTTATCATAATCACACAGAAAAACAATGGATGTATCTGCCACTTACAACACAATGCCTGTCATAATTGGGCTGCATAATTTTACTGCCTGTCTGACTGCCTGGTTGGATTGCTTGGTATATATACTTATTGCTCTGGTAAATTCAAATTCAAATTGTAATGTATTTTTATGTTTTTTTACATAAAAAAACCAAAACATTTTTTTACATTTCTACCGTATTTCTTTTACTTATGACTCTAGGGCTAAAGAGTTTTTTTTGCTAAAGCTGGGTTGCAACAATGCAAAATTGTAAAAGGAACACAATGTTAATATGTACAAAAAGGCCTATGTTGCAATGCATTATTTGTTTTATTTCTCAGCATCAAATAAAAGTTATATTTGGTATATATGATCTTTACATTCCTTTTTTTTATGTAAGAACTGCTGAAATGCTGATATTTTTTATAAAATGTCTAACAATGTTTTTTTTCACTTAATTGGATTAGTTGTTGTAATCCCACAATTTCAGCACAGTTTAATTGCCCAATAGGACATTTCCCATGCCTTATGCAGGGGAAGCAGTCAAGAATATGAATAGAAGAAAGGAGGTCTGAGGTTTCACTTGTTCGTCAGGTAAGCATCCTCTGTGTTTGGACATTAATGATTATAGAATTACGTAGCATAATTACCTTTCCTTGCCATTATCAGAGAGACACCTCATGAGTTGTGTGTCCCAATTTCGTCATATTATCCTGAGAGAAAGATGCCTTTTGGTGAGGTGCTGCTGATAATGCCCTTTGTACGGTTCCCATCAATGCGACACATCGTCAGTTGTGCACCTCAGCCTCATCGGGTGTTTCGGCCCCATATCACAAGACAACCTCAGCCAAGGGAGACCCCACGCAGGTTGATCAGACCTGGGTGTTTGTCGCATTGTTACAAGGTTATATGGCAGAAGCAGCGGCAGCTATCACTGCACCTCAAAGGCGCCATAGTCTTTACCCGCCGGCCCTGAGAATCGAACCGGCAACCGTCTGGTCACGAGTCGTACTCTCTAACCATAAGGCCAATACTACCCAAACCTTTATTGTGCGCTCAGTGCCCCCGGATCCACATTGCATGCCATTACAACACATTACCAAAATCAACACAACCGTACGCATCAACCAGTTGGCTGATGCTGTTATAGCCCCACTGGCTCCGTTAATGCAAGCTCAGTGCCCCGGGTCCCGTATGGCATAACATTACAAAATATTACCAAAAATATCAACGCAACCATATGCGTCAGCCCATTGGCTAAGGCTGTTATAGCAACACTTGCTCTGTTAATGCAAGCTCAGTTCCCCCAGTCCCGTATGGCATAACAATATAACACACAACACCATTTTATTATGTGGTCACTTGGCAGCCCATATTGTGTCCTTCCGTTTCAACCACAGCCAGTGGCTGCTTCTCTCGTCGACAGTGGCCAGCTCTTTGACTACCGTCCATTAGGCCTGTCCTCTGACCCCCAATTTCTTAGCAGCTTTGTAGTGGAATTGGAAACAAAGCCCGTGCAGGCCACTTCCACCTGGAACACTTTAGCTGTCCATCCCTGTTCTTCAGCCTCCTCTGCCAAGTTGGCATACTGGCTACTGCTGTTGCCAAGCACTTTAGTACTTGATTGTGGCGCCATGTGTATCTCCCCTGTGTCAAGCTCTTCTTACAACCCACAAGAATATGTTTGAGGGTTGCCTTTGCATCTCCTACCGCTGTTGTTGAGTTCCATTTCCTTCCTGTCACTACTGTTGGAACAGCATCTCTTACACTGGGATCACAGGATTCTTTGACTGTCATCTATAATGTTGTTTTCGTGCATTTATATTCTTTATTTTAATTCCTCTCTCTTGATCTCATCTGATTTAGGCTTCTTAAGTAGAAAAGGAATACATCTACCGCCTCTGGCATAGCCACAACAAAAGCCAATAAGATTAAAAGGTTTTTAAGTGGAAAGTCTTCTTCTCTGGACACGTTCTTTGAATCAGTAAAGAAAGTGTGCATTTAAATCAGTTTTACGTAAAAGCACTTCAGCTTTGTGTCGGATATTAAACTGCATTCATTTGTGCTTGTTTGAGTTTTTGTGGAAGCTATAGGCAGCCAGAGAAATAATTGCAATGTCTCATGGGTTCAGCTATTGATGCATATCATCTCATAGGACACCAGTAATGTAAGCCTATATGATAAAATATAATACAACAAATAGTATAGCAAAAGACATTGCCACTATGTGGACTATACAATATAAGCTCTCACACACAAACATTTTTTTTTTTTGTTTTGACTTCTGTTATTGTTGGTAGTTGTTTTCAAACACATCTGACCCTATCTGAATTTGAAAAGCTCACTCACTTTAGCTTCATTAAAATATGTATTGAGCATCCATTCATATAATCATGCTAGGTACTGTATATACATTCGACCTGAAATGAAATGAAATGCACTTTTTAATGTAAAAGAATGCAATTTCTGGTGCATTTGACATGAATAGGCTAAATGTATAAACATTTATAAAATGCAAAGTATTCTTTTTCTACATAAAGAGCTATCTATATAAAACTGGGAATCTGTAAACCAAAGCATTATCTGAGAAGGGTCTTGAAATCTTTAAGTGAACAATTTTGATTGAATAATGAATAAATCGTTTTCTGACAAAAGATTCACAATGTGAACATCTAATTTTCAGCACTAAAGGAGCTGTTGAATGGATGGACTCTATATCTTTGTGAACTATTGCTCATGGTTTAATTGGCTTTTTGTCTTTTTGCTGTGGCAAATTGCAGCTGTCAAATCATAATGGCTGAATAGTGCTTAACAGTAGGAAAAATGTCTCCTTGTTACCCAGCTCTTCCATCCCCCGTATGGTGCAAAATGTTCTGTCCCATGTTTTATATTTCTTTATTCCAGCATAGGACTGTCACGATATCAGACTTTCACTATCCTGTCCAATTCACAGTAATGATAATATCACAAGATCCATTCAAATGTTTTTTAATGAACAAATAATGCTTTTGTCAAATTCATCTTAACTTATGGTATTATGTTTTTCTCCTATTTTAGCTTATAAATCACATTTAAAATTCAAGCATGGATAAGGGAGAGATTTGCTAGAAAAAATGCACAAGACAAAAGGTAAAAATTACATGGTTTTTCATGTTATTTTACACCAACTGTAAAATAATAATATTTCTGTAATTGGACACGATCTTACCGTATATTAAAAATATGTGAAAATAAGTACATTTTGTCAAATAAAAAAAGGGTTAAAGTTTTAAAGTGCAGTTATTTTATGACCCATTTTCATAAACTTTCACAAGAAATGAAGATTATTCTAAAGTGTTATTTTAAAATCTTTTTTTAAACTAAAATAAGAATACATAGAATCTATTTAATATACCTTTCAGGAATATGAGTAAACTGTTGTGTACTCTAAGTATACCACTGTTACAGTATACGGTAAATTTAAAAGTAGGCCAACTATGTTCCAAGTTGTAGCCCAGGGTCGTACTAGGAAACAAATTCAGACCGGGATATCCCACACTCATCCAGGCCACAAACCACAAATCATTATTTTGAGATGTAGACTGCTTTGTAATCATCACACAATGTGCCATCAATGCTAAATTAAACTGAGAGTGCATTGTTAAGGAGCAAAATCAATACAGTTTGGCTTAAAAAGGTCCAAGAAAACAAATTTATCATGTGGCCAAACCACAAAAAACATGTTTAAATGATTTATACCGCAAGTATATATTAAACAGAAGATTAATTCAATATTTAAGGTTTTATAATAAAACAACAAAAACACATTATATGCTTAAATTGTATGTGTGAAAAGAAACAATTGAATCCTGCTGTCAATAATCTCTCCTGGACTGCTTAATGACTGTTTTCCCTTTAACTGCGGACGCGTGCCCTTTGGTTCCATGCATGGGCATAAGCAGCACATAACCAGTTTTGACCGAGAGCAAAAGAAATCCACGTTTGCGGTACGATTGCATGCTATCGACATTTACAAACACAGACTTTTATTTTGAATGCTATTAATCGTGATTAATTGTTTAACAACCCTTTTAAATATAATTGTTTGGCAAGTTCAATTTGACAATTTTCAAAGATATACATTCACAATAAATTACACAACAGATCTAATAACAAACAATCGCTTTTATGTGTGCTCCATTAAGTATTGGTCCAATAATTTTGGTGAGTGTTGTATAAGAATCCCATATAAAGTACTTAAGCCTTGTTTTCGACATAATGAAATGATAAAATACTGATTTGGTATTTGGTTCCCTGATATAATCACATTGGACTATGATGGCATATGGTCAAAACACCATGTGCACTGCCTACGGGAAACACAGCAAAACATGCTGGGAGAAATAAAACCAGAAGGGTTCATAGCAGGACAGACCGAAGTGCAGAAATCTCATAAACATGAATAATTCTTTGGACAAATAGTTCATGCTCTCTCCAAACTGTCTTTGAATGAATATTAACTTGACATTTCAAGTGTGGCTCAAGTATTTAATTATATTTTGATACCACTTCATATCATGTAAACCTTGAAATGCTTGAAATATCTTGAACTAACGGGATCAAAATGTTTTCACAAATAAGACTAAGAGAGTCTTTAATTTCTCACTGAAGTTCACAGTCAAGAGAGCAGACCTTTATATTTACACAGGTGCGGATGAATCATGAAGATCTGTCATAGGTGACCAGTTAATTAATCTGGTAGTACATCAGTTTTTACATATAATTGTAGGTGTGAATCTTCAGGTGAATGATTTATAAAACAAAAGGCTTCACTGTTCCTCAATACTGACATGTCTTCTGCACCCATCATACTGATTTTATAGTCAATCATCTTAATCTCTTGCAGGATTGAATTACATATTTGTGGTAAATTTACATTTTGAGTTAATTAAATCAAAGTGAATGGCTTGAGAAGATGGCCTGGCTGACAGGGTGATCATTTTATTTAAAGGAAAACACGTTATTACAAACATTTAAAAGAATCCCCAATGAATGGTCTGATATCGCTTAATACCCGAATGTGCGTCAGTTATTGAGGAATACCCACTGCTGGAGGACACAAGTGGCCAATCAGAATCAAGCGTTCCAGTCAGTAATTATGATAATGCAATTTGAGGCAGACCAGTTTAAGCATCATTCAGAAACATGATTCATATCTGACAGCGTTTCAAAAAATGTAAATGAGTTTCTGTAAAGAATAAGACATAATAAAACATCAACATCTACAACCAGCTGAATGTCAGTAATGAATAAACATTACCCCTTCTATGTTGTCCATATCAATAGGGCGAGAGATCTTGAGGAGTGGAGGATATTTCTGTTGCTCTGTCTTTGTTTAATCTAGCCTTTGGAAACGTAAAACAGAGACTTGAAACAAATTCAAAATTTTTCCACGTTTACATATAAATCTGCATTTAATTTTATTTCTATGTATCAAGTTACTGTATACTGCCATTATTAAAGACAAAGTCTAAAAATCTAATTTGTTCAATGTTGTTTAAATGCAGATTATGCCTGACATCAAAAAAAAATTATGTTGAAATTTAGTGAAAAGTTTTACAGTGTGAAAATTATTTTTCAGGGACACTTCACCCAAAAATGAAAATTCTGTCAACATTTACGAACCTTCAGGTTGTTCCAAATCTGTATAAATCTCTTTGTTCTGATGAACACAGAGGAAGAAATTTGGAAGAATGCCTATAACCAAACAGATTTTGCCCCCCATTGACTACCATTGAAAGAAAAATACAATGCCCTAGAATTGTTTGCTGTCCTACAGTACATTCTTCAAAATGTCTTCTTTTGTGTTCAGCAGAACAAAATAAATCAAAGTCATTTTTCCTACTATGGGTGGACTGTCCTATTCTTTTGTAAATATTTTAGTTTGTAGATTTGTACCCTTTAGCGTCATTCCTCTCATAAATTCCCTGACATTTAAAGGAGGCATGAATTAAAATCATAATTATAACCCGAGCTTTTGTTATATAAGAGGGAATCGTATTCACACGAACATCATGTAAGTGTTAGAACTGAAAACGCCCTCGTCACTGTGATAACATCTGTTATTGACACCATGCCCAGCGAATGCCAGGTTCTGTAATGCACCTATCTATGACATTGATAGGTTGACCCCGCCTCCACAGAAAAATATCAACAACTACTTCTCTGGCCCCGCCCACTGGTTCGCGCATGACAGAATCAGTGGCGGGGAACCAGATAGAGCGACCAAGCAATAAACAAACATGCCGTTAAAGGTAGCTAAATATTGTGCCATCACTTGTTGTGTAAGAATACAGTCACTGTATTCCTTCGGATTCCGATATTAGGATATTTAGTCACAGGTCGACACTGAATTTGTGGAAAGTTTAAAATTAGAAATCAGTGCTGTGCCTTCGATATTGGATCCGATATGGAATGGTTCAAGCAGGAATCTTATGTGGGTAAAACATTTTTGCACTATTCGTCACTATTGCTTTGTTAGAGAACGCTTCATGTGCCCTTAGCACTATTCGCACAAGATTAAAATTACCTGGGGACCTCTTGTCATTTGCATTAATTGCATAGGTTGTCTGTGATCTTAAGCCCGTGTGAATCGCCATCTCTGTGATTTGGCGGGCTCATAAATAATTTTTCAAGGTTTTATGCACCGTTTGCGAATAATGGAGGCTGTGTTGAAGTGTTTCGGTATTATTTCGGGTGCTGGGTGATATCCATAAATTACCAGGAAAGCCTTTCAACCCTATATAAAAACAGTTTCAATTACCTGCAACACTGCCATCACCAATGACCCGAATTCCTCAAACCACCCAGCATTACCGTTGGTCTATGAGGTTTTGACGCACCTATCTACATTTAAAAAGATTTGTGACTTAAAACAGGGCTGTGTGTCCATGAAAACAACATTCACTTAGCCTACCTGATCAGGGCACAAACGACAATGAGAGCACACCCACGCATTTGCGATCCAGACAAACGGACCGGACCTCATATTTTGGCGTCCTCTCCCTTGCCCGCTTATAAACCCCCAACCATGTACTCAGCCACGCCCTACACCAAAAAGAAGCTAGCTCACCGGCTACACATGCATAGGCAAAATAATAGATTAGATTCAACTTTATTGTCATTAAACATATACAAGTACAGTGTAATAAAAATGTAGTAAGAAGAAAAATACAGCAAAACAAGAGGAAGGTGAGGAGAAAAACAAAAGCACATAATACACCATAGACAAGACTTTGCAACAGGGGAAGTAATCCAGCTCTGGCAAGCAGCCATCCGGTCCTGCAGTCATGACGGCGCTGGTCACAGACCCGCTTGTCAGGCTGGTGGTTCAAAGCGACGGAGGCGAGGGATCGGGGGATGGGAGACGGCCTCAGTTGAGTGCGGCATATGTGTGTGTGTCTGTGTGTGTGTCTGTGTATGTGTGATAGTTTCTAATCAGCAGTTGTCATCCATTTTGGTCTCCGACACCATAAATTTTTCTTTGCAAAGTCTGAGTTTCTCCATTATAGAATCCATATTGCGGTTATAGTCTCAGTCTCAATGCTGACCGCTCTTCCCACTGCTTCTATCATGACGGGCAGCCTTGAGAGACTTTGGACAGCTGTTCCCGTTTCCTGAATTCTTCGATAACCCAGGGCAAAGCCTAATCCAGTCAGCAGAAGACCTGTTATCATGGTTCAGAATAGGTAGATATCTTTAATATCCTCCACGGAAAGAGCTGCCAGACACATGATCCGCCATCTCTCCGACGCGTCCATCATGTAGCCAGCTGCGAACGTTCTGTCAGGACAGTCAGGTTCCCCCGAACCCAAGCTTCTCGTCGAGAAGATGGTGTCAATTGCGTTGAGAGACCAGTTGATCAAATCCATAATTTTCAGTTGTAGAGCAGTGCAGAGAGAGTCTCTCAATAGATGAGACGAGACGAGACACGAGAGCAAGCAGGGAAAATAAGGGCGAGGACAGGCAGTGAAAATGCGACCGCCTCCGTTGAGGGCGAAGAGAGAAGGGCCAGTTCAAAGATATCGTGGAATTTATCGAACGTCAAGTCAAAATATCATCTGATCCATTGTTTGGTGATATCCATAGTACCCAACCTGTACAACAGAAATCTCTGTCCAAGACTAAGATTAACCACAGCTTTGCGGTTGTTACCAATAGTAAATCAATCCAATGTTCTGAGACTGATCTAAGAACAAAGTCCCGAATAGTATGTTTGTGCTGCAAACGTGATCACTTACTGGATCAGTGTACACAAATGCAAAACATGCTGCATAGAGAAAAAATTTACTTTCTAAAGGAAAATGGTACTTGTTTTGGCTGTCTTTGTGTTGGACACATGAGCAAGACTTGTGATAATCGCTAAATTTATGCAGTATGTGGCCAAATGCATCCCAGCATTTTGCATATTAAACAAAGGGAAAGAACGGGAAATCAGGAACCGAATTGTCCATCTATAAGTAGTGTACATGACCCCTTAAAACATGTTGGCAAACAGAGGCCGGCGGAAATTGAGACTGCGCATTATCAATTGTACCAGTTCAAGTAAAATCCAGTAAGCCCCAAAGGGTAATTCAAACCTGGATCCCTCAAATTCCTGCTGACGTGGAATTGCTGATTAGAGCAAATGCTTCCAGGGTAATGGAGCCCTAGGAGGTTATAAACCACAATGGAGAAGGACCTTATGCAGTTAGAACCCTATTAGGATGGGTTGTAAATGGACCACTTCAATGAAGCAAGGATAAAGGGAACAAGATCGAATGTCCAGAAATTAGTGTTAACAGAATTTCAGTAAGCAAATTAGAGGAGATGCTCAGTAAACAATGCAATCAAGATTTTAATGAGGAGGACGCTGAAAAAAGGGAAATGTCAAGAGAAGATCATGCATTAATGGAAAAGATAAGCAAAACAATTGAGCTTCAAGACGGACATTACAAAATGAATCTTCTTTTCAGGATGGAAAACCCCATGTTGCCAAATAACCTTTGCGTGGCTAAACAACGCTTAGTTGGATTGCAAAGGAACTTTGAAAGAAACAGAGCTTTCCATTAAGAATATAAAGATTTCATGGATGAAGTAATGAAGCAGGGTTTTGCCGAAAAGGTACAATTGCATCAGCTAAAACAGGCAAAAGGGAAAGTTTGGTATATCCCTCACCATGGGGTTTATCACCCCAAGAAAAGGAACATTAAAAGAGGTATTTGATTGTGGAGCTGCCTTCAAAGGTACATCGCTTAACGATCAACTTCTATAGGGTCCTAATTTGACAAAATCACTGTTGGGAGTTCTCGTGAGGTTTCGACAAGAGCCAGTTGCATTTATGACTGATGTAAAGGCAATGTTTCACCAGGTCAAAGTTATGCAGAGGATCCAAAATTTATTTGATTCCTATGGTGGAAAGATGGTGACATAAGGCAAGAACCTGGGGAATACAGGATGAACGTTCATTTGTTTTTTTGCCGTGTCATCTCCAAGTTGTGACTGCTATGCTCTGCGCAGAATTTATGAAGACAATAAAGAAATTTACACAATTTACACAAATTTCTACATGGACGATTGTCTAAAAAGTGTAACTTCAGAGCAAGAGGCCATCTTGATATTTAAGATCTCAAGGATGTTTGTTTAACAGGAGGTTTTCTGTCATGAACTGTCACGGATCTCGTGGCAACACAGGGCAGGAGAACCCAAGTGCAGGCAGGCTCAGACGTAGGGGTAAGGGTAACAAAGGTATTTATTAAATATATAACAAGACAAAAAGGCAAAGCAAAAACCCCACAAGGGGGAAAACAAAACAGGATAAATAATAATATTAACAAGGACAAGAACACTGACTAACTAGACTATAAAACCAACACTGGAAACACACACTAAACTAACACTTACTAATACAGGGAACAGGAACAAGGCAGGACGAGACGAGACGAGAGCACGAATATTCTCCAACACAACGAGGTACAGCTTACAATGAACGTGCACAGGACAACGAAACATTAGGACTCTTTATAGGCAAACAAACACAGGATAATAACAAGAAACAGGTGCTGGGGATTAAGCACTCGGGGAAAGCTGACGAGGAGTGAGAGGGGCGGGGCCACAGACGAGACACGAGAAAGAACTATGTCTTTCCCACATAAAACCATCAGGCAATGCCATGGCTCCACTCGAGACAGGAATAAAACATGACATGATAGTTGAACCATGACAGTTTTCAGTTTACAAAATGTTAGTAATAAACGTGCTGTGCTACAAACTGTACCTGAATAATATAGAGCCCATGGCAAAAAATTGATGTATCTGGACAAGGATCAACTACCAATGGAAAGGGCTCTTGGCTTGTGGTGGTGTGTTGAATCAGATACTTTCAAGTTTAAGATGACTATCAAAGGTTCCCCTGCAAGAGCTATGTAGGACAAGATGTGGATGGGAGGATCCGCTACCTTCAAATCTCCAAAGACAATGGTCTTTATGGTAGAAAGAGATGGAGAGGATTGCAGACTTCCAAGTGGATAGATGTCTAAAACAAACAAGTATGGACAAGCTTACTAACGTTCAGTTGCATAATTTTGCAGATGTAAGTACACTTGGATATGGTACTGTAACGTTCCGTATCTTCACGTAACGTTCCGACTCAGTAGCACCTTTGAAACAGGTAACCATTCCACGTCTTGAATTGACAGCTGCTGTACTTGCTGCTCGAGTGGACAAAATGTTGAGGGCAGAGATAAAGTTTCCATTGGTGGACTCCGTGATGTGGACAGATAGTTACATCTTTGTTAAAATACATAAACATGAGGATAAACGATTTCTTATCTTTGTGGCCAACAGAATCTCTGCAATACGAGTAATTACATCACTGTTACAGTGGAGATCAAACGTCTCAAAATCCAGCAGATTGTTGCACAAATATTTGATAATACTCTTAAAGTGGATGATCCTGAGGTAGATGATCCTTGATCACTGGTTGATCAAGAAGGGCAAATGCGCTCGCGTTATTTATTATGTTCATTCCCTGCTGTAATACAAACTTGTTTCTAACTCACACAAACTCTGTTATATGTATATGTTTTTTTGTTTATAGTCTTTATAGCGTTGTATATAAAATGTAAAACAGCTATAGTTTTTAACTATTTAACATCATACTTTTTTAATAAAATCTTACTTTGTATAAAATCAGAGCGTTTCAGAGAGGCGGGGTAAAGAGGATTTACAAACCCATGGTATTTAGAAAATGCACCGATTTTGTATACACATTACATGATAATATTACTTTTAGCCGTGTCATTTGAGCCCTTTAAAAATGTATTTTAGCTGTTAAGTATTTTTGTCGAAGCTTTCCACGTGCAACATGTATTTACACGTAAATACTTGTAGTTTAATAAGTGTAATCCTTTATAAGCAAACCCAGACTTTCTTATAAATACTGTATATACTGTATATTAAATTGTTTAATGATTTTTCAGCAAAGCAATCTCTTCGTTTTGAAGTCATTGTTTTTGTCTGAGTTGGGAAACTCATAGCGCCTTGATCTCTTTGCTACATTGAGCCCTGGCTCCTGAGAACCCTTCAGTAGCTGTCTCTTTTTGAAGCAATGTCACAACACCAGTACAGTTCGTGACAAGAAGACCCGAAGAAAAACAAACCATAAAACTAATTTTTCATGAGAGCTGCACCATCTTTCTGCTCAAGCACACTGAATTTGCAAAGAGTCTGTAAGACACTCAAGAGTCTCATTAGGCTGGGTTGCTGTCTACACTTTTTCTAATTTATGGAAATTAAGTTGGTGATAAGTGTCGAGATGGACTTCTGGGTTACCGAGAACAGAATAGAAGTGGGTTTCTATGACCCCATGAAAATGACTTAATTTTATAATAAAATGATTCATGCTCATTACAATAAATGAATATTGTAAATGTGACAGTAATTGAAATGAAAAATCCCATGTTTTTTGGTTTTGACAACCTTTAAGAAAACATTCTCGAGCCAAAAATGGTTCTACTATGAGATCACTGCGAAGAACCTTTTGTAGCACTTTTTATTTGACCTTTTCTTATTTTATTAACAGCAGATTTGCTTGATTAACTGAAGGTCAGTGTGTATTTTCTACATCCATCATACAGGTTCTATTATGAATGAATGAATGATGAACGAAATGAAAGGTAACCACGACATGACCGGGGTCACAAATGATTCAGCTGAGTGCCTGCTTGCTTTGTTCTCTTTTAATGTTTTATAGTCGGACTGCACAAGGTGATGACTCTAAATGCTTTTCTGGTAAATGCTTTTGCTGTTGCAATAGCTCAACTCTTGCAATAAAAAGATATCTCAATAAGGTGAAATGATCTTCATCTCGTACCAAACAGCAAAAAATAAAATGGCAAGTATGTGCATGTACTCTATTTTTTCTGTTTGGTGTTGTAAGGTAACGTACTGGTATTGCTGGTAATGGAAATCTCTCTGCACTTTTAACTCTGACCACTCTGACCTTTTTGGTATTCATTTTCTATATCTGGTTCTCAGTATGCATCGAATTTGTTCCTTTGATGCCACTCGCTTTATGGTTCACATGGTGCACAAAGGACGATACTTATGGCAGTTTATTTATTTGGGTATAAGGGTTTTAAAGTCATAGAAACAAAATAAATACTCTAATCGAGTGTTTTATTACGGAGTGGAATGCACTATACTAACTGCAAATTTTACCAGGACTAAAAATGAGACTGGACAGGTGCATTTTTACTTGTGGTGCCAGATTTTTAATAT
This sequence comes from Triplophysa dalaica, assembly GCF_015846415.1. NCBI lineage: Eukaryota > Metazoa > Chordata > Actinopteri > Cypriniformes > Nemacheilidae > Triplophysa > Triplophysa dalaica. The sequence goes on along the minus strand of NC_079558.1, from coordinate 11,429,821 downwards.
TCTTTACTGAGTGTGTTCACATTTTAGCAAGAATGAAAATCTAATTTTAACCACATCATTGATGCAAAAAATACCGAGAACTGTGGGTGAAATGCATGAGCAATACATGAAACGTCAACTACTGTGACAAAATTTCTTATTTTGATCACATATGTGACAGCATAAATTCATCTTCATTACACTTTCAGCATGTACAATAGTGCATATGTCAAAATTCTATATAAATCCACTTTTCTTTTTTAAGAGCTCTTTTGAAGTATTCCTCTTAGTTATTGAGAAGAATGTTGACGCATTTATGTTAATGATGACAAGGAAAGTCACATTAAATGATTCAGCCACATACACAATCTGGGATGTTTTCATTATAGAGTCATGAAGGAAGAAGGTAACTCTTCAAGATCACAAATCGATTAACCACACAATATTGAATAACTCCTAATTTCTCCCCAGTAGTTAGTTTACTGTGTTCTCATCATTCCCCACAAACTCCATACCTTGTAGTTACAGCATACTGTTCAACTTGGTCCAACATATAATCCAAAAAGCCTGTTAAACATAATGAAGCATGACCTAAAAAGGTCAATAACTGTGTGCTTCCCCACTACCACTACACACTTGTTGTTTCATATCCCATTGCCCTGATATACAATGGGTATTCTATACCACAGTGCCACCCAATGGACACATATATAACTACAACAAAAATGGCTTCAACAATCATATAACTTTATTTGATTCATATTTATAATATAAAATAGCATAATATAGTTTTCTTCTTTGTTCGTTTTTTTTCTAAATTGTTGCTGTGACGCTATATATCTTTCGCCTATACCCATATACACCTGAGAATTGGGGAAAGGGTATAAGTAAAGTTTAAGATAATTTTAATTGCTGGCTACTCTACTACTCTATAAAGCTTAATTTCATATCAACACAATGACATTGAAAGCCTTTATATTAGTTTATTTTTATTTTGCACATCAAGCAACTTTGATAATAGGTTTAAAATGTCTGAGGTATTCAAAATACACAGACATTAAAACAGCACAGCAGCATTTCCCACTGATTAATATGATTTGATTACTTCAGGATGAAACAGTTATTGCTTTAAACATAGACATGCAGTATACAGACAGAATAGCAGACACAAGAACAAAATAGCCACTATGTAAAATTGAAGGCACAATAAAAGGTCATTTAGACAGTATTAATGCTGATTGCCCTCTTCTTACAACTGGCTTCCACCTGAATGCAATGACATGCTACATGTGACCTTGTTTACAAGGAAAAATATGAATTTAATTACAATCCAGTAGACAGTATACAGAAATAATGACGATATACTGCCATCTGCTTGGTGCAAACAGGCAATAAATTACAAGTTTTATACATGCTGAAAATGCCTTGCAATAACCCAGCAATGTAAAACAATGAATTGCTTTGAGTGTTGCTTTGGGAATACATATATCTCTTTAAATGATTAAAGTTATTATTTAATTAATAAATAATGAACAACATCAGAATATGTGACCAATAAATGAGGTAAAATATTTCAGTGCAAACTTTTGTACATCTTTGGCAAGCATCAGGATTAACAGATTTCTAGAATCAATCAACGCAGACATGCTTGTTCTTTAGGTAATCCAGATTGCATGCGTGTTTTCTATTTCACACTTTATATCACCTAGCAGCACTTATGAAAAAGACCACAATTTGTCCATTCATCCTTAAAATAAATAAAGATTCAATTATAAATACAATTATAAATAAATATTATAAATTATATATAAACAGTCATAATAAATAAGGCCACTTAAAGGAACAGTTCACAGAAAAATGAAAATTCTTTCATCATTTACTCACCCTCCTCCAGCATTTATACATAACTTTGTTCTGATGAACACAGAGAGAGATATTTGGAAGAATGCTTGTTGTAACCAAACAGTTCTTGGCCACCATTGACTACCATAGTAGGAAAAAATGCTTTACAAATTTCTTTTCATACTGTAATTTTTCATAATGAGAAAGGCAATGGTGGCCAAGAACTGTTTGGTTACAATAAGCATTATTCTAAATAGGTTGTTTGCACTGCGCAAAGTGCAGATGGAGGGCAGCAGGTGATTTTCTCCATAGGAATTCACTATCGCAAACTCAGAAATCCTACAATTTAAGCTTTAAGTTAAAATCTATCAAACCATGAAACCACAAGGTATTTTTATTGTGTAGCAAAAATGTATGTTCATGAAAGAGGAACATGCGGGTATTGACTGAGAAACAGAGATAAAAGTGGTTTGTAAACCGATCTGTGGTCGGGAGGATCCAAGCCAGGTAACTTTTTTTAAACGCTTACAAGGTTAAAAATGATTGCAAACAACCGATATCTTTCTCTCTGTTCATCAGAACAAAGAAATGTATACAGATTTGGAACAACAAGTGTGTGGATGACAGAATTTTTATTTGTGGTTGACTATCCCTTTGAGGCTATGAACAACTGTTTCTATTCCTTCTGATCCTTTAAAGTGAAAGTTCACAGAAAAATGAAACTTATGTCATCATTCACTCAATCTCATTTCAAACCGCTCCCCGGACAGCACGCCAAACACGCATGCTTTTACTACCCCTGCTATCTTCATTATCTGCTCGTGAACTCGTGAACTGCCATAGTAGGACAAATTAAATGGTAGTCAAAGGTGCCCCAGAACTGTTTGTTTGAAAATTATTCAAAATATATAACTTTTTGTTCAACAGAACACAAAAAAGATAGCATTTTTTTCCCTACTATGGTAGTGGATGATGTCACAGAACTGCAAATGGCTAACATTGTTACAACTATCTTTCTTTGTGTTTAACAGAACAAATATATTGATTTAGGTTTGAAACAGCCTTAGGGTGAGTTAATAATGATTTTTCATTTTTGAGTGAACTAGCCCTTTACGCTTTTTTAATTAATAAGCACCGAAGTACAACATTTTGATTAAAAAAAATTAGATTTAGTTTTCAAGCACTATAATAACAGTATTTCAACAGAAACATAAAATTAGGAATTTAAGTTTTCCAACATATTTTGCATAAGTGCTTTCTGTCAGCAATGCTATCACACGTTTCTTGCTAAGTGGATCATTGTGTGTATGACAAATAAAACCTGAAATTTAAATCTTCTCAGTCTCCAAGTATTTTGTTGTTTGATCATTCAGACTTCGGCTTTGCTCTCTCTGACAATACTTCAAATGCCCATTAGATGTTTCTTTCTTACTCCTCTTGTCGAACTCCTCTGTGATCTCTGCCAGTGTCCTCCCCTTGGTTTCAGGTAAAGTGAGACCAATGAAAACACACGCAGCCACACAAACACCACCAAACGGTATGAAACAAAACTGTCCTAGACCGCTAACAATGAAAGGAAACGCCATTCCTATAAGGAACAGATTAAGCCACATCATAGACCCGGCAACCATGTACGCAGCGGGACGTGCCATCTGGTCAAAAAGTTCAGCAGGAAGAATCCCTGTGACCCCTGCGGGACCCATGCCGAAACTCAAGATGTAGGCAAACAAGCACACCATACTCAGATAGGGCATGCCGGCCACTTTGCCCTGCAGTGAAAGAGCCACTGTGAAGACCACTGCCCAGCAAGACATGAGCGCATACCCCCCTGCGAGAAGCAACCTGCGGCCGACACGTTCTATCAGTAGATTACACACCAGGGCGGAAGTGAACTCACAAGCGCCTGTGCCGATTGTGGCATACTGGATCTTCTCCGTAGGAATACCAGCTTCCTGAAAAATATATGATGCATAGAAATAAATTGAATCATTACCACAGAGCATCATGGCACTGCTGGCTGCCATAACCATACAGAGCTGCCTGCGAAGGCTTCGGTCAGTGAACAGTTCCCTCAAAGTTTTGGCGCGAGCTTCACCCGCGTCCGCCCGCTCCTGAAGGATCTCCTCCATCTCTGCCTTAAAAACACTGCACTCTCGGAGGCGTTTCAGAGCTCGGCAGCAAGCCTCGCTATCTCCTTTGTCAATGAGCAGGTAACGTGGGCTTTCTGGAAACCAGGGCAGGGTGACCAGCTGTAAAAGACCGGGGAGAGCATTGCTAGCCAGTAGATAAGGCCAGAGAGCTTCACACCCCAAAACTTCTGTCAGACCGGTAACCTGACCCAGCAAGATTCCCAGAGCAGTGAAAACAGCAGAAGAGAAGGCGACAGCTCCTCTGAGGTGCTTAGGAGCACTTTCTCCAAAATACATTGGCTGGACGTTCATACTGACCCCTGAATTGACACCCACAAGCAGACGAGCAAGAATGACCATCTCAAAGGATCCAGCCCAGCGGCTGCACAAAACAAAGACTGCGCTTAGAAAAAGAAAGCAGTTGTTTTGCAGCAGCGCTCCTTTACGTCCAAATCGAATGGCCATTGGTCCAGCAAGCAGAGATCCAAAAAGTCCTCCAAGTGAAAAGGAGGAAACTATAATTGTCCATATTAGTGTCACCTGACTGGACTCGAGCGCTGTACCCCATCTCTTCATACACGTCTCATTAATGAACTTCTGCAAGTGATATGTAGGTGCATTGATGATGGAAATATTGTAGCCATACTGAAATGTCCCACCGATGGCTGCAGAACACACAGTTAGCGCAAGAGTCCGTGTCAAACCTTCACGCTTTTTATTTGTCTCTATCATTTTAGAAAACAAAACTCAGCGTTAAAGGTGGAAATTCACTTTAATACCCGCACATTTTTTGTTATACGTTAAAGCGGAGATTGTAGAAAATACACATGCAAACTGTAAAGTGACATGTCATTGAATTTAAGCAGGCTGAGAGGATCGCTTCCGTAATGTGACGTCAGTCGCACTTTCAAAATAAGAGTTTTGGTGCGAGTAATATTCGTACAGTATGTACTGTACATGCATTTGCTGAAGGCGAGTTAGAATAGCTTGATTGTGAACGACACACAACCACAAAGTTCTTAAGAAAAAGACCACAATTTGTCCATTCTTCCTTAAAATAAATAAAGATTCAATTATAAACCTTACATAAAACAGTCATAATAAATAAGGTGTTTTCATTGTGAAGCAAAAATTGATGTTCATGAAAGAGGAACATGCGAGTATTGACTGAGAAACAGAGATAAAAGTGGTTTGTAAACCGATCTGTGGTCGGGAGGATCCAAGCCAGGTAACTTTTTTAAAACGTTTACAAGGTTTAAAATGGATGCAAACAACCGATATCTTTCTCTCCGTTTATCAGAACAAAGAAATGTATACAGATTTGGAACAACAAGTGAGTGGATGACAGAATTTTTATTTGTGGGTGACCATCCCTTTGAGGCTATGAACAACTGTTTATATTCCTTCTGATACTTTAAAGTGAAAGTTCATCGAAAAATGAAAATGATGTCATCATTCCTCATTTCAAACCGCTCCCCGGACAGCACGCCAGACACGCATGCTTTTACTTAGAATAGAGTTAGAATAGCTTGATTGTGAACGACACACAACCACAAAGTTCAGTGAAGACTTTCTGTGTGATTAGATACTTAGGTGACATTTCTGAGAGCGACAGGCATAATTCGAATTTCTCTTTAAGAATTGGACTTCGGTTGTACCCATGTATTTATCGAAAGAAGACAAAAGCTTTCTGGCAGCGGTGGGATTTGAACCCACGCCTCCGAAGAGACTGGAGCCTTAATCCAGCGCCTTAGACCGCTCGGCCACGCTACCTTACGAAAATAATTATAATGATAAATCTGCAATAATCAATATAGGTATATAACGGTAACACGCTCGAGCTACATTATTTTTAAGCATGATTTAGTTTCTAAAATTTTTTTTCAAACTTGCACTTTGACAATGGCAATTACAAACAAACGTTGGAAAAGAGCAACATTAGATGTTGTAAACCATTAACTGTTACCTTGTCTTTTTTTTTTCATAAAAACTTACCTGCAGAGATTGCTGAAATAGGCTCCAGTAAATTACTAACCCTAACCCAAACTGGGTAACGTTAGCAGGGTTTCTCAAACATGGAATATCCAGTCACTTGGCATTTTCATATAAAAATTTCAATGCAGTCAAACACCGAATGTGTAGGGATTGGACGAAACAGTTCTATGTTTGACATCCTGTGTTACTGAGAGTACATTTAATATATAGGGAAATTAATTTAAAGACTTAAACATACAGTTTTGACGGACAAGTTTCTTATCCCTATCTGGTACTAAAAGGTTTTTATTATAATCATGTAGCCAATTAAGCTAAAGATGCCCACGTTAACATACATAGTTAAATACAAATGTTACATTATATTCATGGCTTTACATTTAAATTGTAATTTTACTGTCAATATACACTATAAATAATTAACGTTACCTGTCAGTGTAAGAACAACAACTGTGCTAATTCATGTTTTTTCCCCGGTTAGCTAGCAATAGGATATCTTATTTAGTTTAAAAGACATTGAGAATCAGCACTCTGTGGCAAGATACGATAGTGTTGTGTTCCATCTTCAACTTGAAATCAAAAGAATTGCTCCGCCACAATACCATTAAATATATAACTTGCTATTAGCGGATTAACCGTTACTCTATATTATTTGTTATATTACGAGACGCAATTTTTAACATAGCTAGTGGACCAAACTAACTCTTTAACTGTCAGAAATGCAAATGGCAATAATCCATGCAATTTTAGCTCGGTTACTTGTTTTTATCTAGTATTCAACATAACTCATATTTTAACTTAGGTCGGCCTCAGCAGCGCTCCGCCTTCCGCCATTCTTCTCAACGTGAGGGTGTTTACATCATAGTGTGCGTGCGTATGACTCCACAAGCAAATGCATAGTCAAAGGAAAAAATAAGGGAAATTCTTCTTCACGGTGATTTTTAGTGCCCGCGGTAACACTACCGTGGTGTATTACCGAACACCGGCTCAAGGCTCAGGATCTAAATTAAATTGCTGTCCCAAATTATACACCACATGATTCTATTTGTACATTTAAAGCATTAATATGGAAATATTTAACAAGAAATATGTCCAATGTTTTTCGTTCTTTTCCTGAATTGTTGAGAAACATTTATTTATTATATCATTTTTAACAAATAAATATAACAGCTATTTATTTACAATGCGTTTATAGAATACCCACTAAATTCTAGCATACAAAAGTTTTAAAGTCGTAAATTAAAATAGTTATTTGTTTACAGTGATTTGCAGAAAGAATATAAACATTTATCAAACAATATGATGATAAATAAAAAATATAAATATTTCTCAAATTATATTTTGTTATGATTTGTCTTCGTTTTCTTTTTGCGTGTCGTCCACCAAGTCCTTAAAGCCAAGTTTTTCGAGAGGTTCCTTAGCCATTAATTGTCTGTGAAATTAGAGAAAGGAATTAATTGCTGATATATTTTAACCTAAATTTTAGAACAGGCCAGAAATTGTCAGGACAACTCACCTGTCCATCCTGCACTCTAAGTATTCCTTTGACTCTTCTCGGCAGCGTGAATTGTCAAACCGGTTGTTTCTAAGGCATCTCATATATATCTCTTTAAATGTCTTACATTCACCTGTGTATTACACAAAATATAATTGAAGAGGTTAAACAACATGAAGAGGTTTTCACTAATGGTAGTGAATCTTGGTTGTCTTACCAAAATGATCTAGAGGGAACGATCCTTTATCAGGTGCACGCGGACGGAACGACTTTGTTCCGAAATTCATCGCCGTTGACATTTTGTCTTAATATTTGGTCTCAGTTCTACACTTACTTATGAAAGAGAACGTAGACGCACGTGTGAAGTTATAAACGATGCTTCAAAACTAGTTTGCTTCCTGTTTAGGATGACTGTAATTTCAAAATAAAAGTTTCTTACCTAAGAACGCTTGAAACAGAAATGCATTTTTTGTTATTTAAAGTTGTAATGAAAGTCTTTGTGACTATTGTGTGACTATGTTTGACTATATTTGAAGAGTTAGTTTTTTATTGTGTTAGTTAGCTGTATTCTTTTTGAGTTATTATGGCTTAAATAAAAAAAAAACATCTGTTTAATATTAATTGGAATGCACAAGGATTTTTTAAATAGTTTTTTATAGTTACTACAGTGTTCATATACTTAACGAATATTTTTTATAAAAATGTTGGAAATGTAAAAAGGAAACCTCAAGGTACACACAAATATAGATCTAGTTTTATTTAAATATTTGAATTAAAGCTATATAAATAAATAAATAATTCTTGTAGTCAAATATTTTTTTACGATTTATTTACATGTTTACAATATTGTACAATACTGTGGATGATGAACTGTTTAGCATGTCTGTACTATACTTCTCAAACCATTATAAATGTATTCAACTTTAAATACTACAGTATGATCAAAAGCAAAGGCATGATTATAATCAATATATCATATACTGTGTTCATAAGAATATTTTTATTAATATATACAATAATTTACAAACATTTTCTATTTTCGCAGCACATCATATTTTTAACAAGTCTTCATGGTTTAGGACCTTGACAAGTCCAGGTTGTGGAGTCTGGGTGAAATACAAATTCTCTCCTAGAAAAGAAACGTCTGATGTTAATGTAAGATAAACTTAGTTAAGCTGTTCTTTTACTTATAACATTTTTCTGTTGGTATACAAGTTCCATGTTCTTCAAAATATTCAATGTGCAACAACACGTATGTAATGACACACTTACTCTCTCTTTATTGGTTCTCCATGACCACGGCACAGCAAACCTTCATCACACGGGCAGATCTGGTTGATGCTAAATGCCAATCCACCATCAGGCACGAAGCAGCTCTCACCCAAGACCAGTCTCTGCTTACACACTCTTTCACCATGATGACGAGCACAGCACATAGATTCACCACATTCTCTGTCGAGTTTACACCGAGCCCCTGAAGGAGACAGAGGGGTTGAAATATTTACACACTGCTTTGCGATTTCAATCATGTTATTCAATCCCTTGATAAATCTGGAGTCTGTCAATAGTTTCTTACCTTCCTGACCATCTGGAATGCTTCTGATGCACCTGCCAAACATGCAGCTGAGCCCGTGCACACATTGAGCATCCCGTCTGCAGTATTGCCCCTCCTGCCTCAGAGGCACACACAGGCCAAAATGACGGTCACAAGAAAAGCCCTTACCGCAGACACGGTCATGCTCACATGTTACCTACAATGTAAGAAAAGACACAGAGTGTTATAGGAATTTGATTAAAAAAAACATGAAAAGACATTACTTTTGCTTTGCAGCTGAGGAGGAATAAATGTTTTAAACAGGAATCATATGATGTCATTTATGATGTTTACTTCAAACAAATAAAATGAACCGTGATTGTTATTTTAACTTTATGTTAGATGAACTGATTATAACCAAAATTCTTGATCGGACATGCTCTTTTTTTTCCTTTTTTTTCCTTTGATGAAACAGATGGTTAAAGCTTTCAAATACAATTTGCAAACTAACTTTGTGTTTAATGTGAGATGTTTAAAGCTCTCATGAAAACTCACCATATCTCCTTTAGGGTTGTTTGGAAAAATATCAGCCTCCCTGTCTCTGGGACCCACAGGTACATTCTCAGATGCACTATAGGGTATAGACAACATCCAAGCCCAGATCCTCGCCTGAACGGCATGTGCACATATACAAACACACAGGACCTGCAGCATCCACATCTTTGTGTTCCTCTTTAAAAAAATCGACTTTGTCCAAAGGTAAAAAAAAGACTGATGTGCAAAAGAAAGTAAAACCTTAAGGTTATTGCTCTTTGGAGATCCAAGTTTCTGTTGATGTTCTCTCTTGGACTCCCTCCACACATGATGCTCTCTCACCACACTGGCTTATATATATACAGCCTCGGCCACTCTCTCTCCTGCAGTTCTATTTGTGTTAGCCCAGGAGACAATTAGTAGCTGATGGATTAGTTGAATAGCTTGTAGCTGCCACCTCCTCCCACATACACAGACAACGGTGGCAAAGTTGTCAAGAACAGAATTGAAAAGCGTGGCAGGGGCGGGGTTATCAGTGCTAATGGGATGACAACAAACCAGCTCTAACAAAAGGGCAAGACAAGAATCTCACCTCGATTCAGGCTAACGCAGAGGAGTAAGATCTGGACAAAAGCAAATAAATGATAGACAAGTTGAGCATGTAGGGCTGCTGTTGTTGTTGACCTCACCCTACCGTCACTGGACAAACAGTCTCCCATTAACAACATCAGCGGAGCCTTGTAGGCCCCCCCCCGCCCCATGCTGAGAGTAATTTGCAGAGGTGCGCTGCACAGACGACCCTGTTGATCCCATTAAGTGGAATTATCATCCGTGATTGACTGCCATCCGGGAGCCTAAATTTTGTAAAATAGTCAAATGCAATCGATGTTTCATTGTCATTTTGAAAAAATTGAATATATCACCAATGGAATGATGGGATGTAGTCAGTTATGTTCAAAAGCATCTGTACAATAAATGTAACATTGTTAATAATTTAATACAAAGAACGTTCACTGTGTCAATATCAATGAAACTCTTCACCTCTCACCAGAATTACATAAGTCATTATTTTATTTCCAATTGTTCAAATTGTTGCTGTCCTTCCAAAACCTTCCAATGTTCAAATTTTGTGATTTTTATTTGTTGTTATAAATCATTATTTTTAGTGACCCTTAATGTTTGTTACTGTGTTCTGCAAAATCCCAACAATTAAAAAGTAACTTTGAAAACACAGTATTTAATGCAGTATTTAATGTGTGTTTTTGTAATGTGCAAACATTTGTAGTAATTCAATATCAAATATATTTAGAATATATCACTTTTTTCCAAAGCATTCAGCGTCAGTACAGTATTTTGTTATTTTGTCAGCTTAAAAGTTATTCACAAGAGTTAAAGCTGCACTTTAAAGGCTACACAATAAAAGTGCAATCGTTTCCATTTCTTTCCTTTTTAATACACTTACATTTTAATCTCTTAATTTCTTTCTAAAAAGTTATCATGCCCTGATCTTTAGTTGTCAGACATGTATGAATAGAATGACCATACAATTCCACTGAGGTCATTACTGTGAAATCGGTGGATTTATCAGCTGTAAGGGTGTGTTTGCGTGTGTGAATGTGTGCGTTCGCTGGGAAAAGAAGATGGATTTGGCAGCTCGTCTTCATAGTGTTTTCATTATTTTTAACTGTATGCACTCATGAAAACCAATAATATGACTAAAATCTTTATACATTGCCTTTTTAAAAAATCACACTGGTATTCATTTGCCATGCTCTATGCCACAATGAATCTGCCACTTGGACCTCTGTTCTCACACAGCTGGATTCGTGCTGTGTTAGATCATTCTTGTATTGTAATGTAAACACTCTAGCTCATACTTTAACAGCACGCAAAATGAGAGACATTATAAGCATGCTGTGAACATATCCTTGTCCAGTTCAAGGCAATGGGTCGTAACTGGCATCAGGCCAGCAGCTCATTTCTGTTTGCGAGCTGTTTAGCTGCTGTGAATGGATAACATCTCCTTATCCCTGCGTGGCTGGATCATTGTGCTGGGCTGTGAAAGTGTATTGTGTATCTTCTCTTCTTGTGTACGCGGCTCTTGTCTGGCCTGACACCATTGTCTGCCACTCTCCCGCCTCATTAAGAATCAATTAAACGATTAATGATGGCAGAGCTGATAATGAAAGACAGACAGTGTTTTGGGTCTGTGTTAGAGGGTCTGTCTGTATGCTTGCTTCAGGCCACAAGTTAACAAATGTGCAGCAGTCTAGACTTGTTTTATTAATTTATTCTGTTATTTTGACAATTATGTTGTTGTAAAGCGTATTTTAATGACATTCATTGCCAACGTAGTCGTGTAGTAAGATTTAGCAACTTTTCAAAATGTCCTGGCAACTTAAAAAAAAAAGCACCCAGCATCCAGTTTATTTTGCAACATTTAGTAACTTTTGAAAAATGACTCAAATATGCATTTTCTATCAAAATATGGTTTCTCTGTCACAGAAAAGCAATCATTACATTACAAAATAAGAAAGAATAACAGTGATTGTGCCTCGCATGGAATTTTCTGAAAAACATCTGATTGTAATATTTTTGCAATACTTTAAAATATTCTATACAACTACAGGTTTTGTGATGTGATGTGATGTGATGTAATGACATCATGACATCATTAAGCAACTTAAGGCAACAAATCGACCTGGCTTTAGCAATTTCTCCTGAAAATTGTTTGGCAGGAGTAATTGATTTATTATCATTTTATTTATTATTTTTCTTGGGTACCATAGATGTAACTAACTTTCTACGCTCACAATGTGAAACAATGCATAGATGTATATACATACGGTAGATGCTTCAGCAGCTGTTTCTGTGGGTCCCTAAACATAATTTACCCTCCATATTGGAGCTTTGGTAAGTGAATATTGTAATTGGTGAGTTAACATGAAATTTTAATTTAATAGTGAACTACTCCTTTAAGTAAATAAATATAAAACACAATATAGTATCACCTGTGAAAGGTTATGTACTATTAATCTAAGTGGTGTTCACCACCAGAGGCTGTGAATTCTTTTCCTGCACAAAAGGTGAGCACGTCACACGCCGATGAATCTGAAGCTGTCAAATGTTGCATATATGTATACATCTGAAAATAGTCAAGTGCAATTGTTTGGGCCCCTTTAACAACCCTGAGTAAACTGCTATAAAGTGAAGTTTTTATTTTTCTCAGCTGAGCATATTTCTCAAGAGTGACATGCACTTCCTGAATAAACAGATGTGAGCAGAGGCTGAGAACATCAGGGAGCTGGATCTATAACAGATTCTTTTTATTTCCATGGTCCGAAATTGAGGGCAAACCATGTGAATCCAAATAAAGGAGATAAACGGGTTGTGTGTTGTAAGCCTGTACTTATTCACATCAGCATCGAACACAAAACAGACCCAATGTTTGATTACGAGCTGATTGACACAGCAGGGGTTTAATCATTCAAGTAAACAACAGTTAGTGCTTTATTTGCAACTACGAAAATTCTAAGTTTAAATGTTGTAAAACAGCGGGATTCCATTAGCTTGGACAATCAGGACAATGTGTTTATTGCATGTTTGTTTCCAGGGCTGTTGGTGTATGCAAATTAGCATAAGTGTGGTTACACGTAATGATGAATGCATGGTGTATAGCCTTGTCTTCTCTTCTGACATTCTGATAAAAGTGACTGAATGTTACCGTAGTGGAGTAGGCGGGGCAGGACCGCGGTTCGAGACCGGTGAGTAATTGTTAATGAGCGCCAGCTGTGCGCGCACCGGTCTCGAATCACGTAGGAGATCGGGAGCATATAAGACAACGAGCAACCAGACCGTCGAAGAGAGAGGACCGGGCCCGAACATGTTTGTGTTTGTGTTTGTGTTTGTGTTTGTGTTTGTGTTTGTGTTTGTTCGCCTGCGGTCGGCCGTGAGGGGCCGCCGGTGTTGTACCGAAATCCGACTCCCCGGACAAATCATACTCCCCTCGCGTGCACGCGCTTTATTCAGATTTGATAGGCGGAGTTAAGAGTTCTGTTTGCTGCGGTTCTATTTCACACTTCTAGCCCCAGGAATGAATGTGTAAATTAGTCGTTGTCAAAGTCCGAAAATCTATGATCACCAAAAGATGTTAAGCAATACTAAGGATTAAAGATGGGTCAAGTAAATAAACACACCACAACATGGTAGATAGATTTAGCTCGCTCGTGGAAGCGATATCTTCAAGACCACACGGACAATTTTACATGAATTATCACAGTTAAGGGATAGTTATGTTTTTTATGCAGACTAATTTGGATGCCTGATGTCATTTATCTGTGCACAACTTTGTTCCAAAAAGAAGTCACGATATCTTTGGATTCGTGGATGACGTTTTGCTGTTGCCATGTTACTAATTCACACCGTCTTTCAAATAACTTGTAGGCTGATCCTTTACATGAAGTATAGAAGAAGGTGTTAAAAATGCCAAATTTCTTTCATTTATCTCTTTTTTAAGGATTTTTCCCTTCTGTTACATTTTGTTTGACCAATGAAATCACGATTAAAAGACAAAGCAAACAGTTTTCAATTGTCTTCTATTTTGATAACATTGAAAATGCGTTATGACTTATGAAAATACAAAATATGAGTTATTTTGTATCAGGCTATTTAACAGACCATTCCTCTATTTCTTTTCAGGTTTAAATATTCTATTCAATGTATGTTTTTCTAACCTTTGTGTAGTGTTAAAAAGCTGGAACAAGAAGCACTTCATTTCTTTAATATATCTTTGGTTGGTGGCCTCATGACTATTAAGCTTTAGTTTTACTGGAACGAGTTTAATGGGGGAGTAAAATTTCCACAATTTTAAACTTACACCTCCCAAAAATGTACTTCCCTCTTTATCTCATCTTAATATTATCACAGGCACGTCACATATAAGATACTGACACATCTTTATATAGAGATTGTGTCTTTAAAAGCATTTGACTATAGCTTCAACACAGTGGGTTTATTATAGGGGGTATAATTTCCACAACAATAACCAATATACCCGTTAATAATGTACTCCCCTCTTAATCTCATTTTAATATTATCACAGGCACATCACATATAAGATACTGACACATCTTTATATAGAGATTGTGTCTTTAAAAGCATTTGACTCTAGCTTCAACACAGTGGGTTTATTATAGGGGTTATAATTTCCACAACAATAACCCATATACCCGTTAATAATGTACTCCCCTCTTAATCTCATTTTAATATTATCACAGGCACATCACATATAAGATACTGACACATCTTTATATAGAGGTTGTGTCTTTAAAAGCATTTGACTTTAGCTTCAATACATTGGGTTTATTATAGGGGGTATAATTTCCACAACAATAACCCATATACCCGTTAATAATGTACTCCCCTCTTAATCTCACTTTAATATCATCACAGGCACATCACATATAAGATACTGACACATCTTTATATAGAGATTGTGTCTTTAAAAGCATTTGACTTTAGCTTCAATACAGTGGGTTTATTATAGGGGGTATAATTTCCACAACAATAACCCATATACCCGTTAATAATGTACTCCCCTCTTAATCTCACTTTAATATCATCACAGGCACATCACATATAAGATACTGACACATCTTTATATAGAGGTTGTGTCTTTAAAAGCATTTGACTTTAGCTTCAATACATTGGGTTTATTATAGGGGGTATAATTTCCACAACAATAACCCATATACCCGTTAAAAATGTACTCCCCTCTTAATCTCATTTTAATATTATCACAGGCACATCACATATAAGATACTGACACATCTTTATATAGAGATTGTGTCTTTAAAAGCATTTGACTCTAGCTTCAACACAGTGGGTTTATTATAGGGGGTATAATTTCCACAACAATAACCCATATACCCGTTAAAAATGTACTCCCCTCTTAATCTCATTTTAATATCATCACAGGCACATCACATATAAGATACTGACACATCTTTATATAGAGGTTGTGTCTTTAAAAGCATTTGACTTTAGCTTCAATACATTGGGTTTATTATAGGGGGTATAATTTCCACAACAATAACCCATATACCCGTTAAAAATGTACTCCCCTCTTAATCTCATTTTAATATTATTACAGGCACATCACATATAAGATACTGACACATCTTCATATAGAGGTTGTGTCTTTAAAAGCATTTGACTGTAGCTTCAATATACAGTCGTGGCCAAAAGTTTTGAGAAGTACATAAATATTCGTTTTCAAAAAGTTTGCTGCTAAACTGCTTTTAGATCTTTGTTTCAGTTGTTTCTGTGATGTACTTAAATATAATTACAAGCACTTCATACGTTTCAAAGGCTTTTAACGACAATTACATGACATTTATGCAAAGAGTCAGTATTTGCAGTGTTGGCCCTTCTTCTTCAGGACCTCTGCAATTCGACTGGGCATGCTCTCAATCAACTTCTGGGCCAAATCCTGACTGATAGCAACCCATTCTTTCATAATAACTACTTGGAGTTTGTCAGAATTAGTGGGTTTTTGTTTGTCCACCCGCCTTTTGAGGATTGACCACAAGTTCTCAATGGGATTAAGATCTGGGGAGTTTCCAGGCCATGGACCCAAAATTTTAACGTTCTGGTCCCCGAGCCACTTAGTTATCACTTTTGCATTATGGCACGGTGCTCCATCGTGCTGGAAAATGCATTGTTCTTCACATTTAGTCATTTGGCAGACGCTTTTATCCAAAGCGACTTACAGTGCACTTATTACAGGGACATATTACATTATCCCCCTGGAGTAACATGGAGTAAAGTGTCTTGCTCCAGTACACACTGGTGGTGGCTGCTGGGATCGAACTAGCAACCTTTGATTTACCAGTTCAGTGGTTTAACCGACTAGACCACCATCTCCATTTCTCCATTCACCAAACTGTTGTTGGATTGTCGGAAGAAGTTGCTGTTGGAGGGTGTTTTGGTACCATTCTTTATTCACGCCTTGGATGAGAAGCAACCCCACACATGAATGGTGTTAGGATGCTTTACTGTTGACATGACACAAGACTGATGGTAGCGCTCACCTTTTCTTCTCCGGACAAGCCTTTTTCCAGATGCCCAAAACAATCGGAAAGGGGCTTCATCGGAGAATATATCTTTGCCCCAGTCCTCAGCAGTCCATTCACTATACTTTCTGCAGAAGATCAATCTGTCCCTGATGTTTTTTTGGAGAGAAGTGGTTTCTTTGCTGCCCTTCTTGACACCAGGCCATCTTCCAAAAGTCTTCGCCTCACTGTGCGTGCAGATGCGCTCACACCTGCCTGCTGCCATTCCTGACCAAGTTCTGCACCGGTGGCACTCCGATCCCGCAGCTGAATCCTCTTTAGGAGACGATCCTGGTGCTTGCTGGACTTTCTTGGACGCCCTGAAGCCTTCTTTACAAGAATTGAACCTCTTTCCTTGAAGTTCTTGATGAACCTATAAATTGTTGATTTAGGTGCAATCTTAGTAGCCACAATATCCTTGCCTGTGAAGTCATTTGTATGCACCGCAATGATGGCTGCACGCGTTTCTTTGCAGGTCACCATGGTTAACAATGGAAGAACAATGATTTCAAGCATCACCCTCCTTTTAACATGTCAAGTCTGCCATTCTAACCCAATCAGCCTGACATAATGATCTCCAGCCTTGTGCTTGTCAACATTCTCACCTGAGTTAACAAGATGATTACTGAAATGATCTCAGCAGGTCCTTTAATGACAGCAATGAAATGCAGGGGAAATTTTTGGGGGAATTAAGTTAATTTTCATGGCAAAGAAGGACTATGCAATTCATCTGATCACTCTTCATAACATTCTGGAGTATATGCAAATTGCTATTATAAAAACTTAAGCAGCAACTTTTCCAATTTCCAATATTTATGTAATTCTCAAAACTTTTGGCCACGACTATATATATCATCCTATCTTACTTTATATAATTGAATATATAATAATGAAACAACCAAATATTACTAAATTACAAAGTAAATAAGTATTTCTACTTTTCATTTATTTAAAAATATAAGCATAATATAATTTCAATATATCCAAATGAAAAATGTAAAATTCAAATATAAACAGAATCATACAGTATTTTTAACTGTATTCTAACATATTTTTGTTTCGGAAGGGGACACTGGAACTGATGGATTCTGAACACATTGTTTTCCATTGGCTTTCAATACAACTATTTATTGATTGCTGAACAATATTTGTCCCTTTTGTAGTGTAACAATAATCATTAAATAACAAATACATTTAAGAAAACTAAATTTTTGAGAGACTGAACGAACACCACTTACTGTAAATAACTCAGTCTTGAAAACATTTTAGACTTATTTAAATGTAGAAAAAAAATCATCATATTGCTTTTACAAGTTACTTCCAACAGGCTGTGCAGATGAAGCTTGACACCTTCAATGATGTTTTTACACAGACAGTGTGGAACGACAGTGGGCACACATCACAGCCAATCTAAACATATTGGCAATTAAATCAATTTTAAAATGTAAACAAGCATACATTAAAAATTATTCTTATTCTAAGAGCAATTTTTGCTATAAAAAAATTAGTTTGACACAGATTAAACTTTAAATTATATTTGAAACGGAAGCACGTCTTTACTTACCCAATCACTTCCAGTATTGTGTTCCCCACAGAAGTAACATAAGTCCTTTAAGTTATCTTATGAACAATAGCATCCGGGTAGATAAGGGTGTAAAATGCACAACATTTACTTTTAATTCATTTTTAACGCGTATCTTAGTTATTGTTGTGGAAATTATAACCCCTATAATAAACCCACTGTGTTGAAGCTAGAGTCAAATGCTTTTAAAGACACAATCTCTGTATAAAGATGTGTCAGTATCTTATATGTGATGTGCCTGTGATAATATTAAAATGAGATTAAGAGGGGAGTACATTATTAACGGGTATATTGGTTATTGTTGTGGAAATTATACCCCCTATAATAAACCCACTGTGTTGAAGCTATAGTCAAATGCTTTTAAAGACACAATCTCTATATAAAGATGTGTCAGTATCTTATATGTGACGTGCCTGTGATAATATTAAGATGAGATAAAGAGGGAAGTACATTTTTGGGAGGTGTAAGTTTAAAATTGTGGAAATTTTACTCCCCCATTAAACTCGTTCCAGTAAAACTAAAGCTTAATAGTCATGAGGCCACCAACCAAAGATATATTAAAGAAATGAAGTGCTTCTTGTTCCAGCTTTTTAACACTACACAAAGGTTAGAAAAACATACATTGAATAGAATATTTAAACCTGAAAAGAAATAGAGGAATGGTCTGTTAAATAGCCTGATACAAAATAACTCATATTTTGTATTTTCATAAGTCATAACGCATTTTCAATGTTATCAAAATAGAAGACAATTGAAAACTGTTTGCTTTGTCTTTTAATCGTGATTTCATTGGTCAAACAAAATGTAACAGAAGGGAAAAATCCTTAAAAAAGAGATAAATGAAAGAAATTTGGCATTTTTAACACCTTCTTCTATACTTCATGTAAAGGATCAGCCTACAAGTTATTTGAAAGACGGTGTGAATTAGTAACATGGCAACAGCAAAACGTCATCCACGAATCCAAAGATATCGTGACTTCTTTTTGGAACAAAGTTGTGCACAGATAAATGACATCAGGCATCCAAATTAGTCTGCATAAAAAACATAACTATCCCTTAACTGTGATAATTCATGTAAAATTGTCCGTGTGGTCTTGAAGATATCGCTTCCACGAGCGAGCTAAATCTATCTACCATGTTGTGGTGTGTTTATTTACTTGACCCATCTTTAATCCTTAGTATTGCTTAACATCTTTTGGTGATCATAGATTTTCGGACTTTGACAACGACTAATTTACACATTCATTCCTGGGGCTAGAAGTGTGAAATAGAACCGCAGCAAACAGAACTCTTAACTCCGCCTATCAAATCTGAATAAAGCGCGTGCACGCGAGGGGAGTATGATTTGTCCGGGGAGTCGGATTTCGGTACAACACCTGTTGTTATTACTTTATTAAATGTTTAAATGTCTTCCGGTTCCCGTCTCCTTCCTTCCTTTTAATGAACCTTGTTACAGTTACGAAACTGGAATGGATAGTGGAAATTGAGACATTGTTTTAAAGTTTCTCTTTTAAGACTTAGTCTTTTTTCAAAGATTTCAGTTTTTGCAAATCCTGTAATATATTGAAATTAGTAGCTTGTTTGCAATAGTATTCAATTCTGATCCTATGCTTAAACATCTACCTTGACAGTGTTATTACAAACCTTTCTACGCTTTCTTTTTTACTGCTGCAACCTACAATTTACAACATACTTTGTTTATGTATAAATTGTCATGTGTTTCTTTGTATTTATTTTTCCTGTGTGTTTTTTAAGTGCACTTTGAACGGAGGTCAAGTGTCAGTGGGCTGTCTCACGAAGCCGGTTCCGTTTTTTACCCTGGTAAGTTCGCGTTTAGTTTGAACATACTCTGAGTTTCCGGCTCAAGATGGTGGATTGGTTTTGAGCGATTTTTGTCGCCATGGTAGCTTAGGCTAAACGGCTAACCTGATTAATTAAGGTAGTTATAAAACATTTACTAGTTGTTAGAGAACTATTTTTTGTGAGCTCATCTAAAGTGAGGACTATGTATGCCTTGTAAAGCATTTACAAATGAGAGTTGCATATCACTTCACAGTTGTATTTTTTCTGGAGGTGTGCAGGAATTAATTTTTTTTTCAGAAGTTTATTTTTCATTTTATATCAATTCATTTAATGTTAATTTATATGTTCGGTTGTAAAAAAATTATTTTGCAGAAGTTCATTTTTTTTATTTTATATTAAATCGTTTTATATTCATTAACATGTACAGTTGTAGGCCTACAGTTTAATTTCTTTTGCATCTTGAAATAAATATTTCTATGTTCTGTATCCCTGTGTTTTTTTTCTTCCTATTTCTGTTTAGAAGATAACTGAGCCTTTAACTCTCATTTGTAAATGCTTTACAAGAAATACATAGTCCTCACTTTAGATGAGCTCACAAAAATAGTTAACTGACAACTAGTAAATGTTTTACAACTACCTTAATTAATCATGAATTACAGCAGGAATGTGTGTTAAAAAAGCATTTATTAACAAATTAAGTAACTGTTACTATATGTCAGAATAATATGTATAAATTAGTGGTGGGCATAGATTATTTTTTTAAATCTAGATTAATCTAGATTAATTCCAAAATTAATCTAGATTAATCTAGATTAAAATGGCTCATTTGAATTCTGCCGAAGGCATTCAGAATATGTGTGCTACCCAAATAATGACTAAAAGTCTTTGAGAACGGGTTTCTCAAGCCAGGTGGCGCATTAGACCAGGGGCTCATCTCCTGTTTCCAAAATGCATCACAAACTGCTTGAAAAAGCTGTTCTACTATGATAATTGGTGATGAAAATTAAATTGTTCAATAAGATGAACTTGTTTACTTCCGCATTAGCTAAGGGATGATTTGCGTTTAGGTGGTACTTGAGACTGGAAGAGCTCCTACAGAACATTTACATTTAGTCATTTAGCAGACGCTTTTATCCAAAGCGACTTACAAAGAGTTAGGGAGCAACAAGCGATATGTCATACAGGAGCCAAAATACATTAGATCTCAATACAAAGTTACTGGTTTCAACTAAAGCTAGACCACTACCTGTTGAGAGAAAGTGTTTTTTTTTTTAAACCAATTCCGCATTGCACAAGGTGCAAACAACCTTAGTCTTGTCGATGTTTCTATTGGGAAGCTTCTTAAAAATTAATATTCCCTGAAGCAAACCCGGCGGCTTCATAGCTGCATCCATGTTAGCACGTCACGTTTGATGCGGTAATTTCACAGTAACGTTATGTTGTGTTCAGACCAAACGCGAATGGCGCGTCAAGCGCGAGTGATTTATGTG
This sequence comes from Triplophysa dalaica, assembly GCF_015846415.1. Classification (NCBI taxonomy): domain Eukaryota; kingdom Metazoa; phylum Chordata; class Actinopteri; order Cypriniformes; family Nemacheilidae; genus Triplophysa; species Triplophysa dalaica. The sequence goes on along the minus strand of NC_079558.1, from coordinate 11,408,329 downwards.
TTAATGCAAAGAGCCAATAGACCTACTTGCTGCCCGAATCGCGCGAATGAAGCCCTGGTTATGAGATGATGAGGCGGCTTCTGCTTCCGCGAATCACGCGAGTTGAAAAATCTCGTTCTCGCCCCGTACAGTGCAGTTAAGCTGGTATACATCCGCGCTTAAATATCAAGGTGAAAGTCATCATAGCTTGCGTAGTATAGACCCAGCTCCTAACCCAACTTTGAGAATAGATTAACGGCGACATTTTTTTTATCGCGCGATAAGAGTCTCACTGCGTTAACGGCCCCACCACTAGTATAAATGTGCATTCAAGAGTTTATTAATCATTTACTTACACTTTCTAAATGATCTCATGAACCTGACAACTCCTAACTAACTGGTTTGTAAGTAATGTAATCCTTAATTTAGAAATGATGAATTCTTCCTTAATAAAGTATGAAAATTTGATTATTAAGCATATTTTATACATGCTTATAAATCAAGAACAAAGCATTTATAGCTGTATTTATAAACTGCTGACTGTCTATTAATATGGGGCCAATGCTTCATAAATGATTAATTAACTATGTACTGATGCTTAACTAATGATTCATAGCGTGCAGTTATTATAAAGTGTTACCGATAATTGTAATACCAAGGGACCAAAAGCCAAGAGTTCACTGCACAGAAATGTATATTTCATCATAACTAGAAACTCTAATCGGTGAGATTGAATGTTTCTCAATATTTTTTTACAATGTCTTCTATACTGTTTTAACATGGTAGAGACGCTTGAATTATTAGAATGATGTATCTGGAACATATCATTTCCAGGTGATTTGCTAAATAGTCATCCATAAAGCATCAGTTAATATCAGAACATGCATAGTGGCCTCTCCTCACACACACTTATACTCTACACAGTCTCAAAAGAATTTGTAAAATGGTCACAAACTGTAATCTATTAATTCGTGTTCACCAAAACGAATATCTTCTTGTTTTCGTGTTACTCAGTACAACTTTTTTTCGTGTCACCAGCACGACAATTTTTCAGTACACAGATTTGCGTGTGTATGTACATTTATTTCTAACCTGATATCAAAAGAAGTCGCAAAAACCTTAGGAGTTGCTAACCAACACCTTACCTCGCCTGAAACCCTTAAATCACAGCCGCAATGGCAAAGCAATGATAAATGGCTGCCCTAACTCCGCCCCTAAACCAAACGTCACTTATTTTCGAAAAGACGAAAATAAAAGTGTTATATTTGTTATATAACTCTATAAAACAAAACATATAAATAATATTGTAGGAAATAGGAATTAACACGAATGAGTCACCTTGTAAAGTAGGTATGAATTCCCTTCAGATTGCGTTGATATATGTGACCCTGTATCACAAAACCAGTCTTAAGTAGCCCGGGAGCATTTTTAGTATAAGACAACAATACATTGTATGGGGAAAAAAAATTGCTTGTTCTTTTATGTCAAAAATCATTAGAATATTAAGTAAAGATCATGTTCCATGAAGATATTTAATAAATTTCCTACCTTAAATATATAAAAACTTTATTTTTGTGAGTGGACGGACTGCCATAGTGCGCCTGATTAACAACTTAGAATGCAATTTTCTCAATATTTCGTTTATTTTGCACCCTCAGATTCCAGAGTTTTAAACGGTTGTATCTCAGTCAGATATTGACATATTCTAACAACTCATACATCAATAGAAAGCTTATTCAGCATATAGATTATTTAAAAAAAAATGTTGTCCAAGGTCACATATATTTATAAATATGAAAGACTTTTTTTATTAGTATTAAACTACTTTTGATGGAAATTTGTGCTGGATGACAATACGTGAAAATGAAAATTTGCATAATGACTTACACTTAAAAGGGGGAAATTTGTGTTGATGAACACGAATTAATAGAGTTCCCAAAAGTTATTCTTTCACAGATGATTATAAACAAGCAGTGACATTCACTTTGGATTTCTTGTGAGGCACCAGACTCTTTGCTCAATGCTCTGTGTTCAATCATAGCAGGGCAAGAGATATTCCAGCTCTAATCAGAACCAGTCTTTTGTTTGGTGCCAGGTGGATAAAAATAGAGAGACAGGAAGAACTAGAGAGTGATGGCAAGATGAACTTCACATCACACATCTTAAGGGAGTCTTCTTGTAGGCCTATACCATTGAAATATTTTGCACTGCATGTTTCACAAATTAACCCTTTGTTGGCATCTCGACAAAACAATATTTTTTCTCTTTATTTCCCCAAAAATATTTGTGTCAACCATACACTTTGTATTAAAACTGTACAACTTTGTGTTTTCTGCGTAAACACAGATAGAGAAGTTAGGCAAGTTATTTAAATGTCAGTCCCGGTTCATTTTCATTATATTTAAAAAAGGTCAATGTCTAAATTTTTCTAAATTGCACTTGTGTTCCATGGAAAAAAGAAGGTCATACGTGTTTGGAACAACATGAGGGTAAGTGATGAGCCATTTTCATTTGGCAATTGTCCCTTTAAGTACACGAACAGCTCATATAAACAAACCCACCGGATGAGCTTTATAAGCTCTGTACCTTTTGGTGACATTTACGAGATTGAACATCACAAAGATGAAAGCGAGAGTGATTTGTTTGCGCAAATCAATCTATTTCGATTTGGGTTTGGATCACATCACAGGGCGAAACATACCACAACAGGAAATCTTCCAATAGTCTTCACACATTAATAAATGACAGAACTACATAAAACCAAAGTTATTTCCCCAGATGGTTCTTCACATGGAAAAAACAGATGTGTTCAAGACTGTGGAACTAGTCACAAATCTTTAGGTCTCCACCTAAAATTAAGTATGCAGAAAAACACACTTTAAATGATGTCAGTCTTGCCTGCTTTTGTCATTTTAAAACAAATCATCCTGCTTACTCAAACAAGCACTTTGTCACACTATTAAGTTCTCAGATTTCTGTAAAATCAAGCACATGATAATGAGGTCTGTGTGCAGTCCAGAATCAACACACAATGTTCCAGTTCATTTTATTAAGCTTGTTTAGTCCCATTAATCCGTCTATGGTATTTCTTTCACGCTTTGAAAGCAAAGCAAACTAATATTGCATAACCTGTTTTCACAGAGGATGATGAACTGTGTCGCAGTTTTGCTGTGGTTGGACCAGGCCCAGATATATTTTTGTTATTCCATTTTAAATCAGTTCGCCGATTTCCAAACATGACATCCAACAATTTTCTGTCCGTAAGTAACAAGCACCCCCTTCCCCCATATGGCACGCTTATACCTTAAATGTGACTTATTCAGTGCATTGTTGGTAATTAAAGTTTATTTCAATTGCTTAAGCACAATGTTGAAAGCAAGGCTTGGTTTTTCAAACCCCTTCACGCAATTACCACAACACAACACCAAAGTAGCAAAACACCTCAGATAATTTGCAAAATGGAACACTTTTGTCAAAACTTTTTTTTGTCATAAACACAACCATCATATGGTCTGATTCTGTTTGAATCAATTAAACACTTTTAGCATTTACACAAAGGGTAATGTTACCCCCACGTTGCCCTGGTACATTGACAATAGCCCTGAGGCCAATGATGTTTCTTCCCCTTCTTCTCACTTTTACTAGGTTAAATCCAGCCTCATCAATGTATATAAACCTTGCGGGACTTCCTCCGCATCCATTTGCAAAGCTCACTGAAATACAGCAAAATATCACATTATGTAGATCAATATACTGTAGGTCTGCTATACAGTAAAATTACATGTACAGTAAAAAGGTTATGTCTGCGGTACACAATTCTACAGTCAGTGAACAAAACATATCACCACATATTCACGCCGCAGGACTTTCACCCAGTCTGAATTTCTTTCAAATGTGACTTTATACAGTCGTTTAATCAGAACATTATATTTTTTAAGGTTACGGGCTATTGTTGACAGAGAGACCTGTTGGACATTATTGAAAATCGTGTGTTCATTGACAATATGGGTTTGAAATTCTCAAAGTCTGATTGGATTATTGGGCAAAGCTGGGTTTAGGATCTCTCTCTCTTGCTCCTGTGTGAATATGGTGCCCCTGGCTCCTTGTTGTTCTGGACGTTCAATCGTATAATGGCAAAACAAAATACATGCAGCTTACTGTAAAATGTTACACGAAATGGACACCAAAACTATGATATAGTACATGCAGTAAACTATGGATTTTCTGTCGACAGAAGATACGTTTCTCACCTTTGTCTTGACGAATTATCAGCAACTTATTGATGTCACCGTGTACCTGCTTAGGTTAGGCTGTACTCTCAGTCCAGCCTCCCTCAGTGTTACTCCATGGTTTATTACATGGTCCACAATTGTAGCACGGATTTCGTTACACAGATTTGGTTGTCTTCTTCTTTGTGCATGTTCTTCCACTTCTCCAGGTCTCCAGCTCCCTCTTCCTCTACCTTGGGCTCTTCCTCTACCTAGGCCTCTTCCTCCACCTTGGCCTCTCCGGATTCCCCCTCTCATCCGCACTCTCCCTCTTCCTCTGACACCGTCCAATTTTGTTGAAGACAGGTGAACTTACCTGTTGCCTTCTTAAAGTGCTTAAACCTGATTGGTGTGTCAACAATTAAGCACCAGTGTGTGACTGTGTTTAACCAGTTTGTTCATGGGTGTGTTCATTTGAAAGGCTCTGCATTGAAATTGCAAGGAAATCAAGTGAAGCGTTAGTTCTTGCAGGTCACGTGAGTTCAGCTTGCATCAGGTGCAGCTAATCAACGTTAACCAATTGTCATGCAACACACACTAGACTGTGTCCTATTTAAGTTCCATTTCTTATCTGCTGCTAATCCCCATCTCCTCCCTATCTGCCTGTATCTTCGGATCTTTTAATTTCATCCTGTTACGCATCAGGAACTGTTCTGGTTCCCAAATTGGGGCGACATGACTATTTAAATCCACCACCCTGAAAGGTTTAGTTTTGATTCTAACACACCTGAACAAACGAGATATGGTTTGTGGGATTTCTTGAAAATTACAGACAGCCTTTCAAGAGCAGGGTGAAACTAAAGTCTTCGCTGGCCCTGCCGGAGAAGATTTGAATAATAGGTCCTAGTGTAGGCCTACTAACCAGTGTTTCTCAACTGGGGGACTTGGGCTCACAATGACTTTAAATTATTTAAAATAAGACGTATGCATCTTTCTAGTTAAGACAAGCTCCAAATACTGAGTGGGGGGGGGCTTTTAATAGATTAAGACTGACATAGACCCTGAATTCCAACTGGGATATATCTGCTATTGGATACTAGATGTTAGTCGTATCCATAGTTCCAAATATGTAGGACTCGGTGGCGTGTTCCATCAAAACACGGGAAAGAACAATTCCTTTGGTCCCTTCTTTATTTAATAGTCATTATTTTGATATGCAAGATCTAGTCAACAGCAGGTGCACAGATAATCCTCAAACAGGTAATCACATCTAGGCACGACAATTGAGGAGATCAGCAGTAGATCGAAGACATGGACATAGGTTGAACAGGATGGTTTGATGTCACAACAAATCAATACAATAATATCAGAAACACACTCAACCAAACAACTCATATGGTAAATACAAACAGTTCAAAGGCAAGTATAAATATTTTTTAACTAATAATATACACAAATAAGGATAATAATATAGATTTACATTACACAGGAGGATTTGAGGACGAGTGGCTTCCGCTCTAGCACTCACATTACCAATTCAGAGATCAATGACCGGAAGTGAGGCCTTTGTATAATCATGGCATAAAGCGTTATGGGTAATGTAGTGCAGCATAGTATCCAATGAGAATCTGAATGTATTAAAGGTAGAAGTGTAGGGAGGATCATGTTGACCAAAATAAATGAAGGATTGAATTCACAACATCGGCCTCCGAAGGGCCCTTCGGAATGACAACAGTCATGGCCGCCATACTGAAGGATCGTTCCAAACCGAAGTGCTCATAACTGGCCAATTCAAAGGGCCCTTCGGAATGAATGTACCCTTCGGAATTAATTTCGAAGGGTACATGGTCACTTCGGGCTCCCATGATTCTTTGCGTGGTGATGTCGCCTCCTTATGGGCGCCGGATGATGATGCAGAAGGGTACTTCAATAAACAGTTTTTTGTCAGGGTCAGTCTCGTAAGGTGTTGCCAACTTTTGCACATGTGCAGTAGCTGATGCATCCTAAAAAGCGTAATTTAAGTTTAGGAAAGTCCAGTTACGGTACAGTTGATGTCTGGTTTAATTGTTGAAATATGCTATTTAATTGTGCCAGCGATATAAAAATATCAATCTTCCTCCTTCAACTAGATAGGACTGTGGTTTTTCCTAGGGCTGAAATAGCTGCCCAGAGGCATTGTAAACATGGCCTCCGAGTGCCAATACTTCTGTAAACAGACTTTGTAATGCAGTTTGCACTGTTGTAATGCAAATATATGGTAAATGTAGAATGTCATCTGGGTGCTCTATGCAAACAGAAAATGAACACAATGCACAGTATACATACATTTTATTGTAGAAACAGTAAAGATGTTACTGATATGAAAAGAGGTTATTGATACTGTTATCTGTCTATTTACAATATACACCTATGTCTTATCACAATATAGTATGCTGTACTTTGAAATTTCACATTTATGTTAAATTTTTATTTTGTTAGTTTAATCGGCTGTAATTAACACAGGTCTTTCATAAGAAAGAAATATTGAGCAATCACTTCTCAGACCTGCCATACTAGTTTCCATCATTCTGACAAAGTGGGTGGGCTGACTTTTTTAAAGGCAAAAGAGAGCACATACGTTTGTGTGTGTCCTCATTTGTTCAATATTATGGAGAGCTTCTCTGTCTCTGGGAATATGGGCATTTAATCATCCTCGGCAGCTGCGTGGGACCTTTAGTAGAATTGTTCCACTTAATTTTCACGCTGTGCCAAACAGGGCTATACAGAATTACAATGTTGCCACCTGTCACCATAGAAATAGGCAGTGTGTCAGTGTCAGTGGGCTGTGTAAATATTTTGCTTGTAAACCAGCCATCTGAGAAATTACAGAACTCACAATGTTAATACTGGAATAAATAATGTAGTTTCTTCTAAGAGAGCTCCAATAACACCAATTAGGATGTTAAAGGTTTTATATTACCTCTTTATATTGTTTCTGATTAATAAAGCTAGACTTTTTCAGGTATTTCTCAAAACCGTGTCCACTAGATGCCGCTAGTTTATTCATTTAGAGTTTGCCTTTGTTTGAAACAGAGGAAAGTGAAAATATATAAATAGACTATTGCAATGGCCATCAGTCTCTTGGGCTGTGTTCGTAATAGCATACAAACATGCTACTCAAACTTCTTCTGCAGTAGCCTATATAGTATGTAGGCTTTACACATTATGGGTATTTTCCATAAGGCTACGCTACAGCATATCTAGTTGACCTATAAGCTGCAAATGTTTAATGTACAGCAAAGCAAACTACATAGAATAGCATATTCCACAATGCAATGTGCTCAGTATGCCTGTTTTTATTGGAGATGAGCTGAAATGAATTACTGAATCTCATCATGTTTACTCATCATTTGTTAAAATGCCAATACTGGTTGGCACTAACATTGTGATGAGGATTTTTTTAAATATATTGTTTAAAACGTTAACTGACTTATTGTACTGTCTGCTGTTACTTTGTGTCAAATTATGTATACATTATGTACTGTCATGTAGTGTATTAATTTTCCAAACTTACAAACTCAAATAGAGAAGCACACAGTTAACAAAACGCAAAATCTTGTAGAAACTGTTTTATTCCAGGTGCTTGGGTATCAGAATAAACACAATTTTCATGTTATTCTTTAACCAATTTGTAAATTTGCAGTTTATTTTGTAATTGTACAATTTAACTGCATTTAAAATATAAAACACTTAAATTAAGTTTTTTATAGTGCATAAAGTATCCAACATTTTACCCTTTTTTGTGAATGTAGTGCACTACTTCACACTACAAAAAAAGATACTACAAAAAAAGATAGCACGACAAGGAAATATATGAAATTGCATGCAGTATTCAATTAAATTAAAACTGTACTTTTACCAAATTTTACAGTTTTCGTAAATTATTTTACATAAAGTGGAAAAATTGGTAATTGTACATAATTTTATCAATTTTATTGTTTAAATATGGTGAACAAAATGCCAAACTACAAAAAAATCTAATTTTAAAAGAAAAACCTGAAAAACATGGGGTTAATTTACATTTTTAAATTATTTTATATTGTTTAATGTATTTTCACATTTATTCCAAAGCAGCTTTGCAGAAACTATTTTAGTACAGAAAAAAGAAATAAAACACATGTCATTATCTCTATTTTTGTATATTTTTGATCAGACTACCAACAGTTACAGTTTATCTTTATTGCTTATGCAGAATTTTATGAAACAATTCATCATTTTATGACAACTTTAAACACATTCTCAGAAAAATACACAAACTTGTACAAACCCCACACAAAACCTCCTCATTTTGCAAAGGTTTAACCATGTTCTCATTCAGAAAACACGAACGCATCATATAATGAACTGAAGTGTCAAGATGTAAACTCAAATAGCACACATTTATCCTTCAGTAAACATACAATGGCACAGCTGATGACACACCAATCAGAATCTCAGGATCATAGGAGCACAGGTAATTGTGCATCCTAGAATCATCTACTGGGCTTTATGCTACTTACTGTAAACATACAATATAATTACAGTACACACTTTATATGAGAGATATTTCACTACTCTGTATCTAGTAAACTGTACCACGCGTACCTCCACTTTTTTAACCTTTTCTGTATTTTTGCTGAAAATATGCAATACTTATACGAAATTGGGCCAAATGATGCCAATTTTTTTACAAATCGCTTCACTGCATTGTTTCCTTTATCTTCTCTGTCGGTCGCTTTGAATAAAAGCATCTGCTAAATGCCTGAATGTAAATGTTATTTTTGCAGTTGTGTACCGTATAGTGTTGCATGACCAGTTCATATTGTCCTTTGGTTTTTGAACCGTTCTTTTATTGTAAGATCATCTTCATCTACTCTACAGTAGTGTAATGTTTTATTACACTAAAAACATTTGGTCGCTCGTTCTCTTATATGCTCCCAATCTCCTACGTGATTCGAGCCCGGTGTGCGCACAGCTGGCGCTCATTCACAATTAATCACCGCTCTCGAACCACGGTCTCGCCCCGCCTACTCCACTACACCCATTAAGAGATTTTAGTTACAGTGGGTCTCATTCACTAATAATTGCGTAGATTTGTCGTATTAATATGTGCATAATGACGTAGAAGAAAACGCAAATGCTCTAATGATAATTCTGTTTTGCAACGATTGCAACACTGCACGATCTGTTCCACACTTGCGCACCTTCGTACCGCAAGACTTTCATTCACTCAACATTCATGATTATTTGCAGAGACACCCTCAACCTTAGAGTAAATGCTGGAAGTGAGGTCCACAGTCACCATATAGGCCTACAATTTGTTAGTGTGTGTGAGTGTATGTGGCTGACTGTGCACCACGTACACTGTTTGTTAGTGTGTGTGATATTGAGTGACAATTTTTCAAAAAAAATATCTTAAATACAGTAAAGATACTCAAAAAGTGTACTTCGGTACAATACTCAAGTAAATGTGGTGTAGAACAAGCACCATAATTCTATTAAATACTATCTAATAAATCAATAATTAAATAAATAAATGCAGTCTCCCGGTGAGCATGCCAACACTGTCCCACTGTGTGAGGAACCCCAACCCCAATGATTGATTAATGGAGAATTTTTTTTTTTGGGAGAAACCAGGCTCAGCCGGGAGGGCCAGATCCCCTCTGACGTGTCACAGCTGCAATCAGTGACCCCGACCAAAAGCCACCGAGCAAATTTCCACGAGGAAGAGGGAGAGCCCACCATCCACGACCCAGAAAGTCCCACTCGCTGAAAACCGTGCAGGTTCAACCCGGTCCCACTCCACGATTGACACCATAAAAACAGAGGAACAACCAGGGAAAATAGTAATGGCATGTAGTAAATTTATTCCCCTGTTTACGAACATCGACTACAAAACAAGACCAAACCGGACCCACACAGCCCCAGCAAATGAAAACCCCCAACCACAGCCAACGAGCCCCCCCACTCCCCACAAAAACCCACCCAGGAACATCCAATCAGGGCCACTGAATGCAGCTATAACTCCAAACTTACTGACATGTGATGTAAGTTTAGCATTAAATACCAAATTTTGTAACTTCAAGTCGTCTGTCTTTACTCCTGGTTGGGGATGGAGTGGTCTGAGCTGGGATAGTCAGATGGTTGTATTTCTCTTGGGTCGTGGTGGAATTGCCTTAGATGGAGCTGGGATGGTCAGTCAGTCTGCAGCTGTAGCTGGCGTAATCTCTAGTTGGGGATGGACATATGTCGATCATCTGGACCTGGCGGAATTTCTCCCTACCTCGGGATGGGCATCCTGAGGCAGTGGCAGAAAGAGAATAATTAGCGTAGATGCAGTTCATAAACTATGCATTAAGTGAAAGCTTGGCTGAAAAGATGTGTCTTTTTTATATATATATATTTTATTAACATTTTTCAAATTGAACAAACAAACAAACAGGGCTCAGATACAGCAATGACCAGTTATTACAGTCACATTTGATACAGCGGTAGGAGGAAAGGTTGTTGACACAGGAACTCATCTAGTTTACTGTATTTTACTTTTTTCAAATTGTGTTAGAAATGGATTCCAATAACAGAAAAAAGGGGTCCGTTTGACTGGTCCAGAGTTTTTCCATTTGTATTATGGCCTGAAAGGAGGGAGGAAAGGGAGACTTCCATTCTCTCAATATCAGTCTCTTGGCAACTATCAATCCCAGTTCCAATGGTTGCCGCATTGTAGTTGGAATTGTCCTTGTATTTTGTGAGTAGCCAAAAATAGCAAGTCCAGGCTCGGGCTGAAGGGGCCTCTGATACGCTTGGGAATGCCAGTCAAATCTTTTAGACCAGAAGTTTGCCAGTGAAGAGCCGGACCAAAAAGCATGGGACAGTGTACCCACTGACATTTTACATCTGTCACACACTGGGTAAACAGATGGGTATATTCTGTGTAATCTGACTTTGGAATAATGTAAGCGATGGACGATCTTAAATTGAATTAATTGGTGTCTGCTGTTTATAGAGCAGGAACGAATCTTAGACAAACAGGTGTTCCACATGGATTCAGATAAAAAGATGTGTCTTCAATCTAGATTTACGTTTGGGAGAGTGTGTCTGGCCCTCGAATAATGTCAGGAAAGCTATTCTAGAGTTAAGGTGCTACTTATGAGAAAGCTCGACCCCCTTTGGTGGATTTAGTTATTCTAGGTGTTATCAAAAGTCCTGAGTTTTGAGATCTTAGAGAGCGTGATGGGTTGTAATGTGATAGAAGCTCCGTTAAGTATGTAGGGGCTAAACCGTTTAAGACTTTATAAGTAATTAAAAGAACTTTGAAATCAATACGATATCTAATGGGTTGCCAGTGTTAGACTCTGGCAGCTGCATTCTGAACTAACTGTAGTTGTTTATTGATGATATAGGACAACCACTAAGTAGAGCAGTAGTCAAGTCTTGAGGTCACAAATGCATGAATAAGCTTTTCTGCGTCAACAACACATAAAATATTTCGTAATTTGGCATATTGATATCTGTCTGATAGGTAAGATCTGAACCATTGTAGTGGCTGTCCCTAAAAACCGGTAAAATTGTGTAAACGATCTAAAAGTATTTATGGTCTACGGTATCAAACGCAGCACTAAGGTCAAGCAGGCCTAGAAGTGAGATGTTACCTATATCAGATGCTATAAGCAGATCGTTTGTAATTTTAACGAGCGCAGTTTCATTGATGCGGTCTAAAGCCAGACTGAAACTTTTTGTGTATATTATTATTTTGTAGGAAAGTGCACAACTAAGTGGACACTACTTTTGCTAGTGTTTTAGACAAGTACGACAGATTTGAAATCGGTCTATAGCTTCCAAGTTCATTGGGGTCTAAGTTTGGTTTCTTGATAAGAGGCTTAAAGACAGCCGGTTTAAAAGGTCCTGTGACATGGCCTAGATTAATTGATGAGTTGATAATGTTTTAAATGGGCTCAATTGCAACAGGTAGTAACTCTTTTAATAATTTAGTTGGAATGGGATCTTATAAGCATGTTGTAGGTTTGGATTTTGCAATAAGTTTAATTAAATCTTCCTGTTTTATAGGTGAAAAACACTATAGCTTTTCTTTTGGGGCGATAGTCTGAAACACCATTGAAGGAATTATTTTCCTCATTTAGATTATATAGATAGATATATTAGCCTGTATAGACCCATACTAATACAAAATTATTTAATTTAAAGTTAACTAATATTAGTAGCTTTTAAAAGAAAAAACGACACAACCCGTCTTTGAGTATAAGTAGGCCTAATGCCATGCAGCAATGAATCGCAAAGGGGAGATGGAGGAAACTGAAGGTTTGACTTTATTCCACATGTGACCAATATCGTGTATGTTCATGTAACAATTCCTTTATTATTTTGGATTGGCAATCATGTAAACACATTGTCATACATATCGTAAGCTACATTTAAAAGCATCAAAATAGACGCGCCAGGAACTGTTAAATGAAAACAAAGTAGTTTACAAAAATATGCCGGTAGTTGTGCCGCCTGGCCGTAAAGTGTTTCATCGCTAATAATGTATGGAAAACGTGACGTTTTTTTCTACGCAATTATGCGCATGCGCAGAACGTTTACCAACACATCCACGAAAACTTTCCAACACGTGCGTACATATAAGAATTACTTTTTAACCTCGTCGTAATGTTAGTGAATTTGGAGTATTTTAAATAAGCGTTGCTATTCAGAGGAACCTCGCAGCCAGAGCTATAGTCTCGGCAGCTTTTATTATTCTATCACTGTTATTGATAAAATAATTTTAAATTTAAATATACATCAAATGTTCCTATCTTTTCTGTAGAATACATTTTAGTACGAAAGCTTTTGTGAATCGTTCGTACGCAGGTTTCACGCACAAATTTGTGCGAACGCATGCTTAGTGAATGAGACCCAGTGTTTAATCTCACCAGTGTCTAAGACTTTGTAGCAATGTGTGTGTTTTTGAGGGCTTGTGTGTCAAATCTGGGGTAAAAGTTAGTTTTTTCAGCAAGTTTGAATGGTTTTGAGAAGAGAGCTTCATTTTGACCTATGATGTTTAGGGAATTGGGTGAGATATTATGGATTTGTGTTTACTGTTTTGAGAATATGAGGCATAATTTTAAGAAATGAGATATAACAAGCAAGAAAAGTATATTATAGCATGCAACATGGTGAGTTAATGTGAAAAACAAGACTGTTGTATAGTGCTAGCGGGTTTACCACATTTTAATAAAAAGTAAGTTTATAAATAGTAAATATACTCTGTAGTGTACACGAGTAAGCTTGTACTCTATTGCCTGTTGAACCGCTTCAGTCTTGCCTCTAGAGCGATCCAGAGAGAGAAAGAAAGTGGACGAGGGAGAGCGAGAGAGAGAGAGAGAGAGAGAGAGAGAGAGAGAGAGACCAATAAAGAAGAGTCGGGAGTAGTGGAATTCTTCCAGCTGATCTCTCTGCCACCTTACGCTGATATCTCTCGACTCCCGCATTACCATGCCTTCAACATTCCTCCATTCACCGGAAGAGGCAAGGAAAAGGTAGAAGAAGTCAAAAACCCTTGTTTTCAAAGTGAAAACAGCCAGAAGGGAGGGAACAACAGAAAGAGGGGGGAAAAGACGGGAGAAAGGAGGGGGTAAGTGCAGGGAAAAGGAGAGTGCGAAAAAAAATTAAGTCAGAAAGAGCGGAGAGAGGTGACAGGAGGAGGAGTGAGAAGTGAGGAGAGGAGCGCGTGAAGGAGCGCGGAGACGGATTGCGTGGTGGACATGGGTCTGTGTGCTGTGTTGTTGATCTGTCTCTCGCAGGCAGAGCTGACCAGAGTGTGGGCTCAGGAGCAGAGAGGTAAGAAATACAAACACACTTCTAAACATGCTGTGGTTCAAACAGATCGACAACATTTAAACATGCTCTAGTTTTACTGATATCAGGCTCATGACCACCCCTCAAATTTGTTTTGTTGGTTTTGAAGTTAAACTTAATCTAAATATTACATTACAGAGATATTGATAGTCAAATAGTTTGAATGATTTTGTTTATGTATACTTAAAGGGATAGTTCACCCAAAATGAACTGAACTGAATCTCATATTGGTTCAAATCCACATAACTGAGTAAACAGTCTCTCTCACAGTATGAAGAAAAATCAGTGTCAACATTCTTCAAAAAGTCAAAGAGGAACGATAAAATGCATAAGTTTGGATGACCTGAGTATTAGTGAAGGATGACAGCATTTTATTTTTTTGGTGAACTGGCCCTTCAAGTTTATTTGTATACTTGTATGTACATTGTATGTACAGTACACGGTGCTGGCTGTGTAGGTGTTTCAGATTGTGGTGGTCTCAAACTGAAGGTCAGTGTTTTTGTTTGTATAAATCTCAGCGTTTTTCTCTCTGAGGACTTTTATGAGTCAGAGGAAATGAACCCATGTGTTGGATGCTAAGGTTTGTATCCGAGGGCTGGCTGTGCTCCTGAGGAATAAAGACGGAGCATCACAGTCAGCTTTATGTTCAACAGATGCCAGTCAGAAACTGGGAAAGAGCAGTTCGATGTATCTGGGTCACTCAACAGGGGGGTTTAGCCGCAGTGTGCCCTCTGTTGGCCAGGGTTGAGAGTTTGTGTGAGTTTGTTTCATTCTGATGCCTAAAGGGTCAAGAGATAAAGGTAAATCATGCAAGTTCTTGTATCCGCTAATAAAGAATAGTTTGGTGGAATCATGAGCCTGGCATGTTAAATATATTGCTTTTCATCTTTTTTGTGGCAGCTCACACCCAATGTGTGTGTGTATTTCTGTCCTCCTTGGAGATACAGTATTTTTAGCAGGCCTGGTTCTTCTCTTTGCCAGGCAGCGCTGTTCTACTTTCACTGGCCCTCTCCCCCCCCACACTTTCTTTTCTGCGGTCCCACAGAGATACGTATATGTACATGAAATACTGAGCATGTGATCCCACAAAATCTGTTACAGACGGCTAATGAAAAAATGAAAAGACATGGACTGTTTGAACATGACCTGAAAAAACAGATGACACACACCTGAAAGCTAAACCTCAACTGAACAAAAAGTATACATTTATTTTGTTGTCACACATATATTTCAAATCCTGACCAATTGCTGTAAATTGCTATAAAAGTTTGAATAGTTTAACTATTTGGATGTTAAAGCAGTGGTTCTCAAACTTTTTCATTGTAAGGCCCCCTTTGTGTGGAGTGCTTCACTTCGATTAAAAACGTAAACCTTAAAAAAATCTAACCAAAACAAGTTTTATAAAATGCTGGAACATCCATATTTCATATAATGCCACAAAGTCTGTGGCCCACCTTTATCCATCTTGGGGCCCCCAATTTGAGAACCGCTGAGTTAAAGGGATAGTTCACCCAAAAATGAAAATTTCTTCATCATTTACTCGCCCTCATGTCATTCATAATCTGTTTGACGTTCTTTCTTCTGCAGAAAACAAAAGAAGATATTTTGAGAAACAATGCTAACCAAATTGGACATTGGATTCTCCATGTATGGTCACAAGACAAAAATATCTTTCTCAAAATATCTTTTATGTTCCACTGATTTTTTTATTAGTTACCAGACTCATAGGCAGGTTTCAAATTAAAATAGAGAAAATAAATGATGACAGAATTTTTCTCTTGAAAGAAATGTTAAACATGCTGCATGTAACGACTTTTTGATCACATCAGTTGTTGTAGTTATGCCTTTTTTTTACATATGATTGCTCAAGGCTTTCCACAGTATAATTTTTTTGGATGCCATTTTAATTCCTTTTAATAATCTTCAAGCCCTTTCCGTGAAGAACGACTCATCTGGGTGCGAGCTTACTATTATACCGGGTCACCTCTAGGGCCTCTGTCTCTATAGCTCAGAACAGAAATCTGGTTCCAATAGTTATCTCTGAGTCAGTGGCCGCTCAGTTTTGTGGAACACAGGCTCCATGGTTTTCCACATTCAGGCAAATGTCCGCTTTACTCTCAGTGTTTACGACCATATGACATTAAACTCCAACATTGCTATTGAATCTGGAGTTTGATCTGAGGGTGAATTTACTTTTCAAATCAATGTGATGCACCAATCGCGTCTGTCAAACACCAATGAATCAACCGCTAGCTCCAGGTTCAGTGTGTTCTTCCGTCAAACTCAGCATAACATCGCGAAAGTATTCCCGTATTCCAGTATCATTTATGTCTACCTTGGTTTACCTCATCTGTTTTGCATTGAAACCATTGTTTTAGAGGGATATAAACCACGTATTTTCTTGACCTCTTGCTCTCTTCCTCTTTCATTTGGGGATGTATTTGTGATTGTGTGCTATGGTTGCAGTCTCTGATGAAAAGCCAAAAAATGTATTCGGCTTGTCTAATGCCCCTTTTATGATCCATGATCCTCTTCTGTGTAAACCATAAATAATCCTCAAGTTCACTGTGTGCGTTGATGAATAGCGTGTGCTCAACATTGGACTAGGTTATAGATTTGGATTGAAGCTGAGGATTCATGTGGGTTTTTCTTATCTGCTTTGAAATGTGATGAATCAGGTTTAGATTCATTTGAACCTTGGCCGTAACATTATTTATATATTTTTACAAGAGCCTTTTCCTTCTGATAAAATAAATTGATATATACAATACCTGAGATGACACTTTACATGAATTGTTGGAAATTTTCTTTCTCTCAACAGAATTCTTCACCTATAAGGTTCTGTCTTGCTTACTATGACAATTCTGAGGCCCAAATTGCTAGCGGCAAACCTGGGTAACAGTGCTGCAAGTAACAGAGATGCATTTCCTTCTCAACTACACTCAGTTGTGTAAAACGTTTATAAAAAATAAAATAAAAAAATGCTATGCTTTTGAAAGGATTTGCTTTTTAAGTTTATTGTAATGGGGAACTCGTGCAGAGTTGCACACAAAATGTAGGACAATAGTAAATACTATACTTTTATTTTTATTTTTATTATTATTATTATTATTATTAATCCATTTAAATTACTTATTTACCCATTTAAATAATGTATTATTATTAATCACTTTAAATTAATTATTTACCCATTTAAATAATATAATTTAATTATTTGTTGATTTAATATGCAATTATAAATTATTATTAACAGTAACTATTAAATATTATTTATTATATAACATATTAGATTTTTTAGCAGTAAGATTTAAAGTGTATATATTAAAGAAGGTTGAGATCTCCAAAGACAAATTCCGCATAGTGGTGGATATATATTTTATGTAAAACATATAAAGCAAGATTAAGATCTTATTAAAAATAAGATTGGTGCCTGTTTAAAAACAAATGGTATACCGAAGTAAATCGTATTCATGGAATGTGTCAGATATCAGTTGACAATGACAGCATTATTTGGCAGTAAGGCTCTACCTGGATGAGTGACCGCAAAAGTCTGGGAACCGAAATGATAAAAAGGACAAAGGGAAACAATGGCATCAGGCCTTCAGTTTCCATTTGAGAATGAATTGTTTCCTCTTTGCTTAAACAAAGAGAGCACTGTGGTGTGGGCAGAAAGCATGGTAATGCTTTTAAAGAGGAGTGGGAACTTGTACCGTGTCAGTGCGTGTGTTTACAGTACTGTGTGGGTCTTAATCGGCCCTGTTTGATCACATTTTTACCCTCATTCTGACTCTATGAGTTTGTCAAGTTCACGCTGCAAATAGTTTTGCACAACGCTGTTGCTTTCATAAGCCAATGCTGCACAGAACAAATGTGCAACAGATGACTGGCAGTTTGCTAGCATTGAGAGATAAGTTATTTACTTGCTGATATTTATCCAGGACTAAGAACAGGCAGTGCCGGTAAAGAACTGTGGGGTTAGGAATAACAAGGATATTGTCTTCTTCCATTTAACAGACATTGTGGTGAGATATAAATCTTTCTTGTGCTTCATGTTTCTTTCTAGATTTTCTCTTTTCTTTACATGTCACCACTATGCAAGAGCATCACATCACCTATAGAACAAGTGGATTTCAAATGCTGTGGCAGCAATCCTAGTTCCACATGTCTAAATTTGGTCAGTCTAATTGAGACAGATTTTTATAGACATTTGCCTTGGATAAAAAATTCTGTCATCAACCCACTATCATGTCGCTTGAGACAATAAATATTCTTCCTGTAGGACATAAAAGATGTTTTTATCAGAATGCCGCAGCTGCTCTTATTATATAACAGAGGTGCATACAGACCACTTTGGCTGTCAAACTCATTTGAAATTTTTCTTGATACAGTTTTTAAAAATGATAATTTAGGTGAGGATGTAAAACGGGGTTCTTTGCAGCATGAAAAATTATGCCAACACATTATCATAATATACACTTTCATAGCGAGCGTAAAAACTATTAAGCAATATTTGCGAGTTTTCTTTATAAATTAGAGTGTGTTTTCAATTCGCAATCTGAAGGGTAATGCACCTTATTGCATCAAGTAAACCAGAACCTTTACTGGTGCCCTCTTTAAAAGCTAATGACACTCCCATCTTTACTCTTTTATTCTAAACTTTGTGCCTGCTTCAAAGGTTCAATCTTGCACTCATCCTCATCTGCTGGTTTACCCTGAATGACCCAATTAGCAGGATTTGATTATGTGGCAGCCGAAATAGTTGAGCTTTTCCGGCTCTGCAAATGAACAAAACCTGTTATTAAAACCAGCCCCACACTTCCCACCCCGTCGCTGAAGCTCCGATTCTCTGTTCATCCCTTTCTCCGTTCCAGTTTTATCTAGTCCATTCTGTCTTCTTGTTCTGTCCATTTAACATTCACTCTCCAGCTGTTTCTGCAGCACCAACTTTGATGTGAGGCACGGTCATGATACATTTTTCAATGCGAGAATCTAGTGAAACTGTTGGAGAACAGCATTGGCGTGGACAATGAGAATCGATCAAATGTGTTTTGCAGCCTGCAGCGCCGGCAGATTTCCTAAAAAACAGACAGGCGTTTCAAAGCTTGATGTGGGTTTCTAAGGAAGACATCACAGTTAATATAAACATCAACAGGGATTAAAGACTAGTGTACTGTAGTCACATTGTGCTTTTTAAGATTATTTGCGCTAAAATACATTTTAGTCAACATCTACCCACCACCATGCTTAAACTCAAAACATTTTCCTGTTGAACACAAAAAAAATTATGTTATGTTTTTCACAGCCACTCTGTTTTACTATAAAAGTGTATTCTGATCACTGGCTGTCAAGTATAATTAAATTTTGTCTGTTTTAGATATATATATATATATATATTTTCATATAAATGAGCTAAGTTTTTGTTCTCTCTGTTTTTATCAATATTGCTGTTGGTATTTTACTTCACTTGAATAATCTGTGTGTTGTTGTGAACATGTTGTTACTCATCATGAAGTTGTTCCAAATCTGTATACATTTCTTTGTTCTGATGAACACAGAGAAAGTTATTTGGAAGAATGCTTGTAACCAAATGTGGAAAAGCAAGCAGTTCTGGGGCACTTTTGACTAAAATTGTTATTTTTCCTTCTTTGGTAGTCAATGGTGGCCAAAAACTGTTTGTTTTTAGTTGTTTTTACATTAAGATAACACATTATTTTACCCAAAACGCACATTAGATGCTTGTTTGGGCCAGAATTTATTTAACTATTTTACAGCGCTGTGCCAAAAGCAGCAACCTGGTGCACACCAATGTGCAACGAGCTCATACAAACGCTTTTTTTAAAGCCTGACATTTATGCAGTTAATTCGGTCATCAAGAGGCTGCGAAGTCCGTCAATCGAACTGTAGATCAGGTGGTGATCCCTCCCATGTCAACTTGCCGGATAAGTCACTAAAACGTCATAAACTGTGTGGCTTTAAAACTGTTTATAGATTTTGGTTAGCATATTAAAATAAAAATTATTTGCAAATAATGAAGAGCATTTAAATGAAGATACATTTTTTTCATTATTTGTCCATTCTTTATTCCTTCACTTTTCTCTTTTTGAAAAGATCTTCAAAGTGTAGAGCTATGATAAGTTCCCCTTTGTGCTCAACATTTAAAGAGACAGTTCTTTATTTGAAATTGATATCGCCATTACAATTGTTGAATGTATAATTTTCAGCTATGCCTTAATTATGTTGTAGTTGGAATGGACTAAGTGACAAATTAATTTTACAAGCTGAAAGGTAGAAAAAGTTTCATTCCATCATTACATCCAAGTTTTACGCTACATTCAGTGGTGTCCAACATAGTCCCACATAAACGTTTTGGGTGAAATGTTCTTTTAACAAACAGATTGCCCAGCCTAGGGGGGCACGGTGGCTTAGTGGTTAGCACATTCGCCTCACACCTCCAGGGTTGGGGGTTCGATTCCCGCTTCCGACTTGTGTGTGTGGAGTGCCTCGGGGGTTTCCTCCGGGTACTCCGGTTTCCTCCCCTGGTCCAAAGACATGCATGGTAGGTTGATTGGCATCTCTGGAAAAAATTGTCCATACGGTGTGAGTGCCTGAGTGAGTGAGTGTGTGTGTGTGCCCTGCGATGGGTTGGCACTCCATCCAGGGTGTATCCTGCCTTGATGCCCGATGACTCCTGAGATAGGCGCAGGCTCCCCGTGACCCAAGGTAGTTCGGATAAGCGGTAGAAAATGGAATGGAATGGAATTGCCCAGCCTGTTTATGACCTGTGATGTTGAACTTTTCTAAAAGTCCTGCAGAGTCATTTGCAACCTTTACTAGTTTTTGGTTCTCGATTCATTTTCTTAATTCTCCTTTATCCCTGTATCTTTATTCCTGTATTTTATAGTAAGCTGGTAAGGCAGATGCCTTGCTTTCTGAAGACTCGAGCTGCCATGAACCGCTGGGTAATGGGGCTTCAAAGTCAAAAGACACATTTCAACAAACCTTACATTTTTAAGCAAATTGTCATCTCCTTTCACATTAATCTCACTGTCTTTCTCTCACATTTCTTGCTATTTGCGGATTATTGTTTTTGTCAGTGCATGGCTGCCTTTGAGCAGCGTTTTTGTATTTGTTTTTGTATTTCTTTAAAAAACACATATCGTGTCTTCACTTAACAGTCGTAAAAAATGCATTTTTACGCATTCTTGTGTGTCAGGCACAATTCACAAAGTGGCTAATATTAAACCACAGAAAACATGTGTTCGTGGTCACCTATCCACGTGTCTGACATTTGTATTCACATCTGAGGCTGCGGGTGGGCAATCGCAATCATCTGTACACATTCCAATAAATCAACACTTCTATTCAAACCAAACATTCAATCAGTCAGCAAACCCCGCTGAGTTGGCTATTGTGAGTGTATGGTCGCAATGAATCTCTAAATACCACCCTGATGCAACAACAGCCTTGAAAGTTATAATGCAACTCACGGCTTAATGGATCAACATTGAATCCCACTACCTCTTGTTCCTGTCCACCGAAAAGTGCTGTCATTATCCAGGTACCCCATTACCTGTGGTCAATGTTTTTAAACTGAAGATGCTTCTGAATAGGATTGGTTACACCAAAGTCCGTTAACAGAAGTCATACCATTTGGCAGCCATTTACACAGCTATTTACATCATAGCAGGTCAACAGTCCTATCTCTTTGAATGGTGGAAGGCAGATATTTTTTAAATCGCTGTCATAAATCTCAATTATATAGCATGTTCCTGATCAATGATTAAACATGATATGAACTGTAACATAACCTGGACTTGCTAAGCATAAATTCATGTAAAAATCTAAATTTTCAAGGTCGCTTCAGCTACTGTGCATGCGTAAATGCTCACAAGCACCTCACATAAGACCCGTCACAGAGAATCGTATGTCTTTATTCATTGGCGATTGGATCGATCTACTGGAAGGTGGGGCTTTCTTCGCTAAAGCGGCCATATTGAGCGTCTGATTACTTTATTCCAAAAATAATTTGTTACACCACTAGTTAAATTACTACCCACCCCTCAAAAAACTAAATAACCTCTTAAGCCTTCTATTGACTAAACTTTATTGGGAAGTTTGTACTCTATCTCATATCAAACTAAATTAAGCCTGTATTTTCCTATTTTAATAATTCCTTCTCTCTTTTTCCATAATAAAGCATCATAAATGAGTCATAAATAATAATATGAATACAACTCTGTGACATTTTAACTGCATTATTTCTAAACCTGCATACTCCATAATGTAAAAAGTCTCTCCTCAGTTTCCTAGTTTCTTATAACTTGTATACCTTTTAACTAGTGCTTCTGCATATTTCTATGATTTCATCGTCACAGCTTTAGAGCGGCAAAAACTAGTCTGAGAAAACATAACATGTTGGCAATAGCAATACCATTCTGGCACTCGACAGTTGAAGTTGACTCATTGCCCGATAACGTTACTTTCTCGAGAAGTATAACCGTGCTGTACTGCCCTTTCAGGTTGTTTTTCATGGGAGATAGGGTTTGCTTACCTCCACATAGCTCCGTCCTAGCTGGTAGTACCAAACATTGTCTTATGATAGGGAGATATATGGGTCTTCTTACAATTGGAGCATAAAGGCTAACATGGATCAGGAGAGGCAGATAATCAGATAATCATATAACAGCGTCTAGTCTCGTTGCCTGCTTTCCGGCCAATGGGCTATATGCACACGTTACTTCCGTGTTTCACAGGAAGAACCCGTGGGAGTTTCCGGTTGGGGAGACTTTGGCTGTTTCTCAATTTCAAAAACTAAAAGAACGGACTTGTGTTCTTGTCGAGATCGGCCTTGCAAGGCAGCCTCGGAAGAACGAACTGGACGCGCCGCAGTGACTTCAGGGACTTCAGGCGGATTCTGTAGCCACTAAGGCTGCATATGATGCATCCTTGATAATGACATGTACATTTATGAAAGTATCATTTCAAATACGGTAGAACAGCACTTCTATATACCCCTGCAGAGCATCGTAGTGTAGAGCATCTGTTAAATTTTATTATTTTTTCAGTTTTTATTTCTCTCTGCTTCAAGTCTCCCCAACCTGAGACTGCCCATCTGCTTAAACCATAGAGATAGCATTGGCCGTTAAGAGTTTTTGACTTAAGGTGGCAGGCTTTCCATTGGAGTAGCTTTGGTGGTACACTCTGTGCAGGCGCTTAAAGGTTTCAGTTCGATGACGTCGCGTGTGCGACAGGCAGGCATCCAGACTTAGAAAAAGCTATTTCACTTTTTACAAAATAAATGATAAAACAGTGCATTCTGTCTGCAATGATGTAACGCAGCTATAACGTATAGTTACCTGGGCTTGGAACTATAATCTAAATAATATTTAGGAAATTATATTGCGAAAAACAATCTGTTAAAAAATGTATCAAAGTACAGCAAAGCGTTACTGTCTGAAAAAAGTAAATAACCCAATGAAACATTATATGATAGGCTGCAACTTATTAAGGTTGTCTAACTGGGTTATGGATATGTTTCTCATTTCGGTTTGGAAATTTTTCTGATAAAATTTTTCTGTCTTAACAGCCATAAATAAATCAGAATTGTGTCATGGGTGATTTAATGCGTGAGATTATTTTGTTTTAATGTTGTCCTTTATCTGTCATGCTGTTGTAAGATTTCCAAAATCACATTTTTATGCAAGATTAAGATATTATGAGGGATATTATTGGAAGGGATGATCCAGCCAAAAGCATAGCTCACCAAAAATATTATTAATTCTGTTATAATGAACACATATTGTTCCAAACTCGTTTTTTTCTGACGTGATACATTATAACTCAACTCAACTTTATTTATATAGCGCTTTTTACAATTTTCATTGTAACAAAGCAGCTGTACATGAGACACGTTGAATACAAGAAAAACAACTAAAGGCATATACCTGTAAAAACAAGAAAAAGGTGAAAAGAGCAAAAGACAGACATACAAATGCTCCACAATATGCATACAAACTTACACACATTGACATAGACGCACACATGCAAACACACTCGCACACACGCACAGTGAAAGCACACATACGAGAGAGAACCACAGGTCAAATATTAATCTATAAAATATTAATTAATAAATAATATTAATTCTTATATGCAATATTAATTATGTCTAACTTCTAAATTCTAAAGCAGCCCCCTCGGCCAGGCAAATAGTGCAAAACAATATGCAAACAGTGGCGAGGAACCCAAAACTCCAATCGAGAAAAAAAACCTCAGGAGAACCCAGGCCTAACCAGGGGATTCCAGTTCCCCTTTGGCAAAAGCTGCTGCCTCTGCACAAGCTCAACAGTGCTTGCACAACAAGGCTAAATAAAAAACAAATAAACTTACTAATAAAGTAAATTATAGATTTAAGATTATCATTAACAATCTAATAGCATTTGAAGTGTTGTAGAAAATCGTGTCAAGTTGCCGCATCCTTTATCCAGCTCTATCATCTCAGCTCTTGTCAGGCCATCGCTTCCCATTCTCAGCTCTGCCATCAGGTCTGGGCATGAACTGCATCCTGCGGTAACCTTGGAACAAAAAGACAAGACTGGCTGAGAGTAGAGTACTGTTCTGCACTCTTTGATGCAACAAGTACATCATTTTGTTTTTGGATGTGCTTCTGGTTCAGGTTGGTCTAAATAATGCAGTCTAAATCCTCTGAGGATTAATATTATGGAAGTGTAGTGTATGCAATATTAAAAAGATGTGTCTTTAGTCTAGATTTAAACTGACAGAGTGTGTCTGCCTCCCGGACAGTGCAGGGATAAAAGATGTGAGGTAGAATGTACAGTCTGATCTTTTCCATACAATCGAAGTGATCTTCTCCATAAATGTACTATCAAAACATAATTCATACAATGCTATATTCTCTACAACATGTACAATATTTCAAGTCTTCTAAAGTCAATTGATAGCCTTGTGTGTGAAAGGGACTGGAATTATTTGATGAAAATGTCCCCTGCCAGTAAGGTCTCTCAAATCACTTCTATGTATTTTCAGATATGTGAAGATCATCAGTCAGGCTGAACTCCAATGGTCATCACGTCTCATAACCCATCATGATGTACCTAGCATTTTGATTTGATTGTAGACAAAGCTTCAAATCTGGCTTTAGAAACAATATCATAAAAAGTTACATTTTGCATTGTATTGTTCCTCTCTAAATTGGCATGCAATATGCTTGCTTTGTCTTTCAGGTTTATTGCATGGGCAGTCACCTCAGACTTATGGAGGTCTATCACACATCCAGAGAATAAGAAGAGACCAACAGGATCCCAGCAGACGCACTCAGAACAGAACTGGGCAAGAGCCGTCGAATGGCGTCTCCATTGACAAGCTCCCTGACAACATGACACAAGTGGTGGTTAGTTTATATTGGGTTGCTTCAACTATTGTTTGGTATTTTCATGGTAGCACTTGTTTGTTGTATCCAATATTTTTTAGGACATCTATAATCTCATTTTAATTGATCTGAATTAAGCTAAATGAATATCACATTTTTATTACAAGTGTAATATTCCTTAAAATTGTGACTTTAAGAACAGTTCACCCAAAAATGTAAATTCTGTCTTTATTTACTGTATCAATTTCTACTACTATGGTGGTCAATGGTGGCCAAGAACTGTTTGGTTACAAGTATTCTTCCAAATATAGTTCTCTGTGTTCATCGGAACAAGAAATTCATACAGATTGGAACAACTCGCGGGTGAGTAAATGATGACAGAACTTTCATTTTTTGTGAACTGTCCATAATTTGAAGGTATATTTCACAGGCAAAACATTTCCCCATGTTTTACTCACCTCAGGGCACCAACACTGATTATGACTTTCTTCTTGAAGAATAATGCAGTCAAAGTTATGAAACCACGTTTCATTATACTTCCAGGTGGTGTAATGGGAGTGAATGGGCGTCGACTTTTTGAAGCTCCAAGAAGTGCATCCATTGATCAAAGAACTGCTCAACACAGCCTTGTTGCCTTAACAAAGCGAATTGATGCGTCTGTTTAAGAGAAATATCCATATTGACAGCGCTATTAACAAGGATGTCTAGCTTCCGTTATCCCTCAGCTGGGCGTGAAACAGAGGCTTGTTTTCCGGCGAATGACGTAGGCGTGTTGTAAGTTCCAGTGACGAACAATAGATTTTTGTTTTGTTCCAATAGGATGCTGTCTCTGTGCGGGAGCTTTCTTCACCGTCATTTGCCAGAAAAACAAGCTTCAGGTTCGCCAACAGCAGAAAGATAATGGAAGCTAGACATCAACGTAAATAGCACTGTCAATATGCATATTTCTCTTTAACAAATGCAACGATTCGCTTCAGAAGACATTTGTTAAGACCACAGAGGCATGTCGAGGAGTTCTTTGATCGATGGATGCACTTTTTGGTCGTTGACCATTCAGTACCATTCCACCGGTTGGAAGTAAAAGGATACGTGGTATTATAACTTCGACTGCATTATTCTTCAAAAAGAAAGTAGTATTCAGTCAGGATGCCTTGAGGGTGAGTAAATATGGGGGAATATTGTTTTTGCCTATGAAATATCCTTTTAAGCTATTTGTACAACATGGATGACAAACAGTACATTTTATTTATTTTTACACATCAATATATGCAGTGTTCTGTAGTGTTATATTAACTGTTTTTAAGTCAATTTTTTTATCAAGTTGGCCAAGTTATTATAAAAACATTATTAAACAAAACAAGTTATTTTATAGAAAAATAGCGCCCTTCTGAGTAATAGATACATTTAGTAAGACTTGTAACTCTGTTAATTCTTCTGTCATGGTTTTTAATATAGCCTAGTTATAGTTAATTTAGTTAAACTCAATACAAAATTAAATTAAAGTACCCTGTTTTGTCATTTTTAATGGAAAGTTCCAGGTATTTTCTCTACTTGAATTTTTTACTTTGGATGTCTTTCTTTAATTTTTATTAGTCATTCAAATGTTTCAGATGCTTAATTGACAGTTTCATCCTGTGATGTTTTCGTTGTTGAACATTTGTACTCATCAATTCTTTACCACTCATAAATGATTACTATATTAACCCCGAAAGGTTAGATCTGACATTCCTAATGGTTCATATGACATTACTGTAGTTCCTTGCAACAGGTCGTAAAACATAAAGTCTCCATTGCGGATGTGATTGTTGGATTACTCATCTACAGGATAAGACAGCATGAATTTATGAGATCATGGGAGGGTAATTTCCCATGCAGGACAAGCGCATTGTCCAGCAACTCTCCAAAGCTGTTGAACTAAACGCTGTTGATGTTTGCATTTGTGGTTTGGATCTGATTTTATTGTGTGTATATCCTGTTCCCCTAACAGCCATTGAAGACCAATTTTTGATCAAAATAAATTGTGTTACACTTTCCTCCCTGCTGCAAAAATCAAAAACAGATTGTACTGCTGGTCCTGCCAGTTTACAATGCTCCTTAAGTGTGTGAGAGAATGTTTTGTTTGTCTGTCTTCTGCATAAAAACTTTTTTTAGAAATGCCTGTAAAACCAACCCAATGATTATCGTTTCTTACGGGAATTGATTTGGTCTTTCGAAAATTTCAAAGGACTGCCTTTAAACAGTAATAAATAGGCAGACATCTTCTCTGCAGGAGACATGAGAGTTTATTGCTGATAGCGGTTTCCCCAAGAAATAGGTCTTGGGGGAGATAATCTGGGTCGTAGGATGTTTTGTGGAGCAGCGGTGTACTGAGAGAGCAAGCGTGTGCTGCTTTTAACTGCTCTATTTTCCTGTGTTCCCTGCACCTTTTTCTATACGCTACTTTCATCCTTCTCCGTCACCTTGAGCAGAAGAATTCATTAATAACATGACAGAGAACTGGGACTGGGTGCACCTTAAAGCACACAAAAATGCGCCTGTCCACATGCATGTGGCAAGGACTTCTGTTGCACCTCAGCCGCAATAGTTTATTGCTTACCTGAAGTGGTCTCCTGGTTAGTTTTTGATGTTAATTGTTTATCGTTTTATGAGTAATTATATTTTATGGATTTGTACAGACATGGTGTCAAATTATTCCATATGTGTGTGAATTCAATCCAGACACATTCATGAATTAATTCCATTATTTTGAGAGATGGGATGTTGTGCATGTTCCCAGGAAACACATTTACGTTGTGGCAACGTTGCTGTGTACATGGTGGCAACTAGCCACTAAAATTAATACCTAAAGTTAAGCCACCTGCTTATTGGCAGCTCAGACAGGCTTGAGTTGACTGGACAATTGAAGGAGATACTTTACATAGTATACCATTATAATAGTGTTTTAATAGCGTAAATTACCTAATGTAATTGAATAAAATGAATAACAGTCATACAAATACATGATTATATTAAAAATAAAAAACATTTTTTGTATCCTGATTACCTTGTTAAATGGTATTAATTAAGTATTTTTGTGATCTATGTATCTATCTTGAAGTTTAATGCAATACAACCTAAAAAAATGCCATTGAAGGCGGGATTAAAGCCAATATTGTAACAGCGTTGTGACAACCTTAACCACGTATAAACATCAACTTCTGGATCACGTTATTACAACATGGTAAAAGTATAAAGGTTTGTATAAAAGTATAAACGTTGTTGTCACAAAAACAAGACTGAACCCAGAGGCAGACAGCAGGTGAGGGGTTAACAAAAAACTGTTTTATTAATAAAACAAAACAAAACCCACGCCGGGGTAAAACAAAAGCACAAGGGAATAAAACACGAAGGGTCAACAGGAACAGATTAACTACAGTAGACTAGACTAAAGACAACACTTGACATAAATTACAAATAACTAGACTTGACTTGACTAGACTAGACACAGGAAGAGTAAACACAGGAACTTAACCACACGAATCAAAATGAACCAGACCATGACAGAAAACACAGTGGCATTAAATAGGGAACCAAATGAAAAGGGGAACAGGTGCAGGGCATGAAATAATTAACAATCAATAATGACACATGGGTCTGTCATGAACCTGCCACAAGACTACAAAATCATGACAGTTGTGTGTTTGCTGGGTTTTTACTTGGTTACCTAACTGAATTGAGTTGAATTTTATTGAATTGTTTTTTCAAAGGTTATATTTATTATAATTCTTAAAAGATAGGCTAATATGTTTAGAACATTTTATTAACAGTGGCAATCAGACCTTTTTATGAGTCACAATACAATACTATTGTTATTTCTAAGGATGTTTGGTGTATTGTGATTTGCAGTGAATGCAGTAAATATTGGGGATCTTATTTACGCGCTTGTTTATCATTCAGACATCAGAGTTTGGATTTTTGTTAAATAGAAATAATCTACTTCAAAAATAATAATTCTTGCCCTGAAAATGTTTAATGAACTATTGTTACAAAAATAAGATATGTCACTGTCACATTCACTTTCTGTCTCACAGGAAGATTCTAAAAGGTACTACTCCTGGCGCAGTTTTGGTCCCAGTGACAAACAAATACAGGAGCTCTGGGTGGATCTGGACTCCGTCCATCAAGGGCCTGTCCGAGTCCATGGCATCCTGTCAAACACCCACCGTCAGGCTTCGGTAAGACATCCACGCACTATATTCCTTTAGTCATATGGTAAGATTCATTTGGCCCACATAGGCCATAGAAACACACATTTTCCCCAAGCTTATAATTATGTTGTTCCTTGGCATTTTACATTCCTGCCTACGTTTCCTGTTTTTCTGCCACTCCTGTTTTTCTGTACTCCTTCTACCCTGCATCAGCGAGTGGCTCTTACCTTTGACTTCCCCTTCTATGGACACCAAGTGAGACAAATCACCATAGCAACTGGAGGTATTGTACAGAATATAAATTCACCTTATTCCTCAGTCAGACCATTCAGAACATGCCATTTGTGTGATTCCTTTACTAAACTGAAAGAATTGAGAAAATATCGCACAAGGGTTTCTTTGTATTCTGTGAGCTCCTATGTCTGATTTAAGTGTGTGTTAGTTTTTCTTATATTGACTGTAATCTCATTTCCCTGTAGTTAATAATGGACTCTATACCGACCCCTTCCCAAATAAGTTTCAGATAAATTGAGGTCTAATGAGGGAGAAACTTCAGATAATGAAAAATTCATATTTCCTTCATCTGATGTAATGAATATCAGTGTCAATGTGTCTGTTTCCACATTAAGTCCAAATTCTCTAGCATGATACTGATTTGATCCGTTACGAGCAAGGCGGGACAAGAACCGTGGGGGGAACGACACGATAATGAGTGTCACAATTGCGTTGCACCGGTCTCGATCTCTCATGGAGGAGATTGCAAGCTTAAAAGGTAGAGCGACTGGAGTTTACAACGAGAGCGGACCAGGCCTGGATTTTATGTTATGTTTTATTATGTTTGTGTGGGCTGCAGTCGACTGTGAGGGAGGGCCCTTTACTTTCGTTTTGTTGTTTGTTTATTTTATTAAAAAGTTTGTTTAACGTTCACCAGTTCTGCCTCCTTCTTTCTTACTTGGAACTTTGTTACACTGATATTATATTGATTTCAATTAACAGAAATGTTTAGTTTTAGTTAGCTAAAATAAACTTGTTTCTTACCTTTATCCCCTAATATTTGTATAGGTTTTATTTTCACTGGAGAAATCACACATCGCATGCTGACTGCAACTCAATATATTGCTCCACTAATGGCAAACTTTGACCCCAGTTTCTCTAAAAACTCCACTGTACGGTATTTGGACAACGGTGAGTCCTTTTCAAATGAATCGAATGGATGGTCAACTCATTAGCATGATATATTAGGATTAATTTATACAAAATCATAGTATATTTCAAGTATTTCAAGTGGCAACCTTGTGCATACATGCACGCATTCTCATTAATACCTGCTTGTGCTATGGCTTTATATCAAATCAGTTTTTAAAATGTATGAACCTAAATGTTGAGTAATGATCAATGTGGTTAAATTAAACATAAATGAATATTATCTTCTGTAAATGCAAACGTGTACTTTCCTGTCGTTGAATACAATATGAGTGTAGTAGAAAATTGTGAATTGGGATGCCAACAATTAATCTCTGATCTTTTGGTTTGATAGGTGATATATTTGTGGTGCAGTGGGACAAAGTGAGGCTGAAGGATCGAGAGTCGGAGGGAGCTTTTACATTCCAGGCTGTTCTTCGACGTAATGGGACCATTGTCTTTGGCTACAGAGACGTGAGTGGACTTCAGCTGTTTTCTTTGGCTCAATTTAAGTAAAATAAATTAAATTCACAAGTTTCTCATGGAGCCAAATGTTGCAAAATGATGAAAGCATTACTTCGAAAATCCTTCAAAGTTGTCATCAAAGCTGAGTGAAATCATTTTTGTGCAAACCGTGAGTATTTCATCTCAGATTTACAAAAGAAAGCAAACATCAGTTTAATACTATCCAAATTCCTTCTTTTAACTTTTCAGGTTCCATTGCCTGTGGAGAAAATCAACTCCACTGAGCACCCAGTGAAAGTTGGACTGTCTGATGCTTTTATGGCTCTTCTGTCTTCTCTACAGTCTCCAGGTCAGTGCAGCATTAAAGGAACAATTCCAAATCTGAAGTGTACTATTTATTATTTTTATTTAGATTTTTATAATTCGATTATTGGGAGAACTGTTCTTAACTGTTTAAATGGATACATTAACACAGGTAATCTCTTGACCAACAATTTTTCGGCATTTAATCAACAGATGCTAAAAGAAGGACTATCTATGAATACCATCGGGTGGAAATCGACACAACAAAGATTGTCAATAGCTCAGCTTTCGAGTTCAGCCCTTTACCCAGTGAGTAAACCAATGGCTGGCTGTGTTTCACTCACAAATTGCTCATCTCGAAACCTAATATTCATGAATTTGACTACTTATAGATGAAGATTTGCGCCATTAGACGTTATATCCTGTTTTATGCTGGCATATCTGTCTCTAGCCTGCCTCCAGCACACCACCTGCGAACACTGTCTCCAGTCCAACCTAACATTAGGCTGCGGGTGGTGCAATACTCTACAAAGGTGAGCAAACTGAGTTTCCACTCTACAGAATATCAGTATTATAGGTCATTTGTCCCTGTCTGACAGCTGTCTGAATGCGTGTGTATGTGTTCAATCTCTCAGGTGTTCAGATGGAATAGACAGATACAGGCAGGAATGGCTGGATTACAGTTGCTCTGAGGAGGTATGGAGAATCAATCACCAGATAAGCGCAAATATATTACTTCTGTCTAAAATAAAATAAACGTGGGTTAAAACTTTCCACAGAGATAAAATGTTGAGGTAAAATCAAAAGGCCAACAATTCAAGATGAAAGGATTGGAAAAATTATCATTTGTTATTCACTATAGCGTTGTGGCAGATGGTTTTATGGTTTCGATAGCATGTATATGAAAAATTATTACACACCCCTGAAAAAAGTAATCAATATCCATTTTTCCAGAAGAGTGCACATTTTATTGCCTATATCTGATAAAAAAATAATTTTAGCTGTACACTCTCATACACGTTGCTTTAAAGCCAACATACATTATAGGGTACAAAGGGGCTAAACGTGCACCTTAAGAAAAAATTTGCTTTTCACTACACCCACAATGTGTGGTTGCAGAAAAAAAAATGTATTCAACACTATTAGGGCTGCAACTAACGATTATTTTAATAATCGATTAATCTGTAAATTATGTTTTCGATTAATTGATGAATCGGATAAATACATAAACCAAGAAAAGCATTCATTTCCAACCCTTTATTCAAAAACAGAACTTAAATCTTTAGAAACTGCACAAACATGTTGCTCCTTGAACATCCCTGAGCTGTAATAATAATAATAAAATAAAAATGGACTAACACAAAAAACATACACATGTATGTTTTATATCTGCCAAATATATCGATTTTTTTTTTAATAAAAGTGCCACCTGAGCTGCCAGAACAATAAATAATTTATAAAAAATAAAGAACAATACAAATCAGAAATTTGACAGGATTTGTTTGAATGTCAGAACTCGCTCTCAAATTCACTTGAAGTTTATTCATTACATTATTACCATCATTGTAGTAAGTGCAAGCTTCATTTATACACCACATTTTAACAAAGCTTAAGATGACCGAGTGCTATAAAAGAACTTTAAAATTAAATTAAAAAGTACAACACACACAAATATATTTGTCAATAATAACCTATATGGGAAAAAGCACAGAATATATACTGCAAACATTGCTTTTCTAACTTAGTAGTTTTGTCCTGTTGTCAGTTCAAATATCAAAAAAATCTTAAATCAAGATACATTTACTAGACACATGAAATAGCATAAGAAATTATGTCTTGTTTTCTGAAAAAACACCTCAAATTAAGTGATTGTTTGCTTAAAACAAGCATAATTATCTGCCAATGGGGTACGAAAAACAATCTTAATGAGATATACTTTCAAACAGAAGTTATAATCATCAATTAATTTTCTCATGCCATTTTTCTTGTCTAGTAATCTTGATTTTTTTAGATACTTGGACTGGAAACGAGAAATAAATTACTAAGAAAGGCTTTTTTTGCAGTGTAGCTATACATGACAACAGATTGATAAGTGAATGGTTCAAAAAAGGCTAGTGAATAAAAACGTGTTTTTATGCTTGCAATGCAAAGTGCAAAGTAACTATACCACCCCTGCTTATTGCTAACTTGTCATGCTTGTCAAGCTGGATAACGAGTAAACATAAGCACCAGGGACATAACGTTCCTCACTTCAAAACGGAACAAAAGTAGGATTCTTTAATGACTTAACCTGCTGTTGAACTCCCTTCCTCCTCATCAAAGACAAGTTTGTGTTTCAGGTGCTGGATCATTGCCGTGGTGCTCCTGTGCCATGTCGCTTTTGCATATTTTGCAGTTAACACAGTTTTTCTGTTTATTTAGTGTGAAATGCTCCCGCACATTGGATGACTTGGGTCGCGCGGATTTCTCTGCCTCCGTCATGTATCTTTGCTCCGCTCGTTTTTTTTACTTTTGCTCCGCCCCGTCTATGACGCGCCAAACTCTGCTAGCATCAGTGCGCGAGAGAGACCGAGTGTGTTCACTCCGCTCCGCGCTCAAATAAAGTTTTTTTAATATAATCAAACGTCTCCGTGTCGCGCGACACAACGAATCGATTATGAAATTCGTTGCCAACTCTTTTAGTAATCGATTTTTATCGATTAAATCGATTCGTTGTTGCAGCCCTAAACACTATTATGGAGCAACAGATTTTGTGTGTAAATGAATCATAAGTGATTAACTTATCTTAAAATCTTATAATTGTATGAGGTGGCAGGGGGAGGTGGCTTGCCAAGCAGTATTGATACTTTAGATAAAATAATATGGTTTTAATAATGTTTAGGTAAATACTTGCTCAAAACAATCACAAACAATCGCAAAGTTTGTACTATTCATTGTTTATTTCCATAAATAAAATAATTTGTTTTTGTTCAATAAATATACCGTCATTAAAATATGTTAATATCACAATATTTATGTATTTTTTTAAGTAAAGATTTTGAAAACATTGGAGATCTCATAATAATTTAATATACATTTACATAAGTAAGAATCAATGATATTTATTGATATTATATAATAATATAATATTTTAAATATATAAGGTATATGTAAATATATGGTTTCATTATAAATATGGTGATTATTTCATGACTAAACCCAACTTAATATGTGTTGTAGTAGAGTAGGCGGGGCGAGACCGTGGTTCGAGCCCGGTGAGTAATTGTGAATTAGTGCCAGCTGTGCGCACACCGGGCTCGAATCACGTAGGAGATAGGGAGCATATAAAAGGAACGAGCGACCGGACCATCGAAGAGAGAGGACCGAGCCCGAACTTGTGTTATGTTTGTATTTATATTTATGTTCATGTTTTGTTCGCCGGCGGTCGTCCGTGAGGGGCCGCCGGCTGTTAAATTACTTTATTAAATGTTTTGAATGTTTGCCGGTTCCCGACTCCTTCCTTCCCTTTTATGGAGATGTATTACATGTGTGTAATACAGTTCAAAGTGGGGAAGGAAGAAGGCGGGAACCGGCGAACATTCAAACAAACTTTAATCAAAATAAATAACAATAACACAGAAGTAAAAGAACTGCAGCCACCTCACGGTCGACTGCCGGCCACAAGAACGGTCTTCTCTCGTCATACACTCTACAGCTTGTCCTTTTATGCTTCCGATCTCCATCGTGAGAGATACTAACCCGGTGCAACACGCTGCTGACACTCATTATCATTATATGTCATTCCCTCACGGCTCTCGTCCCGCCTTGCTCGTCACAATATGATATTTACCATCTGAATCTAACCATGTAATGTCAACAAATAAGAACGCCAGCCAGCTGTTTATTATTATAATTACTATTAAATGTTGATTTAGTGTGCCTTTAGCCCCTACAACAGGGGTGCTTTTTACCCCAAACACCATACGTTTACATATATTTCTGTTATTGAAAAATCAATACTTTAATTAACTTGAACAAAACTGAAAATCATTACAACAAAAATCTAAAACATATTAAAAACATGAAATAGTAGATCAAATCAATTTTGTGCTGTTGCCTGTGATCGTGTCAAAGATCAGGTGAATATCCACATGTAGAGGGAAAAGTGCATGTTTTGTAACGTGCTACAGCATTTTTTGTGCCATTTAGTGGTTTATAGGAAAATCAAATCAAAGCATAATTTGAGATCTTGTTTGTTTAAGGCAAAAGGAACATGTGAAGATTACGCTCAGGGAGGACTAGGCAGTTCAATGAGTCCTTTTAGTTCTTCACCCCCGCTGGCCACTCTCTCCCCTGCAGCCCAACCCGCCACCCCTATGACCGAGGGTGAGTATCTGTGAAACCCAGACGAGCCCACATGATATGTCAGAATTGACCATTAAGATCCTCATACTCATAACTACAGTATTTGTTGATGCACACAGGGCGTCACTACAAACTATTAGTTTTATCCAAATATGTTTTGAATTAGTTTAGTTTGCTTGGGTGTCTCACTGAAAATTTGTCTAATTTGTATAATTTTCTATACCTGTTGTATTTCCAAGACTTTTCTGCATGATCTTTCATACCTTACAGCTAGTTCAGTCACATTTTGCATGACCTCATTTTACTTTTATGTGTTGTGAATGCCTTTTGCATGTGCGCTTATGCTTAAATACTCTTGTGTGTGATGCTGGTCTGGCGTTTGCCATCGCTCTGTACAACAACACTCTCTTTCCTCCACAGATGACACCAAACAGCTCTTTCACCACCATGGCGATGGTGAGTCAGTTGATGGCTTTGTGCTTCTTGCAATCTTGGCTGATAATCGTTAATGATAAGTGGGACCACAAGGATATCTGTGCCCTTAAAACCACTCTTTGTTTTCCTACTTATGTGATATTTTGGCTAATTTGATTGTATTTCAGCTGTTTGTATATTGGTAGTACGCTCAGGTCAGTTTAACACATTATGTTAAATTCATTCTGCAGAATTTCCACAGAACATCGGCACATAAAATGGACACCAATCTGTAGATTCCATGTGTATGGGGTCAGATTTGTTTCATAATTCTGAATAAATAAACTATGATTCGCAAATAAATATAGAGAATTTGACAAAAAAAAAATCCACATATGCACAAAAGGCGAACCATAAATACATGTTAGACGTTCCAGAAAAAT
Source organism: Triplophysa dalaica (assembly GCF_015846415.1). NCBI lineage: Eukaryota > Metazoa > Chordata > Actinopteri > Cypriniformes > Nemacheilidae > Triplophysa > Triplophysa dalaica. Next base: position 11,371,545 of record NC_079558.1, on the reverse strand, counting down.
AAATGGAATTCACAAATAAATACAATGAGATTTGCAAATAAAAATTATTTACAAATGTATTTTCATGATATTTATTTGTAGATCGCTTTCTTCACATTTGTGGATCGCTTTCTGCAAATTTGTGGATTGCTTTCTGCACATTTGTGGATCGCTTTCTGCACATTTGTGGATCGCTTTCTTCACATTTGTGGATCGCTTCCTGCACATTTGTGGATCGCTTTCTGTGCATTTGTGAATCACTGCACGCATTTGTGAATCGCTGCACACATTTGTGGATCAGTTCAAACATTTGCGGATGGCTCTCTGTGCATTTGTAGATTTTGAAACATTTCTGACGTCAGATCGTGCTCACAATCCACAAATAGGTGGACTCCGCCTACTATATACGCAAGCCAATCGGTTAACTTCCGTTTTTGTTGTCCAATAGGCCACGATCTAACTTCAGCCAATCACGTTTTGCTCGGCACTAAGATTCAGGGAGCTAACATGGCGACTAGTGGCGGTCTAAAATGTGTGTTATACTAAGAAATGATAATGGCGTCTTTTTTTATACTATGTAATGATTGCTTGTGTTTATAAACATTGTCTGTATTGTTACATATATGCTGTATTTAAACGTGTATGACTTGATAACGGCATGCATGGACTGGAGTGGAAAATCCCGGTGACTAGGGAGTTGGGACTGATTTGGTCTGCCAGCCAGCCGTTTTATTCTGTTTATGTACCAAAGGGCTAAATTCCGATTTTGTCATTCAATCAAATATAATCTGTTACTGCATGGGTAAGCATCTATTTGGATCCTCACACTCGGCGCGTGCCTCCTTTCAAGGTGCGCAGAGTTTGGAATGCGCACTGCAGCTGTCGGTGTACTACCAGTATACAATGGCAGAATTAATGTGGGGGAAATCATCATTATTGTGAATTTCTATGTCACTCATAATTCAAAATTAAACGTAATTTCATCAGTCATCTCGGTTTATCCCATTCCTGAATGATCTCTGCTGCTATGGCTGAACTGTTCTGTTTACTGTCTAACTCTCTGCCATGACAAATGATGTCGATTCTTTTACTATGATCTTGTGCACACAATATATTCTTAAATGACATATATGACAGCTTTAAAATTCTCATTATTTCCATTATTTAATGGCATATAAATAAACGACGGGGGCATTAAGAACGCAAGGTAGGCAACACAACTTTTTTCTTCGATGTTTAGAAAAAACAAGCATTCTCAGGTAGGCTTCATTCATGCAGCTAACAAAAAATCAGTCTTCCGCGTCGTGTACATCTAGAGACGTACTTTTAAAGATTCCTAAACGTTCAACTTTATTGAAGTGCTCTAGCATTGTAATTTTGTGTTGATCGATGAAGTCATTTAAAATTTACTGCATTTAGAGGCGACACAGCCTATTCTCTCTCAAATTCAGTAAACATGCTCGGGACACATACAAACTCAGAATACTACAGTGGATATTTCGGACTGCTAAGCGAATCACTTGTAGTCTACTACCGTTATCACTGCAAGAACTTTAATCATCCAGAGTGAGCGAGTAAAATGGCTTGCAAGATCTCGCTGGACCCCTTACACCCAGGACACTATCTCTTTGAACTGCTTCCGTCTGGTCAGCGCTACAGAACACTGAGCACCAAAACAGCAAAAGATAGGACAAGTTTCTTTCCTCAGGCCATCTACCCCATGAACAGTTGAACAGTTAAATGTAATAATAATCAATAAATATGTGCAACACTAAACTACTCACTCATATTTATTTATTATACATATGTTACTAATTTAATATATCATATAGCTATCCCATTCCCTCACACAATTTTTTATAGCATCTTATAACTTGTATATATGGCACATGCATTAAATATAGCATCCGGTTCTCTATTGACATATATTCTTTTTTTTCATATGTGTATTGTCTATTACATATTTATTTTTTATTATTTATTTTGTTACCTGTGTCTTGTCACATTATGTGAGCTGTTTAGTAAATGTATTACGTTACTACAGTATTTCTAGGAGGGGAATTGTGGACAGACTTGTCCCACATGATCATCTTGCAATATAGACTACTTATGCTGCTGCAACTAAAGACTACACTTACTATTGTTAATGTATATTACAGGTATCATATAGTTTTGTCATGGCAAAGAGTTAGACAGCAAACAGAACAGTTCGGCCATAGCAGCAGAGATCATTCAGGAATGGGATAAACCGAGATGACTGTAGAAATTACGTTTTATTTTGAATTATGAATGACATAGAAATTCACAATGCTGATGATACCCCCCACGTTAATTCTGCCATTGTATACTGGTAGTACACCGACAGCAGCAAAAAATCGGAATTTAGCCCTTTGGTACATAAACACAATAAAACGGCTGGCTGGCAGACCAAATCAGTCCAGACTCCCTAGTCCAGTCCGTGCACGCTGTTATCAAGTCATAAACGTTTAATTACAGCATATATGTAACAATACAGACAATGTTTATAAACACAAGCAATCATTACATAGTATAAAGAAGAGGCCATTATCATTTCTTAGTATAACACACATTTTAGACCGCCACTAGTCGCCATGTTAGCTCCCTGAATCTTTGTGCAGAGCAAAACGTGATTGGCTGATGTTAGAACGTGGCCTATTAGACAACAAAAGCGGAAGTTAACAGATTGGTTTGCGTAGATAGTGGGCAGAGTCCACCTATTTGTGGATTGTGCGCACGATTTGATGTTAGAAATGTTTCAAAATCCACAAATGCACAGAGAGCCATCCACAGATGCGTGCACTGATCCACAGATGCGTGCAGTGATTCCGAAATGCACAGAAAGCGATCCATAAATGTGAAGAAAGCGATCCACAAATAAATGTCGTTAAAATACTTTTGTGAATATGTTATATTTGCAAATCTCATTGTATTTATTTGTGTATTCCATCTATTTTTGTGGAACGTTTTACATGTATTTATTGTTCGCTTTTTGTGCATATGTGGATTTAAAAAATGTTTGTGAAACTCTCTATATTTATTTGCAGATCATAGTTTATTTATTCAGAATAATGAAACAAATATGACCCCATACATGATGGCCTAATGATAAGATTAGAAAATAAGAGCCATGTTTACTGATTATATAATGGGGTTTGACAAGTAGTTACAATTTAGAAGTTTCATTTCAGTGTCAAGCAAACAGCTTTGCATGTTCTGCCAAATATTAAAGTTGTTATGTATATGTGCTTGGGGTTTTGCTGACTTTGGCTGAATTGTCTGTCTTTTGTGGACTGTGTTCAATTAAAGATCTGCATTATGCAACATTTGCTCTGTGAACTGGAAAACCGTTTTTTTTAAGTGAACATAACCACTTTGCATTTCAGTTTTTCTTCATCAACTCATTTCATCACATTCTCTTGCACTTTCAAACAGACCCTTTGGGTGAGGATGAGGCACCAGAACACACGGCAATAATCGCAGGTGTGGTGGCAGCTCTAGTTCTGCTGGTGTTCCTGACTCTGTTGGCTGTCTACTACATTAACACACATCCAACTGTTGCTCCTCCATTCTACCTCATGCAGGTGAGCACAGATTTAAGCATTGTGTCAGATAAATGACATGTTTGCATAAAGTAAAGTTGAAAAACTGGTGCCATCAAGCTAAATTGATACGCTTTAATTTGTGTTTAAAAAATTGACGGTTACAGCATTGAGAGATTTACAGTTGAAGGTCCTGATACACAATTATTGCTATAACATACTCTGTGAAATGGAAAAGATACTTAGAATTAACCTGGAAATGTACCCCCTTACACGGTTAGATATGTCTAATGATAATGTGCTCTGTGGGCAATAGAAAACAGTTCAATATTATGCCTTTCACAGCACAATAGAACATTCTGTCGCAGTGGATCATTGATAAACCTCTCTCTCTCAAAGGATGGAAAAAAGTGTTAATGGAACTGATATCACTGGAATACCTTACATGTATAATTCACTCTAAGACGGACTTATTTCATAAAGAATGGGAGCCATTTAAAAATGACTTGGACCCTGGGGTTATAAACATAATGCTGTTGTTGTTTCATTATCTGAGCTAAAATGCTAAAATAGAATTCTGTACTTTCCTAGCTGTTTTTTATGTGTATGTATATAACATTTATTTTTTTAATAAATGGTTGATGTTTTTGAAAATTTTTAGAAATTTGTGAAAGAGTTCGTAAACACATTTTTGAAAAAAAACCATTAGAAATGCTGATAATTTTACAGATTTCAATTAATTATTTAATTGTTTATTATATAACTTTTGCTAACAGGGTGGACATTCTTGGCAAAAATTTAAAATTAAGCGTCACAAATGGCAGCCATTTTTTAGAATGAACATTTACATTTATTATTTAAGCAGATGCTCTTAGGCAAAGCGACTTATAAAGAGGAAAAATTCAACATTTTGCCTCAAGAAATGAACCAGCAGAGAGTGTAATACATGTAAAAAGTTCTCTTTATGTGGAACCTTTCATTCACAGCGCCGCACCAATAACTATTGGCCCTCCATGAAGTTCCGGAATCAGGGATGTCATTCTAGCTACGCTGAGGTTGAGCTTGGGGGTTATGAGAAAGAGGGCTTCATTGAGGCGGAGCAGTGCTGAGGCGGGACGGACAGACAGAAGAAAGTTTTTCAGTTCTTAGGCGTTTTTATTGAATGTTTTAGGAACAAAGACAAAAAGGTTCAATGAAAGGTTATCACAGATGCAGGATTTTTTCTTCTCTGTCTCCCCACAATTTGCATTCTATCCTGTTTGTTTATGAGGAAGGAGGATGTAATTCTAAGACATGGTGATTGTGACCAGCAAATCTGCTAACTTCACTCCTTATGAATTATGAGAAAGGGATGTGTGTTATCCAAACGTATTGCAGTTATTGTACAGCATATCTTTATAGATTTTTCATTTTGAAAAAGATATTTTGTGATTTATAATGAGCTGTGTTTGGTGGAGAAAAAAAAGCATAATACTCAGTTAGCCACATGGACTTTACAGCACTTTAATTGAATTAGCTTACTCTAGTATTAATTGTACAACAGACCTTTTTTTTACGTTTTGCCCTCTTGTTGAATTATGAAACTGATTTGCACATAAACATTTGATAATATATTGATGGAACGCACAAGACAACAAGACAGATTTAAAAAAATTAAATGTTAAATGTTTCTTTTTTCTTTTCGAGGCAATCAAAAGCATTATAACAGAAATTGTTTCAGACTGTCTTCTGAAGTAAAACGTAAAGCTATACCACTTGTTGCATTTGTGTATGTACAAAGTGTTTTCCTGCTGAGCTCTATACAAACAATCTAAAATTTCAAACATGTGACCAAATCCAAAACAAAGTTAGTGGATTTCTTATCCGTTTAATGCTATTTCATTGTTACATTTTAACCATACAGTATGTTAATAGTACAATAAAAATAAAATGAGATGTTTTGAGAAATGTGTGTGGTGATTTCTTTGATTAGCACATTATGTCGATTATGTTACCAAATGATTCATTAAATTAGCACATACAAACACAGAAAATCTGTTGTGATGCATAGTAGAGTAGGGAGGTTTCACTGTAATGCGAATAACAGCGGCACCTGCAGGCCGTTTTACATCCTGCTGTTGTTAATTACAGTTAAAACAGTGTGCAAACCTTTAAAATTACAAAATAAGGAATACAGCGCAGAATTAACTGTTAGTATTTTAGGGTCATGTATACATGAGAAATTCTTGCGACCAAAGAAATCCGTTAAAATTAAACCAAAAGAGGGGGCACCCGGATTTGAACCGGGGACCTCTTGATCTGCAGTCAAATGCTCTACCACTGAGCTATACCCCCAGTCCGCTATTTCTATTGACATTATCTTTTTATACAGAGATGTAAACAATAATTTTGAAGATAAGACATAATTTTACATTACTTTAATATCTATGAATTTTATAAAAATATTGATATTTAAAACTTCCCGAGGTTAATAAACGGAGACTTTTCTGATGTAATGTTATTTCAGAAAGTGTCTCTAGGGAGCAGTCCCATCCCATTTGAACACACACACTACTCTTCCTGTGTTCAAGCACTTTGTGTTCTTATTCAAACACAAATAGGCACACATTGTGATTATGTATGGCGTTCATATTTTCAACTTCCTCTATTTTCCAAACGTAGCCTGAAAGAGGTGACGTTTCTAAAACTCGACAAAAAAGATGAAACGTCTGCCTTAACTGTTCGGGTGTACTTTTGCTTATTACCTATTTATAGTGATGAAACAGAAACGTCTGCTTCAGCCCAGCGTTGTACATATATGGTCTTATTAAACGCATCTTCAGTGGTTTGTTACACACGTGGCTCCGCCCATCTGTGCCCGGAACCGTGTGAGGTGGGAGGAGTCAAAGTGCGCAAACCCACTGAAGCGCGCCTTCGACTCGCTACATCACACGCGCTGGTGAGGCGTGGTTGAAGAACGCACAGAGCACATACGAATTTTTAGTTGGAGGTGACAGCTCAGGGGGACAACATCCATTTCCTTGTATTTTGCCACCGGTGTTTTTTGTTTCACTTCTTTTTGACCTTCTCAGGTAGATCAAAGGCAAGCTAAACAACATGAATCCTCAGTGTAGCAGATGTAACAAGGTTGTGTACCCTACGGAGAAAGTAAACTGTTTGGACAAGGTGAGTGATGTCTCTTTAAAATCCTGTATAACGTTTATTTGCATTACATTTGCATCATGTTTACATTTGGTACTGTGACACGCTGAATAGTTTAGTTCATGTGAGACTGTTCGTGAGTCATGAATCAACCCTAAATTGCACAATTTCAGTTAAATGCTCATATTGTTCTTTGAACACCTACTTCCGTAATGCAGCTATTGCATAGAGACAATACATCCTTTGTATTTAATTATTTAAACCTTTTCGTAGCGTTTGTACAGAGTTAACAGTTTAAAGCATTTTCCTCACTGAACTTGAGTTGCCTTCACTTATAAACTTCTGTAGCAGACACAGTTTAAACAGCGATACAAACTTAACTCAACTGTGTATTATACGATAAGGTATTATTTATTTTAGCTCGATTGTAAAAGTGCTGGAATACAAAAGGCATTTGCAACTGTGTATCGTTAATCACATGGAGGAGATCCCGATAAGTCGCTATCATTTATCTTAAATGTTTAAGAAAAATGTGGGCGTGGACGTTTTTCTGTAGCGGTTAGTGCCTCTTAAGGGCCTGTTGGGACTGGTATAATTCCCCATAAATTTTAAATTACGTGTGTGAGAGAGAGTGAGAAACTAGACTGTGTATATGTTTCGTAATTAAATTGCAAAGAAGTCGTAATAAAATTGTGGTAAACCATCCGTGACTTAAAATGTAGAAATCTTTGTAGAGGTGTAATATGACAGATGAACGATTGTGTTACAATGTGTAATTTATAGAATTTGGCCACAGACACATTAACATTATTCTTATACTGTTACTTGTTCGCTTGTCATTACAATTGTTTAAGCTTATAGCTAAGCTATTTTTAATAAACTGTGGTTAATGATTGCACATCCTTTCCGGATGCTACCTACATGTTTCGTTCATGATAATTCTATAAAGGTTATAGTGGTTAGTTTGAGGTTTTCTTTTGCTTAAAGATCACGTTGTTAGAACGCTTGTGTGCTGTAAACGAGCATTATGTCTTGACTTGATAACATAACAGATATTAGTTAAAGTGATTTATGTTGTCTACCTAAAGAAAGGCTTAATGGATGTCACAGAAGAGTTCAGTAACAGCAGAAATTGTTCCAATCTTCTCTCAGCTGCTGGAATGTTCCCATGTTGTCATCACAAATTTCATCCACATTGTAATGTCCATCTGATACTGATTAGACATTTCCATATTGGACTTATTTGAGACTGTGATTTATTTATTTATTTGAACAGTCATGTTTGTGAGCAGTGTTGCTTTTGATGCCTTTTGAGACTTTTTATAATCATCTAGACACCTTTTTGTCAAACCGCAGATTCCGAGATGTGTCCACTGATATACAGGTATATTTATATAGAGTAGTGGATTCACCTGTAAGACATCATCTAGCGACATTTAGCAACCAGTTGTAGCTATAAAGTAGCTAAAGTTGGCAACACTGTTTGTGAGGTACCAAACATGCCAAAAAAGTGTCATTTTTATCCAAAACATAAAGTATTTAGAAACAGTAGGGGTATGAGGATATATAAAGGGAAAAATACAATAGAACTGACATTTTTGGTTGATTTGTCAAGCAAACACATGACCAGCGAAATATATAATATTTTATTTCTTTATTTCTTTTTAATTTTGTTCTTTTACTGCTTTGGATTTTTTCTTTCTTAATTTGTTTTTGATTTTATGCTAATTACATCATTACACCTTTAAGGAATAAAATAATGTTGGTTCTTAACAGCTCCCTAAGGCCTTTTTACAGTATGTAAAGAATCATTTGTAGACGCTGACATCAGTACTATCCAGAAGAATTCTGTGCCAGTTCCAAAATAGGATTTTGTTTTGGATCACCAAACACAATTACAAAAAAATGAGGAAGCAGATTGCTTAATGACCAGCCGAGTCAAAGTCACTTATGCATGACTTTCCCCCTATTGATGTGACAAGGGTCTTAGACACTGAATAGCCAACAACACCATCTCAGTCTGAGTGTAAAACATCTCTGAGGTGCTTTGTCGAGCTTTGCAGATCAGGCAGTCTTGCGTTTGTCTATACTTCCGCTGTCTGCAGTGTCCTGGATTCTGGGAAGCTGTGAAGTACTTCACATGCTGGTTTGTCATAATCATGCTTCTTGTACGCTTGTCACATTTCAGAAGAGCAAGATTCTACTCCGCTTCCTGTTTATTACATTGTACAAATGAATTGTTCTTGTGTCGAGGAACTTTGTTGTCCTAAACAACTTCCAAATGCCAGTTGTACTGTAGGACGTCTTAAAAACATAGAAAAATGCAGTGAATCTAGAATGATATGAATGTTTGCCAATTGTATAAATAAGCAAACATGAAGGTCAAAGGTTATCACAGGAAGGTAAGCCATTCAGGCATTGTTAAAACAGAAGAATAGAGTATTTATTAGCTACACAATAAGGATAGGTCAAATTGTGTTAGGCAACAATACATAATGTAACCTTCTTAGGTCGCATGGAAAGTCCCCCTGAAGCTGTTGGGGTTAAATGCCTTAAATAAGGGCTTAGAGCTTGTTTGAACCCGTGACCTTTCAGTTACCTGATCTTTAACTACAAGACTACATGACCAGAAGCAAGTGGATTCTTGTTGTTGGTGGGAAGCTTATAGGCAATCTGTAATATGTTTGTTGTTATGTTTCCAGCATTTCAGCAATTCATTTTTCTTTGCTGTTTTTGTTTCTTTTTTGACAGTATTGGCACAAAGGATGTTTCAGCTGCGAGGTCTGCAAAATGACTCTGAATATGAAGAACTACAAAGGCTTTGACAAGAAACCCTACTGCAGCCAGTAAGTATTGTTGTTTTTCTCATGCTGTCTTAACATCTCTCATGATGTTCCACTACTTCTTAAAGGGACAGTACATCTAAAAATATCAATTCTGTCATCATTTACTCAACCCCGAGTTACAAATCTGTGTAAATTAATTTGTTCTGATGAACAGTGAAAGATGATTGAATGAATGCTCGTAACCAAAAAGTTCTTGGCCACCATTGACAACAATATTAGGAAAAATTACAATGGTAGTCAAAACTATTTTCTATCCTGCATTCTTCAAAATATATTTCCCTGTGTTTATCAGAACAGGGTTGGGAACAACTGTGCCTTTAAAGGGATAGTACACTTAAAAATCTTAAATCATAAAAGATTTCTTTAAGATTTTATGAAAGGAGTTTTGAGGATTTTGTAATAGTTTGCACTTTTAGTGTAATGTTGATGTTTTTAAACACGTCACTTCTCCCATGACAAATATTTGAAAGTTCTGCTTCAGCCTTGTTTCGTTTGAGGAGTTGTGTTGAAGGATAAGTTCTTGTATATTTTGGGAAGTCATATTTCCTGGGCAGACTAGGAATGTACACACAAGTTCTTTATACTGTGTCGTGTTTAGCCCGGTGTCCAAATTTTACTTTCAAGCAGAAGTGCCAGTGACCTGTATTCAATATTCTTCCCCAACATTTTCAATCGTGGGAGTTTTTGGACAGGTCTTTTGAGTTCACTTTGTGGACGGATGTTCTGCTTTGATAGCAACACATAAAACAAACACTTTTTGTTTGTGTATCAATGTTAGGCGCATTATTTCATGCGTCATGGCAACAACACCAGTGTTTTGGAGTTAAGCTTTAGTAAAGAAGGTGGTTCAAAGATCTATTCTCTAAATAGGCCCCTTCACCTGTGACTTTGTGCACCTTTCCCCAAAAATTAGTTTAAAGTGTCAGAGGATGGCTCTGTCACACTGCAATACGTGGGGCTTTATTTAGAAAAGGCTATGAGGTTCAATCTGACCTCATTTTCAACTGATCCATTTTGGGATTTGTCTTCGCAATGTAACACTAAGGTGAAAAGACTATGATAACGTGTTTCAACATCATTCTAGCAGTCCTTGTTCTCCTTAGCCTTATGATGTTCTGGTGAATTTATACTCACACATGTTGTGCCCTTGTACTGTTGCGCACTAGAGGAAGTTTACACTGAAACTGTTCTTGGAAAATGTGATCTTTTCGTTGTGGTTTCTGAATACAATTTTGTTCTGCCTTGCAATTTATGGCAGGCTTCTTGTTTGAAAGCGTACATTTTTTTGTTTGCTTATTTATGGAAACATGATAAACAGAAATGGCAACATTTGAATATCTAGGACTACTGATGACATCATAAGATTCATTTTACATTCCCTTACTGTTTTTTTGGTTATGAATGCATTGTAAGACATAGAAATTTCTAATATTAAAGAGTTTAAGGTAAAAATAGAGTTCAAGTTTGTAAATGGGACTCATTTCCTTGAATCAGTTCATTCTGTTCCCTTGCAAGAATCAATTCAAAACTCTTATTCAGTTATTTGTTTGCGCCATCACTATGTGGACGATTCCTTTATCCCATTTGTCATGTAAGAGTGTAAAATGTAAGAATCAAATCAAACTGAATTGGGTTTGTTTTTATGTATTTTTTTATTGGGGCGCGTGAAACAAGAAATGATGTTCATTTAATGAAACCGAGTAAAATGTGGAAATTTTACATGCACAATATAAATATGTTTGAAAATATGTGATATGTAACAATAATTTCAGCAAATAGCTAAAAAATATCTGGTAACAATTAGTAAATGCATTAGCTAACATGAACTAACAATGAACAATACTTTTACAGCATTTATTAATATTAATTCATGTTAGCTTCAGCAGTTACTAACACATTATTAAAATCAAACGTTTTAACTGTTAACATTAGTTAATGCACCATTAACTAACATGCATTACAATGTTAATGTTAGCGTTTTCACCCAGTCTTTCTTTACTAATGATTTTTTTATTGTTCGATGAAACCATTATGCATGCATACATTTCCTTAAATAGAAGGTGTGGTTTGTTTGTTTTGTAGGCAGTTTTGCCAAATTTAAAAGAACTTTACATAAAAACAGGTTTTCCTAGCAGTTTACCCTCTGGTGAACTAATGATAGCCATTAAAGGACATTTTTATAGCGCATCACACCTCTTTCGTATACTCCTGTGACCTAATAGCGTTTCAGCTGAATGCAAGGCTTGACTAAAATCTGACATCCTTCTTCAAGAAAGTATGTTACTCAATGCAGCTACTGTATTTCCCACCCTTACCACTGAGATGAGACCTGGATAAACACCAGGGGATTTTTTTAGCTCTATCTGACACGGTCTATTGACATGTTTGATATCTAACACCTAAACTGTTTTAAAGACTTTCTCCACGGGTGATATATTTGCTTGTTGCTAATGCAAGCTTACGTTTTGCATCTTGCACTAAACAAAATTCAGATTGCAGCTATATATAAAGAGCAAATGGAAACTTTTGCATAAGTGTTCTGCATCTCAGATATTTTAACTGAAAAAAGACCCAGAAATATCATAATTAACAGAGAGCTCAGATTTGCTATACGACTTTTCGACATGAACAGACATGTCTCAAAATTTACTCCAAGCCAGAACATTTTAGCTACACAGTGTGCAATAATATTATGGCTTAGTACTCTTCATGTATTTCACAAAGTGTCTCATTTGTATTTTACTTAAGCTATAATAGGAGAAACATCTGAGACTTGAAGGGATAGTTCACCCAAAAATTTTAATTCTGTCACCATTTACTCATCTTCAAGTTGTTCTAAAACTGTATAAAATAATTTTTCCTGTTTAGCACAAAAAGGGATATTTAGAAGAATGTTTGGGTTTATATATTTGTTCAGCTCTGGGGCACTATTGACCTCCATAGTAGGGAAAAACTACCATGGTAGTCAATGGTGCCCCAGAACTTTTTAGCTTTCCATATTCTTCAAAATATCTTACTTTGTGATCAACAGAATCAATAAAAATGCATACAGTTTAAGAACAACTCAAAGGTGAGTAAATGGTGACAGAAATCTCGTTTTTGGGAGAAATATCCCTTAAATAAAACAGAGATTATACAAGTGTACTAACATGCTTTGTTAGGAAAGATCTCTGGATCAGGATGGGAGTTTCTAGTTAATAGCTCATAAACTTGTGTTTCTTTTGTTTTTGAGTGTTTGTTTGAGTGTTTGAACGTATTTATATTCATATGTGTCTCATTATATCATCTCTCACGAATAAGAATAGAGTGACATGGTAGAATTAGTTTAGGAAGGGAGGTGGCGTTTGGCTATTCTATTATGAGCAAAATGTTATTACAGGTCCCACAACTGCTATTTGTTTTATATTGTGGAATTGTTTGAGTCACTTTTGATTTGTCAATGTAATCTGAATGTACAAACATGAAATTGCCAATGCTACATGTTTAAAAATCTATAGTATGACCAATGTTCCAAAAATCAAGCAAACATTGTAATACCTTGGTTTATTCAGTGATGTGCCGCCTTGTTTTGTATGCGTGTAAAATCATGAAAAATTATGTCTGTGTGTTTTTAGACACTACCCCAAAACATCCTTCACCATTGTGGCCGACACACCTGAAAACCTTCGACTCAAACAGCAGAGCAAGATGCAGAGTCAAGTAAGTGTCTCATTTATAAACCCACATCCCTTTTTATTCCCAGTCCTCCCCTCTTTCTCTTGGCTCATGTTCACATTTATCCAGTGGGAAAATAGCTGTGGATGGGATAAACTCATTATTTACATTCCTTGCCAAAGAAAAATAAGTGAGAAGTAAATGATTCGTTTGGTCTCCCCTTTAATTCATATACTTTGGATTTAGCTGCATCTTGTCACGGAACACAAAAGGACTCAAATGCAAGAAGCCGTTAAAGTGAGTTTATTATCACAAGGCGAGAAGGTTTCAAACCAAAAAATAGCCAGGTAACTGCAAGCACACGGTAGAAACAAAAATAAGCCAAAGAATACTGGGACTTGAAGGCCAGTGAAATGACACCGCAAGGTGGTGGGCAGAGAGGAAAAATATCAAACAAAGCAACGGTCCCAGAAGGTCACTCTCTGTAAAGCCACACCATAGACAGGAATCAGGAGTTAGCTGGTAAATCCTGGATGTACAGAAAAAAAACACAAAAAGGAAACAATAAATCCACGAGGTCAGACAAATAAAAAAACATCGTCGCACTGAATGAACAAAAAGAGAGGTAGAAATAGGGCTAACCAAAAACAAGCAACATGTGATGGTAATCATCAGTGACAATCCTAAAGGTACTAACAGAATTCAGGAAAAGTAATAAGAGAGAATTAAGCACACGTGAGTACTGAGCACATGGACCCACAACAAAAAACAAAACAACAAAAAACAGACTCTAACATGTCTGGCCTTGTGATCTTTGAGATCCTGCTGATTTAAAAAATGGCACAAAAATGCAATTTGACACAAATTCTGAACCACACGGGTGCACAACATAGTTTTTTTGTTGAACTGTTATAGCTGTGGTCTTGTGACACGTTAGCTGTGGCTGTGTTGGGATATGTGGGTTTGAGTCCCACCTTTGTCATTTCCTGACGCTCTTATCTTATTTCTGCTCATCATTTCCTCTCATTTTTCTACTTTTAGCTATCAGTTCGTGGTCACTTAAAAAGTGCAGTTAAACCAAAGATTCATGATGTTATGATTATTACGCAAACTTTGGTGCTTGACCTAGATAATGCTGTATGATGGTGTTTAACACATTTATTCAGTTTATAGTGAAGTGTAACAGTTGTTTACCAGTAGGAGATATTTATTTATATAAATATTTACTAAAATTAAAATGATTATTTTTAACATTATTAAAATTAGCAGAACGAAATAGTTTGTTTTTCAGATCTAGATGGAATGCTTAACAATTAGCATTTTTTATAAGGATACATACTAGGGATGTAACAATATTATCGATATAGTGTTATTTACATTTACGCATTTGACAGATAAGTAATCTTATAATAATCTTTTTGGTTATTTTGACCGGTTTCTCCAGTTTTCATTTTCTTCAAATAAATGCAAATAGAAACAAAATATTTTTTAATATAGATAAATATTGTCAATAGTTCACAGAATGAAACAAAAATGATAATTTTACCTAAACACAAACCTATAAATGGTAAATTCAGAAAAACAGAAAATAATTTTAAAATAGTCTCTTATATTTTTCAGTGGCTGTATAGGGCTGTTTCACTATGTGATTATTGTGGCAAAAATAATTAACAAAAACAATATTAACACAGCTTGGTCTTGGTCAATTAATTATAGTTTAATGAAGCTTTACACTTTAAAATAGTTAACAATGTTATCATATGTGTAGATCGATAACCATATTTTTTATATCATTATTATTGTTGTAATGCGACATCCATAATATGTACGTTTGGATTGCAATGTATGAGAAGAATATATCATGGGTGCACTCACTGGCAAAAAACTTAACAGTCTGTCAGTCTTAACATTGCTGAACCCATTTCTTACCTTAAAAGGAAACTGAATGTGTTAACAGGTCAAAAATATTTTTGAAATCAATAAAATTATTGACAAATCAATTTAATGTCAGTACTGAAGTACCATGTCATAACAAAGGCAAGATTTTGGTTCCAATCCAAACCTGGCACCTTAGATGTGGCATCTTGTTTTAAGTTTAAGTAAGTAGCTGTACCGTTATGCCCTGTATATTCATTGAAATCGTCCCTGTCAAGTCTTCTGGTGTAATATTTTCTTTAACACGCACCACAGAAGGTCAGCATCACGGTCATATGCTGTCATGTAAGGTTTACACTCCCCATGTAGCTCTCATCAGCACCATCTGTTCTCTCTCCTACTTTCTACACCACATTTTACATGTTGGCCTTGTCTTCATGAATCTTTCTTCACACCTCCCCCTCTCGATAACATCTCATTACTTCCTCCTTCTGCATTTTGCTCTCCTATTGGTGCATTTTGTTGTCATACTGGTGCAATCTGGCAAACTGAACAGAATGTTGTATTGATGTGTGTATTACACAACAAAAACCCTTGTGTGATTCCAAAACTATATAACTTTTTGTCAGAACACAGAGGAAGATATTTTGGAGCATGTTGGTAACTGAACCATGGCGAACGACCCATTGACTTGCATTGGTTTTGTGTCCATACAATTGAAGTGAATTTGTACCACCGTTGTTTGGTTACCAACATTTCTTGTTTGACAAGGAAGTCAATCAGGAAATAACAAGAGGGTTTAATAAATGATGACATAATTTGATGTTTGAAGGGCACAGTTGTTATTTTACAAGGTTTATATGTGGGAAAAAACAATGAAAATTGTAAAAACGCTATATAAATAGAGTTGAGTTGAAAAAATGCCACACCTGCTTTCTGTTCCAGAGAAATAATTACAAAGACTATTCAACTGCATGCAAATCCCTTACCTGGAGCCGTGTTTAAAATAGTAACTTGTCATTTTCTCATGTACTGTACCTCATTTCAGTCCGCAGCACACTGTATTCTTCACACAGCCAATCTGTGACAGCACAAAAGCCTAAAAACACCAAAGATACTGCTGCAAAGATACAACCCGCATAGCATGAGTGTTACTCATCATTTTTGGCATAGTTGTGCGCAGAAGAGGTCTTCGGTCTCCCATTCTATTTAGGGTCTTTGTTTACAGGCTGTGGGAGAACGGAGTGGTCTTGCACCCCTGGGTCAGCACAGACCAGCCAATTTATGGGGAATTTCCGGGACAGTTCAGGAAAGGGGGGATGGTGATGTCAATCTGGGGAATTTCAGGGGCCTTTTGTGAACGTGCGTGTGCAAGCATGCGTTACCAGCCCACCCCACCCTGTGTGTGTAGGGGTCATACTCAGAAGGGAGTGTTATAAAGATGAGCTCTGTTTACAGTGGTCAAGTCACACTCTGTTTGACAGCTTTGTGTTTGCCATTATTAACCTTGGGAATTTGAATTAGATTTTTTTAAGGGGACAATGCGCATTAATTAACATGAACACTTTAGTACATGTGAACATGCCAGATTGTAGGCTGGTTGATGGTAAATGTCCATAGATACATAAAAAATCTAGTTCACCCAAAAACAGAAATCCTGTCATCATTTATTCACCCTTGTGTTGTTCAAAACATGTATAGGACTATTTCTTCAGCAGAGCACAAAAGATATTTTGAAGAATGTTGGTAACCTAACAACAGCGGCACCCATTGACTCTGTTTTGTGTCCATACAATTGAATTGAATGGGTTCTGCCATTTTTCGGTCACCAACATTCTTCAAAATATATTTTGTGTTCTGCAGAAGAAAGAAAGTCATACTGTCATACATCTCTTTAAAACTCACAATATGGTGCTTATGGCTGTAGGCTAGAGAATACTCACTCCCACTGACAAGAGTATGAATTGTAGTCATGCGCTGTAGCGTTTATCTACTGTTTGCATTGCAGTAAAATACAGCAGTGGAATATAAATGACAGCCGGAGATGATTTTAATGTCTCTCACAGCAGTGCCCGTGTATGAGAGTCTACCAGTCAAGCCTTTGAATGGTGGAATGTGGCTCTGTCACACTATTTCTATTCATTTTTGTTTCCTATAAAAACCAGCTCTCGCTATATTGAGATGATCTAGACAGTTCTTCAATTCCTTTTTTTACTGTACTGTATGTCTAGCGTGTGTGTTTGTGTTGACGGAGTGGTTACAGTATATGCCTACAGAAAAAAGCATATTTTCACCACTCGTACAGGCTGTACGTGTTTAAGGTTGATTGTTGTTTATTTAAAGCTTGATTTTTCTTTCTGGGGTCTTTGACTGTGAATCTGATTGTCAGACTGATGTTAATACGATTCGCTGTGTTTTAGGTGCTGTACAAAGAGGACTTTGAGAAGAACAAGGGGAAAGGGTTCAGCGTGGTATCTGATACACCAGAACTGCAGAGGGTCAGGAAAACGCAAGACCAGATCAGCAACGTAAGACCGCTCTCCTTTCCACTCCCACTATCATGGATTTCCCCTCTTATTCATTGTGTAAATGTGATAGTTCCCCTTAAAAATAAACATTTTGTTATTTACCCACCCTCATGTTCTTTCAAGGCCTGACATGTACAAGCTATGAAACATTGAAGGACAGATTTAGAATGACACACAAAAGCATCATTAAACTGGTTAATACACTATACCCACTGTGTTTTAAAATTTCTGAAGTAATACAATAGCGTTGTGTGTTGGACAGACTGCAGTTTAATATGCTATAATGAGCTATAAAGAAATATATTTGGAAGAATGTCAGTAACCAAACCGATCTCATCCCCCATTGACTTCCATAGGATGTATTTTCTCTGCAATGGCAGTAAATGGGGATGAGATCTGTTTGGTTACTGACATTCTTCCAAATACAGGTTTGGAACAAACTGAGGGTGAGAAAATTATGACAGAATGTAAATTCTTGGCTGATCTATATCATTTAAAACGTCGGTGGCCAAATTATTTGATGAATCTGCATGTTTTATTTTGCTGCTCTCCTCTTCCCCTCCACCTCGTTTTTTCTTCCCTCTGGGTTTTCCTCCTCATCGTTATGTGTCATGGAATGTTGCCAAGCAACTCTCTGATCACATGAATGGCGATGAAGAATCATTTCCTCTCAGTCTATGAAGATTTTATTTTAAGAATATAGTCATGCAAGACCACATATGCAGACCACATGCAACAGGGTTGAACACACTGACCCCTTGTGACTGAAATGACACAACATATATCACACATATTTAAAGAATATAAAAATTCTGTCATTTGACATTTCTCATCATGACATGTCTTTTTCTGTTGAACACAAAAGAAAATATGATGAAGAATGTGGAAACCCTATGGTAATCAATAGTGCCCCAGAACTGTTTGAGTTCCAACAAATTACCAAATATCTTTGTTTGTGTTCAGCGAACACAATTTATACAAGTTTGAAGAGGGTGAGTAAATGATGACAGAATTTTTCATTTTTAGGTTAACTATCCCTTTAAAACTCAATGAAGCAAAAATTTTAGTATTATTCATTTAAAATGGTGATGCATCTGCCTTCAACTAACATTGAACATTTTCATTGTATGTCATGTGATGGTTAAATTTTTCTGGGCAGTGATGTAAACAAAAGGCCATTGACAACCGACTTCCTGTTTTAATAGGAAATAGATATCAGCTAAGGACATAGGGCTCTTCAAACCTTTTCATGAGTTTTCTGTTACTGTTTCTGCAAAGTGTTAAAGTGTTGTGTTTTTTTACAGATAAAATATCATGAGGACTTTGAGAAAAGTCGGATGGGAGGAGAGGGCACACCCACTGATGCCTTCCCCAACCCGGGTAAGCACGGATCCTCATAACTGAGTATTTCTTTTTTTCTTTCTTTTAAAAACTTTGCTAACTCTAATGTTTTTGGGGGGTTTGTGTTTAGGCTATCAGCAGCCACCTCAGTCTCAGCAGCCACCTCGGTCTCCAAGTAACAACTATGATCCACAGCCTGTGCGTTTTGCAGCTGCTCCACCGCCCTCAAGTGGTGGAGTAAGATGTTTCTCTAGTCTCATTTTCAATCTCAACATTACTGACATTTACTTGCCTTCGTGTTGTTCCAAACCCAAATGACTTTATTTTGTGGAACACAAAAAGCAAACACAAAAGAATGCTTCAATCATTTGCATTGTATAGAAAAGATCAGCATTAAACTTCTCTTGTGTTCCACAGCATGTGCGTTCTGCAGCTGTTCCACCGCCCTCTAGTGGTGGGGTAAGATGTTTCTCTAGTCTCATTTTCAATCTCACCATTACATACATATACTTACCTTTGTGGTATTTCAAACCCAAATTACTTTATTTCATGGAATACACAAGTGCTTAAATCATTTGCATTTTATAAAAAAGATCATCATCAAACTTCTCTTGTGTCCCATGGAAGAAAGACATACAGATCAGACAAACAGTGTTTTTAGTTTTGGGAATACTGTCTCTTTAAAAATGTCCTTTGTTTTCCACAAGCCCCTCCCATCATTTAATCTCATCAAATCTGTTTCTACAGAAGCGCTACAGAGCAGTGTACGATTATGCTGCTGCCGATGAGGATGAGGTCTCATTTGCAGATGGGGACATGATATTAGACGTACAGCAGATTGATGAGGGCTGGATGTTTGGACGTGTGGAGCGCACAGGACAGCAGGGGATGCTTCCAGCCAATTACGTCGAGGCAATCTGAGGAAAAGAGACAGGTCCAAAAACAGCGAAATAAAGGGACAATCTTATTTTGTCTCAGTTAAATTTTATTTTCATTTTTTTTGCCCAAGCATTTGATAATTTCATCCAAGACAGAAGAGATCTCAACCAAACATCTAGGCTTTAGTTTGACTGACAAGGCTAATAAGCTTTGAATAAATCAGATCTTGGCTTTTAAGCGAGCATGATGTTTTCTTGTTTTTCATTTGGCTTTTTGTTTTAATTTTTAAGCTCTCCCTGCAATGCTGAATAGTTGTGCATTTCTTTGCTGCCATGTTAAAATTCTGCAGGTTATTCTCTTTCTTTGATTTAAAAACTGCAGTGAATCTATGTAAAGATAAGTGGTCGAAGCCAGTCAGTATGTTAGGGCTGTAGAATCTGCTGGGAAATTTTTTATTTTAAAAAGTGGCGGTGAATAGACAACATTCATCATGTTGTATGTCTTAAACAGGACAAAGTCTTAAACAGTGGTTGACTTGGTGAGAACTGCTCAACAACCCCCTCTGCCTCTGGAAGTTATGTATACTTGCACTTGGAGGGAACTACCAAAAAGAATGTTAAGATGTTATATGTGCAAAATATTGTTTTTTGGCAAGTCAGTAGTCACTGAAAGCTGTCGTCCTTCAAGAATGAGATGCACCACGAAACAATGAGGTTTTATAGAATTATTATAAAAAAGAAAACTATGTATAGTATAATCACCACATTTTATCATTCCTGTGATATTTTGTAACAAATCATTCCAATCCATTATATTGAATAATAAAGTGATAAAGAAATTAAAGGGGAAGTGTATTTTTTTTTTTATAAAATTGTATTTTATTAAATGTGTTTTTAATACTGTTGGCTCATGGTTGTCAGTGTTACATAAAGTGCATTTAAAGAAAAGCCACTTATGGTAAATTTCAGATGTTTAATCCCTAAACAGATAATACACACATTCTCCAGCACATTTTAGGGATTTTATTTAACGTGAATAATTCTTGTATACAATAATCTACAGTTACATATGTACATTCAAGTGTATCCAATTCGTGGAATGATTGGAATGCTATTTAAACAATGACTGCAGCAAAGCTGCTTTAAAACAATATATATTTTAAAAGCACTATACAAATAAACATGACTTGATTTGGACAGAAATATTTATACTTTTAATAAGGAAATGAGAGCTATCCATGTAAATTTAGGTGGCTGCATATACATTTTGAGCATTGTCCAAGAAGTAGGATATCCTCTTGCCAATAGTCTTCTGAAGTTTGGCTGGTAACCATGAAACTTGCTCTTGGACAGAAAATGTGTGTTTTCCTATGCAGTCTTCGCATAATCTAAACAGGAAATTTCAAATATTTCGTGAAAAACAATCCTTATCACATAATTAGAATGCAAAATATTTTTATATTTATTAAAAGAGGTAAGGCATATCATTATAATTCTAGTTTATTAATTGCCAATAAATTGTTAGACTGTTGACACAAATGAAGTGTTTCTGAAACAAAGAATACTTTCATTAGATTTTTGGTGCATTGTGAAATTCAAGTGGCTTTCACCTTGACAGTGAGTACGGTTGAGTCTGAAACAGCAGCACGTCTCCACAATGGCTTTGAGCGGGAGACCTGAGCGCCACCACCTATACAGATAAATACAAGATGCTTATTTTAAAATAATTGCGGAAGAGATGGTTTTGATGGTTTTCTACAGATGGTTTTGACTTGAGATTTAAAGAAAAAGTTCACCCATGAATGAACATTTTCTCTCATAATTTACTTATTAATATACTATAAATGTAAGGCATATAATTGCTGTGCCACTAGTTTTAACAAACAAACTATTGTTCATATAAATTATGTCATTAAACAGCTCAACCCCAAAATCAAGCCATTTGTTTAACCGATCAAGATCTTGAGCCATCAGTTGTGATAGAGCCATAGTGTTTGCACAAACAACATTATAAATGAAAAAGAATCAATGATATTTTAAGTTAAGTGTCACTAAATTTGAATTATAAAATAGTTTTTATATCATTACATTTTATTTTCTATATAGGATATCTGTTTTATAAAACCACTAAGCCCTGTGTTGCCTTGGTTTTTCAGTGATTTAATAACAGCTAAGTGGTTCACATCTCAGAAAGAGCAGTTTTCGTCCATTCTAAATCATAAACAACATCGATATAATGTCTGACAGCAGATGTCTCCTAGACGTATTGTATATGAGCAAACTATGTATTGCAGATGTCTTGCAGATGTAAATGCAGACATCAAATAGACGTAATCCAGATGTGTGTGTGCTATTACTTCCATTCGTCAGCACAAACTTTGCAAAATATCTGATATTAAAACTGATGCAGAAAAATAGACCACTTCGGAAAACATAAGCAATGCCGACCCAACGCTGGTCCAGAAGAACTTCCCGTTTATGTTCTTAAACACTTCACAAACGCTTTGGATAAAAG
The DNA here is from genome assembly GCF_015846415.1 of Triplophysa dalaica. Lineage (NCBI taxonomy): Eukaryota > Metazoa > Chordata > Actinopteri > Cypriniformes > Nemacheilidae > Triplophysa > Triplophysa dalaica. Next base: position 11,349,228 of record NC_079558.1, on the reverse strand, counting down.
TGTCTGCTAAATGACTTAATGTTTGAACAAAATGCAACCAAAAGAACATGTATAACCAGAAGTGGGTGCTGTTAGCATTGTTAAGCAGATGTTTTTACACAGCAATTTTTTTCAAGATCTCCAGATCTTTAGCAGATGTTTAACAGACGTTCAGACATCTATGAGACGGATTGCACATGAGCAAACTTTGTATTGCTGTCACGGTTAGACACGGAGGAGGATGAATGGAGATGCACCACAAACATGTAAATCCAAAAGGGTTTTAATGATGACTATCCAATATAACCTCGCGCCGAAAAACCAATGGGGAGGGTGTCCTGGAGACCCATCCGGGACACAGGGGAGAGTACAGAGGGTCTCTAGGACGTTGCCACCGATGCCGGAGGTCCACTCTGGTGGATCGTGAGGCTTTGAGGGTCACAGCCCTTCGCGACGCCTTGAGGGTGCCAGCCGTTCGGGAGGCCTGGAGGGTGACGGCCGTTCGGGGGCCTGGAGTGTGCCGGCCGCACCGGACGCCTTGAGGGTGCCAGCCGTTTGGGAGGCCTGGAGGGTGCCGTCTGGCTTCTGGGGCGGCCGGCACCATCCAGGACTCCTGAACGGTCTACACCCTCAAGGCGTCCGGTACGGCCGCCACAGAAGCCAGACGGCCGGTCTGGCCAATAGAGCCATCCTGCCCGTATGGCGCCCCCCAAAAAATATTTGGACTGAATCCAGGTGCAGGCTTTAGGATGGAGCTTTGGGCAGGCTGACTCGGAGATCACAGGGAGGGCGGAAGGTACCGGCACGGAGACCACAGGGGGGCCAGACGGGACCGGCTCAGAGACCTCAGGGCGGCCGGAGGGGACTGCCTCGGGGCCCACTGGAAGGCTGGACGTGACCGGCTCGGGGACCACTGGAAGACCCGGGTCAGAGACCAAAGGAAGACTGGATGGGACCGGTTCAGAGAGTAGGTCACCTTCAAATATAACTCTTGCTGTTGGGCAGCGGGATCTGTCAGCTGGGCAGCAAGCTTTTGCGCTCTGACTTTGGAGGAGGGTCTCGGGGAGATCGCGAGGTAAGTTGAATCGCTCGCCGCGTGCATGGACGGAATCGGATGATGATCGATCTCATCCGGGATGGTGCTGCTTAACGGAGTAGAGCACGCAATAACCACCGGATGAGATCGATAAACTCCGGAATGGGTCTGTCCCTGAACTCAGGACCCAGATCCCAAAGGGAGTCATCATCCAACCCCATCAAAGAAGAAAATCCATTTTAGGGACGGTTATTCTGTCAAGGGTAAACACGGAGGAGGAAGAATGGAGATGCATCGCAAACAAGTAAATCCAAAAGGGTTTTAATGATGACTATCCAATACAAACACGGGAGCAGGAGAACAGGGTAGACAAAACAAGGTTGACAATACAATAACTGACACTGAACTGAGAAACATACAGGGCTTAAATACAAATGGAGACACTCTTGGAAAACAGAATCAGGTGCGTGACAAATTAACAATAACGAGGGACAGGTGAAAACAGTTGACAAGGCAAACACGTGGGAAACACAGGCAGGGGGAGGGCTGAAATGTTACAATTGCGGACGTCTTGCAGATGTAAATGCAGACGTCAAATAGACGTAAACAGACGTAAACCAGATGGAGTGTGCTGTCTGGGATACACATCTGGGATAGCATGAGTCAATAATTATGAGAGATAGGGGCACTTGAGTATTGCACTTTTATAACAAATATTTTTGCACTTCTATTTATTCTCTTCTTGTCACTTGTTATTCCTTATTCCCTGTTTTGACAATGTGTTTTCAAATCCCCACTATCTCTACAACTTGTAAATCACTGAGAATATTTGACCCAATTGCTTCCATTGTTGACCCAACTTGCAAGTCACTTTTGGAGAAAAGCGTCTGCTAAATGACTAAATGTAAATGTCAGAATACAACAGTGTAGAAGTATTTTTCCAAACTGAGGTGCAAGTCTAAATCAGCTTCTGTCATAATTGACACCATGCCTCAGATAGAGGTTCACTTACAGTATATTTAAGGGGTCATATTACACGGCTAAAACAAATATTCTCTTTTGTTTTAGATGTAATGCATTGTGTATAAACGATTTTAGGTAAAAAAACTACTTTGTATCTCATCTTTGCCCCGCCTCTCTGAAACGAGCAGATTTTTTACAAAGCTCATCGCTATGAAAAGTGAGGTGTGCTATTAATGGCCAGTTAACCAGTGCGTAGTGATTGGTCAAATACTGCAAGCGTGTGATGGAAATGTAACGCCTCTTATCATATTTGGAACATCAGGTTCCAAAGCATTGTACTGACAGGTACGCCCAACTTACTTGGGTATACATTTGGGCGGTCTTAGTCAAATCAAACCACGAACTGACGTAGATTTGCGAGGGTCTGGTAACACTTTTGGTTACGCTTTTATATAGAATGCATCTTTTGTTACGACACTTTAATTTTTGAAATTTATTATAACACACCAAAGACAAAGAAGAGCAAGTAATCTCACCAATTATCCCTTTAACCTAGAATATTTATTAAATATAGCCTACTGCTTGATAACAGGAGCTTTTAAAAATATCTGCTTTGTCTATACCTCAACCACCACCATTAAACAATGGTTAAACTTATTTGTCTTGGATGAATTTCAGCAAACCAAAGTCTGCATTGCCCAGTGAGCCCTGAGCTAATGTGTCACATAATTATTGAGTCAATGGCAATGCTCACAAGTAAACTTCATCCATTCATTTGGAGGTATCTCAGGTCAAGTTTGTTATGTTCAGTACTTTTAGTTCTGCCTTGAGCTACATCCACTGGCTTTACATAACAGACTCCAGACTGTACGATTGCTGTTTTTAAACCTGCTCAAAGGATTTAGCCCGATCTTCAAACCTGACCTTTAAAGCTGGTCCGGGGTCGGAATATACGCCACCATGTTTTTGAAAGCAGCTACATTATCTCAATTATAAGTCTAAAGTGTACATACCGAATCCATAAGAAAGATGAAAGTCTGGCTTCCTCCAAAAACCACGACATCACCGTCCCTCCCATTATCAGCAGAATGCCATAACCTGAGGTCAGATATGGTTCACAGTAAAGCTCAATATACCCCTCCGGGCAAACTTTTACACACACAAGTGAATTACTTCTATTCTATTATGAAGATAACTCAGTAGCAAAACTTGAGAGAATGTAGATTTTAATTTGGGAACTTGTAAAGTAAGTGTTGTACTTGTACACTAAAATGTATACTCACATCCCCAATGTGAAAAATTGTCAAAAAAAAACTGAAGTTGAATGTTGAGATTTGCACAAAACTCTACAACAAAAAACAAATCTGTCTTTTGAATTTGTAGTTGCAGAAAAATACTCAAAAATGTGTACACAGGCATTTACTAACATTGGAAGATATCAATGTTTCAGTTTGCAGTTTCAAATCTTCCCGCCTTGACTTTGCTACTACTTTCTCCAGAAACCCGTTGCAAAACTAACTTATGCACTTGAAAGCTTAGAGACAAGAGAAAGAGCCGCATTTGAGGAAGTCATGCGGCTGAGCCAAGCCGCCCCCTAACGGCAGGAAAAAGCACAATGAAAGGATCTAGAAAAAAATGGTTTAAAAAATGTTTAAATAATATAGTTTTCAACTATCTAATCTACATGCTCTCAAGTTTTGCAACTGATTTATCTTCATATTTCTACCTGGGTTTGTCGTTGTGCACATGGTCTCTCTCCCTCCATTCTTTTGTTACAGTGTCGAATTCCCACCCATCACCTAGACAAAAGAAATATGGGATGTTTAAAAAAATAGTCTTGGTTAATTATGGACACGAATGTTTCCAAAACCCTTGAACTTACTGAGAACCTCGCCGTTAGTGCTGAGGCCACCAAAAAGGAAGAGTTTGTGGTCTGAGATTGCTGTGAGTGTGTGAAGAGTGCGGCCCCGTGGGAGATGTGTAGCATGATGGTCTCTGGGTTTAAAAAGAGAATGTTGTGTATTTATGTCTGACATTAAGACATTAAGTTTAATAAATCTTCTGAAAAGATCTTTAAAATCAACCAAAGACCAAAAGTGTATAAAGTTGAATACTATGAAATGTTTCATCCCTAATGCCTAAGTGCTTTTAAATGTTGTTGCACATTCATGGAAAAAATAACATAAGAAATAATTCTGACAAGAAGCTAGTGTGCTGACCTTTTGCATGACTTACATCATTTTCCTTATGTGTATTATACTGCTATGTAATTTTGCTAATGTGCAGTCTAGTTACACGTGTAGCTGTTGAAACTGCTACCTTTTATGCTCTCTGCATGTGCACACTGTCTATTTAAAACATGCTGATGTGTTATTTATTTATTTATTTTCATTTTAGTATGTGTATATTATTATTTACTTAGGTTTCTGTGTCATTTTTCTGTGTGTTGTTGGGTGGTTATTGTTATAAGTGAAAAAGCAAAATAAAATTATATAAAAAAAAAAAAAAACATGCTGATGTGCAAAAGGCACCCTTAACAGCACCAAAACGCGTCTCACATACAGTTTATACTGTATCATCGTACGTTAATAAAGGTAAAATACACTCTTTGGAAATAAAGGTGGTAGTAAAAGATCTTCGCAGTGATGCCATAGACGAACCAATTTGTTTCCCCAAAAGACCATTCAGTCAAAGGATCTTAAAAGGATAGCTTACCGAAAGATTAACATTCTGTCATCATTTACATTTACATTTAGTCATTTGGCAGACGCTTTAATCCAAAGCGACTTACAGTGCACTTATTACAGGGACAATCCCCCTGGAGCAACATGGAGTAAAGTGTCTTGCTCAAGGACACACTGTTGGTGGCTGCTGGGATCGAACCAGCAACCTTTGATTTACCAGTTCCGTGGTTTAACCCACTAGACCACCAGCTCCATTTACTCACCCTCAAGTTGTTACAAACCTGTAAAATATATAATTCCATTAAAAACAAAGAGATATTTAGAAGAATGTAACTAAGATTTCTGGCCCATTATGAATGGTTGTCAGAGGTGCCATAGAACTGCCCTAGAACATAACAATTATCTATACTATACTAGTCAATGGTGCCCCAGAAGTCTCATTTGCTAACATCCTTCCAAATATCTTTCTTTGTGTTCAACCAAACAAAGAAATTATACAGGTTTGGATCAACTTGAGGGTGAGTAAATGATGACAGATATAAGTTATCTTGAAACAGTCAATTGCTTTATTAAGGAAACATTATATGACATTGTATGACATTGACAATGTAACACATTTATTTAAGAGTGTAGTGGTTTTGCTGTTGTAGATAAATAATAAAACACTTTAAGCACTTACATTTTTGTCCACATCCATGTCGTCAGATCTAAACAGTGAATGTCTATCGTCTGTGTTTCCTAAATTGAAAGAAATAAGTAAATGCATTAGCTGAAATGAACTATCAATGAACAATACAGGACTTATTAATGTAAGTTCATGTTAATTTATTAAAATCAAACGTTGAATCTACATTACATTAGTTAATGCACCATGAATTAACATGAATAACTATATAGACATGAACTAACATTAACAAGGATTATTTAATAAATTTAACAAATACCACCTGTGCACTACTGTAAAGTGTATTTCTTTTTTTAGAGTCTGCACCTAAAATGAATGCTAAAATGCAACGGATAATACTCGAATCAAAGAGATCATTCTTCAAATGTCTTAACCGGCTTTGTTGCCAGGTTCTTACCAGACCCCCGCAGATGTAGCCCTTTTGACCTAAAGTAGCGCTGGCGTGGGATGATCTGGGATCTGGAGACTGGCCCTGCAAGTGGATTCAGACAGCAAGAAAAACAAACTATGTATTCCGTCATTATTTATATTCATGGTTCATAGAAGAGAACATTTTCCAATATTTAACTTTTTCTGTCAATTTTACCTGGGTTTGTGGTTTGGTCCAAGTGGCTGACGCAGGTTCAAACATATATACCTCATTATTCCATCCCCAAAACTGAAAAACCTCCGAGCCGATTGTTGCCTATGAGGAGACACCTACATGTAGATGAAATCCAGTAAAACTGTCGTTGTAATTTTCTTCCAGGAATCGTTTGCTTACCCAAGAGGTCTCGTCCAACAAAAATGTTTTAGAGTTGTTGATCTGGCTGAGTGTTTTGCAGCCGTATCCGCCAAAGTAGATGAGCCTGTGAATGACATCAACTGCTCTTAAAACTGCTTCAATGAATCAACAGCTTTTTTGCTTGTATTTTCTCGTATATTAGATTAGATGATTAGATTAGATTAGATTCAACTTTATTGTCATTACACATATACAAGTACAGTGTAACGAAATGTAGTTTAGGTCTAACCAGAAGTGCAATTAGCAAGTGCAGGATATACAGTGTGAATAAATACAGAATACAATATTAGGAAAATACTATACTATATGAAGAATGAATCTTAACATGCATGGTTGTGTAACTTTGGTATTGTTTGCAAATGGTGCCTTGCGGATATTATGCAAATTCTGAACTGTACAATATATCTCTATATCAAGTTGTTCCGATGTGATCTTGTTTTCATACCTGTTTCTATGGACCCAGCAGGAATGTCGGATTCTGGGAGATGGCGTCGCTCCCAACGTGCCCGTTACTTTTTTCCAGCTGTATTCCCCATGTGAGAGGTCTACACAGTACATCTGTCATAACAGAACACCAGTTACAAGATCTCAAACAGAACCGGTGTGATTTCTAATCACTGCGCATATTAATAAGAAGGCAACCCAATGTTTTCTTCTATTTCTATTCCACAATCGGAGAATAGATCACTTATTACACACTTAATAATTAAAGTGCTTAAAAGGTTCTTCACAGCAATGCCATTTTTGGTTCCACAAAGAACCATTCAGTCAAAGGTTCTTTAAAGAACCGTCCTTTTCTTACTTTTCTATAATATCTATTATATATGGATATACATCTTATATATTCAGATGTTAAAGGTTCTTTATGAAACCAAAGAACCTTTTGAAGGACCTATTTTAAGAGTGTAGACTCGGTAGATGTGTCTGAAAGTTTGGTTTAAAAATTTTGCAACAACTCAGGTGTGTAATACAACACATCTTTGTTCTCCCAGTAGCCTATATCAGTTACAGGGAAACAAGAAAAACACACTCTAAATATGTTCGGGGGGGGGTATAGTTTCCCTTCACCAGATGATTTGTTTAGTCATATTTGCCTGAAAACTTTACCAAACTTCCTTCTAATACTAATTGTGGCAACATTTGCAAAACAACATCCTGCACAGTTTGTTCATATGTCATTTTGCTAAGTCCTTTCTGATTCCAAGCATGTTGTACTGTTTATGGTTGTCACCAATAAAATGTTTGGTTTGTAGTGTAACATTTTCCAATACAGTTTTGTTAAGGCACAAACAATAGATGTGTAGCCTATTATGAGCAAGTATCTGCCCTGACAAACCTGTAAGTCTGCCTCTGTTGATATACTTGTTGATCAAGATGTGTTACTTTATGATGTTATCATTTAAGGTAGCTCACCTGGTTGGTGTAGGCATTGCGTACACAACCCCCAAAAATGTAAAGCACTCCCTGAAGATATGCACCGCATGGCTGTGATAGGACAGGAAGAACTTCTCCTCCCATATGCCTCTGGGACCTGCCACACACACACATAATTAAAACTCAGGGGAACTGAAAGTTGTTGTCTTATGTTTGGCTTATAGGAACAGCTGAAAAACTCTAGTACTACACGTTTCCTCATTATAATGAACAACTGTTGTATGAAGAGCAATGTCAACCACATCAGGTGAAAAAACACGAAACACATGAAATGCTCTCTGCAGTAAGGGATGACAGATATTTAGAAATTGCCATCGCTTGGTCAAACATATAAGACGCAGTATGAACAGAACCAAAAATATCTGACCAGACTCCACTCTCCATGTCATAAAGCAAGATCTCATCACTGGGGAAAAAGGTTTCTTTTCCATCAACACACTGAAACGTGTAAAGCAAAGAAAGAAGCGCGTCAGTGTCATTGTAAAGATGACTCGAAAATAAATGAAAATGTGCAAGTCAACCGGTTGCATAATAAGTTATTCATTTGAACATGATTATTAGTAATTTCACGTGACAGTCTCAATGAATGGCAATCGCAATAAAAAAATACGATATAGAACTCTCACCCTGCATCCACCCCAGACGTACAGCGTGTTTCCCTCCACGAAGGAGATGTGGTCGCTCCGCGCAAGAACCGGCGAAAGTTGCCCTTCGTCTTTACCTGCCATCGCTTATGCGGTCCAACAACAACAGAGCGCACAGAGACATCAGCTCCAGTGTTTACTGAAACTGCAGGGCTGGGTGTGCAAACAGGAAACGGCACGGATGATACTGGGAAGAAGTGGGGGCTGGACTTTAGACTTTAGGTTTGAAAGAGACAAAGGTATTTAGAACATGTTTGTCAAACCAGAGAGGTCCAAGATTGTTACTTTTATTGGTCTAAAATGCCTATTTAGGAGTGCGGGTCAAAATATATCGAGCTGTCTAACTGTTGGACATCATAGCCTACTGTAGACGTCATACGGATCTTCTGACCTGGGGCGTGCATACAGTATAATGTCTATAGTGCTAGCAAACAATATTTTGAACCATAGCCTTTCTCTGCTCTTTGGTGTGATTATGGAATGTATTATTACTAATGCTCGCACTAAGCTGTTTAACTAAAGCTCCCGAACTTAGAGGCTGAATTTTTGTTTTCACCGCACGTACGCAGCACAAAAACGTTAATACATAATATATACATAGCCTAGTAGATTAAACATAATTACCATCCAATCCATGTGCTTAATAGAATGACGTAACATTTATATTATTCATCTTAGTGTCAAGATCTGTCCAAATCAACTTGAATTTTGCATATTTTTAACCAAAACAACTAGGCCATATAGATTATAAAAGTGTTTGGATGTGTTTATAATTAAACATCTGCAGATATTTAACCACATGCATTTTATACCAGTATCACGCAATAACTTGTATTGTAGATGTAAAATTGTCATTGTTTCCATTTATTTTCGAATTATTAGACGTGTCACCGTGAAAATTAAAATGATAAAAGTAATTTAATTTTAGTTGTTTTCATTTGAACATATTTTGCGTACAGTCTTGTACAATGAAATTGTTCATCTGTTTTTAATTTCATCATTTAATTAATTAATGTATTACTTCAGTCCTACTTGATGCGCGTCGGCACACGTTGAAATTCTGCTTTTTGCCAGTAGATGTCGTCATCTCACAATGCAATTTTCTCCATTAATGACTTATCGTCTAAAAGAGATGCTGACCGTCACTGTTGCACACCGCATTTCCCCAGGGAACAATCAGACCGAAATGTTTAACTCTAAGCAGAAACTGCATTGTAGAACAAGAACCCTCCACATAGGATAATACTAGCAACAGAGTAGCAAGAATCAAATCGATTCGTGACAGTCAAAACCTCGTCAAACCATTTCTGTGGGGTATTATCGACCGATAAGATTTCACGTGGGCTTGGATCAGGATTGTTAGCATTTTATGTCACCCAGGGGAAACTGCGTTATCGTGCATTTAAGAAGGAGCTAAATAGGGGCTGGCATTGCCGACAGAAAATGGGAAGCACTGTGTCAGGACACTCAACTCAAGTCAAGTTTCAGGAATCTGAGGTGGGAAACACCGGGACCACACCAGGAGCAGTTTCCTGTTGTTGATGGTTGGGAGTTTCCCGCAATACATTTTTAAGGGGAAACGCTGAAGGATGTCCTGAGAGCCTGTGACTGCTCTTTTTTATGTGTATGTAGGCTTATTATTAATAGATGTATTTAAATATTCATATATACTGACAAAAAATCAACACTCGTCAACACTTGATTTTCAATGTTCCTTTGACAGAAGAGTGGCAGCCCTACAAGGTGTGCAATGGCCGGCAAACATTAGTAAGATCACACTGCTGGTTGTCAATGGTGATGAATCTCTCCGTGGAGAAAACGGCGTGACGTCGCTAGAAGATCCAGCACACTCTCTACTATCTATTGTCACGTGACATCCCTTACTATCCCTCTGATCCTCCGCTTACAGCCTATAATTCGCTGCTTGTGTGTTTGTGGATGTGTGTGTGGAGGCAGAGGAAGGGTGGACGGCGGGGGAGGGGTTGCTGAGGGGAAGGGGGAGGAGGGCACACCGAGGAGGGAGAGGCAGGGAGCAGATGATCCCAGTTTACAGAAAGCGAGCGCAAGGGTAACAGGAGCGCGCCGAAGTCTATTTACAGTCTAATTTTGACCCTTTGGAGCTAAATTGAAGATCGCACTACTCTCGTTTTGACCGTTATCGCGAGAAAGAGAAGATAACCGCGAGGACATCTACGCGCTGCACTGTGCCCAGGACATCGGCGACTCCCACAAGAGTGGCAAGCGATGGGATGGGACACGAGGATTCATGGTTATTTTATCGAGTAGCGGAAGACTGATTGTGTGTCCCGTGTCCTGGTGTGTGTGTGAGAGATGTCTGAAGAGATGCTTGATGTTCAGTGCCATGTCAAGAACTAGGAGTCTCCGGGGCGCGCACTGAAGACATGGCTCAGGTGAGGGGGTGAATGAGGGTGTGTCGCACGCATATGATACACTTTATTTTTGTCTTTGTTAGCGATTCACACATGGTTGGGGATGTAAACAAAAACACAGCAGGTACATCGTGCTGGGAGGGTGTAACATTGATATTCGTGGTACTCTATCAGGCAACCGGCCAACCCTGCAGGTGCTCGAGGAGCAACAGTGTGAGAGAGCTTGAGAAATCGGTAATGATGAGGGTCATTTCATTTCTTATGAAGCTTCTTGATCATTTTTAGGAATTTTGTTATGTCTGTTTGTGTATGTCTGTGTTGTGTGTTTTTAACACACATTTACTATTATGTCATTTTGGGTGTACCGGATCGTCCATATATGGATTTTATGTAAATATATGGAAAATCAGTTCAGGACTGTGGCTTGTAGTTGTAAATAGTATGCTGCCCTCACACTGCTCTGTGTTGGTTTTGTTATTAAAATAACAAGGATGCTCTTCATTTCCCAGCAGCCTTTCCCCCTTAATTGTGACCTTGTCTCTTTAGTCATGGAATTGATGAATGAGCACACCAGCATTGTTTTTTTACAAGAAACTTTCCAAATAAAGTCTTGTCCAGGCCTAGTGTAGATGGCAGGAAACATCTTTGCTTCTAAATGTTCTGTGAAAAGCCGGGAGTGAGAATGAGAACAGAGGGTCAAGGATACTTAGGGAAACTTGGCTCTTTCACTGTGTTCCTGTTATTGGCCTGTGGTGAGAAGTGTGTATTCTTGCGCTTCAGATCAGTTTTACAGTTCAGTTTGTGGTTGATTTGTAAGGTTAGAGTGCAGGACTATTGTCAAAGAAAATGTGACTTGATTTATGGTAAAGATTAATCCAAAACAGTATTCTGTCATCATGGGTTTTTTATCCAGTGGAGGACAGAAGACATTTACAATGGGAGCAAAGGGTGACCATGTGCAGTTTTAAGTAAACGATGAGCAAAATTATATGGCCCGGTTTGTAGCACACTAAATGCATGGACACATTTATGGTTATTTTTGACCTTTCTTATTTTTGATCACAGTCCTTATTGATTTCTTTGTTTGGAAAAGTGCGGCTTGTACATTCTTTGGGAGATATATTATGAATGTCCATTCAGGTGAAAGGCAGGGGACTATTTTGGTGGTATTTGAGGTTTGATTTACACAGCTGAACTGGGGTCAGGTCAACTCAGAAGGTGGACATTCCAAAATAAACTGCATGTGGACACATTACATGCGGGGAACAAGAGACGTGAAATTAAGCGGTGTCATGTAGATTATTATATATTTATATAGATTATATATTATACTCTTCACTATTATTTATATGCAAATTTTCCAAGTTTTAGGAATCAAAAAAATGTCTTTATTAATAAAAAATATATTCATATATTCAAATATATTCATAAATATAAAAACATGTTATTCAGAATATGTACGGTAAATATCCATTATTTAGTGTGTCTAAACACAAGTAAATCAAGAAACATTTATTTTACACTTTACTAACAATAACATATTTTTGCAAAAAAATCCCTAAATTGCCTTGTATTAAACAGGAGAAAAATAGCAGGAAAAGGACGTGCCACTGCTTTTCATAGTTCAATCAATTTAATGTGTACTAAAATGTTCCGACATCTGTGGATCATATTACATATTCGGAATATTCTTAACCAGAATACCGACCTTAATCAGGAAAGGATGTGCAGAAAACGTGGTCTGTAACGGGATGTTGATGTGGTAAGAGAGAATAGAGGAAATGGGAATTGACAGCGACTCAGCGAGTGAACGGGACAGAAACCGAAGCTGAGAGCAGCAGAGAAAAAAGCAAAAGACGGAGTCGATGATATTTCAGAAGCTATATACTTTAACCGAGACGTCCCGATTATGTGAGAAGTGAATGTGTGTGTGTAACTCAGTTACTGTTGTTTCCTGGTTGCCCTCAGGGTTCAGCTTAGTCTGTGTCTCAGATCTTTCTCTGTGGCAATTAGACTTTTCTTTAGAGATTCCTCCTGTCTGTCACTGCATCTTTCTTTCATGCATGCCCTCTCATCTACCTCTGTCTCCTCCTAATAAGTTTCTTCTGCAGTAAAGCTGTACCTCTCCAGTCTCTCTCAGTTTGTCTCTCAGTGTCTCTGTCTATCAGATGTGATGTGATTACTTTAGCAATAAATCTCTCTTTTTTTCAGCGTTTCTTGTGCTCTTATATCCAGTTACAGTATGATTATGGGGCGTGTGCTCTATGCAGTACATTAATGGATCAGGACCTTCTGTCTCCATTGTGGATTCTCTCTCATTAGACCTCAGTGCACTCACTTTACAAGCCCCGTTTTTTCTACTGGTAGAACTTTATTATAAGAGGTTGAAAGACTTGATTGTCAAATCTTTATAGAGACACAAGGGTTTCTGTCTGATTAGAAAAAGCATCACGGCAGTCTTAGTCTGAGGTTTAGCCTTTGCCCAATGCCAATACTTGCCTTATTCTTTGTAATCTTGTTTCTTTTTTTTACCACAGTCATCTAAGTTTTCTGATTTTATAAAGAGGGCCTTAAAAGTTCTGGAGTAGTTATTATGTGGTTACAGAGTTTGTCTTACACATATATCCTCTCTCCATGTCTGACTGACAGAATAAAAACAGCAAGTAGTTCTTGGAGTTGTGTTAATGATCTCTCCTGCTCTCATACAATCCCATCTGAGATAACCTACAGGAAGGAAATATAATACATAGACCTTCGTAATATATCAGTGAAATCTCCTTTTAATAAATTAGATTAAATGGAGATTTTTTTATGAAGGAAACACTGCAGCAGAGCAATTGAGAGAAAGAGAGTTGCGTCAACTCGGCAATGGAACAGTTTTTTCACAGCAATGGCGGTTCATGGAGGCTCTTAAGGTCTTTGCACATACAGTTCGAAATTGTCTAATGCGTTGTTTCAAATGTGGCGCTTGTTTGTACGGTGTCTATGAATTGTCAAAATGCTTGCTACAGGTGCGAAACATGTAGAAAATCAAACCCAGTACAAATCTTTTTATGACGAACGAACATATCGGAGTCAGTGTGTAAATGTGATTGACACAACGTAAGGTTGGATTTATTTTTTAACGTGTGGAAATTTCGGACTCAAAGTGCAATGGCCTAAAGTTCCCGGAAATTAGTAATGTATCGAACTGCAGCTAAACAAACCGATTATGATGAAATTTTAACCCATTTAAAGACAAGTCATTTAATGAATAAAAAAATGATAGAAATAAAGCATTTAAAGAGAAAGCATAACTTCCTGGAACCATCTGAATGCTCCATGCAATGGCTCTGCAGTGCAATAGTCTTACATGTGTTACCTCTGGAGTTTTACGTCATTATTTTATCATCAGATGAAATAAAACCAACAACTCTCCTGTAGAACTTAGTGCTAAAAAATAAATTTAGGAATAAAATGTAATAGTTCACCCAAAAACTAAAATGTATCATTTATTTATCATGATATCATGCGGTTCAAATCCTGTATGACTTTCTTTCTTTTGTTGAACACAAAATAGAATATTTTGAGAATGCACAATGGAAGGTAATGGTGGCAGTGTTGTTTGGATATGAGCATTCTTCAAAATATCTTCTTTTGCGTTCTGCAGAAGAAGGAAAGTCATTTAGGTTTGGAATGACACGAGGGTGCAAACTATCCCTATAATCTCAGATTTTTTCCAAAACTTGTTTTATTCTGAGGTCTGTACTGTAAACTAGAGTCAGACCCTGAGATCTTGTGTATCTCAATACTGAAAAAAGAGGGTTTGGAAACACTGAATTGTTCCCTATTTAAAACTTAAATAGAGAGAGTCATCATGGGTACTATTTATTTCCACCGCACAAAATTGCTTTTGTCAGAATGAATTATATAGAAACATTATGCTTGAATACACATTGGCCATTCTGTGGCACAGACTAAAGCAGGGTTTATTTAACAAGCCTGGCTTTGTTTTAACAATGAATTCACTGAGCTTTTACTTATTTGTTTTCCATTGTAGGATATATACAGTATGTCAGGGCAAGCATGGGTCTTACAGTATTTTTAGCTGCCCTATAGTTATAAAGAGTTTTATTTTCATACATCTGAATGCATCCTACAGTGCATTTATATTTTTTGTCCAGATTATTCATCGAACAAAATGACATAATTGATTGTTAAGGACATACAAACAGTATATGTTTTTATTTTCGAACAGGACGTAGCAACCCATAGGCATCTGTGCATAAAAGAAGAAATTTTATACGACTTCATAATCACGGCCTCGCCTCTATGCTCTTAAATAGACATTCCGTCCATGCAGTTATTTATAGTAAATCAATATATAGATGATATCTATTCTGATTCTCGCCCCAGTAATACAATCCTGTCATTCGGAAATATGCTAATAGCTCCACTAAAGAGGCATTTTGGGTATCTCCAGGCAAAACAAATCTCCATTTAATGATGCCAGGCCGATGAGAAGAGGTAGTTTCAACATGACATCATCAGCATGCTGCTCAGTGAGCGCTTTATGTGTAGCAATGGTGCTCCATCTGTGTGGTGTCACCTGAGGCATGACGTGCTGTGTATATGCCCTCTTTTTCTGCTTATATGACTTGAGATAGGTTACTTTCAAATATGTTTTTCAAATTTTATTGTATATGTTTTAGAATTGTAATGATTTATCAGATTGTACGCATGACATTTTTGTGGCCTTACATCCTTTCAAGTAGCATGTGTGGAATTCACAATGGCCGTCCATTAAGGTTTATCCGGGTTATAAATAGTGCGGTGTAAGCCTGCACTGAGCGGTGGGGGACATTTGGTGGCTGACAGATATCGAAGAGGGCATGACTTCTTAATTTTGTTTCTGAATTATGTCTTGGAGAAACTTCCAGGCCAGTCTATTCCTGAACACTGAAAACAGATTTGATTTGGAAAAAAGGGGATGAGTTGTGCCCCCTCTGCAAATTGGGTATAGCTTTTAACATCTAGAATATGATATACAAATACATTTTACGCATGGCAAGTACAATTTTTGGTCAAACCAAACGTAATTTCTGACATTGTACCCCATTCTGTGTATGTTAGCTGTATAAAGGAATCCAACAGAAAACTTTCCTGAAGTTTGATCTGTGAAATGTACAGCAAGAGTTTCAATCTCAGACGACTATATGAACAGGGCCTCTGAGAGAACAAAGCAAGCGTTTCCAGGAAGTAAACACGGTCGAGTCAGCTAACCATATCGTGTGTTTATTTTTACCCTTTGCTAGACTCAGTGGAGTGGAAGGTCGTAGTTGGGCGTGTGTGTTGAGAGCTATTAGTAGTGGGGCACTATGGCATGGTGGAAAAGATGGGTGTTTAACAGCAGGAGGACGTGGGTATAGTGAGTGGTGCGGGAGGCTTATGGACGCAGGATTAAGTCTGTTGTGTAATTCTGGTCTGTGGGGATGTACTAAAAGAGAAAACAGTTGCGCGCGCATGCACGCCGTCACTCTTCTGCTTGTTATTCTAATCATATTTTTAGATAATGGTGCGCTTTAAAAATTAAAATAACCATGCATATTTGGGGTAATGAATAGGTTTCTGTACATATAGAATATAATAAAGAACAGAATTTACATTCTATATGTAAGTGCATGACAGTGAACTAAGAGCATTAGGGGAACTATATATGCAGAATATGGATGGGTTAACGGCAACAGCTGGAGAGATGCAAGGATGAAACATCTGATAATAAGGGTTTTAGTCCGACTTCACAATAAATGTGGGAAATAATTTAGTATGAACTAATTGTTTATCTAAAAAGAAATCCTCTGCTGTACATAGAGAGCCAGTAAATCTTTCATTAATGTGTCTATAATGTAAAATGGGGTCTAGGCAAATAATTCAGCAGTTTACAGTAATAATATTCTGCTTCTCACACTTATAATGATAATAAACTTCATCATAATGACTGTGTGGTTGCGTGACCAGATACACCCCAGTTAAGTGGAAGTACCTTCAGTGGTCTGAGAAAGGTCCGCTGATCACACCGCAAGGCCATGAGGCCACGCCCCTTTCTCTTTGAAGAGGAAATGAGAATTGATGTAGGCGTTATCTGTTCTTGCTACTGTTCACCTGCATATATCAAGGACTTTTACAAAAAGACATGCATGACTTACATTTACACACAAACAAACATGTAACATATTATATATTTTTTTCTGTAGTCATATTTGTGCATTAACAACAAAATATTGTGCATTATATCGGATTTGCTGACTGTTTGTTTGTTTGATGCATATAGCGACTATTTATTTTAGGATCCCTCTGTGGTTGTTCAAAGTGTATGGTTTGATGGCAGGATTAGTGGATTATATATTTAGGGATCTCTAGCACATTCTGGCGACAGATGTACACCCTCTTTATATCCTTTCCACACCAAAACACGGCAGATGTTTGTCTTCTTTTGACCCATCACAAATTTTTCATGTTAGCTTGAATCTTACAATGACATTTTCTTTTACGTAAGCAAGCTTTTAAAATTGGTTTGATTTATAATAATAATAAATATCAAACCTGATACAGATATCAAAGGGATTAGTAATTCATGGTACAAACATATTTGGATGCTGCATTGTGATCAGATGCTTTGTCATATATATTTAAATCTAGGACTGGAACTATACATTTGATTATCTTTTAATATGGACATTAAATATGTATGAGTGTCCATGCATGTAACCACAACAATTTTCTTTGAACAAACACTGATGTAACTTTACATGATTGCATTTTATTGTTGTTTTGACATTAAACGGCTTGTAATATTTTTCTAAAGAAATGCCGGAGAAGCTGACAATTTCAGATGTTTTCAAATTACAGAATAATAGAGTTTCTTAGTTTCAGTGAACTCTGCTGGTGAAGTAAGGTACTGCTGTAAGAGTAACGCTGACAAATAGTGTTGCGTCATACAGGTTTGACATGTTGTTGTTGTTTTTATAATATAAGGCTTAATGTTTTCCTGAAAAACATGAGATAAACATACAGTTAGTATGATCGTGGCAGGTGTCTCTTGTAAAGTTGTTGCTTATTGACATATCTAAATAAAAAATATAATATATATAAATATAAAAATGGGTGTACATAAAATATAAAATAAAATAGATACATAATATATACTTTTAGAGTGCAATCTTTTCTCTGTAAATGTCATAAAAAATAGGTGGAGTTAAATTAAAACATTTAAAAGATAATTTAGGACTTTTGCTTGATCTTTGTGTTAGGTGCATTGCTTCATAAGAATGGACACTATTAAATCAGTAAAACACGTGTGTATTAATGTTTGCCCTTTTTTGTCCTCCGTGATGTCCTGCAGTGTTTGTTATGTAATAAATGTAAGCGTGAGAGAGTAAAGAGAGAGAGTGTGTGTAAGCCTCTAACGCCTAAAGGCTAGTCGGTTAATATAAGCATTAAAACAAGGTCTTGCTTCATTGAACAATAGTTTCATACACACTCAAATGGATGTGAAGAGGCAGATGCACTCACGATGACAAGCCAACCACAAACTGTCATTTACAACTTTAATATTGAAATGAGAAAATCGGTGGATTCATTTTTGTGAACAAGGTAAAACATTATATTAAAATTTGAATGAAATCCAACTTTGATTGTAATTCGGAAACAACTATTTTGACATTTAAAGTTAGGGTTTGATAACGAAATATTGATAGACTGAACACAAATATGTTAACGTTACATTTAAATTGTCATTTTCTAAGACTACACATTTCGCTTTATGCAGTTATAGCGCAATAGCGCAAAATTCTCAGTTCTTAAGATGCATGGCGCTTTTGCTTCATGGTTCACACGCTGCTGTGAAAATGGATTTGTGTTTGGTTGAGCGGAGCCCCGCGCTTGAATTTGGAACATATAGGCTCCGCCCACGCGTAATATTAGTAGATCATTGGTCGAGAGGTTCTGTTGTGTGATATTGTAACCACGCCCATCGCGCATGAGCAGAGGGCGGGATGTTTGTGGTCAGCGAGTAAATCTGGACGCAGTGTTCAGTTATGAATAACTGCACTGAAGAAAGCGAATTATACTGAGTATCACTCACTGAAACAAACACAACAAAACATAATTTGTTATTGTTTTAATTAGTTTTTATTTTGTTTTGTTATCCCGCTGATACATTTTATTGACTGAACAAAATAGCCCAATGAATGGAGTTGCTTTCTGCCTTGTTGGAATACCCCCAAATGTACAAACTGAAGTAAGTCTTATTTCTTGATATACTTAATTTATATTTAATTTATACATTATACATTTGTATATATTTGTAATTTCTATTTACTTGTAAATGCAAAAGTCAAAATGCATGCAAAACTTGTCTTGAAAACTGGCCTCTGGAGAGGTACAATATTTGCTAACATTCTATTGGATGTATGAAATCACAGTAACTTGTAAATAGTTTTGACAGTCAGGTGCTAGAAGTTCAATGGGCTTAACTGTTAGAAACTGGCATACAGATATGTCAAGTGAGCTGAATGAAAAATATGCACCCAACTGGAGTACATTCCATATGTCAGCCCACATAGACACAGAGAGGGACATTGTGGCTGTCACTCAAGAAAGACCCTAGAGAAGGCGGGGGCTCATATATCAATACCCATTGTTCCAAACTGTACAGAGACCTCTGAAACTCACGCCAGTACAGTCCAGCTGCCGATCCTACCCATGCTGTACTGGAACTCACTGGAACTCCCCCACCCTCACAGGCTTAACCCACTTACTCACTATGAATGCTTAACATAAAATGTCGGAGAAATGTGGTCGATTAGCTTTTTGATATTGTCTTTTGGCCTTTTATTGGATCACACAGGGGAACATAGGAACCAATAGGAATTTGTTGATTGTAAAGGTTATCATCAGAAAAAGTGCAGATGTCATACAGAATTATGTCATTTGTTGTTTATGCTGATGATTATTTCTCATGCTTGGCTTATAATGACCCACTGTCTTACTGAATCCCGGAGATATAAATTTTTATGTGTGTAGGAGTGCTTTAGTGCTTTACTGTATTTACGGCGTAGTCTGACGTTTGAGCCCGTCTAACAGACTTACTGGTTTAAAAGACCACATATCTGATGTTTGCTGCCACATTTAATAATCCACTAAGGTATTGTTAAAACACACAACATGGCTGCTTTACTGTCCTCACATCTTTGTTTTAATTATCAAAATCTGTAGTTTTCAAAATGGAAATAGGTCCTAGCGTACACATCCCATTTGAGTGTTTGCTGCATTGGTGTGTGGTCCTGGTCCAAGCGAACACTAAAGAACAGAGCTAGTTGGTTTTGCTGTTTTTGCAAAAGAAGGCTTCTGCAAAATGCATTAAAGCGTCTGACAAATGGATAAATGTAAACTTTGTTTTGAAAAGTGATGGGGGCAGAGAAGACAAAAAATACTTTAATAAATTGTTTCTGTCATAACTCGTTGGGAATATATTTATCAAATATAGTTATTTGGGGAAGGTTACTTGGCTGTTGCGGTGAACTACACTTAAAAACAGTTTATTCATATGACTAGAAATGTCACTTGTTCATTGGTTTACAAGTTTTTGTGCTAGGACACTGGATGCATAAACTAGCGCCACGAGTGCGGTTGATGCACGCATTTCACACTGGTCGCGGTTCTTAAGTCGCGGCTCTCTGTCTTCCGCAAATATAACTTAGTGTGTGCAACGGGACATGGTGAGAAAGCAGCGCATCCTGCGTTTTCCATGTGTGTTAGATGTTAAGGCCTCCTGAACAATACACACCTTCCGAAAGCATTTTACTATGTGTAATGTAATGAGACATGGATGAGATATGTGATCCCTGATCTGTAATTTAAAGCTTTAAACATCCTAGAAATAAGAAATAGAAATAAGTGCTAGTATAAATAGGGAGGAGTCAAGTTAAACGAAACATGTGACCGACCAGCATGTTGTAGACATACTAAAAGCAACTGTGAAAATTATTTACTCAGGAGTTGTTAAACCACAAGGAATGTATCTATAGCACTTACACTTGAGAGTCATCAGCTCTCATGAGATAGGAATTTGCTCAGTGCTTGCTCACTTAAGAATCTCGACAGATAAAGAAAGTCTTTCACGGTTTAATGAATACTGCATTTTTGGACATATACTTTTAAAAAAAGGTTTTTCGATGCCTTAGAAGAACCTTTTGGTTCCATAGAGAACCTTTAACATCTGAAGAACCTTTCTGTTTCCCAAAAAGACTGTGACTGAATGGTTCTTTGTGGAATCAAAAATGGTTCTTCAATGGCATCGCTGTGAAGAACCTTTTAAGCACCTTTATTTTAAGGAGTGTGAAAATCAATTTTGTACAGCTTTTTTGCATGCGGTCTATCAGAAAATTGTACATATTCAGACATGGTTCATATCATATCAGACTATCCTCAATAATAAATTTGTCCCTGACCCAGCTTTCTGACTTTGTGTGTGTGTCTGAGAGAGAGTGAGTGTCCTGTGCATCAGAAGCAAAGGACCGTTCTTCAGCCATGACAAATGTCAAGCTTGGTCCAATTAAAATAATCCTGTAATCTCCAAGAAAGATGGAAATTGGTGCCGTAGTCCCTATAGGCAAATGCCCGTGGGCCTTCCAGAACAACTGCTGTTCTTCAGGGATTCAAGACTGGCCATTAACTTGGTGTCAGAGATCAGCATTGACATTCACAGAGTGATAAGTAAATCGATGGAAGGATGAAGCAAGGTCTTTTTCTACTTTAGCTATCTTCTTGTTGATTTATCCATTATGTCCACTTAAAACAACGTTTCAAACTGGCTCCTTAGTGCATTATTGGAAAAGTTGAGTTTGAGACATACTTAAAGAGTACCTAGCATATGTTTTTTTAGGTCCTACTTAGGTTTATGGAGTGTCCAACAACAAGTTTATGTACATACAATGTGTAAAAACACTATAATGTTGTAATAATAGGCATTTATTCGTACCTTACATCTTGACTGACTCTCAAATGATTCGTTACGCGATTCAACTGTCTAGGCCCCGCCTACCCGCTAACCTTGTGTCATGTGATTGGTCAGATGGTGTAGTCTGTTGTTATTGGTCAAAAGCGTTCATCATTTGTCTCAAATGGAACCCCCCTTCCATCATTACAGGATTACGGTTTACATGTGGTTTGATGTCATGTATATTATATGTGTAGATAGAGATGGTGGCGATTTTACCGTACCAATTTGAGCCCGAGTCTGACGAGGAAGAAGACACTAATCCACAACAAACTCCACCACGACTGGAGCAGGATGTTTGTCAGTGGCAAGTGACAACTGTTGTCATAAAAACTCCCAGTGTGACAACATGCATGTTGTGCTTTTGCTCATCAATGAAATAAAATATTATTTTTTCTTAAAAAACGTTAGTAATACTATTATTTCATCTTAACTTTGCGTTGTCATAGTACATAGAGCATTTCAGAAAGTCGACGTTATGAAAAATGATATATATGAAACCCAAATATATCTATATAGGTGCACATGCGGCAAATGTGTCAAAATGCAAAGTTAATTGCAAGATAAACAAACTGTATCACCCCAGAAATAACAGGACATGCTGATGTTAGCGTTATATGCATTAGCTAAACACAGATATAAGGTAAGAAAATACGGAGTGCTGATTATCCCATAAAAAAAATCACGGATTAATATCTCAATTGTTTCTCCTCGACAACATTGAGATTAAGTGGAGAAGAAATAGACTGTTGGATGGAGCTCCTGCATTTCAGATAAGACCCAGAAATCTTACAAACGAGTCAGTTAGAGTTTCAGATGTAATCTTAAAGGGACAGTTTGCCCATTTTTGTGTGACCTTACCCTCAAGTTGTTCCAAACATGTATACATTTCTTTGTTCTGTTGAACACAAAGAAATATATTTGGGAGAATTTTTTAAATGTTCAGCTCTTGAACATCATTCACAACCAATTACTGTATATTTGTTCGTTTTATTGAACACAAAATTAGATGTTTTGAATTTAGGAAAGCAAACAGTAGTTCTGTCTGGGTACTCTTGACTACCATTACATTTTTCTTCTATGGTAGCAATGGTGTCTCAGAACTGAAAATTGCTAACATTCTTCAGCAGAAAAAAAGAGTAGATGATAGAATGTTTTCATTTTTGGGTGATCTATTGTTAAATTTTTTTTTATACATTATTGTCATGTAAATGTTGCCAGTTCTTGAGCGACACACTACATAGGCCCCATTTCATTTAATAAAGACAAAACAAAATAATGAAAGAGAATATGCGGGAAAAGAAAGAGCGAGTGGGCTTCTGAAAGGGCCCTGGTAATATCTCAGTGTGGGAGGTAGAAGCCAGGCTTGATCCTGCCTTTGAAATGCAGCGTTGACAATAAGCCACTGTAGCCACTACCCGCTGGAGTGAAGTGGGACCCGTTCCTGTCTGACGAGAGGATGAAGGCTTGAGTAGGTTGAAGTTGAAAAGTCAGACAGAACAGGTCCACCCCTCTTTAAGAGGCAAGATATCATCAAGAGTCCTGGTGTGAAGACTGACAGTAGATCAGAAAAGACCAGCTGGAATCAAAGGGACAGAAGAAGGAGCAAGAACAGAAGGGAGATATTCTCAACCCAGCTGGGGTCTGGGACAAGAATGTGTATGGTATTAAAAATCAGATGATGGAAAAAAATCAGGTTCATCAAATATGGTTTGATGTTCAATTAGGGGTGCAATGCTCATCAGTGGGTAAGAAATGAAAGAGAGGTTGTGGTGGATGAAGGAGGGATAACATGAGGCCCTAGGAGCAGTCAAAGATTTGTTGTTGCAAGTGGGCAGTCACACTTTCACTTTTATAGAGGTCTGGCTGTTAAACAGCTACAGCTGCATGACCAGCTGCTGCTTTCTTAATTGGAATATCATGCTGTGGCGTGCCCCCAATAATTTTAAGCTGACCCACCTGAAGAAAAACAGGTTGCCTTATCTGTGCTTGTCACAAACTGCTCCGAGACTCAAGGGTTGAAGATCCAAATGCAGCTTTAATCCACAAAATAGTACAGGGAATGGTAAGGTCAGGCAGAAAACAGGCACAAAAGATATAACAGGCAGTGGTCAGAGCAGGCAGCAGAGTTTCAGAAACAATAATCAAATCCAATGTCAAACATAATATACAAAATAAGGAAACCACTCAGAAATGCAATGTGACGTAAACATTGAATGATTGAAAGAACAGACCAGGCTTAAGTAGACAGAAGTAACAAGATTAACTACAAACAGGTGACAGTCCGAGTGATGAGAGGTGTGCCCTCTAGTGGATATGAGAGGGCACTGCAGCTGGGGACTGTGACAAAGCCCTCCCTCTAAGGGTGGATTCAAGACGAACTCAGAAATAACAAAGTCCAGGCGGGCGGTGAAGTGGAGGCGGAACCAGGGTTGGGATGGAGTGCCAGGCCCATGAAGGGGAAGCGGGCCAGGATCATGGTGCAGAGGCGAACCTGGCAGGGCTGGAAGCCACGACGGAAGCGCTGGCAGGGTCTGGAAGCCACGGAGGCGCTGGACCAGGTAGGGAACTCAGAAGCGTCCACCTTGGAACAGGCAGGGAACTCAGAAGCATCCATCTTGGACCAGGCAGGGAACTTAGAAGCTTCCACCTTGGACCAGGCAGGGAACTCAGAAGCATCATCCTTGGACCAGGCAGGGAACTCAGAAGCGTCCACCTTTGAACAGGCAGGGAACTCAGAAGCATCCACCTTAGACCAGGCAGGGAACTCAGAAGCGTTCACCTTGGATGAACCAGGTAGGGAACTCAGAAGCGTCCACCTTGGACCAGGCAGGGAACTCAGAAGCATCCACCTCGGACAAGGCAGGGAACTCAGAAGCATGCACCTTGGACCAGGCAGGGAACTCAGAAGCATGCACCTTGGATGAACCAGGCAGGGAACTCAGAAGCGTTCACCTTGGATGAACCAGGTAGGGAACTCAGAAGCGTCCACCTTGGACCAGGCAGGGAACTCAGAAGCGTCCACCTCGGACAAGGCAGGAAACTCAGAAGCGTCCACCTTGGACCAGGCAGGGAACTTAGAAGCATCAACCTTGGACCAGGCAGGGAACTCAGAAGTGTCCACCTTTGACCAGGCAGGGAACTCAGAAGCGTCCACCTTGGACCAGGCAGGGAACTCAGAAGCGTCCACCTTTGACCAGGCAGGGAACTCAGAAACGTCCATCTTGGACCAGGCAGGGAACTCAGAAGCGTCCACCTTGGACCAGGCAGGGAACTCAGAAGCGTCCACCTTGGACCAGGCAGGGAACTCAGAAGCGTCCACCTTGGACCAGGCAGGGAACTCAGGGAGGTTTGAAAGCAGCCTCTGGTAACGGGGGCGAACAGTGGACCGCCCAGACACACCCCAATGCAGCAAACAACGATAGGACCAACAGTGTGGCAGCCATGATGACTGGAGACTCTGAACTGCCTATCATCTTGCGAGCGGGTTTTGGACTGGTGGCCATCTTGCGAGCAAGCTCTTGAATTCAATCCATCTTGCAAGCGGGCTCGGGACTGGCGGCTACTAAAAGAGTGTTCTGTTCTTCTTCCACAACACCCACTGTTAATGCAAAACCGCTCAGTTTCAATGGAAGATCTATGTACTGCCCAATAGTCCAACAAGGATCATCTAACGGCATGAATGAACTGAGTGGTGCAGATAGTCCCCCCCCGAAAAAATATAATTAGGGAGATCTCCTCCATCCTGGATAAATGATCCAGCTCTATAAAGTCATCCACGTAGTCCTCAATGGGTCGGTTTCTCTGCCGGAGACGTATAATCAGGTATTAACGATATAACAGGCAGTGGTTGGGGCAGGCAGCAGTGGTTCAGAAACGATAGTCAAATCTAATGTCAAACTGAATAAACAAAGAAACCGCTCAAAAATGCAATGTGACATAAACAAAACTTTGCAATGATTGCAAGAAAAGACCAGGCTTATGTTGACAGAAGTGACGAGGTTAACTACAAACAGGTGGGGGTTATCAACATAATGGGTCCAGCATAGGGTTATGGGAAATGTAGTGAGCAGTGATTAGAGGAGTGCTAAAGTGCACCACGCCGCATGGGTGTTGTAGTTGTTGACATTATGCGTTAATGTTGTTTTTCCAGTCGTTGGCAGATACCTGGCTCAAATTTACGTTAACATTAACGTGAAACATAGGGTGAGGACTGTTTTATTGAAATTTTGCAAGTGATGCTTCAGAGAAATTTTGCAAAACTCCATTCAATACTTTCCTGAAGCATTGCCATGTTGAATTAGTTCAGAACTAAGGTTAGTATTCCATTAGTTCGCCCTTTCATTCACTGGCATGAAAATTTTTGTGAAATTTCAACACACTTTAGACTTATCAATTTCTCATGTATTACAAACTGTAGCCATGTTGTCAGAATCACATGACTATTTCGTTATTTCCACCCAAATTTCAAGGCACTTGCTCTTCCTGCTTGGTGGAAAATCAGATCTGGCAGCTTCTCTGCTTATGTGGAATGTGACTGGAATGGGAAGAGGCTTGATGGACAGTCAGAGGAAGAGTGAAGTTATTCTTTTCCAGCAAAATATTTGAACTGTGTTGTCATCCATATCATCCTCAGACTCTGTTGTGTGGGCTGAAGAGGACAAAGCATGTGGTTAATTGTTTCTCAAGTCAGCAACATGAGCCCAGTCTGTGGGTTTGGTAAGTTGAAGAATGAAACAACAAATGACCTGGAGAGAGAGCGAGAGAGAAAGAGAGAGAGAGAGAGAGAGAATATTCTGAAGAACCCTGTGAAGTGCAGCAGATGCTGTAGTGAAAGCGATAACTGTGATGCACTTAAAAACCAGGCAAAATTAAGGCAGCGTTTTTTCCTTTAAAAACACATAACTCTTGCTACGGTAACGCATGCAGTTTACACTACTTCAGAGTTTTCGACCCCTTTAAATTGAGACTTTTGGAAATCCTGCAGACCCCGTTTTAGTATGAAAACTCTGGGGTTGCGTTTTTGTGTAAACGGACAAGACGGAGACTTTAGAATACGCAGGCGTGGTTGCCCACATTCGGTTACTGATTGAGTTGTCTGTATCATTGCATTTGTATCCCTGATTGGTTAAGCCCCTGTCATATGAGCAATTACGCTACTTGAATGTGACCATGATCAAACTCGCAAGGACCATGTGAACAACAGGCTTGTTTAACTTCAACCTGCACTGCGTACACGGATCGACATAGTGACATTACAGCAACGCGAGAGAGAATGAATAGCCATATGCTTTTATGTAGCTCACTAGGTGCTGCGATGTCATCCGTCTGCGTACCACCGGATGAAATCAAACATGCCTAAAAACATGGATTACCTCATCCAACGTTATTCATGCGAAGGGATCCTTGCTTTTCCTTGCCATCATGTTAATTTTGTACAGGTCGGTCTGTGGCTAGTAACTAACTGTCATCAACAACCAACTTTTGAATGTCCATATACAACTGTTTACATTTGTTTGCGCATGGCCAGCGTGTTTACATGTTGAAACATGCGTTTTAAAATGCTGCTTTCGTATGACACTGTTAAGTCAGTTTTCTAAAACACTAAGAACTGTTTTTTGGATTTACTTGTCGTTTTAATAGTGTTAGTAAGAGTAACTAAGGTGTGCCATAATTTTTTCCACTCGAATTAAGATTACGTAACTTGTTGTGTAAGGTAGATTCAGTTTATCGTCACAGAATTCACATTTAAATGGCTTCAGGCCTATTGCAATGTGATTGAATCTGAATTACATTGTTTTAAATCATTTGCAAGTATTGAGCTGAATTTATCACTGGTCCCAGTTTGGAGATGAGGTTACGTCATAATCACAATCATTCAATGTCAGTAAAAGAGGTCAAACAGCAGTCATTGGTTGTCTGGGTAATATACTTCTAGCTCTTTTGACTGAACATCTGCAATTCTGGTATACAGAGGAGTGAGGGGGCAGAGAGATTTTGTTTGGAAATATGAAGCTTTATTTTTAGCCTGGAACAATTTCACAGATGACTAAATATAGGTCATTCGGGGATCTTTCCTCGGATTCACATTGATGTGGTTATGCAAGTAAGTGTGACACTAATGAATCCAAGCATACACTACAGCATGGATCTAATGGCAAGAGCTGGTTTTGTTGTTTTATAAGTCTGCTGACTACAGAAAAGACACCTTTTTGTTTTTTTTAGATGGCCATATTATGAGCACTTTAAGTGCCCTTTTTATGTACTTAAGTTAAAGAATAGGTATGCTGCGCAAGACAGATCAGTGTATGACATCTAAGTACATCATTCATATCGCTATACAATAACTTGCTTGATAATGCAATATGTTATATGTGATATAGTAAATCCTTACAGTTTTAATTTCAATTGCTTCAAAAGAAAAAAAAGCATTACTCTCTCTCACGTCCGTCTCGACATTCTCTCTGCTGTCATGAATTCACCTTAAACTTTGAATATGCATAACTGTAAGATATTCAAATCATTCAGTTATTGCAAACGATTGCGACATGCAAATTTGCAATACTTCAATAATTTTTGATATGCAATTATTTTAGTTTGATTCCTATTAATAATAATTTTTATAAACTACGGCCATGTGGAGTGCAGCACTCTGTGCAGAGAATACTGTATCCCACAATGCAGTGTGCTCGACTTGACCTTTCATTTTCATTTGCGTGGAGAAAAAAAGTAAAAAAAAGAAAAAAAGTAATTTAATGTCATTATTCGATCAGTCTGGAGGTAGTCACAACATTTCATGCAAATTGGATTCAAAAACCTAAACAGCCATTTTTATTTCTTTGATAACCAGGTGCCTGATGCGTATAATGAGGTCATGTGATAATGTGAGAGTGTAGTATAATGTGCACTGTATGCAGTACACTGGTTTTCCTTTCTAAGATTTCTATGCTCTAATGCCCACCAGTGCCCTTTAACTGCAATTACATATTCATTAAATTGCCTCTGTTCTGTATTGAGTTCTTTATGAACACAGACATTTGAGAATAAATTATTCTAGTTTTGCTCACATTCTGTTTGTGAGCCTGTGTGTGTGTTTAATCCGCCAGCACCGATCAGTCCCACGTGTCTCATTGTTCCTCTATGTCAGCGCCTGTATTGTCAAAGCGACTGTGTTTGTGTAGTCACTCTATGTCACCGTCTATCTATCCCTCCATCCGTCCATCCTTTCCTTTCTCTGAGATCACAGCATCGTTCAGCCGTCTATTCCATTTGACAATATTTTTTATATTTCTGTCCATAACGTGACTCAAACCTTGACCATTTGAGTTTGATTATGTAAGATGTGATTTTTCTTGTCTTATTTGGAGCCAATGAATAAGCATTTGTTTTTTCCTGTTTGTACCAGTGTTTTATCACACAGAAACAAAGTAAACATTGAATATACTATATCCTGTCACAAGTGATGGGAAGCCATATTGTAAAGTCAGCCAGTCACATGATCACAAAATAAACCCTGAAATGTTGCAAAGTGTTATCAGTGCATTTGTTTATTTATAGCAAAATAATTAATTGAATCAATGAAATTTAAAAAAAGTAAAAAAAGAGTTTTTGAAAATATACCAGAATTCTCATTGCCTCCCTACGCTTGTATTTTGACAGTGATTCATAACCATACCATACAATAAAACACAAAATAAACTAAATTAATGATAAATTTGACAGATAGCATTGTTTATTTATTTCATTAATTTCAATGGATATCACATTAAACTGGTTACAGTACATTTTTAAGGCCAGGATAACCGTGTGATAAGAATCTGCTAATATAACTTTAATTTAATATGGAGTTGAACACAATTTCATTACAGTAAGATGAAAAGTGTTTCTCTCTACCACACCGATGCCAATACAAAAAGCAATAAATTGTGGGATGGCTCGATTATGCACATACACCCTCGTACACGCTTAATTTTGAGTGTGTGCTTGGTAGTTTAGCAGGAAACAAGCAGTGACGGCCAGGTCTCTGAGTTTAAAATGAGCTGACAGTGATGCAGGACGAGTCAACCAGAGAGAGAGAGAGAGACAGAGTGTGCCAGTGTGAAAGAGCTGCTCCATCACACCACCAGCAGGATGAAGCGGGATGGCTAAAGAGTGGATCAGGAAAGAGAGGTGGAGTGATTGAGAGATTGAATCCCCCCCAGTTGTGTGCTTGGCAGAGTTCACACCAAGCTGACAGATATGACGACTTATGCTTTGGGACAGTGTTCAACTTTGCTCTGGAAACCTACTCATTAGTTGGAAATGCAAAGGATGGGGATGCTGCTGTTAAAATCTATAGGACATCATGCCAGTTGAGGATCAAAATAGACAAAGTGGACCGTATGTATCATCGGAAACTACTGGTCAGCCTTTCAAAGCTGACATTTTTCATTTAGATTCCCTTTCTACCCCAATGGTGGCATTTTTCGTTTCTAAAGGCTGTGGCATACAACAGCCAACAGACCTGAGGGCTGATGGTTCAGTCCACTTGAGGATTGAAGAGATTGCGGGAGGGGAGACCTCCGACAGGCTGTGAGTCACACGCGGACCCTGTAAAGGAACGCAACAGATTCATTTGGGAGGTGACTTGTGTTTATGAATGGAAAGCAGTCTGACAGAGCTTTGCTGACTTATCACATGTTGAGCTATGAACAGATCCATCTGGTGACAACACGGTTGTGTTTTATGTAAGATAACAGTTTGTAAGGGAATGCTATAAAATGAAAAATGACTGAATTGGGAATTCTGGAGTAAGTTCTTGAAGAAACCAGTATGAAGGTGTGGAAATGGATCCTTTTGGTGTGACGACCAGGAATGGCTTTTGATGCCATTTCGCTTAATCCCGGTTGCCGGCTGACATTTTACCCAGTTGTGGTGGATCTGGTGCCCGGTTGCCAATAGTATGACTGATTATGTGCTCAGTCAAACATTACACATCCAGTGTCCCAGCTCCATCTGGTAAGGAATGGTGTTTTAAAGTATCCGTAGGAGTGGACTGCAGCCACCCAGAGCCCCGCTGCATATGGTTGGCGATTCTTAGGAGCGCTGATGACCAACCACATCTGGCACGGCTCAAAAGAATCAACAGAATGCTTTGGAATTTAACAAGGGTAAGAGATGATTGACATCTTTGATGCTGAAGCGACGGGATGGTAAACAGTGACATCACACATCTTATGCAAATCTCAACAACATGAAGTATTCCTATCAGATCTTTACACAAACAGCTGTTCGTGATCGTGTGTACCTTTATGTTTCAGCATCTCTTTAATCAAAGTGCTTTTAAACTCTGACTCTGTTTATGTGTCGTGTCACTATGTATGTACTGTATGTGTCTCAAAAAGGTGTGTTTGGCACCGGCTTTGCATTCAGACTTTAAAAATGCAGCTTCGTTTAGATGTTTCAGTGTGCTGTGGTTGTTTCTGCACGTACCGTGGTTTACAAAAGGAGAGCTTGCAGAGGAGTCCAGCGGAGAGGAAAAGATTCAGAGTGGCTCCCATGCCTGCAGTAAACATTTGTGTTTGGTGTGTATGTGTGATGGCAGGAGTGACTCATGATATGCATTCTACGTTCTCGCAGATGTGTGTTGCATTTTCTATTATCCCTGAACGTGGACCGTTG
This sequence comes from Triplophysa dalaica, assembly GCF_015846415.1. Classification (NCBI taxonomy): domain Eukaryota; kingdom Metazoa; phylum Chordata; class Actinopteri; order Cypriniformes; family Nemacheilidae; genus Triplophysa; species Triplophysa dalaica. The sequence goes on along the minus strand of NC_079558.1, from coordinate 11,317,931 downwards.
AGCTGACCACTGAACTGTCTTTTATATCGAGAGTGTTATCTATCTGAATGATTCTCTCCCAAGCAGATGAGAAATGGGTCAGATGCCTGAGGGCTGTTATTGGTTTCTTTTAAACTGACATTACAAACTAATGTTCGTATTATCAGTAAGGACTGATGGTGTGTTGTTGTGCACTGGAATGTCATCTAACACCGATGTGTATCACTCATGTGTAACACATGTGTGTATCATCCCTAGAGTGTGACATGCTGGTCCTGGAATGTATTGAGGCATCCTGTCATTTCAAAGCAACACATTCATCACATTTTTTTTTTTAGTTGTATCCCCCTCTATTTCTTACTCCACTTCTTGTTTGTTTCCCAGCATGTCCTTTTCTTTTTATGATCAGTTGTAATGTTATTTTAATTGCTTGAACTATTAAAATATTTCTGCCAATCGAATACAATATTGGCCCAAATATTATCTGAGAAACTTGAAACGAAAGAGGCACTAAAATAATTTAGTTGCTATGTGTAATTTGGGTCTATTGACAGAAATGCAATACAATATACAACTACAACTACTATATGTGTTCATAGGCATATAAAGAGCTTACCTAGAGCCCGATTTTTAGTTCTGCATATGAACCTTCGCCATAGCCTCTATGCCGTAACCTACGTGTCAGTTTTCATTTATACTTATACGTCGTTGTCCGCGTCTGTCTGTTGTCTGTCTACACACACCACAGATCTCCTTGCATGGAATTCACTAGGTTTTTTCTACAGTAGCCCTAATAGGACAAACTGCACTACAGAACGTGTAAATACACACATTATCTCCATCGGCAAAGAAGCAAAAATGTGACGACATCTTAGTCGTGTGTTAGCCACCATAGTGCTTTAGGGGGGGTGGAGTGAGCTGTTGGTTGCAAATATCAATCTCACCACTAGATGCCACTCAATTTCATACACTGAACCTTTAAATAAATATATCAAAAATATATATATATTTTTTACAATTCATTTAATTTGAAATTAACTTAATTCATTTATAATAGCAGTATAAAAAATTAATTAAAATAGAAATAAGCAAAAAAAATTACAGAATTGCTAAAAACTATTACATGAAAGCTAAACATATAAAAATAAAAGCTATTTCAAAATGTTCCTTAATCATCATCTAATCTTTATAACATCTTCAATTGGATTTTTATTTACAGTAGTCACCAAGTGATGACCAACTTGAAAATAAAGTTTTTATTTAAAGATATTTTATAAAACTTGACCTGACACAAGTCATGCACAGAGATTAAGTCACTACTGAAAATTGCTATAAAACATTATTGAAGAAAAAAATACACAAATATTAATATTAAACAGAAACAATAGTAGTCAATGTATACTATATTTCATATGAGCTTCTTTGTAAAAAAGAAGAGAGAACAAGGACAGATGGACAGTGTAGCAGTGTTGCCTAGGAGACATAAAAAGTATGCATAAGTTAAGAAAGTGCCGCAAAAACTTATGGGAAGTGCTGAAAAGTTTTTTAAGTGGTGTGTGTACAGAAGGTCTCTATCTAAATGATGAAAAGTTCCATTAGTCAGGATTATTTTTGGAGTGTAGAGGATTCCCTTAATGGCCAGTTAAGGGAGGTACTGCACTTCCTGCTTTAGAGTTTCCACTTCCTGTTGTTGTTTTCCGGCACTGCAGCACCGCCTGGTGTGTTAGGTGATGGAATGCTGGGGTGAGGTCTTGTGGAATGGAGCCACGGGAAGAGGAAGTGGGTGGGCAGAGGGGTAAGATAGTGGTTTGAAATCAATCAATAAACCCAACTGAACCTAAAAGAAAACTGCACAGTGCAAGCTTAGAATAAACAACATTATCATCCATTGGTGTGGATGCTAATATAGTTAGCGTTATAGTTCACTTTTTAAGTATTGTTCTTGGTGTGAACGGACTTTCTGTCATATGACCTGGAGTCAAAGATAACCTTTATTCACACATTTTTACATTATGGGTGTTCATTGATGCAAGGCCCATCTGCTTTGGTTTATTTTACAACAGGACCTGCTGTATTCATTTTTATTTTTGCCTCCTGCATTGTTTTTAAGTCCCATGTGGTGGTTTATTTTAGCATCTCCATTTAGAATAGAAATTCCTCAGACATTCCTCACTTCTACTTTGTCTAAAGAGGTCATGCCCTCAAGGTGGGTGGAGTTTACCGAAATGAACATTATAAATAAAACACACGCCTACTCACCATTAAATCCTTTGTTACGTTATGATGGAGAGCGGAAACCTCTCCGGTCATCTTAAAGGGATTATTCACCCAAAAGTGGAAAAAGTCATCATTTACTCACCCTCAGGTTGTTTCAAACCTGAATAAATGTCTTTGTTCTGTTAAACACAGAGAAATATATGTGGGAGAATGTTAGCCATTTTCAGTTCTGTGACATGGCCCAATACCATAGTAGGAAAAAAATATTGTATACATTTTTGTTCTGTTGAACACAAAGTGAGATATTTTTTGAAGAATTTAGGAAAACAAACAGTTTAGGGCACTTTTGTCTACCGTTAAATTTTTCCTCTATGGCAGTTAATGTCACAGATGCTAACATTGTTCTGATGAACAGAGAAAGATATTTGGAAGAAAGTAATTTAAACAGGTATGAAAGACCTAATAAATGATGACCGAATTTTTGGGTGAACTATATCAAATCTGAACATATTATTTCATAACATTCTGAGAAGTTGACTTGTGGATGTTCATATCCATTTTCTCATGTTGCTTTGGCTTGTTACAGGCGAAAGGCCAAAAAGATGGAGGGCTGTCATCCAGTCAGAACGCTCAACCCCTTTCAGGGCAAGGCGTGGCCTGGAAGGGTCCCCGTACGGTGGTGCTGCAGAAAAACTCTCAGGGCTTCGGTTTCACGCTACGGCACTTCATCGTCTATCCACCAGATTCTGCCCTCCACACAAATCAGAAGGTAACAGAAATAATGGTTTACTTATTGCTTTGCTCACTAAACAGTTGCACATGGACATCATTTCACATATTAGGATATTTTGCCAGTTTATTGGTTGTTTGTTCAATGTATCATGCTGGGTAGCCCCGCCCACAATTATTTTGTAACTCAAAATCCTGTTCCTTATAAACCTATTGGTCGCATTTAACATCAGATACCAAACCGTTCAATATTTTCGGGTCACTTACTCATTTCTTTTTATGTTTTGTGCAATTTATAATAATAATTAATTAATATAAATGCTGAAATAGCACAAATGTAACTTTGGGAGTTTACGTTTTGTTTAAAAAAAATCAGAAAAAATAATAAGCTAAACAATAATAACAATAAAAATAAAGATATTATATAATCTTTCAGACACGTGCGATTAGAAAGCAGGTCATACGGGGCACCAATATGTTTAGCCTAAGAGGCTATTTGAGAAAAACGTGACAGAGACTTAACCCTTGTTCACCCCATGAGCAGTGCCCTATCTACCTCTAACTTACCCCAGAGCCCCCTCCTGGCTCTCGGGTCCCCAGTTCAGTCTCACCGAGAGGTTCCGGACAGGCAGGCGTTCGCGTCTCGGGCTGCATAGCTCTTTGCTTTTGTCTGTGTGTGTTAGGAATGAGCCGTGTCAGCGAAGCCCCAAAGCTTACACACAGCTATAGACCAACTGCCCACTCAGCTCTATGTATTTGTGGGTATGTGTATTGTAAATAAAAACAATAATAAAATTTAATAAAATAATTAATCAATAGTCAATAGAGCACAATTCTATAAACACCATTGGCTGTGATGTTATGACTTGGACTAGTAACACCCTGCCAACTAAAAACTACTTAGCAACCACACGAAAACACCCTGGTAATGTTCTGTGTAAACTCCAAGATGTTTTAAACAATATATGTCAGCTAGAAATCACTAACCTGCATTGAATTATGCCCCCTAGTGGTGTGTTTTATTAAAAAGCACCATAAAGTAACTTCTTCTCTTTTTCAGGATGAGGAAAATGGCAATGGCAAAGGTAGGTTAATCAAAACCTTGAAATATCATCATTATCTTAATATTTGAGTTGCGGTCTGTTGGACGATTGTTTTATGCTCCCCTTAGGAGGTCAGAGATCTCGTCTGGAGCCGATGGACACCATTTTTGTAAAGAATGTGAAAGAGAAGGGTCCAGCCCATTTGGCAGGACTTTGCAAGGGTACGGGAACATCGTTCCATATTTGAAGAGCACTTTTTACTATGTCTGTTCACCTAACTTAACAATAAACATTCACTATAAAACTGTGTTTTGTGAGCAGGAGACAGGTTGGTGAAAGTGAACGGAGAGAGTGTATTGGGGAAGACATATTCTCAGGTCATAGCACTGATTCAGAACAGGTGAGATTAGTTTAATTAAGTGTTATTTATGGGACCTTACTAACATGGAGAAGTGGGTCGATCAACTGTGAATTTGTATTTCATGGCTTCATTTGTTTGTTCAGTGAAAATGTGCTTGAGTTGTCCATCATGCCTAAAGATGAGGATGTGCTACAGTTGGTAAGTGTGAGTATGATCTTTCATCTTTTCTTCTGACACCCTTTCCCTAACACCCCCATGTACACTAATGTTCAAAGGTTTACAGTCATTGACTGAAATGTTTATTGTGACCTTAAACCGCTTTGATCTAAATGCATGTCTGAATGTTTGAAATTCATTACGTTTCATTCATTACAAATTTTATTGTAAAATGTTTTGAAACCGATAAATTGGACCAAATAATGAAGGAAAAGCAGCCCATAAGAGCCCAGAATAGATGAGATATCAATCAATACTGTTTAAATAGCATGGTGATGCCTCAAACAGATGGTTGATTAAATACCAAAATTTATTTTTGCAAATTGTATTAAATATTAAAATGTTTTTATTTATTTTGTATTTTTTAAATTCAATAAAAATGTGTTACTATACTGATTTTAACAATATCCCATTGTATCAAATAGAGCTACTCAATTATGACAAAACAATATAATCACAGTTATTTTGCCCAATGTTGATATCACGATCATTTGACGCAGTCAGTAAATAGATAAATTATCTGTAAATAAATTACTTGTTAATTTAACACTGGATTAAACCTTTATAAAAAATAAAGAGTTTATTTGCAAAAACAGATACATATCAGAAATCATGTTTTTATTGTGTTTAATTGTGTAAGTTAGCTTTTTTTGTTATTATTACATTATCACTTCATCAAAACAACCCAACTGCTGCTTGATTGATATTACTTGGATAGATAAAATAAATGCATTCATTCAAATGAATAATGTATACAGTAAATAATAGTTGCAAAACGGATTGTGACACAATAATTGTTTTACCTCGATTATTTTGTTTTCATAATTGTTGGATGGCAACAAATTGAAACACGATTACGATTAGTAAGACAGACATAGTATCAAAGCAGCTTTACAGTATATACAAGAAAAAAAAAAAAAAGTGTAAATAAAAAACAAAAGTACACTGGTTGAACCAACAATGAAAAAAGTGAAAATCTCACATTAAAATGTCAAATACAGTATATCAAAAATGGTGTTATATCAACATGTCAAAAAAAGAATTGTCTGTAGGACAGTAATTGGAACGTTGTATTATTGTTGCTTTAAATAAAAAATACGAATATCCATTCTTATCCAGGTCAGAACATACCTCCCATAGTTACTTTGGTATTATTTCATAGTTCTAAAGAGTTGACTATTTTTTTAATGTGTGGTAGGAAAAAGGATACGAGGGACCATAAACCTTTAAGCAGAAGTGCACATCCATAACTAAATGTTCTGCTCTGATATAAACTCTAACAGCACTAAATCTTGTCTTTTGTCTTCTATATTCAAATTGATTTTGATCCTTAGGTAAGCCTCTTTTCAGATAACCCTGTTCTTCTTATACAGGTGTATTCTCAAGATGCCTACCTGCGAGGAAATGAGCCATATACTGGAGAAGCCCAAAACCTTCCCGAACCTCCTCCAGTCTGCTACCCAAACAGCAAACCCACTACCACTTCCCCGAACCACAGTCTTCCTGACAACGTGAACTGTAAACTTAACCCCCTTCTGGACATAAACACGGTAGGGGACATCTCTGGGATCACCGGACATTGCTTAGAGGGCGTAGGGACTCAGCGTGTATCCCCCAGCCATCATCGACTGACACACCACCGTTCCCGCTCCTCATCATCTGCAGGGATTACAATGAACCCACTAGACTTCCATTTTGCCAACCACAATGCAGCTATTGCCTCCGCCACACTTCCACATCCCAGAAAAGGGAGTCTTCCCCAAGCCCGCAGCGAACTTTGCCACCAGGCTTTATCTGATTGGTACTACAGTCAAGCAGATCGTCCGGGCCTCGATGTGTCCCATCAACACCGTAGCATTTCTCAAGACCGGTTATGTGAACTCGGACTGGGAGGTCCTTATGGCGGGTGGCGGCACAGTGCTTCTCACGACACCCTTTTGCCTCATTACACCGCAGGGATGGGGGTCAACCACTCGCAACACACAGACGGTTACGGGCTGGGTAGATCGGGGATGTCTGGCGGTCACAGCTCCAGGCGGTCCTGCTCAGAAAACTTACTGGCTGCATATGCGTCCTATGAGCAGAGTTACGGTCGTTCGCTAGAGACTCTAGAAAAGGCTTCTGCTCTAATCTCGCCCCGTTATGAAAGGACACCCTGGCCACATCAGAGCACTCAGCCAATGAGGGCTGAGGAGCGCCCCGGCCTGGGCAATCATCAGGCGGGCATTACCGCACCCTTGGGGCGGGGCTCAGGTCAGGCTCAGCAACAGCAGGTAGGATCTCAGTCACACATCAGACGTTTACCTGCACAGACTGTAGACGATCAGACGGTGGGATATCGTAGCTACAGCCCCTCCTTCTGCCGAAAGGCCAGCCATCTTATGCAAAAGTCTCATTCCTTTAGGGACCCGTCGTACAGCGGACCTCACCTCAGCTGGACAACCAGCCCGCCGGAGAGCGCACCCTCATCGGGGCGTGAGACTTCTTCTTTGTCAGTGTCCTCCACAATGGAACCCCAGGACTCAACGAGACCAGCCACAGGGGTTGTTGGGTTTATAGACGAAACGCTTCAGTCACAGATTCAGGAGGTGGTCCTCAGACAAAAGCCCCCCACGGGCAGAAAGACCCCTCATGGTGTGAGACACCACCACTATGCTTTACCTGTGGATTCACCTCAACCCTTTACAGCAACAACTCCAACCTCACGGACAGAAGACCCCGTTCACCAAACCAACGGTGGCATACCAACCCCGCCCGTGGAGCAGGAGTCCCTGGCTGCCATACCTTTCATAGGTCAGTATCACTGAATGCAAGTAACAAAATTCCCCCCGCATTCAGGACAAAAATATTGAGTGTAAGCATAAACACGTGTTCCTTCTGAAATATGCGTATGATAGTTTGTTCGGGTCAGTATACTCCCTGCTACAAAGATCTTCATCATAACTAGAATGTTTAATCCATAGCTAACACATAAAGACTTAATATGTTTTGTCTGTTGTCCTATGAAGCAGACTGGTGACAGAGAGCTACCTAATTTCCCAACATCCCCCACTAAAACCTCCCTCACCCTTCTAACTCTCACTTCCTCCGATAGATGAGCCCACCAGTCCCAGTGTTGACCTGTGTGCCCGCCATGTGCCAGCATCCTCTGTGGTGTCCAGCAGCCTGTGCCAGGCATCTGCTCACACCACCAGCCCTGTCTCTCCCATCCTCACCTCCCCCCTTACCAGCCTCCTCTACACAGACTGCAGTGAGTTCTCCGTCCCTCCCCGCCATTCCAAATTCAGTTCACAGAGGCCTCTTGTGTCCCTCTGTAAGATCCTCTTCCTCCAACAATCCCCTCTGTCTCATTTTAGTAGGTTTTCTAGAACTCATGCATGTGTACGGTCTTTTGGTATCACCGTCTTGATCTATTACTGATGTCTGCTAGGTGGCGGTCCAGTTTCTTTCACTGTCACACTTTTCATCTGTCTTATTCATAACCATAATCTGTCACACTTATAACTGTCCTGCACACATCGCTGTCTTTCATCGTGTTTATCACTTGTATCTTTCAAACTTTCAGTCTTCTTGAGATCGCTGCATGTCATGCAGTCGAGTAGCGTTATCAGATCTAACCCTCTCGCCTTTAATTTTTCTACTTCACGCTTCATTTCATATAAATGTCTGTCTTCTGTCTTTGTCATTCAGTGTCTCTAACGGCCATCATTTTCTTTCACATCTGTCATCAACACAGGCTCCAAATTTAACAGCTATCAAGCCAAATTTTGGCAAATATTACTAATGGCTGGTAAGTTTTTACAAGTTTCACAGCCTTCCAAATATATTTAGGTAATTGGGGCAGCATTATAACAATTTTTATCTGTATTTTTTTAACTATAGGCACTTTTTGCTCTGGGGAGTTAAAAATATCACGCATGTATTAAAGAGATATTTAAACCAAAAATGAAAATTCTGTCATCGTTTACTCACTTTCGAGTTGTTCCAAATCTGTATAAATGTCTTTGTTCTGATGAACACAGAGAGATATTTGGAAGAATGCTTGTACCTAAACAGTTCTTGGACACCATTGGCTACCACAGAAGGAAAAATGTCTTTATAATTTTTTTGTACTGTTGAACACAATTTTGACTACAACTATTATTTTTCCTTTTATGATAGTCAATGGGGTCCACGAACTGTTTGGTTAAAAGCACTCGTCCAAATATCTTTCTCTGTGTTCAACCAAAGACATTTATACAGATTTGGAACAAGAGTGAGTAATTCATGACACACTATTGTGTCATTTTCACATGTTAAATTATGTATTGTATTTAACAGCATTGTGAACCATAGCATTTAAAATTCACAATAAATAAGTCAACAAAATGATTAAGATTTCAAAATTATTGAAAAAAATTGAAGCATGAAGAATATTTTACTGTGGGTACCTTGTAAAAATTATGAGAATATATTAAAATAAATAAACAAATAATATAATTATATTTTCTAGGGTTGTGAATTATTTTTTCAGACAGCAAATATTAAAATTAGCGCTGTCAAATGATTAATTGCGATTAATCGCATTCAGAATAAAAATTGTGTGTACATAATATATGTCTATGTACTGTACATGTTTATTTTGTATTTTTTAAACACATACGCATGCATGTATGCATATTGAGGAAATATCATGTATTTATTCATTTTTACCAGTAATTGAAATTATATAAGATGAGCTTTATTACCAAGTCCACACAAGGAATTTTCTTTGGTGTTGGAAGCTTTTAGTGCAGACATTCAACAAAAAGACAATACAATATAACAAGATTCGCAGTCTAAATGATACTAAAAAATGCTTATATAAAATTAAAGACTATATAAATATATAAATGTTTATTAATTGTAATATTTTTCTTAAATATATTCATGTATGTTTACATTTTGACAGGCTGCGAAAAAGATAAAAGATTGTTGTATTGTATACATTGTGACTATACATTTAAAAATATGCTATATCAAAAAAATTACCCACGGACATAAAAGTGCCTGAAGAAAAAATCTCCTACATCTTTCTAAATCAATCCGTATTCCCCATTTATGTGTTTGTGTCCATCAACAATTTTTTTTTTTTAATTTTTGATGTTCTTTTTTCTCACTTCACTGTTTGTTGTCAACAGGCAATATCAAAAATAACCGTCGCTCTTCTTACTTGCTGGCCATCACCACAGAGCGCTCCAAGTCATGTGATGAGGGTCTGAACACCTTCAGGGAGGAGGGGAGTGTTTTCTCGTGAGTATGGTGACTGTCACAGCACTGTCACAAATATCACAACTTCACTCTCTGGAACAACTACAGCACAAAATATTGTATTTGTAATTTCCTCTTTGTACCCATGTGCTTAACTTTATGGCTTTATAAAAAACATTCCTAGTAGATTCTTTGAGAGCAGGATGTGTTTGTGGGCACACGCATCGTGTAACCGTAGCCCCACAAATCTATTTCAGTTTGTGGTATAATTTGAATAAGACAGCTCAAATGTGTACGCAAGTGAGGTGGGCGTACCTGTCTGTACAATTGCTTTGAAAACTGATGTTCCAAATATGGTAAAAGGCGTCACATTTCCATCACATTCTTGCAGTATTCAATCAATCACTTCACACTGGTTAACTGGCCAATCACAGGACACCTCGCTTTTCAGACCGATGAGCTTTGTAAAAAGTCTGCGTGTTTCAGAGAGGTGGGGCAAAGACGCGACACAAACATGCACGGTATGGGGAAAATAAAGCGTTTTTGAATCTTAAATCGTGTATACACATTACATCTAAAACAATTATTCCTTTTAGCCATGTCATATGACCCCTTTAAATAATTAAATACTGTTTTGTCAAAGTTAACAAGCACTTCTTTAATACATTTTATTGGTTAGACAAACATAAAGAGCGAATGATAATAAGGGCAATAAACAATAAAATAAAAAAATAAAAATCACAAAATATGGAGTTGCTAGGTTTCACAAGTACAGCCGTAATATATAATTAATAATATAATGTCATGAACCATCTATATGAAAGTATACACTTAAATTTGTACAAAACACACATCTAGCTTATATACAGATTTACATACTATTTGCATTCATAAGCAATAAAAAATAGTGAATACTAAGAATAAAATTATGGCTTTGATGAAAACTTAGGCCTGTTTAAAAATAAGATGTCATATAAAAGCTAACTTCTTGAAGTTAAAAATGTGTGATTAACAATATTGTCTTTTCTTTTAACAGGCGACTACCAAAAAGAGTCAAAAGCTTTTTTGCAGATGGAGTGAGTTCTGTACCCAACCTCAAACAGTCATTTTTTGTATATTAAGCATCTGTTAGATCATGTATAATGGAATGTCTCTTGTGTTTTTTGACCAGTCCCTGGAGAGTCTTCGAGCAGCCGAGGATGCTCGCTGTAAACGTCACTCAACATCTGAACTAGGGAGCGTCACTCTCAGTGACATCAGGAAAGACGGCTGGCTGCACTATAAACAGATACTCACTGAGAAGGGAAAGGTCTGACAGAATCACATAAATCTTGCTACTTTGTTATGTGACTAGATTTTAGACATTTTAGTTCTCCCTGGTGAAAAGTACACAATGTTGTTTGAAGGTTGGATGGCTTTTTAACTAGTTTAAAGAAAATTTCAATGTCAATCCAAAGCTGTGTGACTGTCTTTTTCTGCAAAAATAAAATAATTGAGGAATGTTGGTAACCAAACAACACTGGCCCCCATTGGCTTCCTTTTATATGGACAAAAATACACTCAGACATTTCTCAAAACATCTTCTTTTGTGTTCCACATAAAGTTTTGAACAACGTGAGGGTGAATAAAAGATGACACAATTTTATTTTAGTGTGAACTATACTTTTAAGTGGCGCTTACCCCCAAAATTTCTCAGCCACTAGTTAAAAATGACAATAAACCAAGGTGAAAATCAGTGTGAAATTCTTAAATATTGCATCTATTTCTTTCTGCCTTATACAGAAAGTGGGCGGCGGCATGCGACCATGGAAGCGTGTCTTCTCAGTACTGCGCTCCCAGTCCCTCTTCCTCTACAAGGACAAACGGGAGGCGGTGCTTCACGCAGCTGGAGCAGGAGGTCACGGGCAAGCGGAGGACGAGCAGCCAATCAGCATTCGCGGCTGTTTGATCGACATCGCTTACAGCGAGACAAAGCGCAAGCACACTTTGCGGCTGACCACGCAGGACTTCTGCGAGTATCTTCTGCAGGCGGAGGACCGTGACGACATGCTGAGCTGGATCAGAGTCATCAGAGAGAACAGCAAGTCTGACAGTGAGGTCTGTGGCCAAAAACTGAGAGAGACTAAGTTCTGTTTGTGCTTTTTTGTCTGGAAGTCATATACGTATTAAAGCGTAGACCCTTTATATAAAAGCCCTGAAATATACGCATAAAACACAATCTGTGGTAAATTAGAAGGAAATGAAATAAAATAAATACATGGAAAAAATCAAATTGTTTTTAGCAAGTGTCAGACCTTTGTTTGATGCTTTTACACAGGAACTTGGCTTCTCCAGGCAGGCTCTCATCAATAAGAAGCTAAATGACTATCGGAAGCAGAGGTAATTTTACTCTTAAGGGTTGTTTTGGTGTGGTGATGCATCAATATTTTGTCAACGACCAGCTATAAATCCCATCACAATAGTAAGTCTATATACATTAATATAAATCTCATTCGCTTTGCAGTCTGACGGGCAATAAACCAGACACCTCTCCCAGGATCCATCGCATGATGCCACCTTTCCTCCTGTCAAAGACGGAAAACACAGGAGTGAACCGTGCCCCAGGGAAAGGTGAATTCTCTAAACCGTGACAAACAGGCTCAGGCGCTAAGCCCCGCCCCTTCATCCACGCTCCGCTGTGGATTTGCATATTTTGCATTTCTCTGTCTCAATTTTTTATTTTTCTCTCAACTCAGATGAGACTGGTCCCCCTAAGGCTCCATGGGGTATTAACATCATGAAAAAGGGGAAAAAAAACGGTCCAAAAGCTTTCGGGGTTAGGCTGGAGGACTGCCCGCCTGCTGTCAATAATAAGGTCTGTAAGAATGTGGAAACTACACTTAAAGAAATTACTGATAGGCTTATCACATTTTTGTTCAAGCAAAAGCAACAAAGAAGGTTTGATAGGTGGTATAAAGATAAAATAGAGATTTGTTCATTTTTGTGATGTGCGTGTGTGTAGTTCGTTCCAGAGATCGTGGAGACCTGCTGTCGTCTGGTGGAGGAGATGGGTTTGGATTATACTGGCATCTACAGGGTACCGGGAAACAATGCCATGGTGTCTTCCCTTCAGGACCAGCTCAACAAGGGGATGGATATAAACACATCTGAAGAGGTCAGGAATGAGTGATTGAAAGAGAAAGAGAGAGAGAGAGAGAGAGAGAGAGAGAGAGAGAGAGAGAGAGAGAGAGGGAGAGAAATGAGAGTAATCACCAGTCACACCCATGTGTTTATTCTCAGAGATGGCAAGACCTCAACGTCATCAGCAGTCTGATGAAGTCCTTCTTCAGAAAGCTTCCAGAACCCCTTTTTACAGACGGTACATTCAAATCAACTCCATCTTAAATGCATTCACATAAAAGCCTTTGCATTGGTGTTAGATTGAGTGGGTGTAAAACCATACCAAACTAAACATAATTCACTGCTGCCCTCTACTTGCAGATAAGTATATTGACTTCATTGATGCCAACCGCTTGGAGGATGCAGGGGACCGTTTGAAAACCATGAGGAAGCTAGTAAGTGGCTTAAATACAAATATTCTGTCATTTGTGTTTATAAGGTTTTTGGATGTCATTGGCTATAATTGGTTATTTATGTAGGCTCGTGACCTCCCTGATTACTACTACCACACGCTGAAGTTTCTGATTGGTCACCTGAAAACGGTTGCGGACAATTCCGAGAAGAATAAGGTTTGAGCTTTGCCAGGCATATCTGTTTAAAATCATTGTATAAACGTCTCAATTAATCAATTCTTTTTACAGATGGAGCCCAGGAACCTCGCTCTGGTGTTTGGCCCCACTCTGGTGCGGACCTCAGAAGACAACATGACCGACATGGTCACTCACATGCCAGACCGCTATAAGATCATAGAGACTCTCATTTTGCATGTAAGTCTTATTCAAAGTGGTTAAAATTCTTCACCTCTCAAACATGATGAAAAGGTTTATTGACAGCTAATATATTCTAATATAATTTTTAGATATTATTGTTCTATTTACATAGCACTGTACAAGCATTGAAATTAATTTGTGATCTCATAGTTATATCATGAGACTTGAGCTACACATACAGTGTATTGAGTAAATTAAACAAAATAGGTTTTGTATTATTTCAGTGGAACACAAACGATATTAAGCTTGATCTTAGTGATAAATGTCAGAAGAGCTTAACGTGGCTTCACAGGAGAACAATCTTTTTTAAATGTTCTGTCTTTATGTATTCTTTCTGTTTGTTCTAGCATTCATGGTTCTTCAGTGATGAGTTGGATAAGGATGAGAAGGTACTAAGTTTCTATTATAGCCATATTAAATATGCATTATGGTTAATAAGGGACTTGCGATTACCACCATGTTCTTCATAGTCATTTGTCTCATCATCCAAATTTTTGTATATGTTAGAATTGCGATATCATCACTTAAACTAAATTAACACAGTAAAATTGATATCAGCCGATAAATGTGGACAGTGACACAGCCAACCAGTATTTTCACATATCTGTTGTTGCTTCTTGTGCAGACGCCAGAGGACCAGCAGGACATCCAACCCGTTCCAAACATTGATCATCTTCTGTCTAACATTGGGAGGACAGTGGGAGATAACTCAGGTGAGAGATCCTGACATGACATGAGATGTATGGACTGTCAGCACAGGTAGAGATTTAGAGAGCTTGGCATAATGGCATAATGTTGTTTACCAAAGTGACTTTGTAGGAGCCATTTGTGAAGGGATTTAGTCACTTTCTTTTTGAAACGGCCGTATAAATACGACATTTATTCTTCCCCTTGTTTCTAACACTAGTCTACTTCTATTCACTGTAATCTAATTGTATATAAATTTCCTTTTTGTAAAACTCTTTCACCTGCTCTCTGTCTTCCTTCCTCTGTTCTTCTGCGTTTCATTTCTCTTTTATATCCTCTCTGGACTTAATCTACATCCTTCTGCTAGCTGCACCAATGGAGCAAGGTTTGCGGTAGGCGCTGGAATCCCACTTTACCTATATGCATATATAAGTGTGTTTGTAAGTTGTGGATTTCACCATCTGCAGCAGCCTATGAATCTTCAAACACTGGTCTTGAATGTGTTAAAATTGTGTTAAAATGTTTATTTTTATGAATGTGTGTCATCTGCATCCTCTGTGTTTTCTTAACTCTTTGAGAGGCGCCACATGAGTTCGGATCTTTTCCTTTCTGACATTTCTCTGTGTTTTCTTCACCTGTACAGATTCCACCAACAACGACTCAGCTAAACCTAAGGTAAGATATTTCTTACATTTATGGTTTTGTATTTTGGCAGTCACTTTCTTTCCAAACTTATGGTGCTGTCCAGGTATAATTTTTTTTAAGTTGTGTATTACTGAATAAAGAACCCATGATCTAGATGTTTCTGTCCCCATGCTCTATCAATACAGGAATACCAAAAACAGGCTCTAGAATCAACTATATATAAATATATAAAAGGAGAATTACTCAAGTACCTATAACATGCAATATACACTTAAACACAACAAACTGAAAAATTGAACATACAAATGCATACAGTACATATGTATATACACATACGTAAAAGTGTAATATATACTGTATATATAGCTGTAAGTGAGTTTTTATTTTACATAGTTTGTTATTTTTTTCTTATACCATGGTATGTTTGAAAACTGGATTGTGATTGGCTGGAAGGTGTGCATGTAAAGGCTTCAACGCACGGGTAGCTTCAGTCAGTTTGATTCCATTTAAAATTTACTGACAAAATAACCGTCATTTTTAAACTATCAATTACATTTGGGTTATGTAACATGTTTTTTCTTATTTTTACGAATGTCAGCCATCACAGGCCATTATGTACTGTCAGCGTCATTCATGATCTAGTACAGGGGGTTTCAAAATGAGGTTTCAGAGACCACCAGGGGTCCCCAGAAAATGTCAGGAAAAAGACATCAAAATTTGAACAAACTGAACATTATTATATTTTTATTTCTTGCTGTTTATATTTATTTCTTGTTAACCATTTCTTTCTTGTTACCTGCCTTTTTTCCAAAATCCTTTAGATAATTTTTGTTTCTTTCTGGTGAGTTTTTTCTTTCTACAGTTCACTGTGGTGAATCGGGAATGTTTCTTTTGTGTAGCTAATTATTTAAGTTTGTAAACAATATGTTGTCTTTAATATCACACTTATTATTTATCTAACATACACTACCAGTCAAAAGTTTGGAAACACTTGACTGAAATGTTTTTAATGATCTTAAAAGTATTTTACTCTCAAGGTGTATGCTTGAATGTTTGAAATAACTTTTGTAGACAAATATATAATTGTATCAACAAATTAGTATTTTTTCTTTAGAAAACAAAATATATTTTTGGAAATCAAGGGAAATCAGTCTATGCTCTTTATAAAAGCTTCCCTTCTTAGTTCTTACCTCAAGAAGATAATAAAATTACAAGAAAACTATTCAATTCTGAGTCAAAAGGTGACAACTTTTAAGATGCTAAAATATGACATAGTTTTGATTTATTTTAGAAGCTTAGATTCACAAAATAATTCTCACAGTTACAACTGGGTCACTCTTTAGTTTTGATGGATTTCCTATTATTCTAAAAGGTGAAAAATATTTAGTGTTTCCAAACCCTTTGACTAGCAGTGTAGTTAAATGTTTCCTTATACAAACAAATAGAAAGATGCATTTGTATTTTAGGAAGGGTCACAAAAGACATCATATTTGGGGATCCTTGGTATCATAATGTTTGAAAACAGCTGATCTTGTATCTGTTTCTCGGATAAACTGCGCCAGTAATGATAATCTGAAACCTTATTATAATTATGTACCTTAAATACCTGCTTGGTGAATTAATATGGTAAACAATCCACATCTTATGTGTCGGAATGCTTGAGAAAAACTACTTTCAGACAGAAACCTTGGTGCATGTTTTCTAGATGAGTACATTAAGTAGAAACGGTAAGATTCAGACGATCCTTTTATTTAAACCTAGTTTATGTTGGTCAAATGTTCAACTTGTGTTATTTACTTATCAAAGCCATTTTAGCTGCAGTAGGTTTATTTTAAGCATCAGCAGCACATCATATGTGTGATGACACTTTTTTGAGGTTTAAAATGTAAAGCAGTTTCTTCTCTGATCACAGGAAACTTCGACTCCCAAAAAAGACCTGAGTGCCAAGGACTTCCTCCCCCTGTCCATCATTTCAGCTGTGACCCGGAAGAGAAAGAAACGCCGGAGCACCTGCCCTCCTGACAGCAGCACTGATGAAGACTCTGAGCACGAGCCAATCAAAGCCAGCAACTATGAAAAGATGTGTGAGGAGAGAGAGGGTCAGGCAAGACACAACGGACTCCTGACGCCAAAGGCAGAAGAAGAGACTGATGAAGGAGCAGGAGAGGTGGAGGGAAAGCAAGAACATGTGGAGGAGAACCTCCGATCCCTCCAAAGGCCTTGTGACCAAGAAGGAGAGGAACTGACGGAGGAAAAGAAAGTGGACGATGTTTGTGAGAGAGAACAGATGGATCGCATTCGGTCTCAACGTCCTCGTAGCTTCTTATATTCTCACCACCAAAGCGTGTCAGGGCTCGGAGCATCCACAGAGCCAACCAACTCCTCCACCTGCTCCAGCCCATCACAAGCCTCAATCATCGCTCAGATTCTCGCCCAGGGAAACCTTTTCACCCGGAGGAAGCTCAGAGGAGAAAGAGTACGACCTCATTCGCTCTACGTCGAGCGGAGCAGAATTGTTGAAGAGCAGAGCTCTGGCTCTCACAACCGCTCTCTGGGATTCTCAAGAGTCAAAGCGTCTCTTGTCAGAGGTCAAGAGAGGCTCCGTCAAGCAGTGTCGCCCAGTCGGAGCAGCCAGCAGAGCAACCTGGCCCCAGCCGATGGTGTGTGGGGAGCTGGGGGTCAGCGCCGGCCGGGCTCACCGGAGACACGCAGGAGGAGGAGAGACTGGAGGCGCCACACAGTGTTGGTTAATATGCCTGGGGAGGGATGAGCATGAAGACACTGTGAAATGTCAAACATGAAATGCAAACACATCCCTTGATAACCTCAGCACTGCACAGCTTTAATGCTTTATTCTTTCCACCCCCCTCCTAAATAAAACGACGACTTCTATGGCAGCTAAACGCCTATGTCACAAACACATGGCAGAGCACCCTTCTCATTCATACTCTTGGGTCAACTGCATTATAGAGATAGTTTACCCTGAAAATAAAAATTATGTTATCATTTATTCATCCTCATGTCAATCAAAACCTGAATGTGACGTTCTTCTTTGGAACACAAAAGAAGATGTTTTGAGAAACAAGTGTTTTTTGTCTATACAATGGAAGTCAATGGGGGCGGCGTTGTTTGGTTACCAACATTCTTAAAAATATCTTCTTTTGTGTTCGCATGAATTAATAAAGTCATGTTGGTTTGGAATGACATGAGGGTGAGTAAACCTTGAGAGAATTTAAATTTGGGGCGAACTGCATAAATAAAAAGCAATAAATGCTGTGTTAGTGGCTAAAAGACAGTCGTGCTAGAGTACCAGTTCACTGTGGTCTTCTCTCCTCCTTGTTCAGTAGGTTTCTCCATGGCTTTGGTAAATCTGTACTGATTTAATTTTTTGTTTGTCAGCATCATATATCATTCTTGTGATGTAAGGCTTATTCCATGTAAACTAATGTCAAGTTTTTACTCCCCTGTGCATGTACAGTATATGGGTGATGGTGTGGACCAACTTTTGTAACAAATGTACAAAGCCTTGCTAAATTAACCTCTGTGTACAAATTATAAGTATGGTATAATATATAAGATTATTTGTTTTTAATCTTTTTTTATTGCTGTTACATAAAGAATATTTTGTGTCTTTTTGGTGTGAGTATAGAGACAAACACCATATTGAAAAGATTTGGGGTCATTTGTATATTTAAGAGATTATCTGGTCTTAAAACATATGGGAAACGTTAACCTAAAAATTAAAATTCTCTCATAATTCTACTCACCCACATGCCACACCAGATGTGACTAACCTTAGTTGTCATTTGCGTGTTTCGTCACTAGACGCGAATATCAAGATTTGAAATTCTGTAATCATTTGCTCACCTCGTCATTTCAAACCTGTATGACTTTCTTTCATCTGAAGAGCACAAAAGAAAATATTTCGAAGAATGTTGTTAACAGCCCCCGTTCACTACCATTGGTTGCAATGGAAGTGAATGGGGGGCTGTGCTGTTCTTTTTACCAACATTTAACAAAATATCATCTTTGTGTTCTGCAGAAGGATGAAAGTCATGCATGCTTGAAATGACAAGAGGGTGTGTAAATGATGACAGAATTTTCAACTCCTATAAGCGTAGCGAGGGGCGACGGGAAGACCCTCGGCGAACATTTCGGTTCGCCCTCGTGATGCTCGCGCCGTCTACCGTTCATCCAGCTCCTTCTCTTGCCACAGAAGATAAATCCACCCACCAGATACCATTTATATAATAAATTATTAATATAAATTATTAGATACAAATGGAAGGTGCCGACTAATACTACTATATTTTCCTTCCTTTGGTTAACGTGTAAGAGGAGCACAGGTAGGTTCTGCAAATGCATATAAAGTAGATTTATGAGGGATCGTCTTCTACATTACTTCATCAGGGCATATAACTGTAAAAACCACGTCATCTCATGTGTTAAATTCATTATATTCCAATTGCTAGCTATCATTTCAAAATCCTTGGTACTTACAGGAAACGAACCCCATCTTTCTTCCAGCCCCCACTTGATTTGTAAATAATGGGTCATATCCGTCGTCCTTTCGATCGAGACAGTACAAAAATAAGCATAAAACGAGAAATAAATATGAACTAAAATAAGGAATAATTTAATCGACATATAATCGATATATTTGGGCAGAACACGATAAAATACCAATGACGGTTTTCCACTGTTTACAACATACTGTCTTGGTCATGCATTA
Organism: Triplophysa dalaica; assembly: GCF_015846415.1. NCBI lineage: Eukaryota > Metazoa > Chordata > Actinopteri > Cypriniformes > Nemacheilidae > Triplophysa > Triplophysa dalaica. Next base: position 11,298,164 of record NC_079558.1, on the reverse strand, counting down.
ACACACTGAAGCATGTGCGTCATAAATAATGAATCAGAAATGCTGCATGTTTGCTGTTATGAATGTTTTACATAAAAGGCGCATTCAAATATTCATTTTGGTAAAATAACAAATACATTAGCTGATATGGTACTCGTGCAAACTCGAGAGTAGTCCGTTTCTGACCGTCGAATCGTTGTATTTTTTTTGTTGCCAATTAAATAGTGCAAACCACTTACAAATGTTGTTGATTGAGCAAAAATGTGGGACCGCACGTAGGATTTTAATAAATTTTCTGTCAGAAATAAACATTACCTTTCGTATGACTGAGAGAGTATTAGCTACCACAGAGATGCATTACATTAAGACAGTAAAACAAATTGATTTGACATGTAAAACACAAACGAAACGTATCGAAATGTTGTCCATAATCGGGCATCACTCAGCACGGCTGTGATTGGTCGAGTCCAGTCCCTTTAGTATTCGGGGTTTTGAGTAATAACTCGTTATTTTCGGCTTTCAGTCTCTCCACCTCAGTCTCCAGTTCTCGCACACGTTGATCGCCGCTAGCGGCGGGGCTGCTGATATCTGACGCCTCCGGGTTTCTCCGGACGCCGCGGAGCCAGTTGTTCTCCTCCTCTAACCGGGACATGCACTTCTCCAGCTCCAGGTACTCCCTTACCAGTTCTTGCTTGGACATATTCTGAAGAGTCTCGACGTGGTATCTTTCATAGGTCTCAGAAAAGTCTTTCTGCAAAAACTCCCCGCCGGCGTGTCCGGGTCTTCCCATACCGTCGCTCCCGTCGCCTTCCTCCTCCTCCTCTTCGTCAGCCTCGAAATGTTCTTCTTCGCTGGCTGTGTCGTCGGAGCGCATACCTCCGGATTTTCGACCAACCAGCTCCGTGTTGAGATCGGGTTCTTCGCGGTCATGCTCCTCCATGAGGAACTGCGTTGTGTTGTACGGGGCGACGGGAAGACCTTTGGCGAACATTTCGGCTCGCACTCGTGATGCTCGTGCCGTCTCCCGTTCATCCAGCTCCTTCTTCTCTTCCCATGTTAATTTAAAGTACGGCTTCCAGCGGCGCTTCTTCTTTGAGGGTCGCCTCCTGTGTTTCCTCTTGCCCTGGCGACCATCTGACAGCCCCTCGGTGTTGACTCCAGTGCACTCAGAGTCTCTCTTACTGCTCTGGGCTTCGCAAACTTCACCGGACGTTTTTTCTACAGGAAATCCATCGTCACTGGCGGCATCGCCAGCCTTGGGCTCCGGATCCCGGCCGCGGCACATAGGATGTGTATCTCCAGACACCAGACCCAGACAGATCTCCAGCTGATTTCTTTGCACTTGTTTCGAAGAGACGACACTTGTCGGAGCATCTCTCTGCTGCCCTCTGCTGTTACTCTCCGGCGTATTTTCTTCTTTAATAAGCTCCATAACTGTACACTCCCACCTGAAGGAGATACAAGTTTGTGATCAGTGTGATGAGGGACACTCTCCTTTGTTAAAAATAAAAATTAAACCGAGATCAACTTCTTAAGAAACTTACATTTAAAACAACCCGTCAAACACGCAAAGGAAATAAAAACGCAAAAGTTTTTAGTAACAAGGGAACGTTCCTATTTGATATTTAACAAAATACGCATAATCAACAAAACACATACAAGTAAAAATTACCATTACCTTACCGTTCAACTCAAATCTCGTGTTTGAGTTGTTATGTTATCTGAGACTGTTAATGTTAACTCTTTGCGTTCCGTCTACTATTGACTTGGTTTCTTGACAGCCGCGAGAACATTTCCCTCCTGTGCAAACTCCAATTCGCTTCTGCTACGGAGAAGACTGGGGCTTGTGAATTTATCACCTCCCCCACGTAAAGGCGCATGCGGCCAGTCCTTATTTCTCTCTGCTTTGTGGGACTTGAAGTCAAGCTCGCTATTGACAACCATCAATATCCCTCACGCAAAACCTACATTACCCACAATGCAACACTTGTTTTCAGTCCCGGTCACGATACGCCCACTCGACATTTTAATTGGTTGAAAAGTTTTTGATGCGCTCGATGCATGATTTAAGCGATCTGGTTGTTGGTTGACACTGTCAATCAAAAAGAAAGCTGTCCCAGCCACTCTAGTGGACGCTACCAAGCGCCCCCGAAACGGGTACAATCCTCCGCCGTATTGTCAAACACATCGGCCGTTCACCGATTTATGAAGAAATAACACCGCAATATGCAATAAGGCAACCTTTCATTTACAAAGCACATGCTGTTTTTTGTGAAATATTGGGGTTAGTTGTTTTGTCTCTCTACTCTAACAAATCGAAAAACACCCTGCGCCCTTGGCTGGATTGATCACCCCTCAAGCTAAAGTAGTTCTTCTTTTAACAGCGAGCATTATATTCACTGTTGAAAGTGAATAGTTCCGATTGTATTCACGAAGACGAATTTAATTTTTTGTAACTTGGACAGTTTCTCTCGTTGAAGTAAAATGTAGCATCTGAACATATAATATAAAATGTCCTTGGGTCGATTTTTAAATTGGTCTCTAGCGATTGTGCAGAAGCTATTGTTTAGCAATCTGTTTGTTTGGTAGCTAGCTAGTTAGCTTGGTATTGGTGTCTAGATTAACATGAATAAGCTAGCACAAGCAAACTGTTCAGAACAAGACCGAAAGCCTTCATTTTAAGCAAATTCAGTTTATTAACATGCATTTCGAATAAAGTGCAGTACGTGTATGTCAGCTTATACAAACAGATGAGTTTATTGACTAGTTAGCTGGTAAAGTATACTGGTTAGCTGACTGTAACGTGACTAAATTGACGAGTAGCGTTATACGATATTTATATAAAAAATCTGCTAGAATGAGACATGTTTTACGCCACGCTTCTGAATTATAAACGAAACGATTTGTTTTGATAGGCAAGTTAACGTTTTTGCCAACAGAGAGAAAGGCACGCTAGGGAAGTTAGCTAGCTGCATCACATCTGTTAAACAAGATCCGAAAGCGACTCAAAATACTAGGCCTGTTTTATGAACATTGACATTTTAAGCGTATTAAAGCTTACATTTTTCAGTGAAATCTGAGTAAAACACTTTCCAAATATAGCATAGCCCTGATTCCTATAATAGTGCTAAAATGTGGTTGTATAAATTGTATACGGTTTAACAAAGCATAACTTTTTAAAGGCCAAAATAAACTGATGACAAATCACGATTAGATTTCTGGAGGACACATTTCAGAGAACATATGAAAAATTTGTATAATTGCTTTAATTTCACTGTGACAATAGGGATGCACGTGACCCAGATAGTAGCAGAGGACACACTAAATAATGCATTTAATTTAAAACGCTATTCGTTTCTGATTCGACATTTGGTTTATCCACTCCTCTAAACATTACCAAATGTATTCACTTCTCCTTTGAAGTCATTACAAGTTGTTGCATGACAAAGTTACACAACCCGTAAATCCACCTGTCTGTGAGAAATCTCATTTTTAATCTCTTACCTTAAAATGGATGAGTGTTATATTGCATGTACAATGATGCAAGTGCATTTATTTCTCATTTTACAGAACAATACATCTTGTGCATATGGTCAGAAAATATTCTATAGCTCGTTCTCTATTTTTCATTTCAGAGTGACAGCTACAGAACTGACATCTGATATATTTCCCATCTGAAGGCCCTTATTTTTAAGGCTTTTGATTGAATACATATTACAGCAACTTTACAGTAACTTCTACAAAGCGCCCGGCATCCTGCAACATAAGTAGGAGCAGTAATACTTGTATCCATTATTGTAGTGCTTTGTAAAATGTAAGAGTACAGATATTATCGTACATTATTCAGTAATTGGATGCCTATGCGCAGAGCTAAATGTAACCAGAATTACACAGAACAAAATGCATGATAAACATTAAATTACACAATTAACCCCAGTGCATTTCTGGGAATTGCACTCATTTTTTCCATGTTGAATTAAATGGTAAGATCCATTCACAGCTGAGGTTAAAATGTTTCTTAGCTTCACTCGAGGCTAACAATCAGTGCATAAAGTACTGAAAGCCACAATATATTATTCACCATTCTTTAGCATGAATGTTTCTTTGATTTCATATGCAAACATGAAACTTTTTCTTTCTCCGTCTTACCAGGAACACTAAGCCCTGAGTCACAAAAGGCCAAACCAACAAAAGCAGCATCGTGGGTCCAGAGATGTCAAATGGCCACCATTTCTCCTAAAGGGAAAATAGAAAACAAAGTATATGAGAATTACAATTTAAAGCATTTATTTTACACACATATTTGTTAAAGGTTCTTGTCACTGCTATTCAGTCATACATTTTATAACAAGCAAATCTGGTTTAGTTCCTTTTTTTGTCATATTTTACCTCTGGTACTGTCAGTTGTAAATGGGATCTCCATTGTGAATTTTGAGCCTTAAAGATAAATACAAGTTAAAAAAATAAATTTGGAAGTGGAAATAATATGCAATTAAAGATCAATAAGATTTTTTGCACTTAGTTTAACATTTTCAAAACAATTGGTAATGGACTTTAATATGTATACTGTATATTTAATATACAATGTTTAAGGTTTCTAATGTTATATCGCCTAAGCTACTTCTTAAACATTTCTACAAATCGAGACATTTCTGTCTTTACCATGCTCAGTTTGGACATATCAGGTGCACTTTTTTGGGGCTTTATTTTGTTCAGCTTTCTATTCTTACATTTCCAGTGGCAAGTCCCTCAACCACCTCCAGTCGTTCCATAACGCTCTGCATGTCCTCTCTGAGTTGTTGTAATGCTAAAATGATCTGCTGCTGCACCTGGACATCCTGTAGTCTGTCAGGTGCACCCCCAGAATCTTCTCCACCCGCTCCCCCTGAACCAGACCCTATGGGTGGTGGATCTGCCCTTCTAGCATTGCGGCGATCCAAATTACCTGATACAAACCACATAATAATACTTAAATATAAACAAGCTAAAGATAAACAAATACACAATAATACAGAAACAGAAAAAATTAAATAGTTGAATTATTGACAGTTTTTTGCAACAGCACTACTTGTGTTGTGTTTTCTATTTGGATTATTCATGAAAGAAAAATTTGACTTTATATACCTGAAGGTTCCCTCCAGCCTTGCTGCATCCCCTCTCTTCCTACGTTCCTTCTCATTGGGGCACCATGCCTGTCCTCTGCGCCCTCGCCACCACATCCAGCACCCATCAGAGTCACCCGACTGACAGGGTTGTACAGATGCTCCTGTACTCCAGACGTCTCAGTATATGCATGCCCATTTTGAATATTATCTGACAATGCAGCAAGCTGTGTGAACATATAAACATCAAAAAGTACAAAACATTTTACATCAAATTAACCGTACTGAGTGTTAAACAAAACTGTTTGTCAGTGAATCTGTTTATACCTTAACAGTGTCCAGCTGTTCCAATGAATCACAGAAGACTTCAGTCTCCGAGTCACATGTTGGCCCCCGAGTCTCAGACAGAACTAGATCTGCACACACATACAGTGATGAAACGGATAATGTACAGTGTACAGATTTTATGGCTTCACTTAGTCAAATTTTTCTGCAGCTGGATGGTGGTTAAGGCGCGTTTATGTCATCTAAACCAGGGCAAGCTCCAATGCCATTTAATGATGGAACAAACAGGTGTGTTCTATCATGTTCGAGGCGGATCACAATAAAATGACAAGCAGTGTTTTATACAAGACTGGAATCTCCTTGGATAGGACATTTTGGTGCAAAATATTCTGTATAAACCGCTTCCAATTAGAGCATAGGTTAAAATTCCATTACCTGTGTTGTTCAGATGAGGGTCACCATCAGGGACTGTATCTGTGAAGTCCTGCTGTTGATGAACCAGTTCTTCTGTTGAACTCTTCACTTCATGTTCTTTGGTATTTACAAACATAATAAATAGAATTTTAATTTATTGCTGAATTATTGCACACAAATACGAATCCATTTTTAGAAAGCAATTGCATACACACCTGATGTTAGAGTCACAAGTGCCTCTGGAGGTCTGGGCATATCATGAATAACATGATAGAGAGGTTCGAAATAATGGAAAAAGGATGCCGTCTTTTCATCTATTGGCATGATATCTATTACCTGTAATATATATAATCAAATTATGATTAAACAAGAAACAATTTCCTGACTTGGAAATTAATTTGGTGAGAATTTTGCAATAATCTATTCTCTCTACCTCTTGTGCGACTTTCTTCATTTCCTCCACGTAAGCACCCATTGCAGTTTCTTGATTCATGTCCCCTACCTGTTTCCAAGCATCCCTAACACAAAACCAGGAAAACATAACATAAACGTTTCTTAAAACTTGATGTATTAAACCTCAAATAAATGTACTGAAAGCCTAATATTTATCCAGAGGATTAAATGTACTTTATTATGCACATTATGGAACCAGAGTATGTTCTGCGAAACGGGGTAAAAACTCAACCATTTGTAACGTCCAACAGGGTCCCAGAAGCCAGGACGTGATACTGTACAAGGGCCACAGACCGCCTGTTTGTATAAACCATAAAACCGAAGCATCACTTCATAAGAGGGTCTGTAGGAACCTATGCAAACACAGTTTACAATTAAACAGGTGTCACGTGTTGCTGGAAAATATTTATTTTTCCAGCAAAAATGTAGATATCAGTATATGGACCTTGATGTTTGTGTATTTATTTATTTACATTTTATATTTGCAAATTCACAGAAATAAAAAGTGACAAGCAATTAGAGTTTTACATTGAATGAATACAATGATTTTTCGACTTAATGCGGCGATGCGCAGACCGATGGCTACATGACATCAAACTACCGCGATAATACAGTTTTGGTAACGCTATCGCGGTACTTTGCTGTCATAAGACTAACGGTATATGCGCAGAGTCACATAAAACCGAGCATATCTAATTGTTATTTACACATTAGTGGTGATGTCATTTTACAGTTTTTTTGTCGATTGTGAGCAAAGCTACCATTTTTGGGTAGGCTTTGAATGACGTCGACAGCCGCCTGAAAGCGTCTTTGACAGTCCTCGGGGTCTGACATAGCAATAGTTGGCATAACATACGGTCTCTATGTTTCCACACTCCTGCGGCCCAAAGTTCAATAACTGGAACCTGTAAATTAAATTCACTGGTGACACAAGTGTCATCCTACGTTCTATACAATGTACTGTACTGTGCAAGCTTTGGAAGAAAATTATGCTCTTATATTTAAAAATATCCTCGTTGATAAAATAAGTCTTCCAGTTGACAGTATCTTTTCTGACGTCTCTGATTCAGATTATTGGCCAGGAGGCCAAGCAGAAAAGCTCCAACTCACCTGTTCTGTGCTCCTGCTGGCCACTACCATATGACGCAAACGTCCTATCACAATCTATAAAAATCGTAACATGGTGTTAAATAAAAGATGCTTTCTTGTGAAAACGGGATCTTTCGGCACTTGGAATTTAGGCTAGGAATTGACTTCCTGGTTCCGTCACGTGATCCAGTATTTACTGCGATGATTGGTGAAAATATTTCTGTCCTAAAACGGGTGATAGCGTCAACATTTGACGTCATTTATGCAATCCTTATAAATGTCAAAAGTTTTTTCGTTCTAATAAAAAATGTTGTTTTTAGTTTTATAAAACCAGTTAATTTTTTTGTTTTAATACCAAAGCACTTTTTATTTATTTATTTATTTTAAAATCAGAACATTTGATTGTATTTGTAATTGTACTGTGCCATAATACGGGAACTAAGATAAATTATGACCTTAAATATACGTGTTTAATTTTTTTTAAACACTACTTAATTGAATAAGATTTTGTACTACTGTTTGTTATCATTGATTGTTTCTTGTCTCCGTGGATTTGTTTGTGTGTGGCTGATGTTACTATATTTTGTAGACAAAATACAGTATGTGTGTTATCACTAGAGTGCATTATTATTACTGTCATTATTATTGGTATTGCAGAAGTGGTGAACTTCTCTTTTCTTCTAGATATTATTTTATAAATATTTCCCAACACAATATTCTATATACATAAACAAGTATATTTATATTTAAATACCTAAACAGATACTTTAAATTCTTAACCCCGTGCACGTCATTGATGTCCGTTAAACTTGAAGGTAGATTACAAGCTGTGTATGTTTGATTAAATTGATCATTTTGATATTGAGAACACTAGAGGGAGACATTTTGTTAGAAAATCATAATCTCAGGACAGAATTGTGTAATCTGCACAGATCTTTTTATGGCAAGAAATCCTAATGTGCACGCGACAGCCCGCTGTGATCAGACCGTTGATGTGTATCGTCGATGTTTTCGATTTCGGCGTTTTTAACCGACAGTAAAATTGTTTTATTTCTTCTTGAGTGTTTTGGTGTCGCTGCATAATCCCATTGAAATAGGATAACGTTACGCTCTGACATCGGTGGTCCAAATCCTTTATTCGAGTAGATCGCGCACAACATCTTCATTGTAAACCTAAGAATTGCTTTAATTATACGTGGAATACTTTTTACGTATTTTATGTGTGTAGGTTACAATCCGTGTTTATCTTGTAACAACATAAGACACTTAACCCGTTGATGTATTGTCATGTAACGGTACGGGTGCTGTTCAGCTCTTTAAAATTCATGATCTCATCATACAGGGGCAGTGTCTATGCTGTTTCATACAAATACAGACTGCCTGAGACATTCGTGTATTTATCCTCATATACATTGCAGCCTAACGGCGAAAAAAGGACCAAAACTGCGTCATGTTGAGAAAGGAAAAGAATGAAGCGGGCACGTCCCATGTTAAATCAGAAGACCCCCTGAAAAACATGGGTAAGAACTGTAATATTATTATTATAATAATTGTTAACTATTTATAGTTAATTGCATGACCCACGTATTTGTCTTAACATTTATTTTCTGCGTAACGTACTCGAGCATGCCTTATAATTCACTACCACTGACCCAATATAAATTTTGTAACGCAGGCTGTAAAGAGGCAGTTTTGTGTTGATAGAACTATATGCGGTAATTGCATCCCCATTCCTCAACAGATTGTAGGATAATTTAGGAAATTTAATTTTTTTTCTACTGGATGACATATTAGCAAAGCCCAGATTTTAACATGTGAAGTTTAGTCACGGGACTTGTTTCTTTCAACATTTCTCAAACGTTACTTAAGAAATGCAGGGTCACTTGACGAGTTTATCACAACAGCACTATGCAAACTAAGGAGGTAGAATTACTGTATCTACATTACTGTATTACTCTTACTAAATTTGTATTATAAATGATACAGTGTTTATTAGTAAATAAAAATGACTCTTTTTTTATTAATTTGTTTTTCGATTTGGCCTTTTTTCTGACCCTCTATATTTGTATAGTGGTACATGTTGTTGTACAAGATATTGATTTATTCCAGATTAGTATATTAGATCGTATTTCATCATATAGGCCTACATATAATGATAGGAGCTTAAATATATAACTTTATCCACATATTATAGTGTTATGTCTCAAATTGTTGTCTCTGCCTGCCTCTGGCAGTAAAGAGAAAGTGGCCCTTTGGGATCCATATCAAGGCATTCATTGATTACTCCTCAGAATAAAGTGAGAGTTAATTGTATTGGGGTTTACTGAGGAAGTGTTTTTTTCAAAACAGATTGCCATTATACCGAAGTTGACTGAACTGAACAGGTTGTATAGTATGTTATGTCAAGCACTAAGTTGCAACTATATTGACACATGACTTCCATTCTTACAGTTATCCCTTTTTAACAGAAGGATTGTGTTCCATCTATGAGAATAACAAAGACCTCAAAATTTCATCAAACGCTGTGGGTGGATAGGACAATAAATTCTTCCTTTGACTCATTAGATCTGTTGTGATGGTTACTCCTTAATTTGTGAATAATTGGTGTTGCAACCATTTTTTTTATCAAGTCATGAATGGGGTCATATCAACATGCAACTCAATAGTAACTAGTACTTTCTGTTAAAATGAACATCTGCAGGGATCCAGGACAATGAAGACGTGCAGACTATGATGCAGGGCTCTCACATGTTGAAGGTGCGTTCTCCACGCTGGCAGAGAAAGCGCATGCTAAAGCTGATGGATGATGGTGTAACGGTCTGGTGTGAATCCAACAAGACCTTCAACAAATCCAAGCAGTGCTGTAAGTTTCAGACACATATATGTGTGTTTTGGTATTTTGTGACTTTCTATGTAATGTGCTGAGTTTGAGATTCGTGAATGAATGTTTCATGAAACATTCATTCAGATCAAAGGTGATGTTCTGTGCTGTGGAACTGTAAGAGCCCCTCCCGGTGAATACACCTCCTAATTATGGCTGCATAAACCAGCGGTCTCCAGGTCTACTGGCCACAGCGTTGTCATTACAGGGCTGTTCTATTTTCAGGACAGACGAGGGGGGTTCTTTCTCTCTTCTCTCTAAACATCACTATACGCTCTAATTACAGTCTACAGCTGGGAGGGAAGAGAGTGGCCCTACACATTATGGTTTGCTCCATATAGTTCACATGAATAATAATCATTGCCTGGGCAACTGTGCACATGGCCTAAATTAGAATTAAGGTCTATAATAGTTTTGTGTGATGTGGCTGAGGCGTATGTGAGAACACCCACATGTGCGCAACGCTATGCTCTGAATGCCTGTATGAGAGATGACAAACGTCAACGTCTCTGTTGCATATCCAGGACAGCAATGATTTCTAATAGAGAGACAATGAATGAAATCGCCTGGTTCACAGATTAGAAACATACCACTTCGCAAGATGTAAACACTGAAGCGAAGTGGTCTGTAGTGTATCTTAAAATGATAGTTCACCCCAACATCTGTCATGAGTTACTCACCCTTAAGTTGTTCCAAACCTACACATTTTGTTGTTCTGTAAAACACCAAGAAACATATTTGGAAAAATGTTAGCAACTGAGATTTCTGGGGCACCATTGAGTATCACTGTACAATTTTTTTTGAAATATTAAGGAAAACAAACAGTTCTGTGGCACCTTTTATTACCATTTTAATTTGTTTCTACTATGGTGGTCGATGATGTCCCAGAAATCTCAGGATGATGCACATTTCAAACCTGTATGACTTTTCTTTTTTGTCCAGAACACAAAAGAAGATATTTTAAAGAATGTTGGTTACCGAACAACAGTGATACCCATTTACTTGCATTGGTTTTGTGTCCATACAATAGAAGTGAATGGGTACCACCGTTGTTCGGTTACCCACATTCTTCAAAGTATCTTTTGTGATGTGCACAAGAAAAAAAGTAATTTAAGACTGAAATGAAAAGAAGGTGAGAAAATGATGACAGATTGAAATTTTTTGGGTGAACTTCAATGCATTAGTTGACCAATAGGCAATAACATTTTCCTCTACGTTAATGTCTATAATCTACAACTATGTTTATGTTTTGGTGATGTTCATAAATCTTTTAAGGTTATATGTACATGTAGATCAGCTTTACTGTCTTGTGCTTGTGCAATGTAAGCGTCCTGTAATTCTCAGGTGATCGTTAAAAATGGTACATCATCAAAAGTGATTTATTGTTTCTGTACCGCAATGACGCTATAACAAGGAGATTTACAGAGTTTATTTACAGAGTGCTTTGTGTTTGCGCTGCAGTGATAAATAAAGCTATGCAAACATTAGGCGACTTCCACCATGAGTGAAATCTTTGTTAACACAGGCAGGGTAAGGTTTGCTCCTAATAAACGGGTATTAAAATGACTGTTAACACAGCTAACATTTAGGTTCGGCCTCACAGCAACCAGCAAATTATTCTGTATGAAAAGTAAATGAAATGTCAGGACGGGAATACAGGGACTGTGTATCTGTGTAACCATATTGAGCACAAACACAAAACCCAGTTTACATGACATACTGCCATGCACTGACATCCACCACATTGGCTCGGGCTTTTTCTAACTTTAGATTTAGTTTTGCTTGTTTGGTGTATTTAGTGTAAATACAAACCTAAGGGACACCACCAGTCACTTTTTCAGTAACAGTAACTGTTTTAACTTTCAATTATTTGAATACATGTACATATATTTATATGACAATTGATTAATTATTCTGTCATGACAATTCTAACTACACCATTTCTTACTTACCCACAGTTTCTGTGACGGAAGTAGAATGTGTAAGAGAGGGCTGTCAGGCAGAGGTGTTCAGAAACCTGGCAGGCTCCATTCCAGAAGAAAAATGTCTGACCATTGTCTTCAAGGGAGACAGGAAGAGCTTGGATCTCCAATGTGCTACAAAAGAGGAAGCCCAACACTGGGCCCGTGGCATTCGTACCCTACAGGGCAGAGTCAACAACATGACCCACAAGGAGAAACTCGAGCAATATCCTTCAGCAGCAAATCCAATGCCAGACTCTTTATCTAGGTCGTAATCCAATTAAAATAGAAAAATCTGTCATTTAGTACTAATTAAGATATTCCATCGGGGTAATGAGTTGTTGGTACATCAAGCTAGTGTTTATTTTTCAGTGCAAAGTAAGTACTGGTCAAGATTCATTGACCACAAAAATGTAACCGTTTTACCCTTGACCCCCTCACCTGGATCCATGGCTACCTGAAACAAGCTGACATGAACCAAGACGGGAAGATGTCATACGAAGAAGTCCAGATGCTTCTCCAGATGATTAACATTGACCTGAGTGAGGAATATGCTGCCAGCCTATTCAAGGTCAGTTTTATACTACAGCCGCACTTGACCTGTTTTGAGAAAAATTTGAGCAGCTTTAATAACAGAGTAAAGCTGTCTGTGATGCTAAAAATAAGCACTAAAGGAGAAACAGATTTTTAGGTGAATCGTTTTGTCAGGAGTTAAATCTGTATTGGATGAATCATACAAGGACACTTAGTATACTGTGTTGGTCTGTTGCTGTTTACCGGGCGGTGAGAAAGTCAGTTATGTTTCACAGCATAACTCTAAAATGTTTGAAACGTTGGCATTTGATGGAGCAGTGCGAGGCAGCCTTAAAGGGACAGTTCACCCCAAAATTCCTTACCCTCAAGTTGTTCCAAAACGGTATCAAATTATTGGTTCTGTTAAACAGATAAAATTACATTTTGAAGAATATGGAAAGCAAACAGTTCTGGGGCACTATTGACTACAATAGTAGTTTTTTCTTTACGAAAGTCAATAGTACAGAACTGTTTGGTTACAAACATTCTTCCAAATATCTTTCCTAGTGAAATTTATACAGGTTAGGGGAAAACTTGAGGGCGATTAAATGACAGAATTTAAACTTTTGCGTGAACTATCCCTTTAAACAGACAGGTTACCCAAAAATAAAATCTTTGTCATATTTATACCCTTATTCCTTTAAAAACTCTTTCTTCTGTTAAAAGATAAGTGAAATTTTGTAGAAAGAATAAAAATGAATAAAAACTGCACATTTTTCATAAAATCCAAGCAAATGATGACAGTGTCGTGATGTGAAAACAGAAACATTTCCTCGAATGATAATATGAAGAAGAAAAAAAAACACTCCAGGACAAGACAGTAAACACAGGGCATTAAATAAAAGAGGAACAAATGAGGCATAACGAGGGCAACAGGTGAAGGGCATGAACTGATAATGGGATAATGAATGAGGAAGCAAGGGGGCGGGGTTAAGACACAAGACAGGCGAACACATCGCACAAGACATAGGACTTTCAAGATCCTGTCACTCTAAGCTATAACAACCACAAGAAGGACAGGATCATGACAGAATGAAGCTCCTTTTGTGTTCCATGGAATAAATTATTAACTCTTTTAATTTTGAGGTGGATCTGTGCTTTTGCTTTGCTTGTGTAACAGAAATGTGACAAGTCAGAAGATGGCCGACTGGAACACGAGGAGATTGAAGTGTTTTGTCGTGAGCTGTTACGTCGGCCCGAGCTGGATGTGGTGTTTCATCAGTACTCAGCTAATGGTTGCGTTCTGTCCACTGTGGATTTGCGTGAATTCTTAAAAGACCAGGGAGAGGATCACACGCTCGTACACGCTCAGAGCCTCATTTTAACCTACGAGCTCAACAAATGGGGTATTTGCACTTTAATCTTGATTACTTAGGTTTTTTTAAAACATAAAAATTCCTAAGTATTTATTAAAAGACAATTTGCATTATTATCCAAAAACACTTGTTGACTACGCTTTTGGAAGTTACACAATGTCCCACAATTTTGCAGTTTGCATTCTGATTCATTAAAATGCTTCTCTTTTTGTCTCATGCAGCCCAAGAAAACCAGTTCATGACACCCAACGGTTTCACAATGTACATGTTGTCTAAAGAGAATGATGTGTTCAACCCGGAGCACAGCAGAGTCTACCAGGACATGAGCCGTCCACTCTCTGACTACTTTATCTCCTCTTCACACAACACCTACCTCACTAAAGACCAGCTGATCAGCGAGAGCAGCGTTGACCCTTACATCAAGTACGACACACATCACAAAAAAGCAGCACTGGCCCTTTTAGAAGTTAACTTTTACAAAAACACTGGACCGTTTATATATGATCCTTATAAGAAACAGTTCAACCAAAAATGAAAATTCTGTCTTCATTTACTCAACCTTGAGTTGTTCCAAATATGTTTACATTTTCTTTGTTCTGATGAACACAGAAAAAATTTGGAAGAATGCTTGTAACCAAACAGTTCTTGGCCACCATTGACAACCATCGCAGGAAAAATTGCTTTACAAAGTTCTTTGTTCTGTTGAACACAAAAGAAGAAATCTTGAAGAATCTAGGAAAGCACTTTTGACCACCATACTGTAATTTTTTCTACATGGTAGTCAATGGTGGCCAAGGAATGTTAGGTTAAAGCATTCTTTCAAACATCTTTCTCAGTGTTCATCAGAACAAAAAAATTATGCAGATTGGGAACAATTCGAGGTTGAGTCATTTATTTAACTGCCCCTTTAAATCTCGCTAACTAACACCACGAATAATAATCACACATGCTGTTAAAATTATGGGTAAAAATATTGACACATCCATTAAAAGTATCCAATACGGAAACAAATCGAATTGTGAGAAGCAAAATGACTGAAAATCGATTACAATATGTGACGATTCAAGTCGGTTGAGATGTTTAATGAATCACAATACATGTCCGTCCTGAGAACCAGGGCCGCTGTGTTTACTGCAAACTTGGAAAAATGTGACTATGCTGATTTCTACAAAAATCCAAGAAAAGTTTTGTTTGTTGTATGACATAATGTGCAGCATTTGAGAAATAATAAAAGGGCACTTGTTCATTTCTAATTTGTCTCAATAAATAATAAATTGTGAATAAATAATAAATTGTGAATAAATAATAATATTGTGAATAAATTGCATCGGGAATAATAATAATAAATTGTGAATAAATTGAATTAGCTTTTTGAGATATTTTTTTAGTGCACAGCACAAAAGTTTCCACAGTTGTATTAACCAAATAATGTTAATAACACTCGCCTTTAACCTCACAGCACACAAGCATGCATTTTTATTTGTTTGTTTATGGTGTAGGGCTCTCAGCCGCGGATGCCGCTGTGTGGAGCTGGACTGCTGGGATGGAGAAAAGGAGCCAGTTATTTACCATGGACACACTCTCACATCCAAGGTGCCATTCAGAGAGGTGGTGGATGCCATTGCTGAATATGCCTTCAGGGTGAGCAAAATAAATAAAAAATGAGTCACTGGTAAATACTTTCTGTATGGAGGATTGTTTAGTTTTACCTTGTATGCTAAACATTGTAGAGCCTTTTATTTATAATCAAAAGAAAAACATGAGAATAACTTTTTCTACACATATACAGCAATATGTTTAGGAGCATTTTGTGTTTTTTAGGCATCCCCATATCCTCTGATTCTATCTCTGGAGAACCATTGCTCTGTGGAGCAGCAGACGATCATGGCCCAACAACTGCGCTCCATTTTGAGAGACAAACTGCTCACAAAACCTCTCAATGACAAGTCACTAAAATGCCTGCCATCACCTGAGGTAATAATTTTATATCATATACTAGTCTAGTCGGTGCAAAATACATTGTGTATCAGTTAACTTTTTACAGTACTTGTACAGTACTAGAATAGTGTTTTTTCCACTCCTGTTGAGGTCTAAGGGGTTTTTAATGGGATAGTTCACTCAAAAATGAAAATTCTGTCATGATTTACTCACCTCAAGTAGTTCCATATCTATATAAATTTCTATGTTGGGTGAACACAAAGATATTTGGAAGAATGTAAGCAACTGACATTTCTGGGTCATCATTGACTACCCAAGTAGAAAGAATTGTTGTTGTTTTTTTGTTCTGTTGAATGCAAAATTCAATATTATGAAGAATTTACGAAAACAAACTTTTGTTCAACAGAACAAATAAATGTACAGAGGTTTGGAACAAATAGAGGTTAAGTAATCATGATTTTTAGTTTTCGGTGAACCGCTAAATTCATAACATACATCACTCCATATCACTTATAGCGAAAAAATCATTTTGTTGTTAAGCAATGTTCCGTTGTTTACATTACAGTATCAACAGAACAAAATTAATAAAAATCAGTTTGCATAATGAAATAAGTTATATAATAATTATAATTAACTTTGTATTGTCTGGTAACCGAAAAAAAGTAATTTAGTCTGTATATTAATTAAATATACTACAACTATCCTCATTTGTCTCATTGGTGATGGTTGAGAAGATTCCTTCCTTCAATGTTAAGCGCTTTGAGTACCCAGAAAAGCACCATATAAATGAAACAATTTATTATTTTTAATTATTATTTGCTAAAATGATCTAGTGATTCCTAATTCAATTTTGAATGTAGATGGATCACAATAGTACTATAGTATAACACTGCTCCTTTATTTTATGGAATTACGCGTATTGTTAAATACCAAATTACAGAAATGGACAGCAAATTAAGGTGTAAAATAATAATATAAAGACGTGAAATTTTGTTTTTTACTGAATATTAAATTTTTATGGGTATCTTTTGCAGTGTAAAATGTGCATATGTTGTTCTGTTTCGTGGTAGGACTTAAAAGGAAAGATTTTGATAAAAGCAAAGAAGAACAAAGTGGAACAGGACAGCTCCAGTTCTGACTCAAGCTCTTCAGAAGATGAATCCAAAGCTGAAAACAAACCTAAAGCCCGGAAGGTCTGTGTGTATCTGTGCTGCCTGTAGTGTATGTCATGCTTCTATGTATTAACGCATGATCAGCAGAGGCTTTATTGTACACTTTGCACCTTCCATCTTATTTTTTTCACTGTTTTGTGCTATATTTAGCCGCTTTTCCACAGTCAGGCCAAACATTTTTGTAGCAGATGGCTGCAGTCTACAGTAATTCCACTTGAACTTGGTGCAGTACAACACAATTACAAACCATTTTTGGCCCCAATTGTGCAGGGAATATGCATACATTTGCTGTAGTATCTGGCATAGCTACAATATTCTAACTATCTGGAATGAGATAGGATTTATCCCGATGGTTGAAAAGTGGCTTTTGTGACTTTTGCTTGTGTATATAGTGCTTATATATGGGTAGTTTGCTGATAGCCTGGACACTTAAAAAAGTTCAAAATAATTTTAGATGAAGTATGGCAGCTGCATGTCAAAGCTGTGTCAACCACCCATGTATAATATCATTGTAATGTTTGTTAGCACTCTTTATTTTTGTGCATGTTCGCTTTGTCTCAATACTAGTTGTGTTTTTTCGTGTCTGTGGGTTTTTGCATGCATGTGTTGGTGTGTATGTTTCTCTGTATTGCTCTCCAGCGTGCTTTTGCTTTTCTTCAGAAAGGGTCGAAGTTGAGTCCAGAGCTATCTGATGTGGTGGTCTACACCCGCAGTGTTGCCTTCAAAGGATTTGATAAATCTGCCAAGAAACCACCCAATGAAATGTCCTCTTTCTCTGAGAGTGATGCGGTGAAACTTATCAAAGAGTCAGGTACTATTTATTAGGTGGTGGTAATCATTACATTACACTATTGTACAACCGAAGCATTTGTGCATTCAAAACCATAAAAGTACAATGAATACGTACTTGCAAAATTTGTCATTTATCATTTGTAGGGAAGCTCTTTGTGCGTCACAATACCAAGCAACTGAGCAGAATCTACCCGTCCGGTCAGCGTCTGCAATCCTCCAATTATAATCCTCAAGAAATGTGGAATGCCGGTTGTCAAATGGGTAAGCGTTGTTGACTGAAGTAAAACTTTTTCTTTAATGTTTAAGGATTGACTAACATATGATAGAAAAATGATGTTGCAGTGGCTTTGAACTTCCAAACCCAATGTGAAGAGATGGATCTAAACAGAGGCCGTTTTTTACCCAACGGCCGCTGTGGCTACGTGCTGAAGCCGAGTTTTATCTGGTCACCTGATTCTGAATTTAACCCTGAAAATACTGGAGGCGGACCTGGCCACAACCCAATGCTCCTCACTATTAAGGTAAACTATAGACCACTTTTTGATGACATCACGTGGGTTAGAAATAAGTGTCCCAACTACTTTTTACTATTGGTAAAAATAAAGGGGTTTCCCAGAGGAAGGCACAACATCAAATTTAGAAAACAATGCAAGTCAGTAAAATTATATTTGTGTATTGTACTTTTTTGTCAGTGTTACATGTTTTGTTTAACATGACATCAGTCAGCGTCTTGTTGAAGCTTAATCATCCAAGCAGGCGAATTTTGATTAAATATCGACAGACAACCCCGCCTCTCTTCCTATACATGAAATATCCAGCATTTAATTTATTTCAGGAATTTAATGCCAGTTATTGTTCATGTTACGCAAGTTTGAGCTGAGTTTTTTTTTTTTTTTTTATAAATGATGGGTGCCAAGAAAAGCTTGTACAAGAAGTCACTTTTCACAAAGTAACACCAACTTAATAAATATTCTAATTCACTTGAATACAGCAACATGGGTTTTGATTGTTATTTCATGTTGAGTTCATGGCTTCTATATTGTTTGTCAGTCCTTTGCAGTGTTTGCTCGTCTTTCGAATATCAGTCTTTCACCTTGCTCTGTCTGGTTTGACAGGTGATATCAGCACAGCAGCTGCCTAAACCTGACAAAGAAAAGCTCAGCTCCATTGTGGATCCTCTTGTGTGGGTGGAGATTTATGGGGCTCCCATAGACAACAACAAAAAGAAGACGCACCGCATCGACAATAATGGTATTTTAGGATATCTTGGAAAAAAATATGGCTGTCAAAATGATCAAAAAAATACTAATTTACCCATCATTTTAGTTTTATAATTAGAAAATGATTTGTGTGTGTTTGTGTGATTGTTTTGGTTATTTACTGAATTTGTACATTTCTAAAATATTATTTTATTCATTAAAGAAAATATATTTAAGACTCAGAGCTATTTAAAGATCATCACATTGGAATTTTAAGATTCTATCTGACATTTTTGTCTTAATTGAGTTACAGTATTCACATATTCTTTTGCTTTGTGAAAACTAATTTACATCACGTTTTTTTCTTTACGTTGTGTACATTTTGGGACTTTTTTAGAACACAAATAGGTTCTATCTACAAAGTCAAATGGAATGCAAAAACTACGAAGCTCAAAACTATGAAGCTCAAGATCACCAAACTGCTCAGAATGCAAATGAAACCTTATAATTCCAAGGTGGCAAAATGCATCAATCTTATACTTGCAAGCATGGCCGTAAGTGACAATTTAAAAATGTTTAAATTAAAGGTACAGTTTGTAAGAATTTTGAAGTAAAATATCCAAAAACCCGTAGGCCAATGTTATATATATTTTTCAGCGGAGTACTTACAATCTCTCAAACGTTTCCAACTTTTTTTAAATCCTGAGAAAATCGCCATTCTAAACAGTGGTTCAGTCGCCTGTCAAGTGCGTCATATCCGCTTTACCCTTTGTTACCGCCTTTACTGATGTAGAAACCGCGAGACAGTGTCGTAGACCAATGCGGAAGTAACCTGTACCGTCGGTCCGTCTAGCATTATTGCAAATGATGGGAGTACGTTCAAATAACTTTTACTATGATTGATTTGAACACTTAAAATCGAATTGGACAATTACTGTAACCTCTATGACTAACAATTTAGTTTTAAACCTTAAATTACTCGGGTCTTATTCATTATAAAGAAAAAAATGATTTCATCAAACGCAACATTTTAAAATCTTTAGTACTTTACATCTTCCGCTAACATGATTTCTCGTTTCCGTCTGATTGATGTATCAGCGGGACCATCAGCGGTGTATTTTAAAGTCAACATATCCCATCATTCCACGCTTCTGCACAGCGTCATAAAGCTACGCGATTGTTGTTGTTGTTTGGATCGTGCGCCCTCTGGCGGCGATTTCTACAATCTTCACAACTAATCACAATTAGTAACTAATCACAATTTTGCTAATTATTTAATGAGTTTTGTAATAATTATTTAAATGAATAGAGAACACAAAAAATATGAAAATTGTAATAATCGTCAAAGTTATAAAACAGACAGTCGCCACAATTTATCACAATGATTGTCAGCTACGTTTCATAATCAAGCCAGCTCTATATAAAATCAAAGGTCGTGTCATTTACTCATCCTCGTTTTATTTAAAATTAAAATTATTACAATTTTTTGGGTTGGAAAACATTACCTGGGTCGCTTGTTTCTGTAATAGTGATAATGCATCATGGGATAACTAATTTATATGAAGCCAAACGAATATTATCTTTTTAAAAGCCATGTTTTTTTGTCTGTTTGTGTGTCATGAAAAAAAATCTCTTCCTAAGGCTTTAATCCTAGATGGGACTGCACCTTCAAGTTCCAGCTACATGTGCCAGAGCTGGTGTTGATACGCTTCAAGGTTGAGGATCATGGCTACGCGACCAGGAATGAATTCCTGGGTCAGTTTACTCTTCCTTTCACGAGCATGCGTACAGGTACGTGTCACTTTTTGTAATTCGGTACCTTACACCATTGAAGTTGTATCTGCATATGCTCATTCTGTATTATCTCTCTTTCAGGTTACAGGCACGTACGTCTGCTAAGGGCTGACGGCTCCAGCATGTCTCCCTCGACTCTCTTTATTCATATTAAAGTTACACCCGGCTACAGCAGCCCTGTCAGGAAGCCAGCCACACATTCAGCCTAAGAATAAAGCATGCATCCTTATCTGCTCATCTGTGTGAGGCAGTTGGTACAGTTTTTTAGCAACTCTGAGTTCCAAAATGGTCACCACTGACTGATTTCTCTACGGTTACATTACATTATACTGGGATTATATAGTTATATTCACATGTTTTAATGAGAAAAGAGCCCTAACACCAAATCAAGGTTGGTGTAAAGTCATTTCAAATGTAAGCATCTCCCAAAGGTACTTTGTATTAATTTATGATTGATAAAAAAAAATGTTTTTGCTGTTATGTAGCGTGTCTTTAAAGACAAAAAGCAATACTTTTGATATGCAACGTGTCTTTGCACCAGCTCATCTTAAGTAGCATGTTTCCAATTTATTTTCAGAAATGGATTGTGTATGTTTTGTCTTTTTACTATGCAACTAAAAGATGAGGTGACTTGAAGCTTTTCTGTTGACAATCTCTGAGCCTGCCCACTCCTTATGCCTTATTTCATATCCTGGGAACAACTGAGCTCTCTCAGTTACAGTTTAAAGTATATAAAAACATGTTTGTCTTTTAGATGTTGCCATGTTAACAACTTTAAAACCTTTGGAAGTATTATTTATAAACACATGTTTATGTGTTTAACATTTCTTTAGTCAGGTCATAGTATAGTGATTTTAGGACGTTTTTAAATCTTTAATTGTATTTTTGGCTTCAGTAGTTTTTAGTCTGATTACTTAAATAAGCTATGGACAAACAGTGTTTTTTATCTTAAATGTATACGTTTAGTATATTGTTGATGCCTATTTAATACAAACAAAAGATGGTAAGCTATTCCAAAATATGAAGAG
The DNA here is from genome assembly GCF_015846415.1 of Triplophysa dalaica. NCBI lineage: Eukaryota > Metazoa > Chordata > Actinopteri > Cypriniformes > Nemacheilidae > Triplophysa > Triplophysa dalaica. The sequence continues at coordinate 11,276,188 of NC_079558.1, read as the reverse complement.
AACCAACACTATGAGTAGATACAGCCAGTTAAAGTAATCTCAGTATTTGAATGGATCTCCATTCCAGAATATTTATAACATTTAGTAAATACTGTGCACGATTTTAATTCTTGTTGTCGTGTATCTGTTGCTGACTTGTCATGAATTCTGTTTAAAAACACTGTGAGATATCATACTGTATATCTTTTTGTGTGTACAAAGCAAAATAAATGCATTGTTGTACAGTTATTTATGTGTTTTGTAAATTGTAAAATAATATTCTTTTTCAGTTTTTAAAATGTGTTTTTGGAGCATTTTGAGATGGGAATCACTGCCTTCTTGTGGTAAAAGGTAGAATTTTCTTCATGAATAGTTGGTGTTTGGCGATCTGGGGGGGTAGTTGACAATTAAACGTACCATGTGTCCATGTTATGTGACAGCAACATAACTGTAAAAAACTGTTAATATACACTATTTTAAATTATTAATATATATATATATATATATATATATATAAAACAGTATAAGAGAGATTTGCTCTCGTTATTAGTTTTGTTTTCAAAGTTTGCTTTAGGACAACTATGTGTTTTATTCTTTAGCAAACTATAGGCTATGGTATTTTACAAAAAAAAATGTTACAATGAAAAGCTTTTGTAAAACAGATAAAACCAGTATTGACATTTTTCACGTCTAAAAATTTAGGTGCAAAACGTTATTGTTGCTTAAACATAATTAGCCTTATGTGCACTGATCTATATAAAGATCAGTGCTTGTAACAGCTGGAACATTAAAAAAATATAATTAAAGTAATAGTTCACCCAAAAATTTTAACCTGCCTTCATTAACTGACCCGTTTGTCGTTCTCAACCCACTTGACTTGTCTTTGGAAAAGACATGTAGTCAAATGTTTAAGATGCATATTTGTATACAATGAAAATGGGTGGTGACCAAATGCTGTATTCTTGAATCGCGTCTCCACATGCTGTAGAAATATGATGTGCTGTTGTTTATCACATGACACACAAAAAACTTTGCCTGATATCAAATCTCTGGTTACTTTCATTGCATGCAAAAGACAACTTCTGAGATTCTATAAATGTTCTTTTTCAGATAAGCAAATTTGTAAGATCATGAGGGTGAGTATACTAAATAATAACAGTTTAATATTTATTTTGGGTAAACTATCCATTTGCTTTAACACTTGTGCATATAAAACTCAGACTGAAGTTGTGTGCAGAGATAATCTATCAGTGTGTGAGGGTGTGAATGACAGGGGATTGGTGGATTCTGATGATGGAGGATGGGTGTCTCTCTTCTGCCCTCACTGCACATTAAGATAAGCACACACACACCACAAACACCCATAACTACTCAACTGACCAGTGAAACCATTGATGGCTCCAATGCCAGAAAACCCTTGCATGGCAGAGAAGAAAAGCCCGTAAGTGCAATACCTGTTCATTCTAAATTTGTCATGTTAGATTTGTTTTTTATTTGTGCACTTCTTCTATACTTTGTTAAAAGCTTGGAAGAAGACAAAAAGATGAAAGCTAAGAAAAACAAGGGTCAAACATGGGCTAAGGAGGGACCACGGGACCCTTTTGAAATGGTAATTGAAATCTATGTACAGTGTGTGTGCAATTCTTTATGATAAGACTTTTGCAAATTACACAAATAGTTTTTTGTAGCCCCCAGTTCTACATGTGTGTTCTATTTGTTTCCAGCTTGACTCTCTTCCTGAAAAGAAGCAACAGGAGATTCAGAAAGCCCTGCACCTTTTTTCTCTGGGAAATGGGCCTCCAAAGACCCTTCAGGAGGCTCGTGGACACAAATATAACTTTTGGGAGACCCAGCCAGTCCCTAAAATAGGTATACTCCATAGTGCACCAAAAGTAACCAGTTAAACCTGAAGCCTGATTCAGAAATATGGTTCATTTATTAATGTTAGATTTTGTCATTTTGATCATCAACTAAACGTGTCTTTTAGAAAGATGTTCAGGTATCTGAAAAACAAAGCAGAAATACTAACTGTACATAGTTCATTACTACAAACATTTTTTTTCCTTTCAGATGAGGAAGTGACATCACAAGGGGCGATAGAATCAGAGAGGTCGGGTGTTCGTGAGGCACCCTTTTCACTCCCACAGGGTTTCATTTGGGACACCCTTAACCTGGACAAGCAGGACCAGGTGAGCAGTAGGTCCTCAACCTAAAGGGATAGTTCACACAAAAATTCAATTTCTCTTATCATTTATTAACCCACATGTTGTGCAAAACGTATGACTTTTTATTCTTGGCAACACAATAAAATATATTTTGAGAAATGTCTGAGTGATTTTGCATTTACAGTAAAAATGGAAGTCAATTGGGGTCAATGTTGTTTGTTTACCAGCATTCTTCAAAATATCTTCTCTGTGTTCTGCTGCAGAAGGAAAGTCACATAGGTTTGGAACGACATGAGGGGGGAGTAAATGATAACGGAATGTTACTTTTTGGGTAAATTATCCAACCTCTTTTTGTCTTTTATGTGTGTTGTAGGTGAGAGAACTCTGTGACTTCCTGAATGAGAACTACATAGATGAAGATGACAACACACTTCGCTTCCATTACTCTCCGCAGTTCTTGCTCTGGTTTGTTAAACCACAATAGGAAAACTAGCTTCAATACTTGGCTCTAAAATGTTAAGTCACCCATGTAATTCCTTCTCAATCTGTTTTATGCACTTAATTCAGGGCTCTTTGCCCTCCTGGTTGGCAGTCACAATGGCATTGTGGAGTCCGGGTAAACTCAAGTCAAAAACTAGTGGGATTTATATGTGCTGTTCCATCCACTGTTCAAATATTTGACATGTAAATACCTTATTATCTCCGTCGATTAAAAAGATTTCAATACATTTTTGTATTGATGCAAATATAAAATACATATTCTCCACAGAGAGATGAAGATGGTGGAAGTAAACATCCTGTGTGTGCACAAAAAGCTTCGATTTAAGAGAGTAGCACCAGTCCTGATCAAGGAGATCACCAGACGGGTTCATAAACAGGGTATATTTCAAGCAATCTACAGCACCAGTGCAGTTCTGCCAAAGCCCATTGCAAGCTCCAGGTATGAGAGAGCTTTCACAACTGTTTTAATCACGATAATGTATCATTCAAACTAATTTCTCTGTATTGTTGGTGAAAGGTCCTGGCACAGATCTCTGAACCCACGCAAGCTGATTGAGCTAAATTTCTCATCTCTGACAAATAAAATGACCCTGCAACGTGCCATCAAGTTAAACCGGCTTCCTGAGGTCAGAACACCCTTCTTATTTAGTTTTTCCTCAAAAGAAATAAAGTCTTACAGGTGTGAAATAAGGGTGAGTTTTTATTTTGGGTGAACCATCCCTTTAACCTCCACCCCCCCTAGTTTTACATTTACATTTAAGCATTTAGCAGACGCTTTTGTCCAAAGCGACTTACAAGAGGTGAGGACACAACAAAGCATTAAATCATAGAGTAGCAATAAGATGTGCTTTTACGAGTAAACAAGTTACATGAAGCAAGACAATTAAATACCTGCTGTGAGAGAAGAATGGGTTTGATGTATTTATTTCAATTTATTAGCAAGAGTTAGCATGTTCTGTTCATGCTTACTGTCATGTTCCTGTCATGCTTACAGTTTTGTTTAACTTTAGAGATTATACACATAACATTAAATTGCTTTAATACAATGTGTATTGTGAATATTGGACATAATCCACACTTTTTTACTACTAACGTCAGTTCAATCCTTTTTTCTTCACAACATCAGAAAACAAAAACCGCAGGCCTACGCCCCATGATCGAACAGGATGTACTCATGGTTCGTGATCTTCTGAGAGAACATCTAAAAGCTTTTCATCTCTCTCCTGTTCTGACTCAGGAGGATGTTCAACACTGGCTCTTGCCTCAAGACTCTGTAGTTGATACATACGTTGTAGAGGTCAGTATCTTACAGTCAAGCCATATATATCCGACAGGAAAACATACTGAAGTGTTCCCAATATGTCTGGACCAATGAACTAAATATGAATTAATCTAAAAGTTAATGAAATTGGTTGTGTGGGTAGATAACAGTATAAATATGTAGTTTTAATGTTTTCTATTAACACCACCCACATGTCTATGGCAGAGCATAAATGGTCGCATTACTGACATGGTTAGTTTCTACACACAACCCTCATCGGTTCTGAACCACCCTGTGCATAAAAGCCTGAAGGCAGCTTGTGCACTCTACTGTATCAGCAGGGCCACCCCACTCCAGCAGCTAATGGAGGATATTCTTATCATCTGTAAAGCAGTAAGTCAAAAGACATTGGGTATTGAGACAACACAGCGAAATTGTACCCCAGATGACATTTCCCTGTAGATTGGATCTTTAAAAGAAAGATTACATTGTGTTTTTTCATCTGTTCAGAAGGGGTACGATGTGTTCTCTGCAATGGATATAATGGACAATAACACATTTTTGGAGGCACTCAAATTCAGAATAGGGGATGTGTGCAAACAGTATTACCTCTACAACTGGAGATGTCCTGACATAGCCACAGACAAGGTGATTAAACAATCAATACATTTTAAGTAAAAAGGGAAAACAATGAAAATGTATGATATGTTTCCACATTTCAGGTGGCCATTGTGCTGAAGTAATGCTGTTTTTATGCCAAATCCACGCCGATGAAACCTACTGCCGCCAGAGGTCGCTTCCCCCCCAATAAAAGTCAACATATAACCCTTCTCTAACAAGGTTGTTCGAGTTTATATAAACAAGATACATAGCCTTATTTAATTGTATTGATAAGTATAAGGCTTTTTCTGTAACCGTGATCATTTAATTGTATAATGCTTTTTTCTTTGATTTTTATGAGCCTTGCACTTTGGTTTGAACATATTACAGTTTGGGCTTTGTTACAGACTCTGTTATTCTGATGAAATTGAATTTGGTGAAAACATTTTTACAAACGGATCCAACTGATTCTAATATTAAATTTAGTTCTAGATTTGCCTGACCTTCCTCCTAATTATTGATATGCGCATTCATTTACAATCATTAAATTTACACAGCGGGCCGCGATTTCATCTTTTTTTGCTAGAAGCTACCTCCACTGGACATGCGCACTTCAATTCCGCATGTTTGTCACGCTTACAACAGTTATTACTAGTTTTTATTATTATTGTAAGGTTAGGTTTAAGGTTGGGGTAAGTGTAGGCGTTAGCTAATGTAATTTATTGTAATTTTATGGCGAGATTTTGCAACACTCCCGGCCGTAGCAACAACCCGCACATGGCCCGAAGTTAACTTCCGGTCTGTGTATGATTATTATGTATAACAATTGATTCAATAAGTTCATTTAATCGTTTATTAATTGTATTCAATTCATTTCAATTAAAACTACTTAACGGCTTTATATTCTTTGCGGAGGTCTGAAGAAAGATTGGGCTACCTAATTTGTTTATCTTGCTGCCACTTAAACAGTCTATAAAAATGTAAACACCGTAGTAAATAATAAACAAATCAACGAATTGTAAACAAATAAACATATTGTGTGCAAATAGAAGTCTTCTCATTTGCACAACATTGCAATGTTCACACAGCAACACCAGATGGCGTCAAAACGTTGACATCCTGCAAAACATTAAACGCATTATTGACACTTCATACGCTATCGGTACAATCATTCACAACCAAAACATGCAACCACAAATGTCACTTTTGCTCTCTTGAAGCAAACTGCACACATTTTCATAGACAACATTTGAACACTATGAATTTGTATGTTAAGGTTCTTTACTTGAATTTTTATCAAACTGTAAAATATCAAACATTCAAACTGATACAATCGCACTGGCCCGCTTGCAGCCTTCAAGGCGGAACAGATCGAGCACGCGGATTGGCGTGCACAGGGGCGGGGTCTGAACTTTCAAACACTGCGGGTGTACACGCATTTGGTTTATTATTCACGGTCTGTAGCCTGCGCTACACTGTGAGTTCCTGTGTTTTCGTGGTTAAAACAGTGTCAAGTTGTATTTCAGCGATCCATCGCCTCAGCTTGCAGGGACATGCGGCCGTTTAACCCCGACAGAGTTTACTCTCTGTCCCGTTGATGCTCTATAAACACAAAGACCGTTGTGCAGCTTCAGGTGCTTTTCCATTTCTTAGTATTTCATTGCTCGTGCGTGATGTATTAACGTTACTGGAACAGACGTTGATAATACCGGGTGTATAAACGCTCTTGCTCAACGACCAGCTTTCCTCATCGGATATTGCACTTGCCTCCATCTATTTAGCGACATTCACAAGTGGGTGAGTAACGTTAGTGTATCTTGTCAGAAACATTGATCAGTCATCGTGTCATACTCTGATGTTTTGCTACAACGTTACTTAAACTTTTATTCTTCTAACATGTGTCTGTTTAAAACTATCGCTATTGTGTAAAACGTGTTGTGTGTGTGAACGGGGAGTGAGTTATGGTGGTTTGCTTCATTCAACTGAAAATTCTCGGGTTGGTGTCTGTGAATTTGACTTTTGGCAAAGTGTTACTTTGACGTTTCTTTGATATCTGATATCCTCGTTGTTTTCTTTATTTTATGACAGGACATGAGTGATCTTGATCAACCGATCTTAATTTCATAGTGGTTGATCTGTGCCATTTCCTTATACATTTTGTATCTGGGTGCACATCAACATGATCATCCATACGTTAACTTTATTATAACTTAAACAGGCAGTTCTCACTGTGGTCAGGCTTGTGTTACCCAACAATGATCCTCTACTGTACCATCAGAGAAAGAAAGCTTTTAATATACACCTGCAAAAACAAATGCAAGTGAAGCATACACAACTTAAGGAATCCTTTCACTTCACAGCAACAGAGTCACAGGAGAATAGTGTAATGCTCATGCAGCTGAGTAACTGTATCATTGTTCAAAACAGAACATTTGCAGGCTAAGGCAACATTTCACTTGGCATATTTCAATGCTGAGATTCAGTGGCTGTTACTTCAGTTTCAGATCATGTATGAGAGTGTGCGGACTGCGCGGTCTTGTTTCTCGGTCCAAAGTGTGACATCATTGTTCAGCTTTTCTCACTGGATCTTTCTCTGTGGTGGATTTTAAAGGGATAGTTCAACATGTCATTATTTACATTTCATGTCAAGAAATGTGCATCCCTTTTCTCTTTTAGATTTCTAATGACATAATTGTAAAAAAATTCTCACAACTGTTTTAATTTTGGGCTGCATTTTTGTTTTGGTGAAAACTCCACATCCAAACAGGCAGACAGCACTGCAAAGATATTTGCAGATATTTGGTGTAAATTTATCCTTTTTGAGGAGATTGCATCTAGCATAGGCTTCCCCACTTGCACTAATGCCCTGTAATCACATCTTTTAAGTTTTTATTGAAATACACGACCAGCTATTAAGTCAACAATACTTGGCACAATGACACAATTCACTAAACACACTATCGCACGTCATGGTTCAACAGTATTAAATATGTCTTTAATTATAGTGTTGTGCTAAATAGGTGAAAGAGAAACTGACAAGACTCGTCTGGATTGTGTTTGAGATGGTAGACTAGATGCACTTAATTGATCCTTGAGGGGAAACTGAGAAGAATGAAGATTAGGAATGCAGATGAAGCAGATAACGGTGAAGTTTGATTCTCCTCTGATGAACTTCATCCAGATTTCATGCATGAATTAAATGAACACATGTGGAGTAAAAATAAGTCTTTTATTTTGCATTGTAGAATTTAAAAAATGTACAAACATTTTTGGGGCAACATGAACCAATGGGGCTACAGATGGTTAGAAAATGTAATTCTGCTGACGCAATTCTGGCTTAGAATTCAGGATGTGTTGCTGTTTGAGAGATAACAAAAAAACATACTAAAACAGCATGCCATGGTAAAAACCTATAAGTAATTTAAGGTTTTAAACGCCTCAGGTGAATAGCAAAGTTCAAACAAGTTCCAGCAGATCTACAGAGTGCTCATAATTCTCTCAGGGTTTGTTTATTTTGGTTTATTTGACATCAGAGTTGTACAGAACAGAAGACACATTGTTGTAAGGGGTTGAAGTCAGTAGAAATGTACTTAGAAGATTGGATAACACACCGTCATTGCATGTCATGCATGTCAAGGCATTGCTTTGTTTGTCATTTTTGGCAGTGTTGTTTTTTACACCAAAAAAGCATTTTAATCTTTACTGTTGACTAGTTGTTCATGTAAACCATTTTCATTCAAAATATGAAATATAAATTCTCTAAGAATATATTTATTACAAGTATATTGAACCATCTGTTTATATTTTACTAAACCATTGTTGATAGACTCCAGACATCAGAAAATATCAGATTTATCTATTTTAAAAGAGGGGAAAATTGATGCGTTATATAAACAGTATGTGACAAAAATATGCTTGTTTCTGAGAGACAACTTGTAGGATTTCTGTGAGTTAAAATACACAAACTAGAACTAAAACCCAAACGGAGAAGAGACTGCTCTTTATAGAACATCAATAGCTACTAGGCTATATTTAAAAAAAATGATTTGCTCATTTATGAGGAATATGGACCAATTAGGGTTATGGTTGTGACAATTCACAAAAAACCACAATGGGTTCACCTGGGAATTTAAATCACCAAATATTTAAATCTGACTTATCAGCATGGTGTGAACCTTTGGTACTAAAAACTTGTTTCTTTTTCATCGTGAGTTGACACTTTTATGAGATAATAAAGGATAATCTAGTCACTTCTTTAGCCTTTTTTATTTCCTTGCAATAATGAACAAAAGAAACATAAAAAATGTCATATTTGGAGGACGCTTTAATTCAAAGTGACTTGCTGTGTATTGCCTATTTCAAGGTACAATATCGATACAATTAATGATATATGTCAAAGAATCACAGTATTACCATACACATTGAACATTTCTAAGCAAACTTGTCACTGCTTGACCCAAGTTGGAAAGAAACAGAATCCCTTATTTTTCTCTAGATTCCAAGACAACTTAGATCTTATCCAGACTTCTTATACTTGTCCGGACATGCATGTGCAGAAAGTATACAGCATAGCATCCTAAATACAACATACTTACAAATGCATGTTCAACAAGGCTGTTAGGTGGTCGCAGTCCTGAACTGATTAATCATACAGACTTCACAAAGTTGTGGAGAGGTCAGAGGTTGACTTTTCCAGGCGTGCAGTGGGGAATGTTGTTCATCTGTGACCTGACATCTTTGTCTGTCTGCTCCTCCTCCACATCTCATTTCCTGGTCAGTGACAGTAATGGGTGCTGGGTCGGGAAGTCCCTTACAGTAAATATTTACATGGACTCAAGCAGGGTTTTGACACTGGTTTAGATCAGGAGATATTAGAGAGGCTGGGCTGCATTTAAACATTTCAAGTGTGGTTGTCTGTGGAGTGGATGTTAAAGGTGCTTGTGGATCTTGTTACCAAGAGTTTTACAGTATGCCGAACGTTCGTTTGCAATGAATAAAGCATCATTTATGTGCACCCATAGTGTTCTTTTGGCAGAGGATTCTGCAAATCGGGAAACCGAAAAGTTCAGGGATGAATGCAATTTTCCCTATATAGTTTCTAAACCTGTTGGGTGCTTTATTATGGAAGACGTAGCAAGTTACCGTGATCTGGCTGGCATACATTACTGGGACTAAAATACAATAAATTGACATGAGTACCCCGCAAATCTGGTTAGCTGTGTAACTGTAATGTTTCAGTATTTGATAAACTATCAATAGAAAGCACATGGAATCATCTCTTGTAAACAATCTGCCATCTATCGTCTGCTTTCCCTTAGATGTATTAGTCAGGCAAACAACCCTTTCTAATAAATACGGCTCAATCTGTGATAAGAGTAATTTACATTTAAAGGTGAGATGTTTGTGCTTAACAAAATGACAAAGACTTAATTTACAGTAAATATAATGCTGCAGAGCTGTTTTAGGACATTTAGCGTCTGGTTAAAGTGAAACCAAAAATAAAATTCTGTCATAATTTACTCAGCCTTAAGTTGTATACATTTATATAAACCTATGTAAATTTGTATTGTTCCACAGAACACAAAAGAAGATACTTAGAAGAGGGTACGCAAACTAACAGTTCTGGGCACCATTGACTAAAGTTGGAAACAAAACTAGTAGTCAATGGTGCCCCAGAACTGTTTGGTTTCCCATGTTATTCAAATATCAAAGTATATAGGTTTGAAACAACTTGAGGGTGCGTAAATGACAATTTTTCCTTTTTGGGTAAACTATCCCTTTAATTTGTTTTTGGTGGTCTGTAAATAATATGCCGGAGTGTTTGGTTCAGCATCTGTTTAGTAAACCAATGAACCTCTGGGTCATGCTGTTAAGTGTGTAGCTCTGAAACACCAGATATTCTGTAATATTAGTACTGTACTTTCACACAACATAAACACACTTCCTGATTTCAGTGTCCTTTTTTAAGTTCATGATTAAAATTATATGAGAAGTTACACGTTCCCACAATCATTCAATTTGTATAGACTTGGAACACCCAGCGCAGGTGGTTTTCTTCCTCATTTTATACACATTAAACCATCGTTGTGTACTTCTACTGGTCATAATGACATGTAAATTAGAGCTGTATGCAAATCTATGCTTGTGGTGTTTAGATGCTTCTTTGCTTTGGAGAGTGAAGCTGTTTTGAATGTGCTGTACCTCTCACATGCGCATCTACAATAAAGGAGTCTGTACAGACGTACATCGCCGTAAAAGCCCAAAAGTGTCTACTTGTGCACGAGTACCAAATTACACAGTACCACAGCTGTTGCGCTTGCTCATGGAACTCCCAGTTCAGCAATATATCAGTTTTACATCTTTCTCTTAGCAGTCCATCAGATTCCAGTCGTCCAGATGGGCTGAGGTCTTGGGACACCCGTAAATGCAAAATGAGAAAAAAAAGAATCTAAAAGCATTACATTTCTCCCCCCACGGCTCCTGTTTTTCTTCACACACACACACTCTCTGTTTTTCTGTCTTCAGCACTCGGGCTTGGAAAAATGAAGTCTTTGCTGAATCAGCTGGGAAAGCCATCAGTAAAACTAATGAGCTGGAATGCCTGGATGAATCAGTCAGGTTTGATGCGAGGTTAAACCCCAGCCAGTCTCTGCATTTGGGCGCTGATTAGGCCGGTGTAGTATCAGCTGAGAACCGCATTAAAAGTCGGCCTGTTATCTTTCTCTCAGGTCTTGTAGCCTGTCATGATTTATTATAGCTGCTCCGTGAGCTAACGCGCTGGAAATATTCTGACAGGTTTGCGTTTGCTCTCAGGTATTAGCTGGAAAACTAAGACAGTTTGGCCTAATGAGGTAAACGCCATGTTGAATTTGTACTTTAGGCCTTCTTTTCTTTGGTTGATTTGTCAAGGTTGTGTAGAGGACCAGATAATCTGCTCACCGGGACTCTGATCAGCAAGCCCCTCCCTTCCTTTGTAATCACAGACCCTAGGGGTGAGGGGTAAACATATGTGGTTGATCTGTCCTGGGTAAAACTGTGTGTTATTAGTGTTGTACATTTCATCTGGGGTGCGTATGTGTTCAGTGTTCAATTTATGAAAATGCTTTTCCTGAGGAAAAGCTTTTAGAACACTTATGCTTATTGCATATGTGTGATGTCATTATCGTGTGATATATTCCTGCAAGCTACGATCAATAGAAAATGTAAACAAACATCTCCAGTACACAAAAATCCATTATACATCATCTGCTTCCTGTCAGCTCAACTTTAATGGTGACAGACAGATAGCACTGGGATTTTGCACTGAGCTGCAATCTATATTATCTTCATAATAGGGGAATCTGACAGGTTTGCTCTGTTTTTACTGCGTAACATTATTGTGAATAAGCCTTGCATGGCAGGAAAACAATACAGGAAAGGCAAGAAATGCTTCGGAGGGCCGGAGCACTGCAGAGTTTAGCTCCAACCCTGATCAAACTTGCATATCTGTGATTTTCTAGTGATACTGAACTACTTGATCAGCTTGCTCAGGTGTGTTTGATCAGAGCTGGAGCTAAACTCTGCAGTGCTCCGGCCCTCCAGGGTAAGATTTGAGGAACCCTATTATAGACTATACATTTGTTTCTTAGTATGTGCAATCCCTGGGATCGAACCCATGGCATTGGCGTTGATAGCGCCATGCTTTAAACACTGAGCTACAGGAAAACAGAGGTCAACACCTGGTGGTTTAAAACCAATGTGAGGTCTCTCCTAAAGTTTTTTTAGTCAGGTAAGTGCCACTTTAAGCAATGGCACATCCAGCCAAGGGTCTATATTCCTCATACATGGTCACATTAAAATGACTGTGGTTTGTATGCTGTGTTATGATGTGAAAGGGTAGGCCTTCACCATTTGTTTGCTTCTAGTTTATGATAAGAAATCCTACTATGAGTGTAGTCTCTCAAACTTCCATAATGCATGTTTATTTCTCTTTTATTTAATATAGAAAACTTATGCATAGACTGATGTTTTTATCATGTTTCGACACTATCAATACGGGTTCAATATTTGAACAAACGGTTCAATATATTGGAAGCAAAAACATTCTCAGAGAGTTTATACTGTATGTGAAATCTATATTCCAAAATGTCACATCAATGACGCTGGAATTGCCCCTTTTTATTTTGGCATTATCAAAACATTTAGCTGTCTGTGGAATTTAACTCACCAAAAAGTCCATTGAAATTGTCAAAAACAAAGTATGTTATAGACATAAAATGTGTGATTGTTCATGTGCAGGTTGCATAAGCTCTTTTTTGAGGCACAGGCCTTGTACTTCTATCAGAAAGTGTGTGTTTAATTAGAGCCATATTTCTCTCCCCTCCCACCGAGTGGCTGGTGTGTTTTCCAGCACTTCTTATACTCTGTGTAATGAGTACAAGCTGAGCCACAGTGCTGGCGTTGGCTTTTATTGTGAATTGTTGTTTCAGGCCTAAGACACAGCTTAGCGCATGTAGTTGTCAGATAATGTTATTGGATTACAGGCTGATGATGCATGCTGGGTCTCATCTCCACACGTCACATGACCTGTTGGCGATTGCACACTTTCATACATCGCCCTATGGCCTCACTCTCTATTTTATATACATGTTTTATTGACAATGTCATATAAAAAAATAAATTATACATGGTTTTGGGTGCTCTTTGTATTGGTACTTGTATATCCCAGAGGGGTTGATTTGAATTAAAACTTAATTTGTTGTGGAGACATAAATATACTATCCCTGTCAGAGCATCTTAATCTTTTTTCATTAGCCCTGTGAATGGCACCAGCAGATTGAGCTTCAAGAGCAATACTATTCTGACAGCATGATAACTGAGTCCTATTTTGCCTTTGCGGTGAATGCTAGTGATAGCTATTTCGCATTCATGTACAACCAGTGGGTCTTCAGCAATTTGAATAAAAATTAAGCAGTATGCCAGCTCGAAAAGGTCTTTGCTGTTCTAAGCAAATCACCACATCCAAAGGCACCTCCAGCTGAGCAGGTCTGATATCAGATTTAGCCTCAGGTCCGATAGATTAGCCCTGATAGAGACTAAAGAGGTGATCGGGGCAAAAAGCAGGAATGTGTTCTGAGCCTTTTAACCTCTGAGTTGGGGCACTTAAAGGGAGAGGAAATTCCTTCATTCATTCATTCATCCTCATGTGATTGAAAACCTGTATGACTTTTGTGTTCTGCCCATTTTTGACGACTGTTGGTAACCGAACAACACTGGTCCCCATTGACTTCCATTGATTGAACGGATATAAAACCCCAAGACATTTCTCTAAATATCCTCTTTTGTTTTACACAGAAGAAAGAGTCATAAACAAGATATGAATGACATGAGGGTGAATAAATTACAGACTTTTATTGCTAGGTGAACTATCTATTTCAGATGTTATTTTCCATACTAAAAAGTAAATGTACATTTTGGTGAATACACATTCAAATTCTGTATGTTCCCGACAAAGCTATCAGACATTAAATATATGGTTCTTAAATTGTATGGACTACACATGTTTTTTTTTTGAGCTTGACAGTCCAGCCTGTCAAAATGAGGATGAGGGAATGATGACAGAAGTATCATTTCCATGTGAACTTATTAACTTTACAGTACATGATTGGAAATTCTCTATTCTGGTGGTACAGGAAAATATAAAGATATACTCTCTCCGTAGCAGAGTGGAAGGTAGGATGTCTCCTGAGCTTGTGGAACTCTGGTTTTGAACGCCACCCAGAGCTTTTCCCTCCCCTTTATCTTCAGGGAAATGATGGGCAAAGCTTTACTGTTACAGCTGGTTATGTAATGCTATAAATGCTTCATGTTCCCAAATTTTCACCTGCAGGGCTGTGTTTGAGGATGTGAGTTGCATGCAATGTGATTTCAGGATATTACAAGGGAAACAGACAGGCCTTCCTCTCTCTTCCATTGTCACCTCAGGGATGAGAGGTCACAAACATCCGGACAGTACTTAAGGGATTTGTTATAATTTGTTGTTACAGTTTTGACACAGATGTAAATGTCATTTTATGATGTATCAATTATCTTTGGAGTCTGGACATATAAACGAATGCGTTTACCATCACTGTGTTCTTTAAAGTTTTGTCTGAGTTTTTAAATGTCCGAAGTTCGATGCATTTTTTCAGTGTTGGATTTGTTGTCACACTTAAGGTTGGGAAGCACAGTGCTTATCTCGGCCTTTGTGGTCATTGTCTTTGTGTATGACTCATCTGTTATCATATCCTCTTGATTGGATTAAAGAATAAAGCAAAGTTTGTTTCCAAACAATGCTTCTTCTGACTCTGATGTAGCTGCTTGGGTTTATCACTCCTTTATATGGCAAAAAGCACATGGTGGACCTCAAGATGCCTTGTGGACTTACGTACACTTCTAATCATAGAGCCAGACTGCACAGTTTTGCCTCTCGTGGGATTTACTCTCCTGGAAGAAAATACTTTTCTTTGTAATGCTTTGGGGTTATTCTTTTGAGATTTTTGCTCATTTTCATGAGCTACACCATGATTTTGTGATGTCCCCTGGGTCCTGTTACAGCCAGTAATCTTCAGATGACATTTTGGAGTTTCCATTTTATCCTTTGCAAGAATGATCATAGTGATCTCCTATTTATTTCTTGGAAGGAAGATCTTGTTATATGGGGTCGTTCACATGACAAGGCATTTTTACTGTGACCCGCTAGATTCAAATCTATTAAATGTTTAAACAATTCTCTGTCTATGGAACTGATGTTATAAAAACTGCTTTGTTATTAGATTTAAATCTAAAAAACTAAAACTCCTATAGTGTGATTGTCCCAAGAATGGATGGAAATAAAAACATAGCTGTAGAGATTCGCTTAAAAAGACAAGGTGTTATAAATAAAGCTTTCTTGTAGCTCAGTGGTAAGAGCATTGCGTTAAACTATGCAAGGTCGTGGGTTCGATCCCAGGGGATTGCGCATACTTAGAAACAAATGTATAGGATAATCCAATGTAAGTCGCTTTGGATAAAAGCGTCTGCCAAATGCATAAATGTAAATGTAAATGTAAATAACCCCACTATTTCAGCACAGTTTAACTACCTAATTGGACATTTCCCACGCCTTATGCATGACAGGGGGAGCAGTCTAGAATATGAATTGAGGAAAGGAGGTCCGTGGTTTCATTGGATTCGTCGGGTAGGCATCCTTTGTGTTTGGGAGAAATATGATACTAGAAATACATAGGATATTTAAACTTACCTTTCCTTGCTACTGTCGAAGAGACATCATCAGTTGTGTTTCTGATCCCACTTTCATCACATCCATTATCCTGGGTGAAAGACTTTTGGTGAGGTGCTGATGATAACGCCCTTTGTATGGTTCCCAAAAATGCGACACATTGCACCTTAGCGCTATTGGGTGTTTTGGCCCTTTATTTAGAAGACACTCTCAGCCAAGAGAGTCCCATCGTAGGTTGATCAGACCTGGGTGTGTTGCATTGTTACAAGGTCATCTGGCAGCCCATGGTGTGTCCATCCGCCTCAACCACAGCCAGTGGCTTTCCGCACCACCAGCCAGTTCTTGATTATCCTCCACTGGACCTGTCCTTTGAACCCCACTTCCTGTTTCAATTAGCTCATCCAGATTAGTGGCTGCAGCCTCAACAACTTTTTCTGCCCCTCCCAAATAAAGGGTTTTTCTTTTTAGCGAGTTAGCTTTGGCTTTTTAGATGATGGCATTTGTTGCCACTCTCTTGGTCTCTACTGCCGCAGCCAGGCACTTTAGTACTTGATTTTGGCGCAATGTGCATCTCTTACAGCCCACAAGAAGGTTTGCCAGAGCAGATTTGTTGGCGAGGGCAGCACATCATATGTAGCTCTTTAAAACTTAGCCTGTTTGTTTTCATACTACTCAGCTCTGCCCAAGTGATTTTGCGCTGCTCAATACCTTCCCACCTCACCCAGCGGCCTTGTTGTGCTTGAGAGACTGCTCTGGCGCATCTACTTGCTTACTCTTCTAGCCAACACTGTTCCTTTGGTATCGCTTTTCGCCATGTCGGTATGGTTGATCCCGAACTAAGTCCCTCTCTGCCATACTGTACTTGTCCCGCGATGTCCCTATCTCTGACTTCTGCCTTCGAATCTGCTACCGCTGTTGCTGGGTTGCATTTCCTCCCTGTCGCTACTGTTGGAGCAGCATCATATGTACAATAAATCATAGTTTATTTACACTACATACATTAATGTATTTCCCCTTCAAAAATGGTGTTTTGCAAACACAACCATTTGAGTTCATTAGAATTAAACTAGTGGTGGGCATAGATTATTTTTTTAATCTAGATTAATCTAGATTAATCTTGGATTTAATCTAGATTAATCTAGATTAAAATGTCTCATTTGAATTCTGCCGAAGGCATTCAGAATATGTGTGCTACCCAAATAATGACTAAAAGTAAGTCTTTGAGAACGGGTTTCTCAAGCCAGGTGGCGCATTAGACCAGGGGCTCATCTCCTGTTTCCAAATGCATCACAAACTGCTTGAGAAAGTTGTTCTACTATGATAATTGGTGATGAAAATTAAATTATGTTCAATAAGATGAACTTTGTGTTTAGGTGGTACTTGAGACTGGAAGAGCTCCTACAGTACATTTACATTTAGTCATTTAGCAGACGCTTTTATCCAAAGCGACTTACAAAGAGTGAGGGAGCAACAAAGCGATATGTCATACAGGAGCCATAATACATTAGATCTCAATACAAAGTTCTGGTTTCAACTAGAGCTAGACCACTAACTGTTAAGAGAAAGTGTTTTTTTTTTAAACCAATTACGCATTGCACAAGGTGCAAACAACCTTAGTCTTGTCGATGTTTCCATTGGGAAGCTTCTTAAAAATGAATATTCCCTGAAGCAAACCCGGCGCTTCATAGCTGCATCCATTTTAGCACATCACGTCTGATGTGGTCATTTCACAGTAACGTTATGTTGTGTTCAGACCAAACGCGAATGGCGCGTCAAGCGCGAGTGATTTATATGTTAATGCAAAGAGGCAATAGACCTACTTGCTGCGCGAATCGCGCGAATGAAGCCCTGGTTATGAGATGATGAGGCGGCGCTAAGGACGCGAATGAAGCCCTGGTTATGAGATGATGAGGCGGCGCGAATGACGCGAATGAAGTCCTGGTTATGAGATGATGAGGCGGCTTCTGCTTCCGCGAATGACGCGAATCACGCGAGTTAAAAAATCTCGTTCTCGCCCCGTACAGTGCAGTTAAGATGGTATACATCCGCGCTAAAATATCAAGGTGAAAGTCATCATAGCTTGCGTAGTATAGACCCAGCTCCCAACACAACTTTGAGAATAGATTAACGGCGACATTTTTTTTATCGCGCGATAAGAGTCTCACTGCGTTAACGCCGTTAACGCCGTTAACGGCCCACCACTAAATTAAACACAGTATCTGAAACCGATGTGCAATCTACAAGAAGTGAGCTGCAGCAAGTCTGTAGACTGTGCATCACATCCTGGTAATAATTGGGTTTTGTGTCTGTCTTGACCTAACTACATTGTTGTTTGTTTGTTTGTTTGCCTGCTTGTTGTTGTCCTGCCCCTCTGACGACAGCAGTTTCCGTTTTAGGACAAGCAGATTTGTAATCCATTGTGGAGTCAATCATCTGGCTACTTTTTTACTTTTGAGTTAGAAATGTGCTGAAAAATGGTCAGCAATTTTCAGCTTTGGCACCGACGCCCTGCCGTAAAGGGCCCTGTTAAACCAGCTGTCATTTTTTAACTGTTTTCACAGAGAAGGAAAAATATCTGCTGTGATTCAGGTCTAGGCGCCCTGAGCAGATTTGGAGCCGTCTTTTTGGTCGCTGGAGATTATAGCTCCTCTGAGGGTGATGTCATCTCATCTGTGATGCCGCTATTACCTCGTTCCCCATTGCTCCACACTCTTCCCCAAATGCCTTTCCCTTCTTCCCATGATCCTTTCATTATCTCAGCTACATTCCTCATTTTCTTCATTCTTTCTAGAACTCCATTACAACTCATTCCCTTCCAACGACCTTTACTTTATTTCATCTGTTCTGCCTTTCTCCATTTTGTCCCCTCTGCTTCTCCCTGTGTGCAAGCTATTAAGTGTGAGCTCCCAGATGTGTCCCATTAACCCCTGCACCCCAGAGCAGGAATCCCTCGCTCCATGCCCAACCCCCCACTTAAACAAACTCACCCTCTCCTGCTAATGATTCTTTCTCAGCAATAATAAACTTTCTTCATACACTTTAGTACTTGCAAACAGACACAATAGATTCTTATGATCCTAAATGCTTGACTTGTCTGAAGTTTTACTGAGATGAACACACAACAGTGTGCATTTCAATGCACAAAGAAGAAAAACAAATATCAGTTGTGAAACACGGATCTTGTTTTATGTCTACATTTGTTCATGGTCAAATAGATTTCACAAACCTTGGCCACGTCCCAAAACTACTGCAACATTTTCGACTACGGTTGGAGGATAAGATTTCAAAATATGGCGTTATTTTGCCTCATGATACTGTTTCACTGTTCTCAATACAAAAAAAATGTATGTAATTTTTGACGTGAGTATTTATGCAAAGAGAAACCACCATTCAGAGCAAGTTAATGAGAAGACAAGGGGCTTCAATACACCAGTATTGACAATATTCGTGATATCAGGATTAAGAATTATGGAACCAAACAGTTCTAGGTCATTAATCACTACAAGAGCCACAGTGGTTACAAATTCTCTCTCTTTCACCCTGAACTCTGAAAACGCTGGGTTGCTTCATTCTATTATTGGGTAAAATATGGAGAAAACCAACTGTTGGTTTATAAATTAACCTATTCTGGGTTGTTGCCACCCAACCATGGCCGAGCCAGCATTTTGGATTGACAGAACCTACCATAGGCTCGTTTATAACCCAAAGGTAATCTCTTTAACTATAAATAATCAAAGATAATGCAACTGTAAGCTTAGCAGCAAGCTAATGCTAGCCCATAGAAATTCATTTTGTTTCTCCTTGGAGATTCATGAGAAGAATGAACATGTGAAGTGTCACGTATTAGATTTAATTTTGGTATGATGCAACTTTAGAAGGAAGCTGATTGTGTAGCCAGTAGACATCAAGCCAATCTCTATCTCTCTCTTCCTCTCTCTCTATCTCTCTCTCTCTCTCTCTCTCTCTCTTTCTCTCCCTCTGTAATTTGAGAATCAGAGTGTGGGCAGGGTGTTGGAGTCCTCAGTGTTTTCATTCAGCTGGATCACTGCACTTTTTTTGCAGGTTTTCATTTGAACAGCTGACACAAAAAATTTCCATAGCAAGGTTTAGCCTTTAGGTGTGTTAGTATTTGCGCTACTGGTTGTATTCAACTGCAGAGTCATATCCTGTTTTCTGTTGCATTTCATTCTATTCATTGATTAAACAAAAGCTTTTCTTAAATTCAAGAGCAGGCAACATAATAATAACACAAATTCTTTTTTGACTCTCTCAACAGTGCAATGCTACCGACAAGCTCATTGTCCAACAGGAAGTAAACGGAAACGCCCACTGTCACCATCAGCCATCCAAGCGGTGAACTTTTACGCATTATAGCCCATATTGTGGGCAAAACAAGTGTAACTGCTTTTTGGGAGTGAGACATGATGGATGCTCTGGACTCTTTGCAAAGTTCATCTTTGGATTCCAAAGCTGAACGTATCGCTCGCTACAAGGCCGAGAGAAGACGGGAGCTGGCTGAACGCTACGCCAACTTGGAAGAAAGTTCATCTAAGTACACGAGAAAAGAAAGACACCTGGACACCTCAGATACAAGACCCAGCTCTGAGCAGAAGGCAGATGCTTCTGGATTGTGTCAGTCTAGTAAAGAAAGCAGCATCCTCAGTGAGCAAGGAGAAGAAAGCAAGACCAATTCAAATCTTATGATGGATGCCACACCATCCTCCAAGATCTCCAAAGCTCACACCGATGAGGACAACCAAGTTTCAAGATCACGCCAAAAGCACAGGTGAGTTCGAGTGTGAAGGTAATAACTCTCAAATGTGAAGGTTTGACCTTTCAGTTCAGAAAGTTCAATTTAAGGCCAGAATGTTTGAGAACGTCAGGGTCTGTTAAATTGAGCCGTCCATGGATCTAAGCCAGCACTCATCCCGCTGTTTTGACATTTGAGCTTTCTGTTTTGGTTCAAGTTTGCAGTCAACATGAGTGTTTCGCATTTCTGAGGAAATTACAAACATGGATATTACGAGCGAATGCGTGGGGGATTCAGAAGAGATAAGACGGATAGACCACATAAATTCTCTGGAACGTTCTTGTGTGGAGAGCAAATTGATTCTATATTGTAAATTAGTTCATAATTTACTCACCCTCACACTGAACCTGTGTAAACATCTGTTGAACAGAAAATATGTTTAGTAGAAATACAAGCTTTTCTATTCCATACAAAGAAAGTGAATGGGATCCAGAGGTTGTGAAGCTCCAAAATCAACATAAAAGCACTATAAAGGATGGTAGTCTTTTAATGTGCCATATTTACTGTGTTCTGAAGATACGCAATACCCTTGTGAGGGGAAAGGAATGAAATATTACAGAACAACGTGCCCAAAATTTAGCTTGACCGCAAAATTTGACTTTCATATTATGGAATAGAGCAGTTTCGGCAATCTGCTACGACAAACTTTATTTATGTTCTGTAAAGGAAAGTAAGTTATGCAAGTCTCAAAAGACATTTGTGAAAATAGATGAATTTTCATTTTGGGCTGAACTATTCCTTAAACTATGTTGTTCTTATTGCGGGACTGATCACTCAGGGACGTTTTCTTTTGGCGAGACGAAAATGTGGATTTCGAAAGAAATGACTGCAGGGTTTTTCTCACCTGCATTTGTCAAGACTTGTTGTGAAACAATCTTTGTTTTGGCCTCATTCCATTTTTCCTTATCTGATGAAATTGAAGTCTTGTTTAATTAAAAGATGTAGTTGAAGACGTTTAAGGGTGTCAGTTCTACGGTAGGTGGAGTCACTCATTACCTTTGCAAAGATTAACATTAAACATGAATGTCGACGTCACTTCATTCTCTTATTTGACATTTACACGTCAAACCAGCCCGTCCAGCCCAGGCACGTCACCGCTCAGTCTTTTATAGTCAGCGTCGTATGTTTTTGAGTGAAAGCAAGCCCGCACGGAACGCCAAAAACATGTCTGTGTGATTTGCTTGGTGATAGTACTATAGTTTTTAGCTATTTGCTCCAGTATGTTCGTACTGTAGGTCACCTGGATTATGTGGCACGTGCGATGGCGGTGTGGTTGATCTGACAACATGATATTTTGCTGCGTGTCTGTCGGCGGCGAGCTTGTTTTAACTCTAAGGATTAAAGTCATTCCTGTTAATAATAATTTATAATTTGCAGTATAACGGCCTTGCGTAATCCCAACAGAAGAGGAGGTTGGTTAAACAGCGAGTGGACTCTGCCAAAGAGATGTTTTCTTCCTTTTAGCTCCCTACAGCGATTGCAGTAAACACCCGTAATTTGCGATTCCATGGAAATCTTCCAACCGGTGCATGGCAGCTCTACGTAAGTGAAGAGAAGACGTGGTCTAAACAGTGCTATTCATTGGGGAATTTTCATTTATTTATCTGCTCTCTGTTTATGCAACAAATGCGCCCGTGTTGTGGTTATATCACTACCCCCTGAGGAAAAGTAAGATTAGAAACACAAAGCGTCGCATGATTTTGAAGGACTACTTCACCCATAATGAAAGTTTGATTTAAATGTTGGTCTGTTCAACACACGGTTGACTTCAAAAGAGTTGAATTTGAGTACAAACTCACATGAAGCACCTTGATTAGATAGTTTATGGTGCTTGTGTATTTTTTAAAGCTTGAAAGCTTCAGTCTCGATTCATTGTAACTGCATGGAACCAGTACAATTCTTCTTTTGTGTTCACGGAATAAAGAGCTCATGTACAGGTTTAAAACAACATGTGGGGTGAGTAAATGATGACAGAGCTTCGTCTCGGGTGAACTATTCTTTTAATATTTAGCATTATTACAGCATTAAATCATCATATATTATTTTATCGAGACGCAATGATAAATGTAAGAATCACTTCAAAGAGTACTCCAATAGAGATGGAACGACCCGGCGTATATTTGAGAAGACCAAAACTGCATGACAGCAAATGATGGGTACCTGTGAATCCCTGTCCTCTGAAAATACATCCAGCATGTCTAATAGGACTCAGCTGCAGGCTGCTCATGGTATTAAACTCATTCTTCATGACTGAATGAGTTAGGGCATGCTGCCTTTCAACACTTTTCCCATTCTCGCATCGAGTGTTTTCATTTTCTTGCACTTTCCTATGTTTCCTCTATTGCTTTTTAGTCCTTTCCCACTGTTTGACCTCCACTTCTGTATCATCTTTCTTTTTTTATTGACTACGATGAGTGCATCTGTGTCTGATCTCTGTGTGACCCCTGGTACATACATAGTCAGGTTCAGGGTCATGGTTGATGTCTATAGGAGTGACGGTTGGGCATCGTTCTTGTCATTCCAGAATTGTCTTCACGCTTGACCAGTCAGGAGATTGACTTTAAGCTGAGAATAACAGGCTGTTTATTTCACGTTCTAATGTATCAAAGGCCTGTCCCCACCTTTATTTTAATAGCAGTAGGTTTTAGTCTACATCACACCATGATATGTCTGCTAGTTTATTTTGTGTAAATATTAAGGGTGATCGTGAATATTCGATTCTACAAATTGCACAGTCGAATCTTGGCATGTTATGCAATGGGGATCATGCCATTTTGGTTATAAGGGCAGTGGTGTAGCAGACGGGCACACACTCCGCCTCCAAAAAAAATATTTATGATGTAAAGAAATGGAAATTTTTATGATTGGGTAACGAATCCCCCGACGCATATGAGCGCAAGGTCTGGCTATGACCCAGCGCAGGATCGGGTCTCACTGGGCCTTTCTTCGCTGTGAGACCGTTATACTATTGTCACTTACGGAATGTTTGGGCATATAAATATGAATGAACAATTTGTCTGTTAATGCATGTTGTTCGTTACTTAGACTGAACTTTGCGCTGCATTTTACAAAAAAATTATAATAAAGTAATATAACCAAAACATAGCACATTCTCTGCACTGAAAACAAGCGTGCGCGTCAGGAGAACGGAGAAAGAGTGCACAGGGATAAAGGTGAAAGGGACTTTTGACTGTTTAAATGGTAAGATGCTTTATTGCATTCCTCCTTTACATGCGGTAAATAAATTAACTTTATTGGTAGTTCATTGGTAACGAAACGTGCTGTTTTCTCGTTTGTAAAAATGTATTCATTATTATCGTGTAGTTTTGAAAATAGTTTTGAGGTGAGATCTTGTTTAGTAAGTGGCTTGTTTAAGGAAAATGTCCATTAGCTTAGCTAGCTTATTTGTGGCTTTTGTTTTGAATACATCTCCCCCTGCATTTTTCAGACATTTTGCCTGAACACATTTATTTTGTACATTGTGACTTGAATCTGGCTTAGTTCATTTATTTATTTATTGTTAATGTATTTTCTGTTCGAAACAAATTCTGTTAATGAATGTTTAATTGTTTCTTGTTTTATTAATGTTGCACTGCAATTTGCGCTGTACCCATAGCCACCTGGTGTCAACCCCCCGCACGCGTGGATTCGACTATAGAAAAGACGTGATAATTCTGGTTCAACTATGTAAATCCTTAGTCGAAACCCCTAGTGAATATAGACTTTTCATCGGAGACATGAGTTGGCCCGAAGTTAACTTCCCGTCTGTGTTTTGTATAAAATAACTTTTCATTCTGTATTTATTTATATTATTTTATAAAATAAAGATTGTTTGTGATGTTGCCGCTGCAATGTCTATAAATATATATAGCATAGGAGATCTTTAAGCTACAGTAACAACTTAAAATAGATAGGCAATAACGATAGAAAAATTGACTTCTTTTTGTCTTTTGGCAAACTTGGTATGATAATTGTATGCTTTTGCATTACATTGTTTGGGTATTTAGAAGGGTTTCATTCAGTTGGGCATCTGTGACACATTTATGATTCTCATCTGGCACTGATCTCTGTACTCTGAACACAAGTCATTTTGTTTGTACCAGACACTGAATGTAGACCATTCTTGGAAACGGACCCTGTTTTAGATCTATTTGGACTGCTGATGTCTCGTGTCTTTGTGCTTGCCCTGAAGGGTATAGATAAGCTTTTGTAAAGCAATATGCACTAGTCTGATAAAGAACCCTTAAAATAGTTTTTCCTGTGTTTTGATGTGTTTTCATGATGATGTATTTTTTTTCTTATATTCCTTTCACAGTACACAGAAAAACACTGTATTCCCCACAATTTATAGAGGCACAAATTAGAAAACTGTTAGAAATGTTTTGACCAATTATATCCAACAATTTAAATCGCACAACAGTATCTGAATATTTTGTACATAACACTTTATGGCACAATTTTGGGGAACTTTTGTGTGAACTGGACATAATTTGGACCAACAGTATTGAGATAATCTAAGATAATTAATTGTTGTGTTAATTGAATTGGTCAACTGTCTACAGAGAAAAAAATAAGGCTGCTCGATGTTGAAGAAAAATGTGATAACTTTCTAATAATGGTATGTTAATGCTTGGGTTGCACAATAGCGAAATTATTTAAAAATTATCTATCCACACACATCAAAGGTTGTGAATGCACAAAAATACCAATAACATTTGCGTGCAACTCTCTCTCCTTTCTACATCGGCTTTCCTGTAGCTCAGTGGTAAGAGCATTGCGTTAACAACGCAAGGTTGTGGGTTCGATCCCAGGGGATTGCAAATACCATTGTAAAATGTAAGGATAAAGCAATGCAAGTCGCTTTGGATAAAAGCGTCTGCCAAATGCATAAATGTAAATGTAAATCAACCTAAAATTTGACTCTAAAGGTAACATGTTGAAGAATTTAAGAGATACTTCAACCAAAAACGAAAATTCTGTCATCATTTTCTCACCCTTAGTTCAAGACAAAATGTTGAATTGTAGTATTAGATAAATGTATCGGATACATTTTATGTTTTCTAGTGCAGCTCTACATATTGAGATGATTGATGAAATAAATATTACAAATGTGCATATTGCAATGGTTAACAATAATTTTAAAGGAATTATGTCATCATTTACTCACCTTTAGATTGGTCAAAACCTGCATACATTTCTTTGTTCTGCTGAACACAAAGAAGATATCTGGGAGATTTTCAAAACTCACCCCCATTGACTTCCATAGTATTATTTTCCCTACTATGGCAGTCAATGGTGGGTGAGATCCGACATTCTTGCAATTTTCTTCTTGTGTGTTCAACTAAATATAAAGTATAGATTTAAAGTTATTGTAAACCATTGCAATATTCACATTTGTTATATTTATTTCATCAATTATCTCAATATGTTGTGCAACACTAGAAAAATTAAAAAATAAATATAATGGGCATTATAATATCTGTTGGACCACTTCATGTCTAATATTTGAAACATTTTCTTAAGGTTCGTTTTTTCATGACGGTAGTTTCAGGCGCTTTATTATGCCCTGTCTGTGAAACATGCCAAACATTGGCACTCTTTTCTCTGATTTATTCTCCATAGTAAAAGCTGGAGGTGTCATTCAGATAAAACATAATTTCACAGCAGACTGCCATTCTTTATTATGTATTGTTTTGTAACGTAACAGTCTCCTGGGGCTGATCAAACAGTCAGCTGACAGGAGTCCTGGAGCCGCCACGCCAGTAAAGGAAACTAGCATGACTGCAGGGTCTGCATTGTTGTTAGACTTCCTCAGAAATCACTTCTCAGTAAATATAAATAATGCCTTACTGATGGCCTAAATGTATGTTTAGTGAGTTCTTTCTCGTGCATTTATATACCGGACTTATAGAAGACAAAGAATTTGTTGTGAAGGGGCGGCGGAGCAGTTCTACAGGTTTCAGGTGAAGCGCTGTCATGTTTTGTGAAGATGCAACCTATTAATCCGTGAGCTCATTTGTCTTTTTTTTTTTCACACAGTCTGTTGGAAGCAGAGGAAGCCCAGAAGCCAAAGGGTAAGTCTCTTTTCTTTCATTTGCCTCAAAGAAGCCTTTTGTGAAGCACAGAGTTCTTTTCTATTGGCTTCATTGTGCCACTCTTTCTTTCTCTTTTAAAGAGTGGCAAAACTGTGTTTTTCTTGCTTGCAGCTGGAGAGAATCTTGTGAAACACACAAACAGCCTCACGCTCACAGATGTGGATGTGCAGATGTATCTCTGAGAGTCTTTACAGAACTCTCAGACAGGCCAGGCTTTTTGTCCCTTTATGGTAGTAAATACTTAAAGTCGGCCCTCCAAAAGGTTATCAGGGGCCACACACCACAGTTTTAATTGTTTGGAGGAGGAATCGAGTTGTCTTGCAAGAAAAAAAGAAAGATGGAAATAAAAGTGCTTCCCGTAATTCACTTGAATCCATTGAATTAAATTGTGCATGTTTACAGGGATAGTTCACACGAAAATGAAAATTCTGTCATCATTTACTCCGCCTCATGTAATTTAATACCTGTTCAAATCAGTTTGTTCTGATGAACACAGAGAAAGATATCATCATTGACTTCCATAGTTGGAAAAATTAAATGGCGGTCAGAGGTGCTCCAGTTTATTTTCCTAAATTCTTAAAAATATCTAATTTTTTATTCAATAATAATAAAAAATAAACGTCCCAGAACTGAAAATTGTTAACATTCCTCCAAATATCTTTCTCTGTGTTCATCGGAACAAAGAAATTTATTCAGGTTTGAAACAACCTGAGGGTGAGTAAATAATGAAAGAATTTTCATTTTTGAGTGAACTGTCCCTTTAAATTCACATCTGTTATTTAAAATGGCTATAGGTGTTTACAAATAACCGTTTAAGATGTAGGTAGTGTTATTGGTTACTGCGGATTTTAAAACCAAACGAAAATGACGCATGATCAGAGATTTTATGAACTCAGCAAGTGGCCACCAGCCATATTTTATAGGTTTGACCAAACAGAGTTTCTGCTGTATTATATTTCCTGTTCCTCTGGTTTATACAGTGTTTTGCAATGAGATCATTATATTAAATGCGCGAATTCAGCAGATTTTAGGATTTGTTCACGCTCTGAAGAGTAACGCATTTTTTGCTGTAAAATCAACCCACGGCAAAAGGACTGAAAGCAATGAACAATTTTGTCAAAAACAGGAAGGTCAAACTGACAAAAGGCCAATTTTGTCATCCGTTTCGACAGCGGTAATCCTCATGGTTGATCTGACGCAGAGCTAACTCGCAGACAGCCTCCTATTGTTGTACTGAACTGTAACAGCAGACGCACAAATACATTACAAATCCAGAAAATTACCCAAGAAGAATGGAGAAGGAGCAAGGGAAATAAAGAGCTGAAGGATCATGTGAAACGTGACCAAACTCTTGCAGATCACGGTTGACAAATGACAGCAGTTATGAACAACAGGACCGTTTCCAGCTGCACTCAGCTTAACATGACTGACTTCTGCTGATGCTGTGAACTGCTAGGATTTGTTCACACTGCACACAAATTTGGATTAGCCTTCAGTGTGGAAAGAATGGAAAGCTGGTCAATTTTGTCTGTCAGTAGGGCCCACATCCCATCATGATGTAGAGGGAATTTAATATTCCAGCAATTCCATGTCCTAAATCTGATTCATTCAGTACTCCCTACACAGTAATGTGGCAAAAATGAGTGTATCTTCACACAGCTTCAGACAGTATTGCACACTTTGTATGATAACACAAAGTTTGTCACATCCCATATGACAAAGAACTTGAAATCCAATCTGGCTGTTCTGAGACCCCAAATCTGGTTTGAATTATATTTTAGACCACTTTTGGATGTGGTTTGTATCGGGTTTGCAAACATTAAATTTGTTGTCTTTATTTTCTCTCCTCGATAACCACACACACACACACACACACACACAAACACACGTTACTCCTCTCAGATGATAAATTGTTCTGCCAAGTTCTAGCATTTCAACCTTCACAATTGTGATTAACAACACGCCTCCCATTATATTAGTTTAGTTAAACAGTTTACTGAATATGCAA
The DNA here is from genome assembly GCF_015846415.1 of Triplophysa dalaica. Taxonomy (NCBI): domain Eukaryota; kingdom Metazoa; phylum Chordata; class Actinopteri; order Cypriniformes; family Nemacheilidae; genus Triplophysa; species Triplophysa dalaica. The sequence continues at coordinate 11,247,530 of NC_079558.1, read as the reverse complement.
GCCATGAGCATAAATAAATAAAACCCTGTCGCTCCGTAATGGTTTCAGGCAAGGAGCAAAAACCATTGTTTCGTCTGGTTGTTTTGCAATAGTTCAGACGATAAAAGAGTGCATGTGGGCTAAAGGACTAGCCTATATGAATCAAACGCTCATTTTTGCACGTTCCCATCTTCCAAGAGATTCAATCTTATCATGCTCTCATTGAACAGGTGGTTTTTGTATGGCCGTTTCTGAGAGGTCGAGAAAATAAGTAGATGTCAAGAGAAGTACTTAACGCTGAGTGTTTATAGCAGAACATACGCGTGTATGTGTCTGTCAAGGTCTTTGTGTAAGAGGGCTGTTTTTAAGGCCAAAACAAACTGAGAAATTTACCTCATGGTAAAATGACTCTTTGAGTACATTTGATATCATCTGTGTTATTTGATTCACAGGATAAAGTTTACTTGAGAAGTATAAAGGGTCATGGATTCTTGCATGCCACATTTACTCCAAATGTTTTCACTAAATCGTATGATATCAAATCAGCATACAACACATGTAGCTTTAAGAAGGTTTCAAGTAGAATTTTGCATATGTATATGACAGTCCAGATTTTTTTTATTCTGGTGACATTTTTGTACAAAGCGCCGGTCAATTTCTTGTGTGTGTGTGCACGTTCTGAAATTCCTTTGTATCTGTGTGTGTGTTGACAGATGACAGGAAAGGCGATGATGACGCCAACAGCAGTATTCCTGCCAAGATGTCTCTTTTGAAAGTAAGTGTTCTTTGTCCTCGAACACTGAAATGGACATCGGATCCATCTGTCACCGTCTCACTTTTTCTCTCATTATGTTTCTCTCTCAAATCTTTTACTGATAAAGAACCTTAACAAACCTGTTCAAATATAAAGACTGAGTTGTGCCTTCCACTGCACTACAATTAATGGCAAAGTCATGCCATAGCCTGAACCAAAAGTTGACAAAATAAAGACAGCCGTGTCAAATAAACCGAATTTTATTTAGGAAAACAGCACATCATTTACACTCGTTGTCATCCTACAAATTTTTTCGCTGTGTGCGTAATAGGGATGTAACAATATCAAAATCTCACTGTACAATAATGCCTCGGTATAACATCTATAGAACAATATTTATTGCTATATTTAAAATGACAAATGATGACGTGGAAACGTGGCATAAGCATTCTCTTTTCTTTATCCTCATATCATAACTGTTGCTAAGTGGTAAGAGTTATAGTATGAAATTGGTCAAATGACCTAAAAATCCCTTTTATATAATAAAATAATTGCACCAGATGGATCTTGCCAAAGTTAACATCTATAATATTTTCTAACATTCTCTGTTAGGCCCGGAAGACCTATCATTTCATAAAGTCATATTACCACGATAATATTGAGACTATTAAGATAGCACGATATCGATAATATAGCCTAGTGCGTAAACACAAAAACTTGCAAAAACATTGTGTAGGCGGTTGTTTTTATTCTGTGAATGTAATACACAAATGCATACACTTAAGACAAAGTCATGTGTTCATGTTATGATCATGACGTAGGCGTCTCTTGCAGGCATCTGGTTGTCTTATATCACGTCAGGAAATGATTTCTGAGGAGCTTTACACTAAATTAAATGGATTGTTATCAGCTGAGCTCTCCGGTTACCCTGAATGGAGCTTTCTGTAATGCTTGTCAGCTGTGCGCCATTTAAAATTGTCTAAAAAGTGAACTTGAAGACATCCAGGTGTCCTCTGGGTAGAAACACCGTACTTTATTCAACCCAGAATGTTTTGCTCTGCACGCTAGGCTCAATTTTGTATTTGTGTTGCCAGAGACTTTAGGATTGCCAGGCCTTCAGATGTCTCTTTGACCACTAAATGTGATCTGAGTTAAAGTTCGGGTAAAGAGAATTTTGAGAATCGTTTCTAAACACGTAATAAATGAAAGACCTGAATTGCTGAATCACATTTAAAAAGCTCGGAAGAATGTAGTACTAAAGTGTGGAGGTATACTGTTAAACAGTATTTCACCAATTCTCTCTTTCAGGATTTTTTGGGCGGAGTTAAAAAACGGGGGAAATTTCTGTCTTCATTTACTCACCTTTGAGTTGTTCCAAATCTGTATAAATTTCTTTGTTCTGATGAACACAGAGAAAGATATTTGGAAGAATGCTTATAACCAGTCAGATTTTGCCTCCATTGACTACCATAGTAGGAAAAAATATAGTAGGTCTCCTACATTCTTTAAGAATTTTTCCTTGGTAGTCAAGGGGTTTTCCTACTACGGTAAATTCTGTTTGGGTATAAGCATTTTTCCAAATATCTTTCTATTTGTTCATCAGTACAAAGAAATTTATACAGATTAGGAATGACACAAAGGTGAGTAAATGATGACAGAATTAGCTTTTTGGGTGAAGTATCCCTTTAATATCTTGTTTGAAGAAATGAATGTCAATTTTACTTCCCATTTGTGAAATAAGAAAATCTGGTATTTGTTAAAGGAATGTTAAGGTTTAAAACAAATGAGGCATGCTCCATTGACAGAATTTTTGTTGATAACCGCAGACAGTAATTTAGTCCAGTCATTTTGTGTAGGAAAACTAAATCTAAACCGATATTCAAAAGGTGAAGTTGTCGTAATTTGACCATATGCACTAAGCTTTCTTAAACCTCTTAAAAACAGCTTGAAAAAAAAAGTGATGTAATGTAGTGAAAAAATGTGAACAGTCACTTACTGTTGTTTGGACACTATCTTCAGTTTTCTAAAGTCACTTGTCATTTTGGTTGTTAGACTGCTGTTGGCAGATAAACATCCAGCTATGTGGGTGGGCCTGTTGTTATTATTACTGTACATTTATGGGTTACATCCCTAGGGAAATACATACTGATAAAATGTATACCTTAATTGCACTCAATCGAGGGTCAGCCAAACGTGTGCATGTAAATGTAAACAGTTATTGTTATTGCGCATTTTACATTCTAGGAATTTTAAGCAAAATGTAGCCATGACATTTCATTTGTCTTTCTTTATGATGCTTATGCATTCTATATGAGGGTAATATAAGTAGGTTCTTACAACATGGCTACTTGTCAGATTAATAAATGATTGAACGCGAAAAAATCCCATATGCTGTTTGTTATTTAATAGGCACTTTAATATGATTTATCTATAAGTATTTGTAATGTCACTCGCAGTACCCAAATGAGCCTGTGTCTTTACTTTTAGGTGATTCATATCTGGGAATAACCTTTGAGAATCATGATTGACCAAACAGAATCAAGTATTCCAGAGAGCTGTGTAGTATTAAAGAGTTAATATTTTTTGATTTTTAAATTCCTAATTTGGTTTATGGAGGGTCCAACAATTTTACGTACATACACGGCTGTTTTCTTATAATAGGCAGTTATCCTTAACTTACTTTTTGGCGGACTCTCAGATGATTCTTTCGGCATTCATCTGTCTAATCCCCTCCTTTCTGTCAGCCTACTCCGATCTGATTGGTCAGATGGTTTAGTCTGCTGTGATTGGTCTTCCGTCCTGCAATGTCACAAGTGGAACGTAGGCGGCATAAGGCGGAGTGACGCAAATCCGACCCGAACTGAAATTATAACGACAGACGATTCGTTCCCGTGATTCAGAGTCTATCCAGTTTTCCAATCCAATACAGTGAGAGGAAATAAGTATTTGATCCCCTGCTGGTTTTGTAAATTTGCCTGCTTACAAACAAATGAAGGGTCTATAATTTTTATGGTAGGTTTATTTTAATTGATAGAGACAGAATATCTATCTATCTATCAGTTCAAATAAACTTGAGGATGAGTAATTCATGACCTAATTTTCATTTTTGGGTTAACTATCCCATTAAGCAACATTATCACATTTTTCTCATGTGCCTGAGTATTATAAAATGGTCAGTTCTGGTCCTTGTTTCTTTTTGGTTCAGAGTTCTAAACCTGTTATAGAATACCCGGATTTGTAACTGCTGAACGCATTACATTGCCTAATATCACTTAATTTTATTCTATGAAATCTTGCTACGCATAGTAATAACCGTTTACAGAAACAAAAAGCCCCGCGAAGCAGTGTTTCCCACAGGATTTTGACAAACTTGTGGCGCTGGTGACGTCAAGAGCTAATTAGCATATTTGTTATGTCATCACATCACGTTTGCGCCTTTTTGATGTTAGCGCTTGATATCTGTTTATCTTCTACTCTATGATCTGTCACATTATACTTTATTTTACAACTGAATGCCACAAGAAGTCACTTTAACTAATAAGCTAATATCCTGATTTATAAATGTAAAACGTAAGAAATCACAATGCAGGACATCTCCATTATAGAGCTGCTATATGCTGTTTGCCCTTTCTCGACAATGTGTTGCTTTATTATGATTTTAAATGCAAGTGACAGTTAAATACATTACATGGAGCAAATTACACGTGCGGAAGAGAGCTTGTACATATGGCAAGCCGATGGTGTCACAATTACGCCATAGATTCCAAACGCTGTAAAAACCGTGCCATATTTGACGCCTTTTTAAGGCGCCCAAAAAGCACCGCTTTTTGCGACGCTGTCTTGCCATATGAGGCTGTGAAAACCGCAATTTTGGTTGCACATAGCACGCGTCATTTACGGCCTTTTGACTGTTGTATAATGAGCCCCTCCCACCCCATTTCCAAAGCCAGTAAATTTGAACCGTTCTCAACCAATCCCTGATGAACTGTGCCACACCAGACCAATTTACCACTGAACATTTCACAGGATTTTATTATGTGTGCAGTATTTGCTAACATTAAACAAATCATTGCTTGCTTTCTGAAGAAACGACTTTTTTCTTTGGTAATTTAAGGTTACACAAAGTGGTCAGCAATTGTATAAAGGCAAACCAATTCCATTGTATGTATCTTACATAGGGTATAGCGCGTATTGACTACAGGAAAAGCAAAAAAATAATCGGTTGAAATATTGTATTTTATTATCATTGTATTATAAATCATTCCTGGTGCAAGGAAGGTCAGCCAGAGTAAATGTAAACTGCATTCCCTTTAATAGGTCCTTAGGTGGCAATAGCTAAGGACTGTAAATTGTAGCCTGCTGAGTAGCAGCATCGACTCGGGATCTTTAACATGATCATTTTACGGTTTGAGGCCCGCTCGGACCACCGGTCATTTTTTACGTTGTTGGTCTTGATCTATTTATCTGTATCGCTGGGTAGTTTTTATTTTATATTGGATTATTTGTGTTTACTATGGTCTCACTAGAAAGATGGATAACTATATAAGAAAGGATACAACTAAATGTTAATGTTGGTTAAAACCATTTGAAAAGCTAATGCATTTATGTATTTGATGTGTTAAAATAATAAATGTGCTGTTGCTATTGAACATGTTGGTAAGCGTTATTTAATAATTATGAACGGTGGGCCGACCGTGGGTAAACCACCAGCTGACCACCAGCAGAAATACGGCAGCTGCCGCTGGTAGACCGCTGGAAAAACGATTATCAAAAACCCGGTGGATCACAGTCGGTTGCCGCCGTTAGCCCGCCAACTTTGCCACTGGGCCGCTGAAATTCTATTAGCTGGGGTAATTGTGAACCATTAAACATCTTGCCACATGCATAGTTCAATTCGTTTTACTTATATAGCGCTTTTCACAATGTGTTTTGTTCAAAAGCAGCGTTACAGAAGAAAATATATTAAAAAAAAAAAAAAAAACACAGTGCATGGTGTTTGTAGAAAAAGCAAGTTTGTTTTAATAATGCTATGTTAATGGAATTTACCGATACTTAACTAATCTAAGATATAACTTTATTATATTAATGTATTAACTATAATAAAGATCATATAAATTGGGAAGAGAACAACAGTTAGTAGAGTAATTTATTTTCATAGAAGAAAACAGTATTTACTTATAAAATGCACTTATGCATAAGTCTCAAACTTCACCCAAACTGAAACGGAGTTATCATCCCATTTAAATTATATGAGAATGCAGCGTCAACCGACTACATGCAGATTTAAGTTAGAAAATTACTTAATCAATATAATCATTACAAAAAAATTAATAAGCTTGATTTCTTAACAACCTTTAAAACGTTCACCATAGCATTTAGATATGATTGATTTTACTCGACAAAGAATATGAAGCAAAATAAAAATAATGACCATGACTCACTTGAGTATGCTGTGTGAAGCCTGCTTTATTAAACAGGGTTTTCGGTTCACTCTGTGTAAACTTAAAATGCGTTTGTGTGGCCTACCCCTTTACTGAGACACTTTCAAATAAGAAACTAATAATATAGTGTTAGGTTTTTGTGGATATCTTGTTATAGTAATATAATATGTAAATGCCTCACCTTATGATATCCAGTGCTTATTGTTTTGTATTCGTTTTGGTCCTATAACTGCACAAATAGATTGCCTTATTTTTGTTTCTTTTAGATCCACTGTGTTCCGTCCTCATTGTATTGAGGCTCTGTAAGTTTGCAATGCATGCTAAACAATTAGCTTTTATATATAGCCAGTTGACAATTATTTCTTTAATTATTAGATTTTTTTATATATTTCTATTTAAAACGTCTTTTTTATTTAAAAAAACCCTATTCAATAATACCCCTCAAAAATAGAGCATTTATTTTTGTGGGATTTTTCTCATTGTTTCTGCTTTACCATCTTAAGTGTAGCTGATGTCATCAATAGCAGGGCGCAGTCGTAAATACTAAACATTTTTAATAAAATCTTAGTGAGGATGACTGGCAACCATATCTAGGTAAATTCTATAGGTATTTTTATCTATGTTTATTTAATTTAATTTGTTTGATTGACATCGAGGCTTAAGGCCTTAGGAATGGACGGATCAAGTACCATGCAGTTCACCAAGCATTCAGTTGAGACATAATTATGTTTGCGAGACACTTACATTCTGATGTGCACTTTGGATGTTTCAGTCAGAGTGAGATCATTTTTGTGTATTAACTCTTTCACGGCCATTGACGAGTTATCTCGTCAAACACTTTCCCGCCAAAGACGAGTTTTTACCGCAATCAGTGTTTGTACTGTTGTACAGCAGGTGGCGCTATTACCAACCTTTGGGAAAAAGTACAGAATCACAGAACCTAGAACGTATATGTTTTAGCGGTTTTTAATGATTGTTCTGAGTGTAATCTGGGCGGAATCTTTGACAAAAAACGTTAATTATCTCAGATGTTTAAACAAAATGAGGCATTTTGACCCTACCCACATCTACGGAGTGATAAAAAACGAACAAATGAGGATAGAAGAATACGGTTTCTTTTGATTAAAAGCTGAGACTCTGTTCTTCCATTTGACATATTGTTTGTCCATATATTATTTACAGAAAATTTACTGTGAGCCATTAAATTTGGGTGAAAATGTTAAAAAACGCTAGTCAGACTCACTCTTCTTACAGTGGACATTGCCTATGCAGCTTTTGCAGTAATATGTAATGAATGCACTTTATTTAGCCTACAATAAATATGTGCGTTAATATGTATGATATGCTTGTTAATTGCGTTTTTTTTAAATGTTTTTTACAGTGTATGTAATTACGTTTAATAAGGCCTTCTATTCAGAGCAAAGGGATCCGTAGGCTTAACAACCATCTTTGTGCAAAGACAATTTTTAATTGTTTTGCGTGTAGCTAAATGCGCGCATCCCGACTCATTTTGCCACGTTCTCGCATAGGCTTGGCTGCATGGGTGGGTCACCGGGCCTGAATACTATATCCATGTGCTGAAAATTAGAAAATAATGCATAATATTTCCATTTCAAAAGCAAATATGGCTGTTTATTGTATTTTTATTGTACCTCTTCACGGAGGTAAACGGCAAGGCATTTGGCATTTACTTGGGCTTTGTTAGCTATATTTAATAAATAAGTTCATGCTTGTTACTTTACAGTCCATGGGCAACATTATTGCGCATCCTTATAGTCAATCAATTTTTGTAATATTGACACCAAAATCACCTGGGCTACTGATAAAAGACATGCATAGACTAAAAGGTCGCTTTGGATAAAGATGTCTGCTAAATCCGTAAATGCAACATCTATTACTGTACGTTCATCCTGTTTAGAGCATGAAAGTCCACTGATATGCGAGTTCAGCTGCAAAAATGAAGTTCAGATCTGTTTCATAAGAAGATCTCTCATTCCAGACTTTCTTTTCATACTGACCACACATTAAGTACTGAAATTTAAATCTAAAAACTACCCAGCTATACAGATAAATGGATCAAGACCAACAACGTAAAAAATGAACGGTGCTCCGAGCAGGCCTCGGACCGTTTGTTTCTAAAAACTAAGGAGTGTCTGTGTATTAACCCATCTTCCCCTTTAATATTTAGGTGAGTAGGTTCCACCTCTGTTCCCCACTACCCATTTTTCTCTCTCACATTTTCTGTCTCTCGCTCCCTCGTTGCGAGTGAACAGTTAGCATCCAAACGACTCTGACCTTCATTCATTCATTCATGAGACAACAGCTTTTCCCAGACTGTGTGTGTGCGCCCGCCTAGCCCCTGCAGCCCTGTGTAGTCCCCTCTTCCTTCATCCCCCATAGCTTTGTTTAAAGACTTTACAAAACCACCCTGATCTGAATGGCTAATTGTAAGATTCTGAATGGGCAATCTCTGGAGGATTACTGGGATGTGGAAAGTACCCATGGTTCCTTTATTCCTGCTTTAATATCTTACTGTTTTTTCCCTTTGGCCACCAGGGGCCCAACAAGACCGACATCTCCCCCACCCCGACGAACCGTGTAGAAGAGGTTACCCACAATGCCGAGCAAGAAAAGGACCAAATCAGCAGCGAAAGGAGAAAAGTTTCCACCAGGTAATCAGGGGTGAATAGTTTGGCAGCTAGTTTGCTTAGCCTTTGTGTAGTTTTGAGTTCATTTGTATACAGTCCCTCAGAGGTGATTCACACAAGTTTAAGATTTTCTAATCCACCGTGCTGCTTTAGTTTTTATTTGTTTGCTGCCAGGAGGGCAGTGAGTCATAGAAGATGAATGCAAAACGGCTGTCCGTCAGATAAGCATCTCTCTGAAGCCTACTGATTTTGTGTATTGGTTTTGAGAGAATGGATGTCTTCATACTTTTATGATAAGCTTTTCCAGAAGGTGAACCAGTAGCTCTAGCATGCCATGCCATTTGTGTGGGTGTTTGTGTGGGTGGCATGCACACATGTTGGTTAATTTATTAAATGTTGCACGTCTGGTTCTCATTAGACTTTAGAACATACCTCTGCTACCCTTAGCTTCATGTCCAAGCTTTTGTTACTGACCTTCTGCGGCTCGGTCTGGAGTGTACCAATGTCTCAAGGAGTTATAAACCAAGTGGTTCCGGGATGAATATTTCACCAATGACTGTTGTTCTTAAGCGCAGAGAGACTGATTTTAGAGATTTGATGGAGCGTTGCTGTATTAAAGACAGAAGTCTGCTATAAATTTGGCTTTTTGGCGGAATAGGGTTCTGGATCCCATCTCATCTGGCTCCGTTCTCTCAGCAGGGGGCTGGTAGAGTTTTCTTGATCTGATGTGGTGTGGAACTACAATATCCAGGACATTTGTGGTTTGAGTTGATTGGTCATTTATAGTATATAGAGATGAATGACGGTACAGTATATTGAGATGAATGACGGTACAGTTGTGTTTCTAGTTCACATATAACTTGTTTAGTTTACAGTCTGCTTTTATCTTCTGGGTGTAGTTTGAAAGTCCCAGGTTAAAGGCTTTGGACTCAAAGAGATTGCTTTGAATTAAAAGTTTATAACAGGGTGATGGTACGTCTGTGTGATTTAAGAATAAGAAAAACGTAATTTTCCTGTTTAGTTACCCCAAATTTGGTTGATATTATTTGATTTATTCAAAGCCCCCCAAATTGGAATCATTCAATATTACATTTACATTTTTTTACATTCATGCATTTGGCAGATGATTTTATCCAAAGCGACTTACAATGCATTAACCGATACATTTATACTTAGGTATGTGCAATCCCCTGGGATTGAACCCACAACCTTGCTCTTACCATTGAGCTACTGGAAAGCGTAAATAGTCCTGGTGAAATAAAATAGAATCATTTGTTATAAAAAACTGTTTTTTTCAAGTCATTCCCTTTTTAAAACTCATGTGCCCTCATAATCTTTAATTCAAATCTGAAAATGCACTTCCGCCCTCTAATGGCTATCCATCTCGAGGGGACGGCTTGGGCAGGGCAGAGCTGTTAACTCCTCCACTTTATCTGTCAGTCTGGAAGAGGTTTAATTTAAAAATGAAACGCTTGTTTTTATACATCCAATCGAATCGCAACGGAAAACACAAGCCACGCCCACTGTTTTCTATTCCGTTGCACTCGGAAATGCGTCAGAATAAGGAAGTAAAAAAGACTTTAACTCACCTGTTGTGTCACCTGTTGTGTCAAGTAGACCAAAGCATATGAAATGTCGCTGTTATTCCTGAAAAAAACAAAATAAAATCAACTGTAAAATCAAAATCCCACCTAATCTGACGGGTATTTGTAACTATTTTACAAGGTGGCTAATTCGTATGAATGTGTAAGAGGTAAATCGTACAAAAATGTTTTATTATTAGAAAAAAACGCAATACTGAAACCCCTCCCCTAACCCTACCTCTAAACGTAACGTCACTGCCGCGTAAGAAAATCATAATAAAACATTTGTATAGATCGTACAAATTCAAACAAATTAGCCACCTAGTAAAATAGTTACAAATTCCCACGAGATTTTGTAGGTTTCACTTCATTTTAATGTTTTATATCTTATTTCTTTGGGATCCCAGACAGAATTAATGTTAATTGTTTAAATTGAAAACAGTTACAATTGTATTGTTAAATTATTTCAGTTTAGTGAAATAATCAATGTGCCTCTTAAAAATGCATGTAAAGTATACTTTTTACTCTCGTATATTGTCCTTTGGGTCTATGTGGGCTCAAGTTTACTTGGTGTCAACGGCTGTGTGATAAATGTACGTTTTCTTATCATAAACGTGTGGGTTCTGTTGCCTTTTGTGGAATTTGGACTGAATGCTCCTTTTTCAGTTTCGTTCTTTGGCCAGAGACATCGCTATGACTCACATTATTATGTGTAAACACATTCACAATGATTAACTTTGGACAGCAGCCTGATTGGAAAGCATTACATATTGAAGTGACTGTTTTCATGTGTTTATTTGGCTAAGTATTGTTAATCCTCTAATATTACAAATGACGACTAGGGATGGGCAACACATTGTTGAGACTTTTGATTATATTTTATAAATATCTTGATATTCATAATATAACTCTGTCTCTCTTTTTATTGTCCGCAGCCATTCCTTCTCCTCATCAGATGGTGAGAAAAGGCCTACAGAAAGCAAAAATGTGAGACAGGATGAGTCATCCTCTGCAGGAGAGGAAGACGAGCAGAAAGAAGATGACAAGGTGAGAGAGAAAAAGCATCCCATGCTGCCCGAATATCCTAAACCGTATAGATGATTTCATGATTTATGCATTTTTTTTATGGTTCAGATAACCAAAACTTCAAAAAAAGAGTGGTTTCTCCAGAATACTCAATAGTCAGCTTTTATCTAAATTTATCTATAATAGGCATTGCTCTTGACGCATAAATCTTCTGTCTTGGATGAATTTTTCCACTGAGAATGCTGCAGTGCATTCTGGGATTGCTGATTAGAATTTGGCCACAAAGTTTGCATAGTTCCGCTTCTGACCTTTTGAAACAACAACCTTTCTATTGGAGCACACCAACAGTACATTGTCTTAAAATGCTACCAACGTAGGCAGCTCACTAAGTGTATTCAGACTGTTTTCTCTTATATCCATCAGCATCATGTCTTACTGTTACATCCTCATCATCACTGGAATACAGTGGCTCCATATGTCCTCTTAAATCTATCATGGTTTTATCCAAGTAGCCGGCCAGATGGACTCTCCACCCTCCTCACTCACGCTCTCTCTGTGTCTGATTCTCTCCGTACCTCCCTACCCTGAGGGTTTGTGTGTACTGCCGTTAAACAGACCACCAGCCGTGATTTCACTCCGTCACTCTCACTCTTTCTCCTCATTTTTTTCTGGGAGAATGAGAGCTTGTATTCAGAATGAAATGAAGGGGCTGTGGGGTGAGCGCCTGTGACTGCGTTAACCTTCTTTTACCAGAAAGACAAGCCATGGAGAGTGTTCTGAATTTGATCTTGCTTTTGTTTGTTATCTGGGAATACGTTTTCAAGCAGTGATGAGTTTGTCAGAGCCAACAGGCCTGTGTTAGGCACTGAATAAAGTAGATACAATCTCTTTTTTTCAGTCTATATTTTAGATGCGTTGGGCTTTAAGACAGGGGTTCTCAACATTTTTGACTACAAGGCCCCCCAATGTTTTCAACAATATTCAAATTAGGGGTTGGATGACCTGAGGTCGACTGTTATGTGATAAGTCACGTCGACTAGTCAATGATGTCATTAATAAAAAAAATAAGAGCTAGGGAATGTTTTGCAACAAGATTTTTGTTTCTTTCATGTTTTATTAAACATACAAAATAGCCCATGATATTAAAAGATCTGCGTGTAGAAGCTAGCGCACTGAAACATAAGGCTTTACCTGCGAGCTTTTGCGGTGTCAGAACAAATCGGGAATGTTGTGGATGAAAACAGACACATTGAAGCAGGACAAGGTAACATATGTTATTGACGGGAATGTGACAGAATACCGCTGAACCAGGGCGGGAATGACATCCGATTCGTCCTCACAAAACTTAAAAATTCTTCCCAATAAAGTATTTAAGAGCTTGATATTAATATAAATTCAATATATTCAATTCAATTATTCAATATAAAAATGGACAATTCATAAGAATTTTTTTTTATAATCATTTCTCTAATTTTAAATGATCAGTAATTCTGAGGACCCCCTGGAAGTCAGCTGGGGCCCCCTTGTGGGCCACGGCCCCCCTGTTGACCACATCTGAAATGTATATTTTATCAATTAAATATGAAAACAATCAACGATTAAAAAAACTTCTCATGCCAGGGTATGAGACTGTGACCCCAGGGACTTCAATCTAATAATCAATCACAAATAAGTGGAACCCTTATTTTTTACTGTCTCTTCTAGGTTAAGCAGAGCACACAGAAACCGTCAGTGAAGTGTTATTCTGTGAGCACAGACGGGTTGGATCTTCACTCCAGAGCTCTAGAGGTGGATGAAGAACCAAAAACTCCTGCACCAGCCCTCCAGAGACAGGACTCCAGTCAGCGCAGTATTAAAGGCATTCTAAAAAAGAGCCGCTCCACTGGCCTGGACGCAGAACCACCGGAGCCCGAGCGAATCACGACTCCTGTCACCAAAACCAGTAAGGAGCCGACTGTCGTTGATGGAAAGGAAGAGGATAAGGAGGATGAAGAAGAAGAGTATAAAGAGGGCAGGAGGCTTCAGAGAGAGGAAAGCAGCTCAAGTGAGACTCCTCGCACTCCTTCTCCAGATTCTCTGAGCAAAACACCCTCCATTTCCCAATCTGAAGAGGGGGAGGAGTCAGAGAGCAGCCTGGATGGGAGCAAAGAGAGGTATGATGGGAGTCTTTAAAATGTTTATGGATTTGATTGACAGTTGCAGTAGATGTGGAAGAGGAGTTATCCATTAGGAAAATGAACAATGGTTTACTACAGTGACCATAATTTAATTATGGTAAATTAGTGGTTCCCATTACCATTGTCTTACTACAGGCACTATGGTTTGATTGATGTTTGTTTGATGTTTGTTGAAAAATTGATAGTGACGAACTGTATGTGGTAACAAATCCACCAAAGAACATGGTCCAAAAGCTGATTATTCATAGTGATATCTGCCAAATAGATTCCGAGATAAAATTAATATTTCTTAACTTTATTAATTCGTATAATGACTATTAATATTGAACATCCGACTGGTAATGTTTTAAAAAATATATACACAGCGCAAATTCATTTTATTTTCCTGTCCTCTTTGGATTGACAGGAAATATCGACCATGATCATCTGCCGATAATGTGAAATACTGCTTTAATGGACCGATACTGATTATTGGCCGATATATCGGTGTATATCTAATGAATAGAAGTGTTGTTCTTTGTCAATTCATGTTAGTTTATCCAGTAAATAATGCTATTAACTACAATTTTATTGTAAAATGTTATCATATTTGCATTATTATTTTTTTTTGTTCTATTTTTAACTTTTAAGCTTAAAATGAAAAATGTTTAATTTGATTACAACAATCACAAGCGTTTCCAATATACTCAAAATAACCACATGAGCACCAATGCTCTATAATCTGAAGCATCTGCACACCTCCACAGTTTCAGTTATAAACATTTGTGTTATCCACCAGTGAATGAACCACAGAAAGGCATTAAAGAAATATCTGTAAAACCGCTGAACTGCTTCTAAACACAATTTAAACACAGAAACTGCGTAAGTGTGAAGTTCAGCATCTTCTAACAGTCTCTATTGTACTTTTTGTCTCTTTTTGGCAGGCTGGCGGAGATAAAGAGTGGTGAAGATGACAGGAGGAGCAAACTAAAGAAGTATAAAGCCGATGTGGTCCAGAAGTCCCTGGCTGACCGCTGCTCACAGCTGCAGGAAAGCGAGACCGCATGGAAAAAGAAGGTACATGCACACAAACACACCCTCTGAAACCAATGGGGTCTTCTTTCAATAACTGAGAAAAATGGTCCATGCTGACAAATGGAAAGCATAACAAAACTTTTCGTGATGGACAACACATGTTTCTTCTTTGGGGTTAGATCGGTGTCATTGGCTGTAAGGTAAGGGGTGTGTTAGACAATGCTCTGTGCTAAGGGTTCTCTTGAGGCGAGGAGATTTTTTTGGGGCAGGGATTCCAAAGGCTTGGGTGGGGCAGGAAAAGTTTGTTTTCAGAACGGAATTAGTGAGTTCCTCAGCTGGGCTGTCTTGCTGAGAGGGGGTGTGTGGTAGAGAGGATTTACATTAAGCCTTACTGGTTCCTGAAACCCGATCGGTTCATCCAGCTATATGCTACCTCAGCACAAACTTGCTTTGAACTAGATGGAGAAAATATGTTGGTTTTGTGATGGGTTCGGTTGGGTTTGGTTTGGTTGCCCAGTTTACAAATCTTTTCTAAAAAATTAAATTCCCCAAAAAGGAAATCATGTCATTATTTTCTCACGCTAATGTTCCAAACATTATATGCTATTATTTTTAATGTGGAGCACTACAGAAAAGTTTATTTATGCAGCTGTTTCAATACGAAGTAGTTTATTGTGACCATGTCTGTCAAGCTCCATAAAATACAAAACAACATAACGTCATAACAGAACATCAAAGTGTTTTCTGAATAAAAACTTTGATTAATAGTGTATATAACATGTATCAACATGTTACTTACTCTCATCCTCATGTCATTTCAAATCTGTATGACTTTCTTTTTTTCTGCCGAACACAAAAAATAAGATAAAAAATATATATAAAAAATCTCTGGCCCTCATTGACTTTCATTGTATGGACAAAACCACAGCGATATTTCTTAAAAAGTGTGTCCCACAGAAGTGTAATATACAGGTTTTGCTGAACTATCCCTTTAAATACCACTCTCAATAAATCATCACAACACATGTTTAAGAGCACGTTACCCGCGATCCCATTTTTCAACCTTTAGTTAGTGTGTAATGTTGTTGTTAAAGCATAAATAATGCTTGCAAAATGATAAAGCTCAAAGTTCAGTGCCAAGCGAGATATTGCCTTTAACAGAATTCGCTTTTCAAGGACTACAGAGAATGGCAGGATCGGACTACAGCTCATCTACTTCCCGGGTACATGATGTCACTATTCTGAGTGCTTTTAATAACCTCCGCCCAAAGGAATACACCAAAAAAGCGTCGAGGTCGTCCGTAGAGAAGTGGAAGAGTAGTGTTCGGTTATCAGAGATTGTAAACATTTGACTGAGCTACGCACTAAACTACTTTCATCACAGTCCTGCAGATGGTAATAAGACTTCAGCTACACACATTCTAAGAGAACTAATGGTCAAATAACAGCTTCCATGACTTTAACATCAACATTGAAAGCTGTTCTGTGTAATACACTGATTTTGTGTGTGTGTGCGCATACCTCTGTCTAAAACACTTCTACGAAACGTCCTTTGAAGTCCTGGTTGCAGTCAATCTGCTTGTTTTATTATCCAACTCTGTTATTAGTGATAACCGGTTGACGCCATTCAGTCCGGTGTCATTTCCCTCGCCATTGTAGAAAAAAAATTGATCTCTAACAAAGATTGACGTTTGCACTAGCAGACCTCCGATTGATCCGCATGTTTTTAACTGATGAAGTTAAGTTGACGCCATTGGTACTGTTTATTGCTAAAAGCCAAAGCTTAAGAATTCATGTGCACTGAGAGGGTACCGACCAATCACAACAGCTTGAGGAGCGGAACTCACTAATATGGTATGGGTTGGGACATCTTCACACACACACTCTAAGCAGGGAACCAATCACGACAGACCTGATCAGCTTTACAAATCAGAGTGTTTCGGAAGGCGGGACTTTGTAGAAACCGGAAGAAATCCAGTCGTTTCGTGAGAAGAGAGACAGCAGTGGACTTGAAATATGTTAAATATAAAGTTTTTTTTAAAACTAGAAACATGCACATCCATTGATAAACACCACAAAAAGAACACAATCAATGCTTCGAAAACAGAAATAAAACAGTGCCTTTAATGAGCTTCAATCTGTATTGTTGTTGTAAACAAGAGTTACTGTAGTATGTCCTGAATAAGAAAGACTTCAGACCAAATCCAGTCTCATTTTGAGAAGTCTCATTTTAAACACAGATTAATCAATGTGGCACACAGTCGTTCCCAAATGTCTGTGGATAATCTTGGGCCTCATGCTGTCCGTCTGGCTTAAAAACAAGAACCGGAAACCACGATTTGTCAGCGGGGTTATGACTGACCCGAATTATTCCCAGTTCCTCAGTATTTGTAAGATGTTGTCGTCACAACGCACACACAAGTATGTCGTGGCACGCTGAGCAAAAAGCCTGTAAAATCTCTCTCTGGTGTGGTTTGACCGAAGAATGCGATTTAAGATGCAATAACAAACAGATTGATGTAGACATGAGAAGACATACAGCTATGAAATCTACTCCGAAACAAGCATTGTGACCAAAAAGAAAAAAGAAACATCTGTGTGGTTGTAAGACAACAGATAATGAGGTCTGTTATACATCGTGTGAAAGAAAATAGAAAAATTCAACACAGAGCTAGCGCAGATGTCGCTCTTTTGGCCTTTAAAGGAATAAATGCAATTCTGCACCGCTGACAGCGTATCGCATATTGGATTGGACTCTGAATTTTCAATCGAAAACTTTGACGAAGGGACTTTTATTTCTAATCCAGCACTCTAATGTAACCATCCAGACATCCTCTTCTATTTCTGGATCAGTAACTCGCAGCCATTTGAAGATTTTATCGATAATTCCTTTTACACGAAATGAAGCCCAGGGTCAAAGCCGCAGTCTGCTGGAGACATTGGCTCACTCGCTAAGCAATGTTTTATACGGTCTATACGACTAAATCATTTGCTCGCTTTGTCAGATGATTCAGCCAAGACTCATCACTTTTGTGGAGGATCGTCTCTCAAGGATTATCCTGCAGTTCCTTCTGATAAATCAAATAACGTACAAAATCCAAAGAGATCTTAGGCGCATCTAGTCCTTCTCTCAAATACGATGAATTTGTCTATCTTTCTTTCTCACTTCCATTGATCTTACATTGTTGTATGAGCTCAATGAAGGTCTGTTTGACAAGTGTCAACTTGGCTGAAACAGAGCTGGCTAAAAAGCCCTGATTCTTCCCGTCTCATTTTCTCTCAATCTTTCTCTCAATCTTTCTATCTCTCTCTCTCTCTGTTCCCCGGGGGTCTTCTGGCTTTGCACCTCCTCAGTCGATCACTCGCCTCATTTAATTCCCCTGGATCTCTCACTCCTGTACCGTCATTAAGTCATGATGAACAGCTTGCTCAGAAGCCTGAGCTTTTGGCTTTAGTTGATTTTTATTTAAGTCTTAAGTTTCTTGAGTTGTGCTTGCAGTCTTTTGTGATTTCCCCTCTGTCCTGATTTTTGTTTCCTATCTGGGTGAATCTCATGAAAATGGTCCATAATTTAAAAAGCTATAATAATTTACGATAACCATATAATTGCGATATTTGTGTATTTTTTTTTAAAGAAATAAATGATGCCATCAGGGAAATATAGCTTTAATATTGTTTAATTTGGGTTTATTTTGGTTATTTGATCAATTAATGACACTCATAATACAAGTGTATGGAGGCAGAGATAGAGTTTTATTCATAGTTAACTCAAAGTTTTGAAAGGATGCCGAATAATGTACGATACTACGATATGTGAAGAAATTAACAAAATACCGTCACCCATGTTGTTAATATCACGGTTATTGACAGTGCCAGTACTGTATATTGTGACACTCACATTATTGTGACATTTCACATTAGGGGTAAGATATTAATTGGATGTGTAAAGTGCAATTCGCTGCTGTCCTTCTGAAACTTAGATCATTTTGGGCATAAATCATCATTATTAGTCACCCTATATGTTTGTCACTGGGTTTTGATAATATCTCATCTATAAAAAGTAGGGCTGTCAATTCGCATCCAGAATAAAAGTTTGTATGTATGTACATAATATATGTCTGTGTACTTTGTATATTGATTTAGCATTTATAAAAACATAAATGCTTATATTTAGAATTTTTTTTATGTAACAATTAAAAAATATATATGATTGCTAAATATAAATAAATCCATGTAAATATTTCCTAAATATGTATACATGTATGTGTTTGTGTTTCTACACTACCAGTTAAAACGTTTGGGACACTGTAGTGAAATGTTTCTCCTTGTTTTAAAAGACTTTTGATCTGAAAGTGTATGCTTAAATGTCTGAATTTAGTTTAGTAGACAAAAATATAAATATCATGTTTTAATAAAAATCAACATAATTCCCATAGTTCCCTTTATTTTATTTCATATTTGAATGAGTTCTTTATTATTATCAAATAAATATGAACACATAAGTAAGTAAGTGTTCAAAACTTTTGACCGATAGTGTTAATACTATATTGATATGCACATTACTCAAACATTTAAAATATTATGTAAACACAAACTTTTATGCTGATTGTGATTAATCGTTTGAAAGCCCTAACAACGTATTGAAAAGTGTGTGTCAACTTTAAAAACATAGTATTTAATTATTTAAAAAGTAAAAGTATTTCCTGAAAAACAGCAAATTTGGAGATTCCAGGTTTTTGCAAGGACAGCGAAGAACTGTAATTATACATCATCATGGTTTTGTTTGTCAACCAACGTTAGTCTATTTTCTTTATGTTAATAATATAAACAAATACACAATGAATATCTGTAGATACAGTAGTTGATGAACAGTCCTCTATAGGAAAGGATTTTTATCCAATTACAATTTATGAGGGCTACTCAGTGGAAAAGAATGCAAAACTATCATAAATGGTTATTCCTTGCAAAACATAGTTTCTTTCTCCTTGTGATTTTCCAATGATATAAACCAAACATTTCTTCATGAGATTTACCCAACTGTATACAGAATGACCTTTTAACTTGTGTCTTTTACCCTCTTTTTCCTTCCTTCCTCACTCCTCTAGGCACCTGTCCTATCTCTTCTGCTTTACCATAGTATATAGTCCCTTATCTCCAGGTGAGTAAAACTGTCCTGTGATTTCTCTGCTTGATTTTGTTGACGTTTTCGTTGATGAGATTGATGTGTCTGCATGTCTCTGTGCACTCTAAACACCACTGTTAATTTGTTTTTGCATATCCCATGAGAACTGCCTTCAGTTGGATGTTTACATCTGAATAATTCATGCTTAAACACAGAGCTCTTGTTTGTTAAGTGAACTATTGTTCCAAGGTAAATTGGCGGCTCTAAAAGGCTGTCAGCATCTTTCCTTAGATATAACTAAAGCTCAGGGTCCTGAATAAGATATTGTTTTGTTCCTAGGGAAATGAATGGATCTTCTTGCGAGGCCTCAGAGCAAGTTTTAAACTCCTTTCGAGCTGGGGTACCAGACATTTCCATATGTATTTTTTTATTGAGCTCCACAGCTTATGGCACATTTATATGTGCAAAACTGTATACACATAAAGTATGTACGTGTTTGAATTCCCATCAGAGGGACTGGAAACTCAAGGTATTATTTATCCACAAGGTGCGGATCATTAAATGCTTGAGTTTACAAGGGCCTTTTTTTCTACAAGGGAACAGAAAAGGACACTTGCAATGACCATATGTTCCAGATGTGGGAGGAAGTTAGCAGTGGGTGCTCTTTGGTTAAGTTGCTCCAGTGTTCTTTTTTTAGTCCCAAGGGTGTATTCTCACAGTAACACTGTGGAGTGTTATAGGAGTGACCGACTCCAATAACAGATTACCTGTGGCTATAACACCTCATATGGGGCTCATTTATGATGTGTCTGCTTCATACCAAAAGAGTGGCTGACTGCTGATGATAGATGGGGGATTTCATTCTGACAATTCATGGTGTTGATTTTCCCCTTGAGTATGTGATTTGGGTTAAATGTTGGTTGTTGATGTATGCAGAAAGAGGTTGTAACATTTTGATACATTGAGCCGTGGTGCTTTTGTGGGTTATGCCAGTTTTAATCCGACCAAGGTTATTATACTTTTATACAAGAAAATCAATTTTAACCTTTCTGGTTGAAATGAAATATAGAAGTTTTCAACTTAAAAACATAAACAAACGTAACTGCGCATGCGCACTTTTGTGACCCCTACTTAACTTCGGGTAAACATTCACAAATAATAGAGTGCCCGTAGGTAATTTCTAAAAATAATCAAAAGAAACTGTGAAGAAATGTTACTTGGCTAAACTTCTTTCTCCAAATATTTAGAATTTAGACTCCTATACCAAACTCAGCCACTAGATATCAATGTTGTTTAATAAAATAAACATACAACAAAATTCAACAAATTGTTTATTTAATACAATTATTATACGGTAAAATAATAAAACAATTGAATAGGAAACATAAATTAAATAAAATATAAATACTAGTCAGATTGTTAGACACTAGAAAACACAAACTGTAAGTTAACTAGGGGTCAGGGGCGCACGCGTGAAACAGTTCATATATCAGGCAAAATTTTTGTTGAAAAACGTAGAATAAACAACATTAGATAGACACATAATTTCAAAATTCAATAACCCCCTTTTTTTCTTACTATGGTATCTATAAAGATTTCAAAACGATCAGTAAAGAAAATTCCATTACAAAGTAAAAGTTCTGGTTTGAACCTAGATTTGTCCTTAATATATATCCGGCTGTAAATGCTAAAGTAATCTCTTTGGTGTTACTTGGTGGAAAACTGGCTCACAGGTCCTGTCTGAACTCTCTCTCCCTTAAGCGAGCCAGGTGAATAAGACCTTTTGAATCTGTGATGAACTGCTTCATATTGCTTTTTATCCAAACCCACATTTAATGTGTCAATTTATCTACAGTACATGCAGACTCTGGTCCCTCTTATTAAAATTCCCCACAGAACATGTCAGCTAAATTGAATAAACTTTTTGGCCTGTTTTCCTCTTTAATAGACCAGGCATTTTAGGGCCCTGTGAATTCTTTGGAGAGGCATTTGTTATACTGTGTCGACACAATGAATTTTACGATGAACTGACTGCGTCTGCATTAGCAAGGCAATGATGAATGTGACTCCTGTTGCCAAGTGGACCGCAGGCCTATTAGCCCTGGCAGTGAAGTCGAAACAAAGAATTATTGATTATTATTGCATGAACTTGAACGCTTTTTGTAATGTACATCCAATGCAATTCGTTACAGTGGCAGAATTTATTTGCAAAAGCATGAATTCCATAAATCCTCTGATTCGGGGCTTTTTGGTGTTTGACTTTGATAAGTGAGTTTGAAAGGACATTCCTCACGGTCAAAATCTTAAATGAATATGTAGCGCTTGAGTCTTCGTAGAAGGTTGGACAGCTTGTTTCAAGCCTGGTTTATTTGCAGGGATTGTGGTTGAATTTAACAAACTCGACTTAATGTGAGGTTTTTTGAGTCAGGTTTATCTCTCTAGCACATGTGAAGTGGAATTCATGAAAAAATAGAAATTCTGTCGTCATTTGCTCAACTTCATGTCTTCTGAAACAAGTATGATTTAGTTTTTCCATGCAACACAAAATAAATTACTTGTAGCATAAATTTTTTTATTTAATTTATATTTATTAATATTATTGATATGTTGAATCATTTTTTATGGTAGTAAATTATTACTAATATTCTTATGATTTATTTATATTTAAAATTAGATTTTCTTTTATATGCAAATTTTCATGTTGATTTTAGTTACATATTTAGCAATTTGGTTATTTGCTTTTGTTATTTTCTTATTTGTGTTTGTTATAATGTTGCGATACAAATATATTTTTTCAATTTTAGTTTTAATTTATTTTCAGTTAATTATTTTAGGGATTTGACTTAATATATTTCAGTTTATTGCAACATTTCTGACACACTTTATGTAATTCTATATATTTTATTTTTTGTCAACAAAAATAACCTTGCTTCCTTACAATGAATGTGCATGGTGACCACTCCTGTCAAACTGTTTGCATATATTTATATTTACTGTCTATTTGTGAAATAGTTAAATTTTTATGCTTATTGTCTTTTTAGCTTGACAATCCCTGGTCACCCTCCACTTTCACTGTATGAACTTCACTGCTTTTGTAATGTCAAAAGATTCATGTTGTTTTTCTCTGTCTGTCTTTAGAAATCTGGTGCGGATGTAGAGCCAAAGATGTCTCTGGCTGAGCGGATGAAGGTCTTGCAGGAGAAGGAGGAACAGTGGCAGGCCAAAGGCAAAGGAGCTTTCAATGACTCCACCCAGTTTTCCGTGGCTGGCCGAATGGCTAAGAGAGGTGGGGGAAAAGTCATTTGAAATATTTAGTGCTTCCAGACAAATATGGGCTCAACAAACCAAACAAAAGCGTTTGCATATCTTGATCCCTGCAGACTGCAATTCGGGTTTTATTGTGCGTGTGGTGATAAGAAAGCCTCTCTGGAATGTTTTCATGTTGACACATCTGTTTCCCATCAGGCTTGGTGTCACCTCAGAGAGAAGATCTGCCTATCATCATCAGCAAAAAGAACAGCAACAGCACACCAGTCAAACCATTGGAAGGTAACGTTTTTTGACATGTCTTCATGCTGTGTTAATGTGCTGTATTGTAAGAACCAGATGACATTTAAAGCGAAGTGTCTCTCTGACAGAAATATCAAGCCGTCCTGATGCTGAGGGAGATAAGAGACTTGACAAACTGGAATCATTCTTGGACAGACTCCACAATAAAGGTTATTCATGTGATTTGATTTAAAAGAGTTTTTGAGAGCTGGGCGTGGCCTAGCAAAATCAAAGAGCTATTACATCAAACTTAAAAGCTTTGACACACATATTCATTTTTAATGACGTTGTTTTTAAATAACTTATGTATCCAATATGTTTCTCTTCACGTAAAGGTGTGCCGGGCTCTAAGAACTCCACCATTGAGGTCACTGAGGAGAAAGAGAAGGAGGTGATGACACTAGACGATGACGAGACTTTTGGGAGATTCTACAGTTCAATATCGCCCACCACGCTGAGCTCTTCTTTTATTCTGGATGAAGAAGAAGACTTCAGCGTCTTCCAGTCAGACACGCCGAAGTGAGACGCAGTTTGAATTACTGTGCTGTCAAGATACTGCATTGCATATGATGTATCACAGTTGAATATGAATATAAAAATCTGAATTTCCTCAATCCTGGTCAATTTCTAGACTAACATCAGCTGTTGAGGAGCATAAGCGTTCTGTGCGGCCCTGCAGGAGAACAAAGAGCTCGAGGAACCCTCTCCGTGCCCTGGCAGCTCGAGATGACCTCAGGCAGACGTACACCGAGCAGAGGCTCAACGTGGCCTCGGTGGAGACCAAAAGGATACAAATGGAGCGGAGTAAGATCATAGAAATGAGAAGGATTTTATATCGAGTTGATTGGGAGACAAAGAAATGTGTTGACCGTGTCACCAAGCCAGTGGTTGGACTTCAAAGTAAATAATATCCACTTTGACTGGATCAATTGAATTGATCATGCAAATAAATATCATCCAGTCAACTACATTCATTCAAAACCTGAATGACTCTTTCTTCTGTGGGGCACAAAAGAAGATATTTTGAGAAATGTACTGGAAGTCAATGGGGGTGCAATGCTGTTTGATTACAGACATTCTTCAAAATATCTTATTTTTGGCTCAGCGGAAGAAAGTCATACAGGTTTAAAATTAATTGAATCCGAATTTATGCATTTGGCAGAGGCTTTTATCCAAAACGACTTACATAACATGATACTATACATTTTTAGCTGAGTATGTGCAATCCCTGGGATCGAACCTATGACCTTGGTGTTGCTAGCACCACTGAGCTACAGGAAAGGGAAATTAGTCCAGAATGATAAAATGATAAAATAATTGTTATTTTTGAATGAACGATAGTCTGTGTATTAAGTACAGTGAGTATTTTGACACTTTCATATGCCTTTGCTATAGTATTACTTTCATAATGATCTGCAGCTTTCTGTCGTTGTAGTCATTATTTGATATAATGAGGTGATGTAGATGTTAGGATATGAATGTATTACACATTGCTCTCTACTGTTCTTACATTAAATGAGCTATTAAAATGGGTTTGTAGCAAATGCTGACACTGTTATTTTCTGTCTTTAGTGGCTAAGCACTCGAATCTGGCTGATGCTGCATTGGCAGGTCTGGCCAGCAAAGAGAACTTTAGGAAAGTCAACTTGAGGAGTGTGAAGTCTACAGAAGTGGTAACCAATAACAGCGCAGTGCCTTTCCACAAGCTCATGCTCATACTTATTAAAGGTAA
Organism: Triplophysa dalaica; assembly: GCF_015846415.1. Lineage (NCBI taxonomy): Eukaryota > Metazoa > Chordata > Actinopteri > Cypriniformes > Nemacheilidae > Triplophysa > Triplophysa dalaica. The sequence continues at coordinate 11,222,505 of NC_079558.1, read as the reverse complement.
ATCATTTAAAAAAAAAATATATATATATAACACATGAATCCGTTTTTCATGTTTTTAAAGTATTTTACATAATATTTTATAAATGCATTACATTTAATTACAATATTTAATTTTACAGGTTTCGTAATTAAAATGTATTAATAATATGTTTTTAAACAAATGGCGCTTATCACAAATATTTTTCCAGTGCAGGAAAATATTTTATTTTTATATATTGTTCCATCATTAGCTTTAATCTATATCTGAAAATGCACTACTGGCCTCTAGTGGCTGCTCTTTTCTGATGACGTCAGGTTGACAGCTTGGACAGAACATCCATTAACTGTGCACGTTTTAAAATGAACATCTGCTTTTATACATCCAATCATTTGCAGTGACTAACACAAGCCACGTCCACGGTTTTCTCATTCAATATTCCATTTCTCTCTAAATACGTCAAAATACTGAAGTAAAATGTTCAGCACTTTCGGGTCACGGGGACCTTTATAAACCACTTTGTTTTGCAGGTTGTGTTGAGTTTCTTTGGCTTTCAGTTTATGGGAAATACACATGTGTTACTTTTAATCTATTTTGTTTGTACGCATACGCAGGGCGCAGGCACGTTCAAGTGCGTCTGGTTGAACCCACAGCCCGCTCTCTCAACAGTGGAGACTGCTATATGCTCATCACTCCCAAACACTGCTTCCTCTGGTGTGGAGAATTTGCAAATGTCATTGAAAAAGCCAAGGTATGAATCAAAACCCAGGCAGAGTGCTCATTACATAAAATATAGTCTTGTAGAGCCAAACCTTTGACATTTAGCTCAATGTATGGCGCTTAGTCTGGCCAGAAACCGTCCACAAAGAAAAGCCTATTTTACTTTCATGTAAATTATGAACATGGCATAAAACCAGATTGAAGCTTGCTGTTTTGAGAATGCTTTTGTTATTTTTGTCTGCAAATGCATCAGATAAACAGAGTATATGTTTTTAAATGACAGGGCTCAGAGATGGCCCAATACGTTCAGACTAAGAGAGATCTTGGCTGCAAGGCCTCACAGGTTACCTTGCTTGAAGAAGGTATTAACACTGAGAATCGTTCAGCCAAAGAGTTCTGGAGTCTGCTGGGAGGAAAGACTGAATACAGAGGTACGTATACACAGACACCTGCCAGGACCTGCACATGGAGCACAGATGTTGAGATGAGGATAACATTTCACACACAATAAACAAACCCATTTACAGTTCAGTGGAAACACAGCGTTCACAGAATTTTGACAGAGCCCAGGCCATTGTCAGCATTCACACATGTTAAACAATCAGAGAGAGGTTACCCACAATGCATATGGCTTTTGTATGTCATTTGGCTCTGTTTAGTGTTGGCCTGTAATCCTTAAACATGAAAACCTTAAAAAAATCGAATTGATATGCATAGTATGACCCTGGTCTTATTGTATATGGTTGAGTGCTGGTTATTTTAAAGGAGACAAAGGTTTGTTTTCATAATTTGAGACAAAGAACTTTCTGCTTGTCTTTGCTAACCAGACTGTGAGGGAAGGAAAGTTGACTAATAATATGAGAGTAAATTATTTATGCTTCCATCAAATCCTACAGCTTAACATAATTAACCTGATGAATATTCACCCCAAAATGCTTATTTCACTCAAAATAATAAACAATTTAATTTAATTGAATTATTAGTGAAGACATGAGCTCCAGTTTGTTTTATGTAAAATAATAAACTTACTTTTGTTGACCTATTTTACACTTTGTTTGGATAAACAATTCATAAATAAATAATGTTTATTTTCACCAAATAGTCTAATTCCCAAAATGTTTAAATTTAAGGTTAAAATTAAGCTTAGTTTCTGTTATATTTAATTAACTATATGATGACTTTATGAAATCATGTTTTAATTGGGTTAGTTACAGTAGCAGTGTTTTTGAGTTGTTGTTATTATTTACTGTAATCACAACAACCCAACTGCAGTTTGATATGACTTGGAATACACAAGAAAAGTGACACTTGGTCTGTTTTTGCAAATGAACTCTTCATGTATAAAAACAATACACATTTACTTATCTATGTTATGGAAACTTCTATTGTTTAGTAAATGTAAAAGGTAACATAATCTAACAATGAGCAGGATTTTTTGTAGCATTTTGATAAAAATCGTATTAACGTTTACATTTAGCAAAAATAGCATTTGCCGTTATGTTAAAAATGCTATTTTTTTCGTTAGCTAATGCCAATACAATTGTCTATGTTAGTTCAATGTGCCTTCAATATTGTTAACAGTGACGACTTTTGATTTTAAAATGAATTGGCAAATGCTGAAATTGAAATGAACGAGGCAATTAAATGCTTAGACTTATTCTATTTTTTTATGCCTTATTAGTTCATGTTAACTAATGTATTGACTAATGTTAAAACAAACAACCTTATTGGAAACTGTTACCAAACAATAAAAGTTTCTATTACATAGATGAGTAAACAGTGTGTTGGTGTAAATGTGTTTAACAGGTGCAGGAGAGCCGGAGGAAGACGAACTTTTTGAGAGTGCTATAGAGGAGTCAAACGGTGTCTACAGGCTGCTGGAGGATAAACTGGTTCCTTATGAGGAGGCCTGGGCTTCTATCCCCAGCGTCTCTCTGCTCAACTCAAAAGAGGTAAAACATCTGAAGACTGAACTCTTCTTATCCCTTGCTAGTAAACTTTACACACCGAAGCATATTTGTGCATGTGGCAGGCGCTGGTGTTTGACTTTGGTAGCGAGGTGTATGTCTGGACGGGGAAGGATGTTCCTCTGAGCGACAGGAAGGTGGCGGTACAGCTTGGCAAACAGCTCTGGAGCGGGCCGTACGACTACAGCACATGCAGGGTCAACCCTCTTGACCCCTCCTCGGCTGATAATGACACTCCCAAGTGAGCGAGCACTCCATTCCTTCATGTGATTTATATGGTTTGTTTGAGGCAAAGAACAAACGCAAGCAAGAGCTAAGCATATTGAAATGTAGATGACGTCTTTAGCCTTGAGAGTTTTATTTAGCTCAGTAGATTTAAGCTTTAATAGAATCAGCAAAGCAGCCAGGAAAAAACAGCACACATGCCATATTCTCAGAATCACTAATATCTGAATGTGTCATGGTCCACATCAACCACAATACTGCCCCCAAGTGGTGACGTTTAGTGTAAGGGTATTAGAGGTTGGTTAAAGAAACAGTTCACCCAAAAAGTTTCATTCTCATAACTGACTCTAAATTAAAAGCCAATTTTATTAACATGACAGTTATCTCTGAAACAGGTTTCCTGCGAAACCACATCACCCTTTTCTGTTATAGCCCTAGGCTATGTAAACGGTACACAAGAAACAGAGAACTAGGAGGTGCACTCTGGCTGTCAATCATTTTTATATCAAAGACAGTGGGGTTTTGGTGAGGGAGCCTGTGGATTATGGAATGGATGGGTTTCATACTGCAACTGTCATTTTTAGACGGAATCTTAACAAATGTAATGGTACTAGACTATATTCTGATTCCATTGTAAAAAAAAATTATACATACCGGTAAAAAAAAATATATCACCCGCTCAAAGTTTTTCCTAGTCATACACTAGCAAAAAATCTATGCATTTATATTTAAAGATGCATTTTTGACCATTTAAAATGGCTATTTATTAAGGGCGCAATTAAATAACATTTTACCGACCAACAATTAAACCTGACGGTGACTGCATCATAAAATTTGTATGGATAGTTCCCCCCAATTTTTTAATTCTTTCATCATTTAGTCACCCACATGTCTTTCCAAACTTGTATATAACTCAAAATAAGGTATTTTGAGAAATGTCTTTTGTGTATCCATACAATGGAAATCAATGGCATCCAATGCAGTTCTCTCACCAACATTCTTCAAAATATCTTCTTTTGTGTTCTGCAGAAAAAAGGTTTGGAATGACATGAGGATTGAGTAAATGATAAAAGTATAAAAAATTTTGGGTGAACTATCACTTGTGCTGAAATTGCACAAAAATGTCAAGTCGTCAGTCTCTTGATGAATGGCTTTTTTAATGCAAGGTGAGATCATTTTGAAAAGTGGCCATATTGAGGATTGTACTCTCCCTGTTTCTAGTGATACATCTGCAGGATCTTGTTATTATGTATAGTATTTGCTGATATGTCGGATTTCGCCAACAAGGCTAACACTCCCACCCGTATTAATAATTCTTCCTGTATCTATGTGTGAGTAGACAGGGTGAAGGAAGGCCGAGCTGGGCCCTGTTTGGCCGGCTGTCAGAACACAATGAAACCGCTCTATTCCGAGAGAAATTTCTAGACTGGGCCGAGAGGAAACCCAACAAAGAGGAACCAGCGGCAGAGGAGGTGAAGGTAACGAAGATTTCAGAGATTCTCAGAAAGCTTTTCAGCATTCCTCTCTTCATCCTCTAAAAAGCATATTTTTCCTCCAGAGTCCTGTGAATCACCAACTTCCGACCTGTGACTCCGATTTGAAGCCTTGTGATGTGTCAGAGATGTTGGAGGGCGGGCAAGGCCCTGTGAGTATGTTGTTGGAAGGCGTGAATGTTCACAGAGGCTACGGATTGATTCGTTCCGAGGACGGGAGACAGGCGGAGCTGGCCACCGTAGCTGTGGACGCTTGGCACATCCGTGAGTTTGATGACTTTGAGATTCCGCCAGAAAGCGTTAGTCAGCTACATGAGGGCGACACCTACGTCATCCGCTGGAAGTACTCCGTCACTAATGTTGGTGAGTGAGGTTTGTCACACTAGACCCCCTCAGATGCAAACAACTTTTCTGATTGACAGAAAATAACATATTTTTCAATTCGCAAACATAAAACCAAACCAGCAAGGTGAAGCAGGGATAATCAAATTCAGGTTCAGACCTTATGAAGGTGTACTGACATAATTCAATAGAGGCTGGAGAGGTGCTGAATATTTTATTAATTTTTTTTGCAGTGGGTAAAAGACAAAAGCCTGGTGAAGTGAGCACGGCTGGGCCAGGCAGGGAGCGTACCGCGTGCTTCTTCTGGCAGGGACGTCACTCCAGCGTCAGTGGACGTGGAACATCTGCTCTCATGACGGTCGAGCTGGGCAACCACAGGGGGGCACAAGTGCTGGTCACACAGGGGAAAGAGCCGCCCTGCTTCCTGCAACTTTTTCAGGGTGGGCTAATCATCCATCAAGGTTCGAGGGAGGATAGCTCGAATAACACGGGTATTACATTGTTTATTAATACATAATAAGATCAAAATTGTGTAAATCAATTTAAGTCTCAAGACACGCTCATGTGTACTGTTACGTGTGAATCAGGTGACTGGCGATTTTTCTCTGTGCGTGGAGAAACAGTGGTGGAGGGATGTCTGGTCGAGGTGGAGTGCTCTTGTGCCAGTTTGCGTTCTCGTGCAAGTTTGGTGCTGCTGGGGGTCCAGAATGGGCAGCTTTACCTGTGGCACGGCTGTAAGGCTCATCCCGGAGCCCGGCAGGTGGGCAAAAGGACTGTGGAGCGACTCACTCAGATGTAAGCAGTTTTAGATGCAAGGGCTTACAGTTTATGTATATGTATAAGATGTCTCAATGAGCATGTGGTTATGTATGTAAATATGTATGTACAGGTGTCCTCGTGAACTGGGTTTGAACAGTAACAGCAGTTTGAAGGTTCATGAAATAGAGGAAGGAACTGAGCCGGAGGAATTCTGGGTAGCTCTTGGCAAGCAGGATAGGAAGGCCTATGACTGCATGCTGGAAGGTATGGGACAAAAAATAGATTTTGCATGTTGTGGTTATATATTCATGCACAATATTACTCAGTCACACATGGACTTTGTTCAGGAGACTAAACTTGCCGTTTATTTTAAAGGGGTCATATGGAGTGAACATGTTTTTCTGTGTCTTTGGTGTGTTATAAGTTGCCCATGCACGTATAAGTTTGACATGTAAAATTGCATAAATTAAAGTATGGAAACGAATTAGGCATTCTATCTAAAAGCGAATGGTCACCCTGACCTCCCTGAAATGCCTCGTGTAACCACACCCCCACAAATCTACTTCAGTTCGTGGTATGAGTTGACTAAGACCACCCAAAAGTAAGGTATGCGTTCCTGTCAGTACAATTGCTTTGGAACCTAATGTTCCAAATATGGTAAGAGGCATTACAATTTCGTCAGACGCTTACAGTATTCGACCAATAACTATGGACTGGTTAACTTGACAGTTGTAGCACACCTCGCTTTTCAGAGCGTTGAGCTTTGTTAAAAATCGGCGGAGATACAACATACACAGTATGTGGAAAATTCCACGTTTTTGAACCTTAAATCGTGTATACACATTGCATACCATCTCATCTCATTTTCGTTTTAGCGGTGTCATATGAGTCCTTTAATAGATATTGTGATTGCATGTTGCTAATAACAATACATAATATTGAGTAAATTCGTTTTTTATTTAACAATTTAATTGTTATTTTATCCATTGAGTGAATTATAATATATGTATAATTGAAAATTGATTTTACCTAGTTCCCCATTGTATAAAATGTTTAATAATAGTTTTTCACTTTTAACATTGCATTATGGGATTGCCTTCGCTGCAAATGTTACACGATGCCTTAAAGGGACATTTCACAATAAATTGAAAATTCTGTCATCATGTACTCAGCCTCAGGTTGTTTCAAACCGGTTTACATTTTTTTGTTCTGTTGAACAAAAAAGAAGGTATTTAGAATAATGTAGGAAACCAAATCGTTCTATGGAACCATTGACTACCATAGTAGTTTTGTGTCCTACTATGAATGTCAATCGTGTGTTTGTTCACAAACATTCCTCTAAATATCTTGTTTTTGTTTATTGGAACAAATAATTTTTACAGGTTTGAAACCGTAAATGTTGACAGAATTTAAATTTTTGGATTAACCATTCCTTTAAATAGTTTTTTTCTGAGGTGGACAATAGTGAAGTATTTCTACTCAAGTACCTTTTTCAAGCATGTGTCCTTATCAGAAGGTTTTGGAAAATATTTGCTTCACTACATTATAAAGTAAAAAAGTATGACATGCATTATAATGTTAATAAATGTGGTGCACGATAAATTATCAGCTGATAAATGGTCATTTATAATGTTATCGTATGGGCCGATAATAAAATTTAGGCCGATATATTATAGCCGATAAATCATAATAAATTTCCTTTGGATAAACTTCTTCAGCTGCACGCTGCTCACAGTTTATATACAGTACAGTACTTTCTGTTGGGATCATTCACTTACTCCTATTAGCATAACATTGTTGATATAGGTAGAGTATGTAGATACAGTATTTATGAATGTGTAAATTAAAGAAACAAAAGCATATTGTTTGAATCGGACTGCTGTCTGAATGCTTTCTGTCTGGATACCTGTTAGACTCGTGGTAAAAAAGATATAAGAAAAAAATTCTGGGTTGCTCTGGAAAAACATCTACAATTTGTTTATTAAATAAAATATACCAGAAAAGTTAAAGAAGTGTTAACTAG